>NC_066838.1:8482065-9682065 GCF_001640805.2 Lates calcarifer | reverse complement strand
CATAAGCTCAAATTGGACAATGATATGGGTCATTCTGATGTATCAGTCAGGTTCTAATCCAAGCACCAAATGTAAAATTGGTGATTGGGTTTTGAAGGAAACAGTGGTTTAGACAAGTGCATGAACTTTGGGATCTGATACCCTTTCTACTGCCATGAGAGACTTTAGACCATATGATATTAATTCTGACACTAGTCTTCAGTGAGAAGATCATAATAAGGCTGTAATCTAATAAGTACTGTGTATGATGACTGGGTGCCAACAGCAGCTTATTAACTAAAGCTCAATCAACCAGGCCACTAGCTTAATGACGCTATGAAAGTGTTCTTCTACGCCCAAAGACTCATCTGTTAGCTGGGCAGATCCACATTACAGACCACAATAGCATGGTCCATCAAGCCCTTTAACATCTGTGGACAGAGCATCTTATGTCTTTGAAGAGGTCTATGATTAATCTCTGTGAGGGATATGAGACACTGACATGGAGCCCATCCATCATTAGATGGATGGTCCTGTAGGACACTAAGTGGGGTGTTGTCTATCAGTGTACTTCCACAGGGAATGAACGTGTATGTTTAAGGGTTGCAGGCACTGACAGGGATCAGAAGAGAAGATACTGATTAAATCAGGACTTGAACACATATTAAATTAACAGGTCCAAAGCAACATCTCGACACATAGCAGGAAAATAGGACCAATCCATTTAGTTGCCAAGATGTAACGTCAGACAAGTTTGCTACAAGTGTGACAAATTAACAGCAAGTTGCGTATCCAGCAGGTTGTGTGTATTCCCACAAATGAGAAGCAGTGCCAGAGAATAACTATCTGACCACAAGTCGGCAGAACAAAGAGACCACATGTGTTAATGCTCAGGTTTGACAGCAGTCACTCAAATACCCACCAGTCTCACTTCAGCAAGACTGATGCCAACAAAAGTGGGTGGCACTCAGCCAACAGTGCAGCATGTTTTGACCCAAGGACCAATAGGAAATGTGGCATCTTGCCCTTCAAGAAACAAGGAGCACATGACAGTCTTTTGAGACACTGTTACAGAATCTGTGGTTTGTATGACTGTACAGTCGTCTGGTTGTTAAGGTGTTCACAGAGAAAGTTGTTATTACAATCCCACTGTTAACAGCAACAGCCCAAGAGTGACAATGGAAATGACATTTTGTAAATATAATGAATGTTACTAATAGATGATAGAGGATATCTGGACCATTTGTGTATTCATAATCCAGACTAATTATTTATGCCATACATACAGTACACAATATGCATTAATGTTCTACAGGCCCCCATGTTATGAACAGTTATGCAGTTTGATAGTTGAGGTCTGCTTTCCTGACTCTGCACAACAAAGAGATGTTTTGTTCACTCGTCTTTTAAACTCAACCTATGACAGTAGTCATTACAAACAATCCAAACAGCAAAGGCATGCTGCACCATTACAGGTGTTAAATGCATGGCTCTCATACCTTCCTTTACAGATTACAGAAAGCCATGTCTAATAATGCTTTGAATGCTAAAGCTGTTAAAATGTTAAACTAAACTGGTTATGTATGCTAGCCCAGATGACAGTTAAAACACATTCCTTTTTCATAGGGAAAACAGGTTAAGTCACCACAACAGAAATGACAAATTACAAAAATGTGAATTATAATTTATTCTGTTATCCTCAAAACCAAGGTCTGCGGATATGTACTCCCACAATGACACTATTTTGTACCATCATACTCTAATGTTGTACTGTTATTCCACTTCCAAATAAGGGTGCTGAGCATTCTTGCACAATTTAAGCTTGTAACAAACTTTTTACTGATTTGTAATTCTTTGCACCATCACAGCCAGATATTTTGGAGAGAACACTGCACACACAAAAAAATATTAATTACAATAATTAATGATTCTACTAAAAATCTTTTGGGCAATTAACATTTGAGCCTACCCTTAATCCTTTATTTTGTATTTTAGAATGTGCAGAGCTTAAACTTCTGAAGTGACAAGGCTTTCATCACAGTGTCCAGACAGACATTTGAACTGGATCAAGTCTGTCACCTAACTGGGCTGAAGTGTCGACCCTCCTGTTTGGTCAAGACATCCAGCTGTGTAAGCCCTGTAATAACACCTCACTGCACGCTTCCTGGACATCCCCTCAGACATGGTGCCATGGCAACCAATATCAACATTGCTCAAACACAAACACACTTACACTTCATAGATGCCTTGAACCCACCACAGAGGGGATGTGGGGAGATCAAGACCCGAAAGGCAGTGTAACTTTAAACTGGGTGGAGGAATGTTAGCATGAGGAAAATAGGTGGGAAATGCTTTTCCATGTGGGGTGGTATGCAATTAGATACTTGGTGGGTAAAGCTACACTTTAGATGAAGTATCCTCACTAAAGGTGAGCAGCAGTTTGGCTAAGGGCTTGAGGATGGTGTGAAAAGACAAAACTCCACTACAACAGCTGCTGCTTATCCATCAGAGATGGAAAAATTCACGTCTGCGCCAGGGTTAGCATAAATACAACTGTAATTGCAGACATCTTTTTATTTAAGTATTGTTTTGATTACTAAATGCAAGATTCATCATTAGGAGATGCTGGCTCTTCACATTTTACCAAATAAGGTGCTTGTGAGTTTTCTAAAAAGTGATGGCGGGGCTACAAATTGTTTCATAACTTGGTTGTTGTGAAGTCCTGAGAGACTGTACCATAATTAAGAGTTGAACAAATAAACTTCAGTAGACATGTTACAATAAGACAAGTGTCTTAAACACAAGAAAACCACAGTATTAGGAAATATTCCCAACAGGACAGCCTGTGGGCAACATGATAACTACAATCAATTGCAGACTAAAGTTACTGACAGCAACTCTGAATAAGATCTATCTGTCAGCCACTCTTGTTGTGCGCCTAAGCAAGTGCGAGAGAATGGGCAAGTGTATTTGATGCCATATAGGCCTATCTGTCAGCAGAGGATTAGACTGTAGGCATTCCACATAGGGAGCTATCTCAAACCAATATAGCCTATTTCTCCTGTTACAGCCTCATGATTCTACCAAGGAACTAGAGCTTCTCACAGCCTACACATAGGTATTGGTGAGCTATTGTCCCATGATGCAGTGCAGCAGCTGCCTATGCAGTTTGCTTGCAGTTCAGCCCAGTAGCGTTGTTGCCAACAATGCTACAAGTTAGCAAGGCTCCAGCAGTACTGGCAAAGAATGCAATTGCTAATCTCATCCCAACAATGTAAAAACCATTAGAGACGTCAAGCTCAATGATGTCCTTGGCTGGAGTTTTTCCACCCTCAGTTTATCACCCCTCAGCTGGTAAAGGTGGATTAAGATGGATGTGCAACTGACATTTTGTGAGGTCCTAAGATAAACGATAGGAATTCAAATAAGAGATGACTTGCGTGAAGTCTCACAATACATAGGCTAGGTTTCAGCAATGTGACTTTCTATTAAATCTGTCACATGGCGCCACACCATATATTATATATATATATACACACACACACACACACATACATACATATATATGTATATGTGTGTGTGTGTATATATACACACACACACACACACACACACACGTATATATGTGTGTGTGTGTGTGTGTGTGTGTGTGTGTGTGTGTATACACATACACAGTTAGGGCAGAGAGACAGTCAGAAAAGGCAGGACAAAGAGGGGAGATCACATGCAGTAAAGGTATGTATGTGTGTTTACCTAGGTGAGCTACTGGTGCACCTGGCCATACTATATCCTAAAGCTGCTGTTTTTTGTTTGTTTGTTTGTTTGTTTTTTTAACATGTCTTCCTCCAAAAACAAAGTAGTTCTACCTTGGACCCTTCAAGGAACAGCTCAAGAGCATTTCTAGCTACCTGGAATAGCAGTGCTCAGCTGTGGTTTGTCTGGGGCAGCCAATGAAACCCCTGTTAGCACCACAGACCAATATACTCAGTCATTCTCTGCCACAACTGTGAGCTAATTAATTATTGTATACCTGCAAATCAGAAAGATCTGAAGATATTCAATTTGTGTTGGGGTTAATAGACACAAACACACCAAAACATCCTCACAAAGACAGCCAGACACACAGCCACACAGCTACATAGACACACACAGCTAGCTAAGCAGATTTGCTAACACACAGACAGACTAAACACACACACACACACACACACACACACACACACACACACACACACACACACGTGCATGCACACGCACGCACACACACAGGCACGATCCACACCACAGGCAGCTGTCCCTAAACAAGTTAATATAGCAGGCTGTTTATGAGTGGGGCTGAAATTCAAGCCTGACACGAACACCCGTCTGGCATAGCCTTAATGAAATCTTGGGCTGGGGTGAAGGCGAGTTCAGTGGGCCCCTTGGCAATGTGGTAGCTTGGTGCCTCTGTTCAACTAGTTTTGCATCCTCAACTACAACAGGATGCTCAAACTTCCTGCTCATATCCAGCCAGGTGATGAAGTCAGTGTGCAACCACGGGTGAGAGGACGAGAAATGAGCCCCTTTTACACAGAAATCATGCAATACTGGCGTTGAGAAGACCCCTCATAAGCCGGCATTATTCTTCTCCGGCGTGTGATTTTAGATGCCATGCCAGCATCACAGAGTCCAGCATCAGAGACTGTGACATGTAACACAGCAGCCTCAGTGTTGTCAGTGTCTGTTCCATTGTGCCAGCTCTGCCTTTTATGCAGACATCAATTCAGCTCTGTGGCTACCTCCACTGCCAGCTTAAAGGTGGGATAACGTTGTATATTTTTATACAAAATGGTTAGGCAGAATAACAGTTCAATATTCTGGTCTTGAACAGGCATTGTAAAAGAAGCTATGGACTACCACAAAAATCTTATCACTGTTAAACCATTAAAAAATACCCAGTAATAATTTTAAAAAAAATATGACCATGACAGTCTATTGCCCGGTTGCTCTGCAGTGTTTTCTAAGTGCTCTTGACCATAAATACTCATTTAGTTTGCTTGAGCAGAATTCAACTGCCATTCCCAATGTGACTTCATGGTTAGATCAGGGTACTGCCAGTTAAGTGAACTTGAGTATCACTATCTAATCTTTGTACACCATCTTCCAGTGCTACCAACAATACAGGTTTACCTAGCTCAAGAAACCTTCACCTCTCTATGAGAGGAAATAAACAGGAAACACAAGAATGTCTCAAAGGTAGGGAAACAAGCTATACTATTCTAAAATGTCATATCTCCTTAGGGAAGGAGCTTCCATTCTTTTCCATCCTTTTCCTTTTTTCCTGGAAGATGCAGACAGACACAAAGCAGACATGCCACAGACATTTGCACTCCCTGCTCCCTGCTCCCTTCTCCAGACCAGACACAGTTGTGTGTTGGGCCACAACACCTGTCAAATGAATCTTGGAGTCAGGTTCAGCATTACAGACACGGCCCACCACAGTGCCCTCATATTCCACATGGCCTGAGAGTAGCTGCTATATCTTCTCAGCCCTTACAACGCGTGCTTACTGCGGAGTGAAAATCAAACAGGAATCGGGAAGCGCAGAATGGAACTAAATCACAATTAATCTGTGCTTCTTTGTAAACACTCACTCAACATCTCTTGACTCTCCTGGGCCCATTTTTGGCAGGTGGAAAAACTACCAGTGAAAAACCGCAATCAATAGCCATTTTATTACAACTTGCAGTGCCTTTTACAGGACACAGATTTTTTTACTTAAAGTGCTAGAATGAAATCGTTTTGGTGGTGATGACTAACTCTACCCATATTACACTGATTGATTATATATTGACTCTGGGTTTTTTCACAGCATGCTATATAATTCTCATTGACATGATTTACAAAAAATAAATACAAATTTCCATCCACCTCTATGTTTACGTAGTGGCCAGTATTAACTTATCACAGATATAGTGGGGTAAAGTAACATCCAACTTATCAAACTGTAAAATGTACCACTCAGCAAATATCTTTTATCGTATTTGTATTTTAAAAAACAATTTAAGGGATCCTTATACAAAATGTTTATTTATGTAATGTGTTTAAGTAAAAATTAATATTGCTATATGAAATATTTGATTTTTAAAATACATATATATGTATATATATAATGTCAAATATCGCCATTAGCTTCTTAAATCCAGTGTCAAGGGCACCATCAGTCCAGCTCGGGTCAAGTCAAGTTCCACCTCAAATTATTGTTTAATTTGACCCTTATATTAATTAAACTGTTTTTTCCAAAATGTGACCTGTGGTTTGACATCACTGCATTGAGTCGACTACAGTCATAGAAACATTAGATGAATGACAGTAGATTTGTGAAACAATTTGAGGATCTGAGGCTGGCTTATTAAAACGTACTTCTTAAACTTCTCTATAGTAGCCTGAAAGAACATCATTAAAAGGCCAATGCCAAAGAAAATACTAGACCTACATGAGAAGGGAACATACATATTGCACCCATGTTCCAGAGGTACTTGAGACCCATGTATGACAGGACGCTAACAGGAGGGGAGCTATGAAATCAGGCTGAATACATGCAGCAGGTGGGGGTGGGGGGGGGGGTGGGGCGGTGTAGAGGCCGTCAAGGAAGGCTCTGGTGTCTGGCTATTTTCAGGTCCCCTTTACTTGTGGGCCAGCAACAGTTGAAACCAGACAAGCATATGCATAAACACACTTCCGTGCGCATGAATGCATGCACACATGCACGCATCAACTTCACACTTACATGGAACTCAGTGGTGTTGAGAATGTGACGTCCGTCTGGACTCCAGCGCGAGGAGACTAGTCCTATTGAGCCCTCATCAATCTTACAGTGCCAGTCCGGCTGTTCAAGAGACCACACCTGAAGAAAAAGACAGAGAAAAGAGGGAAAGTGACAGGAGGACAGCTATCAGCCGTCACTGATGACATCCTTTACACACATCGTGTATCTCCTTAAACTTGATTTCAAACAGTAAGAAACACCTGAGCATCTGAAACCATGAAAGACTGGCGCTGGATACCCCTTCAAAGGTAAGCTACTTGGGCTGTGATACACACGAAATTGAAATTGCACTGGCCTGCAGAGCTTAAAAAATGTGAACAAATCATTAAGAGAAAACTGTTCCTGTGAACTGTGAAAAAAGACCTGGTGTAGATGAGTTAAGAAAAAAGGCATTAAAAAAAAGGGCACAGTTCTACAATCATCTAACAACATTTGTCTTTGTATTCATGAAGCAAAATGTAGATGAATGATCAATGAAATGGTTTAAATTAATATTAATAATATGTCATTTTTTGTGTGGTAAATGGAGAATTTCATTTGAAATGATAGCTTCTAGATTACTTTATATTTTATGTGTGGCCTACATGTTTAATCCAAGTAACATTGACACACTACTAATACAATAATAGGACAATTTAACAATGACATACCTTGTGTGATTCATTCTTCTATTTGATTAATTCAAATAGAAGTTAAAAATCAAAAGCTTAAAAAAAAAAAAGCTTTCTTCTGAATCCAAATTTACCTACAGTGCTGTGCTTTCCAACAAAATTAGAATAGTACAAAATAACAGATGGACCATTTCTAAAAGTACTGTGGTGAACAGGAAGGGCATGTTTGAAGCATGTTGTATGTATGTTCTTTGTTCTTCACTTCACAGTCCTGCACCCTTAAGACCCAGGATGAGCATATCTGTACTTAATTTAAAAGATTTCATCAACTACAAATATCAAAACAGAAACTAAAGTAAGTCATGGCTGCTTTAGTCCCTCTAACAGCCCACCAACCTACCAAAGTGCACAAATCAAGTAGATCCCAGTCAATGAATTATTAATTTGACTGATCTCAAAGATTTGTTTTAAAACTTAATAAAATTTAAATGTTGTCAAATTTGGATTGCATCAGTAAGCAGCAGAAATCTACAGTATACAGTATTTAAAGGTTGCGACAAACCATTTTTATTGTTGATTAATCTGAATTATTGTTTATATCACTTAGTTAATTATTTAATCAATTAAGGCAAAAAATAACACAAATACTAAGCTCTTGGAGCTCAAAGAGATGCTGTCATATTGCTTAAATTGTCCAAGAAAGTATTTCATTTACAACAATATTCTGTGGGTAAAGGCAGGAATATGTAAAACGTTTTCTATCATTCAAAAATAACAACTAATTAATCATAGCACCACTAACAGCATTAATCTAACAGAGAAAAATGCAACCAATCAGGTATGCAACTGAGCATCTAGACTACACGCTGAGTCACATACTCACATTATTGTCCCCTTTTCATAACCTACCTGTACCAGTCCTCTCTTGTACATAGCACAGAGAATAAAGAGAGAGTCAGAAGACCACTCCATGTGGGATATCTGGTCCAGGCAGGTGTAGAGCTGCAGGATTTGCAGGGTGCTAACATCTCTCACCACCAGCCTGTACTGTACACAGGTAGCCTGAGGGGTACAACCAAATGTAATGTAATCCAATGTAAACTACTTCACTTTTGTTTGTGTACAAATGGGCAACCTAACCATGAGAGTTGCAAGCCTTGTCTCTACTGCATTACACACACACTACAAAACTATGAATTAGAATGTTTTTTATTTAAAAACCCACCCACTTACCAAATATTTTCCATCTGGTGACACTTTGCAAAGTTGGTTGGTTTGCTTGAAGACCTCAGAGAAATTCATCTTACTCTCACAACTGTGCCTGCACAGGTAAACATTAACGATATGGCCTTAAAAAGAAGCCCCACTGAGAATCATCAAACATCATGAGAGATGTCTACTTATCTCAACTGGCGCAGTTTCCAAATATTAACACGTGATGGCACCGTAAGTCCAGACAATACATAATACACAAATACATTAGATACCATCTCTAATGAAACAACACGTTATAAGGGGAGTGTGTTTACCCGAGTATACCTGGATTTAAATAACTTCAGCAAGTGCGACAGGTCGCCAACTAGTTACATTAGCAGAGCTACCTCACTGGCAATTTTAAAAAACAAATGAAGCATAATAAAGCGACAATTAAAACCACCCGAAATCACGACTTCGTCGTCATTTACTTCTCTTAATATCAATATATCTTAGATAAATGTAAGCCTGTAGATAGAGAGGGCAACATTAGTTAGTTTTATGCTAACGGTAATGCTGGCTGTTAGTTATACTCGACTCATTCGACGCTAGCATACTAGCATTTTAGCAGTTAAGTGAGGTAACCGTCACTTTACTCACGATCAATGGCGAAACTTACCGCCCGGCGTCAACTGTATTTTACTTTTGCCGATAAGTGGACAGGCACGAAAAGTCCCACTAGCAGTTCATAAAAGTTTTTTCCTTCGCATGATTGTCTCCGATGCACAGCTTGCTCGTCAAACTGTTGCTGGTTTGTTTGTTTGAGCAGATGACGACAGACTGGCGCTGTCCAATCAGCATCTGTCTGCAGCGCTTTGCCTTCTGGGAAATGTAGTTCAATATTGTTTTCTCTCTTTTTCTGCGTGTGTATGAACGTGAGCATGTCTATGTAAGGGTGTGTGTGTGTGTGTGTGTGTGTGTGTGTGTGCACACCAAATTACTAGTACAGACCCATAAACAACAATATTTTTTTCTAATTGAGGTTAATAGGCTTGGGGTTTTGCGGTGTGTTAAAGCCAACATTTGGGATATGTCTCTAATTTTTCACAGCCTAAACTTTATTCCCAATTTATTATTCTTTCATCCACAATCGTCTGGTAGTAAGTGGGTTGTGTTTTATTCACACAAACCGGTCTTGATGTCTATGTAGGCTTCAGTTTCGATCCCCCACCATTATCCCTCTGCCGAACTGAAAAAGGTTTCCCGCTTATGTGCGCCCAAACCGCGCTACCGCCTCCTTGCTCCTTCCAGCGCAAAAAACGCTTCACCTCCTCCTCGGTCTCCCTCAGCAAAGCTCACAACTTCCCTGAACAGCATGCAAATCAGTTTTCCTCCGGTTTCCTCGCAGTTAATTTTGCTTCTCAGAAAAGTCAATCATCTCCAGCCACTGTTATCATACCCTGAATTCGGTCGATTTTTTAGTTTTTTGTTGCTGTTTTTTTATGGAGGGTCACTCTCTTGGCATGTTCGATAATAAACAGGCAGGTGCTCGGCGCAACATAATTCCTGGGTATTTGGATTGGGATAATAATAACCTTCAGGTACGTTGATTTATTTTTAATTAACTATAGAAGGAATAGTGATCTAGACATTTATCTGATGTGATAACTTATGTTTTTTCTATCATCAACAGGCCTATAACAATATGTCAGCATTTATTTTTCATAATAGATTATCAAAACTACTCTCTTAAACGAGCTCATTGACAAGAAAGCCCGTGTCTTGAGAACTGGCTGAGGCAGCATGAGACTGCAAATGGGCTATTTACAACGTTCTAACACATTTTATTTATTTGATTTGCAGCAGATCGTGGTTTGGTCTGGTTTGGTTAATGGTTTGTTAGAGGTCTTCTTTATTTAATCTTAACAATATAAAAACAGTATAAACATATCCCTGATAATAAAAAAAAATAATCTATCGTCTAAAAAAAACCATAGGCCTTAGAGGCGATCCCTGTCGCAGACATATACACAATTGTATTTCTATTTCTCTTTCGATTAAAAAAAAAAAACAAAATTTTTTGGATGGCTGTTAATTGTTTTCTAATGCGTAGCTTGCTGCCATTCAGTAAGATTCACAAAAAGCTGAGAAGTTGATATTATAGTTATTTACATTGCTTTATTCTTTAGTGTTGATCTTATTCAATAACTGCGAATATCTTCAATAGCCTATAGAGATAAGGAGCGACACCCAATGATACATTAACAACTGCAAACCTCGTCCTCTGAATCCTCGTATGAATATTGCACTTGGGGCTGAGGAGGATCGAATTTAAAACAATTTTTAAATTAATTTCTACTCAGTTGGGACTGTGTATTTTCTTGGCCCCTGGGGAGGCGGTGTATGTAGCCTATGTGTGTGTGCGTGCGTGCGTGCGTGCGTGTGGTGTGTGTGTGAGTTGTCATGGGTGCCGTAACCGAGGAGTGGAGACGCAAAGTAGAGACAGGTGAACATCAGAGAAGCACAATGTCAAACTTGAAGGTGTGGCATTTAGGGAAAGATCCAGCAGAGGCCGTGCTTTACAGAAATAACGCAGGCGTGTATAGGCCTCTGTGTGTACAGTGAAGGAGAATGAGTTAATAAGGGATAATAATTAATATTTAAATAAATTATACTTAATTTGAATTCATTGTGTTTAAATTATAGTGATTCAACATGTTACTCAGGGGCTTATCACTAATTGTTCCACGCTGTTTTTGGTTCATATTGAAATTGTATTTTACTCAATCACGACTATTCTATCTATCTATCTATCTATCTATCTATCTATCTATCTATCTGTCCATTTTTCTGCACTGCACAGATCTCGTAAGGCCTATAAGGCTACATTTTCCTCAGTGGCTCAATGTGTGCGAGGTTTTCCATTTTCATTAAGAAAAATTTGGCCAAAAGTGTCTGAAAGACGTGTGCATGTATCGCCTTTAATTTAGACCGTGAGTGATTAATCATAAGCCCTGTAGCTGTGGTTATCTCTGGTTAGGGCAAGACAAGTAGACGTTCCTCCCCCTGTGGTGAAAATGAAAAAGTCGTCCGTGTCCAAGCGGAATCTAAATTAAGCTTCGGAGGCCAACGTTGTCTTTTCTGCTGCTGGTCCTGCAGTGACGCTTTGTCAGATCCCCTGCGCGCACACGTGAGCCGCTCTGGGACCTGACGAGGCGGCACTAAAGGACGGGCTGGGGACGGGAGCTGGTTTCCGCGGCGGCAGCCAACAGGGGAGCAGCGGGAACCGGCAGCCAGCTGCTGCTGCTGCTGCTGCGGAGCTCCGCAATCCCAAATTATATGCGCGTCTGCGTGCACGTGCGTGTTGCAGGCCTCTTTAACGCGTATGTTGCATTGTTTTCTAATGTCACGTCCAGTTGGATCATGTGGCGTGAATCAAAACTTAATTACACGAGTCTAAATGTGTGGTTCTAGCCACAGGATCAGTTTAAAGAAGAGGGAACACAGTTTGTTCAACAGTCATGACATCACTTTAGGTGTTTACAGAGTTTCATATCTTCAATCGATCCAGTACAGACCAAAGTGAAAAGACCTCTTACATGTGGCTTATGCACAGATAAGGTTACAGTTCAAATGGAAAAATTCAAACCCGCAGGATCACTTTTAGTAAGAATCCATTCAAAGGCGGAAAAAACCGATATCCTACCTGCGACCAAATGAATTCCAGAGTAAGGGTTTGAATTTGGGATGATTTGTTGCATCTTTAAAGCTGTGCACCTTTGCCACAGTTTTTCTTGTGCAGTCCTTCTGAGGGGTTACTAGGGAGATATGACGCTGCTGTGGTGCGCAACTGTGAATATAGTAAACTTTGGTGAGCCCGAAAACCCGACAGGATTTTGTTTTTGCGTGCAATAATCAGCACATCAAACTGGAGACCAGATGGAATCCAGAGGCATCGTTTTATCAGCTTCACGCGGTAGGCCTGCGGTCCACTTTGCCATTTACTGTTATGACAAACACGGATTTATTTGACAGCTCAAAGTGTTTGGACTCGAACGCCCATCAAGAGGCCCGGATGTGCCCCTTGCAGACATATTTCAAAACTTTAACGATCATTTCATCTTCATCAGCTCTGTCGAAATAAAAGAACCTTGGATGCGATAAATCTGCAAAGTGCGGAGACCTCGTGGTTTATACGATCAGAGGTTGAATAATCCACCTCTACTCAACGCTATCCGCAGTAGCTACACTTGCTATTTGCTTTGGCAACTCCGTAATGTCTGAGCACATTTTAGGATCGCAGTGTGTTATTTTAAGACAGAAGCGTAGGAGGTGATGCTCAGACTTTGCAGAGGGGAAGGAAGCTTCCCGTCGGAGTGAGACGGTGATGAGGAAGGCAGGTCTGGGCACGCCCAGGCCCCCTGGCACCCTACGCCAACTCATTGGGACTACATTGGTGTTATCACACCTGGATGCCTCTGTGTGTGTGTGTGTGTGTGTGTGTGTATTTTGAGCCTCTTCTTCCTCTTTTTGAACGAACGCTGACAAAAAGAACATGTACAAAACAGGTCTACTTGTAGCTCTCTAACATGTTAAAATTCTGTTATGATAATTATTTGAATTCTTGTCTCACGTAACCATGCGTATTCTAAATGATTTTCGTCGTGTGTGTGTGTGTGCGTGTGCGTGCGCATGCTCTGCAGAGTGATCTGTCCCTCACCAGACTACCCGTCCTCTAAGATGTCCCAGTCCACTGTTACTGAAGAAGGAGGCACCTTCGAGCACCTGTGGAGCTCCCTGTGAGTGTCAACAACATCTGCTGATGACTGTTTTACTTTCCGTGTGATAAACGTGTTTTCCAAATAACGTAATTATTTTATGAGCAAATTATGATAGATTTATTCCTAATTCAGCATCTAATGTAGAGTATTTATTTACTTAATTTTAATATTGTGTTTTTTTTGCCAGTGTTTTCTATATGATGGACATCATTTTTTAAAGATTAGTTTATTCATTTATTATTTATTGAATTTGTGTTATTTAGTGGAGCTTCTGTGGTGCAGACATAATTAGAAACAATCACATGCAAACAAATATTTGCTTTTTCAGCCACTTACATTCATCTCTTGAGTGTGTATCTGATGATTTCTGCAACGCAGAAAACACAGTAAATATTTTCATTTTCTTCAAATTAGGTGCTTCCAGTTGTTTGTTAAGGTTGCCAGTCTCTGAACCTTTTGAGAGTCATGTTTTCTCACTGCATTTGACAAAGAGGACATTTTTGATCCAGTGATCTTATACAGGATTTTGGGACGTTCAGTATAGGATATCTAATGTCATGTAAAAATTATTGTGGTATATACTTTGATTTTCCCTTTTTAAGTATACATGAGAAATGGTTTGCTTCTTTGTAAAAAAAAAAAAAAAAAACTGTCACAAAATATTCTTTAAAAATTTGCAAAGGTGATAAATGATAAATGATCAAGGATTTCCCTTAGCTAACTTTATACATTGGTTACCCTTCTTTTTGCATATCAGGCACTTTATGTGACAATAAGACCCATCTCTGCCATTATAATTTTTTGAAAACATATCCCTCTTTGATCAGCTTAATATCCACTGTGTTTGTGTATTTAAAGGGAGCCAGACAGCACCTACTTTGAGCTCCCCCCAGGCAGCCAGCCAGGTGAGCAACCGGTGCCTTCTACCAGCACCCCAGGGAGCCATCGCAGCGCTGCAGAAGTGTCCATGGATGTCTACCACATGAGGGACATGAATGATAATGTGATGGTAGGAATGTTTGCATATGTGTAGTCAATCTTTTTTTTTCTTTTTAAGAAGCCGCAACTTAATTCTGTTGCAATGGGCATTTTCCTCATCAGTGTCAGATCTGATGGCTGTTTGATTGTCTGTGAGCACACACACATCCAAGGATCTCTCCCATTTTGTTTTTTGCATCCTTTCACTTTTTCCCTCCAGTGTCGAGGAGATTCCCTCCCATGTAGATTCCCTCTCCTCTGCAGCCTTTTCCCTCTCTCTAGCTCCCTGCTGAGTGGCCTGTAGGGACTAAGAGCTAGTGTGTGTGTGTGTGTGTGTGTGTGTGTGTGTTGGGGGAGGGCTAATTAAACCTCCAGCCAGGACTACATGCTGCTCCGCTGTAGAGCCATCTGTAGGCTGTGTGCATGTGTGTGCATTAACAAAGATGCACTTGCAGTATGTTTACAGGTGTATGCACCTGCTCACTTTTGTTGCTGGACAGAAAATTCATATCCACAGGAAGAACTTTATAATAACTCAGTTTTTAGCTTGACCTCTGCAAAAAAAAAAAATTCTAAATGGATACAGGAGAATGTAATTCTTCCACTGAAGGTCAGATACAAACTTAGTGCAGGACCACACTGAGATGCACAGTGGATCCTGGACACTTGTTCACTCTATTCACGTCTGTATTCCTACTATGAAATCAGAAGTCACTCCCAAACACCTAATGTTTCCTTCTCTTTCTGATCTGAAATATTGGTAGGATCTAATCTTAAAGTGGGCAAGCCTGGGCCTGCCTGGCTGGTTAATGAATAGTCATGACAGGAAAAAAAAAAAGGAGGGGGGTGGAGCGAGGATTTGTTGTTAGATGCAAGGCAAGTTTAGAAGGCCCAGTCAGGCAAGGGAAACAAGTGGAGAAGAAGCAGGACGTCTCCTGTATCCCCCATCATGTCCTGTTCCACAGATAGAGCTTGTGGAGAGCTTGACTCTTACAGTCACATTTGACCACAGCAGGAGTGTAAATCCTATGAGAGCCGGGTCACAGAGACATCTTAGAAACACCCCATATTATCTTTCAGGAGCCTTAAGATGCTTTATGGTGTGGTAAGTGGACAAGAGTAAATTGTTTTGTGCTCTGGCGTATTGTGGACTTTTGTTTGAAAATGTTGTCTTGCTGGTCCGTGTGAAGATGGTTTATGTAATTGAGTGTATAAGTTCTAATATTACTCGATTATACCGTTGATGAACATGGCTTTGGCTCAGGATCACTGCCTTTGATCAGTGGAAATGGAACAGATGAAAAAGTTAATATGCTTGAGACTTATGTGATATTTGAAAATCAAGCCTGTGTTCTTTATGCCTGCATAAGTGGCTATGGCAACTTGAATTAGAACTTGTGTGATTGTGAGTCAACTTTCCTTCATTATCCTCTGACATTAATTATAAAATATTTAGGAATTAACTTTGAAGATGTTATTATAATCTATCACAATTCACTTGAACTTTATTAAAAATATATATATTCTACACGTTGGCATGAATGTGGACCTCTTGCGAATGAATGGTATATCCTGCTCTTTTCCAAATATTCCCAACAGGGGGCAACCTTCTTACACAGCTCTCCACATTTTACCTCCTCTCATCCTCAGCTCTACATTACATAGCTGGCGTCGTTTAGACTTGCACCAGTTTTCACATGAAGCCATGTCATTCATTTATGTAGCCTAACTTTTCATTGGTCAAGTTATTTCTTTATATCAACAGGGCCAACACATAAGTCTGTGCTGCTAAAAGTTTCTGTGCTGTCTAATAAAACTGTAGGGTTCCGTTTAATAAGTGGCAGTAAACAGAGGCCATTAGCATGGTGATACTCTCTTTATCCTCAGCCTATTATCCTGTTTCACTCATCTTGACAAGTGAGGGTTGTTGTGGCTGCCTTATCTACGTTTCTAAATGTTCTGAGCCTTTAAAGCTCAGCTTTGAGTGGCAGCAGGATAGCTGCCCATAGGGGACATCAGATTCTGTTGAGATGGGAAGCTTATACACACAATAACACACACACACACACACACACACACACACAGAGTTTCTCACACAGTGGCAGTGGAGGTTTTAGCTCTGTTTCAACTTGTTGCAGATTGAGTTTAGGTATTAAGACCAAGCACACCTGTGAGTGCATGTATCTATGTGACAGTGTGCGTGCTCGTGTGTGTCAAGTGTTTTCTGTTGTTGACACAAACACCTGGGCTTACCTTGTGCCCGTAAAGCCCCTTTGACAATACCTGTTCGAGGGAGATTTCAAAGGTAGCAAACAGATATTGGTGGGAGGACAGAATGAGTCTTTTATGTGCTGATCGTGAGGGAAAGAACATCAGAGAACATCAGCCTAGATACTGATTTTCATATTTTTCATGAGGGTGAACACATTTGAATTTAAGCAAATGCTACAGCTATCCTACTTTTCACTGCTAGACATGAGACATTTAAGGTACTCGATTAAGGCTGCCTCAAACATTTTTTTCCAATTAATCTGCCAATTATTTTCTCACTTAATCCATTGACAATTTTGTCATCAAAATATGATAGATAGACCTTAAGATTCATTTTTTAATCCGACTAACACTCCAAAACCCAAAAATGTTCAGTTACCTATCATATATTGCAAAGAAAAGCAATAGTCTCACATTTTTAAACCAGTGAAAGTGAGATATTTTTGCTTTAAAAATGACAGAAATTATGATGGATTATTTAAATAATTTCCAACCAATTTTCAGTTGATTAACTATTCAGTTCTGACAAATCGTTTCACTTCAACACCTGATATGTGTAATCTAGTGGGCAATTGTTGCCACTTACTTGAGGCTGCACATCTACAGTAAGTAAATATAGTATTATAGTATTTTCATTAGTTGTTTTGGACTCAGCTGTCTCCTGTGCTGCATGTACCTATGCATGTGTACATCTTCATTTAACCTACACAGTTTGCACAGAGTCTAGGACATTGAACTTTCCCTTTGCTGTCATCAGATGAACCATGGTATGGAGACACATGAACTTTACATATCCTTGTGTAACTGTGTCTCAGTTTTTCTTTCTGCTTTAGTTGTCAGTGTCTGATGTCAAGGGGTAAGATCTAAAGGTGGAATGAGGATATGTACTGCTTCAGGTACATTTGATTTTAGTTAGTATTGGCATTTTCTGCTAACAAATTAATATTGAACTCCACCCAAAATTACTTAGTTAATTTGTGAAATGACTGTAATTATGGTATGTGCTCGGGTAGATTTTACATTTTGATTCTGAAGAGAATTTTGAAGACAAAAAAACTAAAAAACAGTTCCAGATCCAGATCATCCCCATCCTGTATCAATGATTTATTTCAGTGTGTCCGGTAGAGTTGAAGAGCTGCTTTGTAAAATGTCCAGCCAAACTGCTGATTTATACTGTATTGATATAAAATACTGGATGCAGAGGTCTGACCCTTGAACTCTTGTTCTTTCATGTGTTTTCTTTCTTGCCTCTCTCTCTCTATCTCTCTCTCTCTCCCTCTCTGTCAGACCAGACAGTGTTTACTTAGTGCAGGCCTTCACAAGGTGTTTTGGAGCGTGTGTGTACATGCTCCCCGGCATTGCCGTCTATGTCCGGGCATGCCATAATTAGAACGTCGTACCATTTTTTGGGTTCCCATCCTTCTTTCCCTCTCTCCTTCTCTCCCCTTGTCTCAGTCTATCGTTTCTCTCTCTCCACGCCAGTCCTCACCTTTCTCCCTGTCCTTGGCTGTCCATGTGTCTGTGTGTGAGTGAGTGATTGTGTGTGTGTGAGAGTGTGCTGTGCGCCCACTGATGCACACATCGCTTGAACTCTGTGGTTAGGCTATGGTCCTGCACTCTCTTTGCTTTACTGTGTTTGGACGTTTCTGACTGAAGAGTTGACAAATGAGACCAAAGCACTAGAGGATGTACTACGTGAAAAAGAAGGTAAAAATTTTGCATTTTTCTGAGCATAGGGTAACTGTGTGTGTATATGTGTGTAATGCTGTGGCTACTCCAGTGTGAACTAAAATCACTGTCAGCTATTTGATACATATACATAATACAGGTAGTAAGGATAAATCTGGCATCTTTAATAATCTACATGTTTTGTTTTCATATCATATCACTTGTCAGGTGGTTTCTTTTGTTGAATCAGAGCTGGTGTCAAATTGGTTGAACTCAAATATTAAATATTTGTTATTCACTCAGTGTTATTCAAAGAAAGCAGAGGGTGGACAGGTGGACTTACTGTAGTTGTCTGTTTGTGTTTTTTTATGTTTAAATGCTCAAGTAGTGTGACAAGAAATGAGCAAATGAATATGGATGATTTAAAAAAAATACAGGGGCCACAAAGCAGTTTTCCCTCTATAGTACAGAAGCTTATCTACTGTATATATGGGCCTAAGAGTGCAGTAACAAGAGTGTCACTGCACATGCTTCAGTGCAACAAATCTTCCCTCTCTTCTCAAACACAGCACAGAGGACAAGAGTGGAATGGCAGGCAATTAGGCAGAGCACAGATTACGCCTGTGTTTTACAACTCGTCTCACATAGCCCCAAGGAGGCTACTGTGAGGACCTCTCTGCAACTGCCACACACTCAAACATTCACACACACCTCGTACACACAAACATTCAAGCTTGCTGTCCTGAGCTTGAGATGATTTTGCCACCTGTCTCAAACATAGTTCATGTAAAAATCACATATCGCACAATGATCACTGACACTTACATAGACAGTTAACACATGTACCCCCACACACACAGCATCACACACACACACACACACACACAAACACAACCACACACTACCCACAACTCTTCCCTCTCAGTGTAATCCGACCTCCCCTCACACTTCCAAGCCTCTGTCTCTTCGGCACCTCTACCTGTGTCCTCCCTCCGTCTCTCTCCACCCTCCTTCGCCTCCCTCATTCTCTTCCCTCTTCTTTTCTCCCCAGTCCCAGTACAACTTGCTGAGCAGCAGCATGGAGAGCCTGGGGAGCCGTGCGACGTCCGCCAGCCCCTACAGCTCCGAGAACGCCTCTTCATCGGCCGTGCCCACCCCCTCTCCCTACTCCCAGCCCAACTCCACCTTCGAGGGCCTGTCGCCTGCCCCAGCCATCCCCTCCAACACCGACTACCCCGGACCGCACACCTTCCAGGTGTCCTTCCAGCAGTCCAGCACCGCCAAGTCTGCCACATGGACCGTGAGTACACACACTTTCTTGGCGCCGGTGTGCAGTGTGTGTGTGTGTGTGTGTATGTATGTGTGTGCTAGTGTATTTCTCTTGCCATTCTCTTTTTGCGTTCTGGTTCACTGTCTTACTGAGTGACTGTATTGCACACACATAAATGTGCACACAAAGACACTCCTTCACATGCACACGTACACACAGTCACTCAAGCCAGCACATGTGCAGGCGTGTCGCGTGCAAGAGAAAGTAGTGCATCATTCAGTGATTCATCTTGTCCTCTACTCACCTCTCGTAGTCAAATCTAATGCAATGAATCCAACAGGGAAAGTTTGGCATGCGGCTGAGACACCTTCTGTCCTGTGTGATTTGTCCAGTGAAAGAAAACAATATTTGAGTCAAAATCTTAAGAGACAATTTTACCTTCAATTCAGTATTTTACATGTACAAACTTAGTGCAAGACCACACTGAGATGCATGGTATATATATAGATAGATATATATTATGTTAATTATGTTAATTATGATAGATATATATCATGTTTTTTATGATATAATGTTTTTTATGTTTTTTCCTTACAGTATCACCCATACTGCTAGGGTTTACCCTGGTTTGTGTAAAATCAGTGTAATGTAATTCAAGGAATTGAGATCAATGCAGTATGAACACACAGTAATAATAACGTAATAATGTAATATTATTAAAATATTACAACATTTAGAGAGGCTATAATATGGCAGGTCTCAATCCATTCATGACATTGTTAGCGTTGCCTGTTGTTTTATAGAAGGACTTAACTGAGTTACTGGTATTTATTTAGAAATTTTTGGGATGCATGTCTCGCTTACATGCTATCCACACGTTGAAGAGGGACAATATGATACACTTTATATATAATGTAAATATGATAACCACAATGGGTAAACAAAATACCATCAGTAGTGGAAATATACAACTCAGAGAAACCAGAACTAATGAAGTTAGGGAAAGACCTCACCAAACCTAATGAAAACAACACACACAACTACCTTGTGATGTGATGGTGCTGAGAGACAGGTGAAATGGGAGCTGTGTAATTTGTCATGACCCAGTGAGAAGTCTCCTGCTGGAAAGGTGTCACCTCCAACTGTCACACAGTTGACCTCCCTGAAACAAGAGAAACAAGAGACAAACTGCACTTCCTCCACTCACTGTGTGTGTGTGTGTGTGTGTGTTTTGAGTGGTCAGGCCTGTGAGTGTTTCTACATGATGGACTGAGGGGGGCTCCTCCGTGGCTGTGTTTGCTGGAAGTAACCATGCGTGGTGAGCTGTTTTACTCACCCCTCAGTGATGTAAGAAGATCCTCCTTTGGACATTAGAGTGGTGGTCTTTGACCTGCTGCTTTTATTCTCTGTCTCTTTCTTCTAGTGGTCTTAGCACACACTCATGGCTGTCACCTCTGGCGCCTAAATGTTTTCCCTGTCCTCTCCTAAAATATGTCTGTCATCTCTTTTCTCTCATGTCCATTCTCTGGCTCAGGTCTTTCTCACGGCCGAACTACATTCATAGAAACCAAGAAAAATGTGGATAAAAGATATTAGTTTGTTTTATTTGAGAAGTTACTCTAGTGAAATGAAATCCTAAAACATGACAAAAACTTCAACCTGTTTGGTTTAATGTTTAATGGTACATACCGCTCTGTTCTTCAAATTAACCTGCTGTACTCTCTCTGACGTCATTAGTTTACACTGTTCTAATCTGTTGATTAGGAAAATAAATCAAATCAAAGAAGCCTGATAATCCCCAAATACCTTCTTAATTTGAAATGAAGAGCATCTGTTGACAGATCTTCTGATTCAGTGTCTCTACTCACTACACCACCCTGAGGTCCCATCTACCCTTTTGCAATCAGCTTTGCTTTGCGAGGATAATAGTTTGAAAATTATCCCATTTTCATCAACAAAGATGAAAGCTTTGATTTCACCTGCCTGAGAAGTTCAAGTCATAGCAGTTTTTTGTGGGAGAGCAGAAACAAAAGAGTTTTTGACTGGCACACGACTCGCGATACAGATGATGAGGCAGCAGAAAAAGGGCTGTTAGGAAACCTGTGATTATTCAGATGCCTCTGCTGCAGTTAAACAGGAGGGATTAGAATGAGAGAGAGACTCATAGCTTTTATGGAGTTTACTGTAATGCTTTGTTTTTTATCTTGCATGCCTGATTATAAGATTTGACTAAGTGTGAGAAGGTGTATTTAAGGGTTATTATACAGTAGCTATGGAACGGCAAAAATTTTCAAGTGTGAAATGATGCAGTATGATGGTGTTTAATTCTGTTGGATACTATATGATGCTATTTTATGTGGTTGTGTCCATAAAACATTTTCTTGAAATGCAGGCAAGTAATTGTTTCATTCCAAATAAAAATGGCAACATGCAACAGTTTTACGGAAGAAAAAAAAACAAAGAAAACCCAGTGCACAGTCGTTTGCCAGACTTCATTTGAGCTCAGTGGCAAAATGCTTTTTGAGGACTCAGATCATATCAGCAAGTCATTTTAGAAGTGTTAGTTTTGAAAAGAAAACAGATTATGGTCAAGCCTCTTAGAATGAATACGTTTCAGATAATGGGCGGGGATTCCCCAAAAATAACACTAGGGTTCAAGAGGATTTGTGTGTGTGTGCCTAATGCGTGTGCACATGTGGGTGTGTGTATTTATGCAAAATTTAGTACAAAGCTCAGGTTTGAACATGCTTGAAAAAAAAACAAAACAAAAAAAAAAACAGTGACTATCTGGACCAGACTGAGTCACCTTGTTTGAATGAAGGAGTTAACAGTCTCTGGGTTTCTTGCTGATTTCTTATGGCCTCAGGCATTGGGGAATGCCGAATGCCATAGGGGCATATTGACTATAATCAGTTACCTAGCTGCCCCCCTTCCCCATCCTACTGCCTCCCACTAAGAGTGGGTGGCATGCAGTGCTTTGGGAGATTACGAGAAAGCTAGCTGCCTATTGCATCAAGCATTTCTCGTTAAATTCCCTACTCTCAAGTTGTCAACTAAATGATTGATGGGAGGTTAGGTTTGTGGTTGTGCACAGCTGGCTACCAAGTGAATCCACATCTGCTTCACCATTTAGAAGGAGAGGAGAGGAGAAGACAACAGAAGAGAACAGAACACAACAAAATTGAACAGAGACCAGGAGAACTGATGGAAACCAAAGACACAACGCTCTTTTTCCCATCTGTCATAATGTTTCCACATACAGTAAGTCCGTCCAAGCCCATCTTAAGCTAGTCTGGTAATCCTAAAGTCCCCCTCCTGTCTTGTCAAAACACAGTGCATTAGTGATAATAGCTCTCTGCCGCTTTTTTGCCCAGTGAAGACGATTCCTTGGCTTGGATGCAGGCAAGCTTCACTGCGGCTGGAAATGAGATCTAACACCTCTGCCTTGTCAAATAATAAGACTTCTTTCCATATACTCTGACTTCAGTTAATGTGAACGTGTGTGTGTGTGTGTGTGTGCATACAGTATGTGTCAGAAGTGTGTGTGTGTGTGTGTGTGTGTGTGTGTGTGTTGGGGGGGCTGATGTGATGGAGGTGAGGTGTGGTGTGGTGTGGTGGAGGTGCAAGCTCGAGCATGCACTACACAGCGGCTTGTCAGAAGCCGCTCTTCCCAGCTATTAGCCTCTCTCTGTTAGGACACAGGTCCCAACATGCCCCACACAATGCATCCTTCCCCTCCTTTCCCCATGTATCATCGATGGCCACATTACTGCTGGCCTTCCTGGCAAGCATCAGATCTGGAGAACAGATCACAATTGATAAGGAAGATTTTTCACACACATTTTGGTTCTCAGATGTCAACTCACAAGCAAATACGTGTAGTTATCCATAACTATATGAACTGGTGTGATTGAGATAACTTTGTACCACAAATCAAGTCCTTTTCATAGTCACCCAGTAGATGAAGTGCCTCTGGGATTGATGTCTTAACTCATTTCATCCCTGTACAACAGTGTACACTGTCCAGTGTCCTCACTGGTCAGGAAATGTTCTGGACTGTGGGATACCATCAATCCAGGAAACTCATACCTTTAACACTGCTCTATTCTGCTGTGTGTCCCATAACACTCAGTGTAACACTGTGTATATGCCATGCTGTCAAAAAGATTTAACTTTTACAATCCTCATGGACTGTGGCAGTACTGTAAATGCAGTGAACAGCAGTTAACGTGAAGCTATTCAACTTACTTTCACTACTTACAGTATGTGATTTGTCAGTAGGTTGAACGGGTTTAAAAATCATTATTTTCACATCTTAAGAGGCTGTTTCTCCCAATCCCAACACTTTACTGGGGTGTAACAGAGGGGAACACCTCCAGTGAATTTCTAATTTATTTCTGTTCTGAGAAAAACGTTAGGTTTGAACTACTCATCGACTATACCACGGATAGATTTTTAGAGAACCAAGTTTAAATAGTAGCTGGTGTTACAAAGACAAAAAGTCAGTCTGTACAGGTCATTACATCTTTCCTTATTTTCCCAAAGTCTCATAGAGACAAACAGCAATTATCACAATGTCAAAGAAAGTGTGGGAGATTCTCCAATTTTCTGTGTTGATTTGAATCCAGTGTAATTACAGACTGTATAGAAAGCCAGCTTAGACTATGTGGATGAGTACAACATGTGTACTGTATGTCAGGTCTGCGTGTGTGTGTGTGTGTGTGTGTGTGCCTAAACGTATTTGATATTTGGACAGTGAATTTGCGGCGGGCAAGTCGTTGCTTGTGTATATGGATGACAGTCTGGCAATTATCACCCTGTCTCCACGAGCCTGTCAGGACCTGCCTCCACCGGTCCACTGTGTAGAGGCAGTGATGGATGGATGGACTGATGGATGGATGGATGGATGGATGGATAGACTGACGGATGGATGAATGGATGGATGGATGGATGGATGAATGGATTGAGTTATGCAACTGCAATTAAATAGCTAGTAAGAGCATTATGCAGTGCCCTTGTAAAGTCATGATCATCATTCTGGGATGAATTTAATTCAGCGAGTATGTTATGTAAAGAAAGTGAATATATCACCACCTGCTATAGACTAGGTGGATGAGCATCAACAGTCACATAAAGCTGAGAGGTAAAATGCAAAGTGATCCTATGCTAAGCTTGTCTTTACTCTCAACACAGACAGTTTTTATAGTTTGATTCAGCACATGGACTGGAGGAGCCAGAGGTCAAATTACTGACCTTCCAATTAGTGGGCAACTCACTCTTCCTCCTGAGCCACAGCTGCCCCAAGTAGCGGTCTGATGTCACATAAAATTCTTTATAATCTGATCTGTGTGTAATCCATCTTTCTTCCTTTTTTGATTTCCTTTTTTCACTCACCATAAAGATTTTTTTCCAGTCCATCAACAAAACAAATAATCTCTTTAGTCTTTAGTTGTGTTTATTCTCTTTACATCTTTTTCTCCTTCCTCTCCATCCTTTCATCCTTCTCTGTGTCCTGAAACGAAGCCCAGCTTATCCATCACTTAGCATCTCTTGTCTGAACAGGAAGATACACATCAGATACTGTAGTTCCTTTATTAATGCTTCGCTTCTGACTGACAAAGCTGAACTCACAGATTCATGTGTATGTGTACGTGTGTGTATGCGTGTATGCCTATGCGTCTTCGCTGCATGTGCACACTAGTCTGAGTTCTGGACGAGTTGAGACATCTCCCATGGTATCTGCACCCAGGAAGACTGAAAGCACAAAAAGTAATTTATGACTTTTTCATGTACTGTGAGATGTTCAAAAACACGATCACCAAACCACAGGTTCCTACTGTTTCCACTTTTAATACTGGGCCAATGGTATATATCTATTTTAGAATAGACATTGAATTGCACATTATTACTGATCTGTCAGAATGATTTGTAAGATGGATAGAAAATATTAGGCAAAACATATAACAAAAGGAAAAGGTCTATGTAGGGGTGGTGGTTTGAGCATTTTGTGTGACACAGGACATTGTCTTGTCCCTCATCGCCTAGAATCAGTGTTTACTACAAAGCACGCTGACTTGTTGCTCAGTTAATCAGCAGAAAAAGCTATTTTTTTGTTTGGTAAATTACTATTAGCTCACAGGACCATACATGTCCATTAATTTGAACAACATTTTTTTGTCAAAGTCGCATTAGGATTGCGTGTAAATAAGAAGCCTGTCTGGCTGTTGCATCTCAGAAAAATTATTTATTCATGGTATGGATGGGCTGTTGAGACTTGTCAGGGAAAGCTAGGTGGGAAAAGGTACTGTTGTGCACAGGTATTTCCATTGCCCTCAAGGGAGTGCTCATGGCTAAGGGTATGTGTTTGTGTGTGTATGTGTGTATGAGAGTCTGCAATGTGTGTGTGGTTGTGAGGGGCTTAGTAACGGTGTCACAACAAGGAATCCAAGCAGTTGTTGGTGTAGGAATGATGACTTTTTCCCAGCCAACATTGGGCCAGAGGCTGTCTGCTGGAGAGTCAAGTCAGAGTTTTAGAAAGTTATTTGAAAGTTATAGTCGAAACGAAGAAGTTAATTGTAATTAATATCAAAGAATGATCTGTATAAGTGGGGAAAGATAGTTTAGAAATAAAAAGCAAGAAACAGAGGATAAAGTATTTTTTGAAAGGACTGTGGCGAGAACAGGAATATGGGGGAAAGCTTGATGTAACCTCTGGGGTTAAAGGGGTATAGAAGTTATTTAGGGGGCTCACAAACAACAGACTATTTTTAAAAATAACGGTTGAAATTAAAGCATCATAGGCCAAGATATCTCAACTTTTAGTCCCCAATAGGGGTCAAGCTCAAGTGGATACTACACTTCAGCATCTTTTGTAAAGATCCACCTTGCCTCCATAACAACCTCTTCTTCCAAACTCCACACCACCAGTTAGAAATACAGCCTTTTTCTTAAAAAGCCTAAACTAAGATAATCTTAAAGACATCCTTAGGGGTTATTTATGAAATTTTAGGAAGGTCCCCCAGATCCACAGAGAACATAACAAATTCAAGCTTGCTTAAAACACATTCATCTATGTAAGCCATTTCCTGTGTAAAACCATTCACTAAAAAGCATATGATAATATGAGTACTTGAAATAATGCTTGAAATGTAGTTCTGGTTAACAGGATGACCATGTAAGTGGTTGGGTTGGAGTACAGCTTTTCATCTGGCTCTCACTTTCTCATGTTTTCTCTTTATCTATGCTTTCTTTCACCAATCAAATACATGAAGGAAAAATGACATTAAAAAAAGACATGGAAAAAGATGATTTTTTCCTATGCAGTATTGCAGATGTTGTATATACTGTATTTGTGCCATAAAGTGCACTGTTGCATTAGTATTCAAGCTCACTGTAGCAAGCCCATACAGGACAACTGTCTTTTCAGTTTTTTTTTTCTGGAAGGTCCCAGTTTGATTTCCATGGGGAAGATTTTTGAGATTTTGTGATTGTGTTGAGGCATGTTAAGGCTTTTCCATCCCTTGTCCTGGTGTCTTTGGATGCATCTCAACAGGCATTTACGCACACATGCACATACACATGAATGTGCATGTGTAAATGCTCATAAACTGAGGAATCACTGAAGACACCTTTAACACAGCTCAGCACATTCTCACTGAACTTTACTGTTACTGACTTGAGTGACTGTAGTAAAATATGTCAAACCTTTTAATTATCGTCCATTCTTTTTTCTTCAGCTGGTACACACACACACACACAGACACACACACACAAAGAAACATGGCCATTTTTTTCCAATCTGTCCTTTTGAACTTCTGCTTTTCCTGAGCCATCTGCAGCATCTCACATTACTACCCACAAACCCACTCTGCTGTATAATAATCGTTTATTCATTCTAATAACACAGTAATTACCTTTACAGCGCAGACTAAAATTTACTGCTGACTGGTTTACAGTCGTCATGTATTTTTCCTTTCCTCTCTAACTTTCCCTTTCCTCAAATCACACAATTTGTTCTCCAGTCATGAATTTATATGATAATTACAGTGTCCTGTGGTTGCACCCCTCTATTTTATCATCATATTATCACCCAGCTTTTTATTTGTCCGTGCTGTCTTCTATTTTTTCAAATTCTTTTTTTTTTGTCTGCCCCGGTGATAGATGACTTAATGGCTTAAATAATTTAAGATTGAACTTCCAATGTTTTTTTCACTCACTTGAGAGAACAGCTTCAGTGTCTTTAACTTCTTAGGTTTATTTTTTTCATAGGGTGTTTGAAAAATGTGACAGCAATAATTGATATTTGCTGAGTAACTGGATACGAGCATCTGTAAAATACCTAAACTGTAACTGTGATCAGCATTTTGTTGGGCAAAGTCAAAATATCTGAGGCAAATTTTTCTTTCATTTTTACTTTCTGTTACATATGCTCACTCAAAATTGTTATTTATCAAACTCAGATCACTGACTTGAGCCACTCTGGCCCTATGTGTGTGTATGTGTGTGTCTTCCCATCCAGTACTCACCCTTGTTGAAGAAGCTCTACTGTCAGATTGCCAAGACCTGTCCAATCCAGATCAAACTGTCCTCCTCTCCTCCACATGGCAGCATCATCAGAGCCATGCCCGTCTACAAGAAGGCGGAGCATGTCACAGAAGTGGTCAAACGTTGCCCCAATCATGAACTGGGGCGAGATTTCAATGATGGTAATTCTAACGTTGGTGTGAATTTTGTCTTATGGACAAACTGTGTGATGCCTTGACTCAGATCAGCCATCTGGGCCCTCACCTTTTCTCCATCATTCTTTCAGGTCAAACAGCCCCAGCCAGTCACCTGATCCGAGTGGAGGGGAATAACCTCTGTCAGTATGTGGATGATCCTGTCACTGGCCGGCAGAGTGTCTTCGTGCCCTATGAGGCTCCACAGGTTGGTGGTTCATCAGCCACTATATAACACAGAGACACACAGTGAATTGTTTTAAGGATCATAGAGACAGGACTTATGACTCCAGACATCAGAAATTATGCCATGAATAAAATTTACAAAATATGATAATTAGATGTGGTTGTGAGATATGTATTGAGTCTCTGAAAGATGTCTCTAATATTTCATACATTTAAGCCAAGTGTTGTTGTTCAAGACGCACAATGAATCAGTCAAGTTCATTCCAAAGAAACAGTCAGTTTTTGTGAGGTATTTCATAGAAAGCACATCTATAAATAAAGATGTGGGGCATGTTCAGACAGTCCCAAGAATGAGAAGTCATCATGTCTGCGACTGCACCTGAGGAGGTTAATCAAAAGCAAAATCGTCTCAACCTCACATCAAACTGCAATGCAGCACTGCCCTCTGGTGGTATATTGGTCACACTTACTGTTAAATGGGAAGTTTGCATGAATGCAGATTGAGAGAAATTGAGCCATATAAATCCTAAAAATCCTTAAAAAGTGTCACAGAAATCCCTAAGCATCCACTTATTGGTTTTGTGTTGCAGGTGGGGACTGAGTTTACCACCATCCTGTACAACTTTATGTGCAACAGCAGCTGTGTGGGTGGCATGAACAGGAGACCCATCCTCATCATCATCACTTTGGAGACCAGAGAGTAAGTCAGCAATTTAAAAGTCATAAACAAAACCAGTTCCCGCAAAGTACTTCTTTGCACCTCAAGAAGTAATTCTCAGCTCTTAGTAATTTGCTTTATTTTAATTCTGTCTGGCACTGTGTACTTGGGTTTTACAAATCCACAGTTTTTTAACAGTAGTATGTACTGGCAAATGACACAAGACAAGATGACCAACCCACAGTTTAATGGGAGCATACTACATTATACACATCAGTGCTCTCAATAAGTCCTGATGAGTATATTTTCTATCCCCAATTCCAGTGGTCAAGTCTTGGGCAGGAGGTCGTTTGAAGGTCGGATATGTGCGTGCCCCGGCAGAGACCGCAAAGCTGATGAGGACCATTTCAGGGAACAACAGGCCCTGAATGAGAGTGTGGCCAAAAATGGTAGCGCCAGCAAACGCAGTGAGTTCAAATTCTGAGAATCTGTGATATTTTAGCTGTTGGTGTGTGTCACATTTGGTTGTTGGCTGTTGAAAAGAATGAGACTATGAAATGTGAAAGAAACCTGTTTTCACTATGATTGTGTTTCTGTTGTCTGCAGACTTTAAACAGAGTCCGCCAAATATTCCTAGCCCAAATATTAACATGAGGAAGAGGCGGCATGGAGAAGAAGAGATTTACTATATTCCTGTAAGAGCCTTTCACACACTTATTTTACATGAAAACTGAAACCATATATTGTCATGAATTACAGTTGATCTACATTTAATGTATGAGCTTTCAGGCCCTATAACTCATTTAATTCTGTCGTGTACTGTAGCAGTATGTGGAAATATTTATACTGACTTGAAGAGCCATTGTGTCAAATACTGACAAACAAATGTATCATTGTTTGAAAGAGTTGCTCACCAGCTGTTATTCCCTGACTGATTATGTTACATACTTTGTTGGGAGTAGGTTCGTGGAAGGGAGAACTTTGAGCTGCTGATGAAGATTAAAGACAGTTTGGAGCTGGTGGAGCTGGTGCCGCAGCCACTAGTGGACTCCTACAGACAACAAACACAGCAGCAACTGCTGCAGAGACCGTGAGTCATTTGAACACAGACACATACAAGCACACAGATACTGGTTGGTCCATGAACATTATGTAAACATCTGACAAAATGATCAGATCAGCCTAAACATGAGCACATGCAAGAAGGCACATAAAAAACATGCTGTCAAAAACACACTGTAGTTTCTTTCCCTTCTGAGTGAATCGCACATGCAAATACACATAATATACATAGTCAAACTCGCTTTATCACTTTGTTAAACACAAAAATATAACCAGGCACAGACACTCCTGACAAAGTCTGAGAGAAATACTGAAAAGAGGTTGAAGTGATAAACACAGAATAGAAGGGAATAACCCTCACAGACAGCTAAATTAACAGTTTTGTTCACTTTATCAAACTGTTGTGAAGTGTCTTTCACACTCACTAACACACAGACACACATTCCACTAACCTCTGCCACATTGTCGTCTTTTCTCTAGGAGTCATATAGCATCCCCCTCCTGTTACTCTCCGCTGTCCAACATGAACAAGCTTCATGGCCACGGAGGCCTCAGCAAACCGCCCTCAGTCAACCAGCTGGTGGGGCAGCAGCCCCAGCAACACCACACTGCCCCCACCTCCATACCTCATATGGGTGAGTATCTGTGTATGCGATACAAATCAAATCAGATGTACTCATAAAGTTTACAAAGTTCTCTGACCAGAAAATATGAATCCCATGAGAGTCTTTTTGTGCCACTGTAGTACAGCTCTTTGAGCTATTTCCTGCTGATTATTTTAGTGACTACCACTTTCTCTCTCACAGGTTCAAACATGCTCAACAGCCACCACATGCAGGCCAATGGCGATATGAACGGTGGCCACAGCAGTCAGACTATAGTGTCTGCTTCCCACTGCAGCCCGCCCCCTCCGTATAACCCTGACCCCAGCCTTGTCAGGTACCTCACCCTCCAATGACACTCCTTCTTTATTCTCCCAGCAGACAATCAGATGCACTTGTTGGGTTAAATATGAGTGGGTGCCATTTTGATGCCAAAACAACCACTTTGTTTGGCCATGTTTGTACAAATTTGGTCAAACTTGTTTTTTGGAAACGCTTTTTTGCAGTGAAATGTGTCTAGATGGAATTGTGTTATACAGACAGTTTGATTTGATTATGGCTGCTTTGTGAAGAGTTGCAATTACGTCACAAATCTCCTAGCAAACATGGCTGGTGCCATAATGAAGGTCCACTGAAGAATTGGCTCCATGAATTGATGATCAGTTAAAATAGAAAAAGAGTATTAAGTGAAATGGTTGTGTTATAGGGGTAGGTCAATCAAATAATGTTTCAGTAGATGTAAAATGTGTGTTTTTGTTTGTTTGCATCCAAATTTTGTCCAAAACTGTCCTGTCCCTAGTAGTAGCTATAATATATTTTAAAAAGTGTCTGTCTTTCTTAGCAGGCTGAAAGTAGTTTACAAAGCAACTGGTGTTCTTATCTAAGCTAGCTCCTACTAGTTGCATATGCTAAGTGTCTAAACTAGATGTGTTGATCATGTCTATTTACTCTGCTCATACAGCCAAGCTGCTCTAGGGTTGTAGACCTCCACTATGGCTACCAGAGGGTTTGTTATGTCACCTAAAAGCCCAAACTGTGTGTCATACACTTACATCTAAAATCATTCACGCTGTCACTGTTTATACAGCCTACACATACCTTTGCAATGCACTATAGTGAATTTTCTTCAAAAGAAATTTCCATTGTTTTAAGTTCTATTTAATTTTTAAAAAATGTTTTTTTTCTTATTTTTTCTAAGATAATGTGTCAATGCAGTTGTTTTAACACAAATTTAACATTTTTGATACAGCAGACTCTGTCCACCTTTTTATTTTCTAGATTGTTATGTTTATTGTACAGTTAAATTGTACAGTTAGGTTCTTCTTCGATTACATTGTATGTTGCCAAAACTTTAACATTTCATGTATTTATAATAAAGGTTCTTCACCAAAGCAATAATGGCCTTATGAATCATTAATATAAATGCATGTTTATGGTTTTACTTCTACAACATCTACTAAGATGTATAGTAGCTGTGCAGTTGAGGCTAAACCAGTGCCTCAAATATTTCAGATTTTAAATAAATTAATAAGAGCTTGAGAAGATAGTGAGATAATGGCATGCTATAACTGTAGTGACATGCTTTTCTATTAATTTCTGTCTAAAAATAAATGTTGACCTAATTATAAAGTTAAAATATTCTTTATTCTACTCAAGCACAACTGCACTTTTAATCAGAGAAGATGATTTTTATACTTTCATCCTACTACTGGCTTTGTAGCTGTGGTCTAATGGCAGTCTAAGCAGCCCTGCTTTTCTCCCCATACAGTTTTCTTACCAGTCTGGGCTGTCAGAACTTCATTGAGTACTTCACCTCCCAAGGCCTCCAGACTGTCTACCATCTTCAGACTCTCTCCATGGAGGTAACCACTCTGTTCCTGCACTCACAATCACAACAAAACAGTAAAAATAATAGTTATTATAATAACAAATATTATGTGTCTACAGCGTCATAGAAAACAATGGAAAAATTAAACAAGAAACAGTAAAATAAAGAACATGACACAGTTAGAAAGTAAAGTAAAATATAGTAGAAGTAGAATGTATAAGTAAAATAAATAGATAAAAGAAAATAAAAGTGTCCTAGAGTGTCCTTTTTTAAAAAGGATAATTTGACCTAGTCTTATTAATGTTACCTTATGTGGTTTTTGAAAATATCTTTGATATGCAGGCCTTTTAGTTTTTGTGTCACACATGAGCACTCACACACTCTCATCATCTTGTCTTATTTTATTAGTTTTCTCCTACATTCTTACACTCCTCAATGACTATTTGTGCCTTCATCAGGATTTAGGAGCACTGAAGATACCAGAGCAGTCCCGCCTTGCCATCTGGCGAGGTCTGCAGGACATGAAACAAGGTGCTCCCATCCAATTGCCCACCTCTTCGCATCACCATGACTATCATGGCCAGCAGCTTCTTCGCTCCAGCAGCAACATGGCTGCCTCTGCGATGGCGGCTATTGGGGCTGCTGGTGGGGAACTGCAGCGTCAGCGCGTCATGGAGGCTGTGCACTTTCGTGTCCGCCACACCATCACTATCCCCAACAGGTCAGGTGTTGTTGGGACATCAGGGATGGCAACAGCTGCTGATGAGTGGGCTGACTTTGGATTTGACATGCCCGATTGCAAGATGTCTCGTAGCAAGCACTCCATCAAAGAGGAGTTTATGGAAAGTGATGTCCACTGAGCCCAAAAAGAATCTTGTGACTGTTTTAGCAACATTTTTGTCACAATCAACCCATTTACAGAGTAAAAGCACATGGATACGGTCTTTAAATGTACTATTACTTTTGTTTTAAATGTGGGACATTTTCACCATATTAATGCACTTTCCCGTGCACTCTTTGTTTTGCATTTTGTGCTTGAACACTTGTTCCATCCAGAAGATTGAACACAAGACACCACAAAGGACGTCTCAAGTCTACATAGCAAGTACCAGTGTGATGACACCTTTGTCAAAGCAATGCTAATGAAAACACACATGGTCTGGACTGTACTTTATGAGACTCTAACAAGTCCATGTTCAAAGAGGGTGATATCAATTATTCTGGTGAGTGGGATGTTGTTTGGTCTCACAGTGCAATAATAGATGATAATAGATTTTTTAACAGCATTAATTTAGATTTATGATGAACATCAAGTGTAGCAATATTACAGTTGCACAATTGTCATAGTAGACATACGACCACTTCACAGCTTTCAAGTTTCAATTCTGTTTTTGGGTCATAAGATTAGTTCTCAGCTGATTTATTTATTGTTCTTTTAGTTTTCCCTCACTTGTACAAATGTATATACTGTATCTTGTAAATGTTTTAGACTAGATGTGGTTGAAAAGGGGTATATAGTTTCAAAATGGTGTATCTCCTGTTTGAACCAAATGTATAGAGTTGAATGGTAGATCAAACTCACATCGAAACTCAGTTACTGGAACACAGTCATGTATATTTTTAATGGTCATGATAATGTGATGACTTCTAGTGCAGTGTGCCCTTATCATTTGATTTTTGATGGGCTTTAGTATAAAGAGTGTGTATTCATGAAAACTCCCTATGGAAATCAAAGTCAACAAGTAAGAGTTGGACATTGCATCCATTACCTTTTTTTTTACCATGGGAAATACTATGTTAAGTCTTCTGAGAGACAAAAGATCGGAAACAGTATTATATCTCAATAGTAGGGATTTAATTAGAATTAACAGTAATAAATTAAGAATGCCATCCCTATTTATCAAGACAGTAGACAAGACAGTAGCATTTTTCATCCTTCTCTGTGTGTATTTTGAAAAACCTTGCAGGGCAAGGTCCTCATATATTGATTATAGCTAGCTGTGTAACTAGTATGTATCTTCATGGCACTTGTTTGTGGATATTTAATAGCAACATTCCAGTTATATTCCTAGATTGCCATCCAGCACAATTAATCATGGTGCAACTTTAGTATGGTGTCAAATTTGTTGGTAGTAAGTTCTTGACTTTGTACCATGAAAATAACTTGTACTTGATTTTCTCTAAGACCCTCTTACTTACAGAGACACACATACTTTAACCCACTAACCACCAACTGGTCAAAGAAAGAGCACTTTAATGCTTTAAAAGTGAAATAATTTAGGATTATTTGTGCTTATGATCAGTATTATGTATTACCATACTGTAAATATAAGTGCTTTGTTTTTATATCCCTGATAAGTTTTTTTCTTTCTTTTCTTTTTTAATCAGTTTTATGAAGATTATTAAGATGTGTACCTTTGTAACTATTGTTGTTCATCAATGTCCATTAGTTTCTGAGGTTGTTATGGTCAGTGTTTTTTCTTAAAATTGTGGATATTAAAATATTTGCCTTCCTTTAATGTCTCACTTTATCAAAGTTTAAAAAAAAAAGGTTTTAGGCCAATTACTACCGTTGAATTCTATTTGAATTGACATTTATATGACGGGTATGGGTTACTTCTAGGCAACATTTTATGAGACATACATAGAAATTATACTGTTACTTATAAGTACTACCTGAGCTCGGACGTGTGTGCGCTTGTATGGCTTCCTTTCGAGGCCCACTAGTCGATCGTCTTATCGACGCTCAGTTGTTTGTCGTTCGTCGTTCTCGAGGATCTACTATCTTGCCTAGCGTTTGTTCAAGTCCTCGCGGAAGTACTGACGTGTTCACACCAGTTTGCACGAGAGGCGGCTAGTTTAGCTAGCTAGGTAGAGCCGGGTAGTGACAACAGCGGTCGTATCAGGTAAGGAAGGACTGTCATTGATTATTTTCACAGCAGTTGCTAACATAGCCGAGAGACGCAGAGAGTTATTGGAAATAAGAAACAAACTGAACAAATACTGTATTATTCAATGAATGCTGATATGGTTAGCTGAGTTTAGTTAGATTTCTAACTGGGATAGCTAGCTAGCTTTGGAGCCGTTGGCAACGTAATACAGTATCTCCGGAAGTGAGTTGTCAACTTATCACACTCCTTGCTGGTACTTGTAGTTCGACGTTTCCCTGTTACACATAAACTGCAATGGAGAGAAAGTGAATCACGAACTACATTTTATTTCACTCGACTTTAGTGCGTTCTTCGGTGGAGTTGTGGGAAATGTAGTCATATAAATTCATTTAATGGCTGATGGGGGTTACCTGAAGCTTTACTAAAACTACATAACCCAGACAAACGATAATTTGGGCCAAAGGGCAATCTACATTTAGATGGCTCGTTAGCTATTTCTAGGGCTAATTTTTAGGCTAACGTGAGTAACTTACAACAGTAATATCACTGTATAAATATTAGTAACTGTTACTGCATTATATTTTTCGAACATAGTCATGTTATGGTTTCACTGGAGCGTCTGTTTTGATAAATATCCCTTATTAGCTCCCTTTCTGACTGCCTAAGCTTGTTAGCTAGTTATGCAGCTAACGTTAGCTAGCATCTACCATTAATAGATTTACACGGTCTTGCCTTTTCTAGCTAACGGTACGTGTCAAAATAAATAATTTAAATACCCTGCACTCGCAATGGCATCACGGTGCAGTTGGTAATTAAATTCGTGTAACATAACCTCAAACCACAAAAGTGGGCAGCGAGTAACGTTACCCAGGAAATTCGTGATCCCCTCGTTACTAAATCAATGAATCTCTGATAGGTCCAGCGAAAAAGTAGCCGAATATGTCGCCATTAGTAAGATTACGTAGTATGATAATTATAAAAGATATATAAAATTATAATGATAAAAGAGCCAGTGTTAGATTTTGTTCTCCAGGCCATTTCTCCCATGTCCATAATCTACGTGCATATTATTCCGATTTCTCCGTGCACTGATCATGTGTACCTGACACGATTCTCCTTAAATTAAGAGTTTTACTACACAACCTATGGAATTCCGCTAGATTCTTCTATTTACAGCTCAAAATAGCTGGTCACACTACTGCCACATTCCTTTCTTAACCTGTTTTACCGGATGGGTCATTTGTCTGTACAATCTGTAAAAAAGCAGGCACAGAGATTATTTAGACTTGATAACACACCAACTGTACTGGTACATACATGCAGAAATGTACAGGCCCTCCTCTACTGTTTCACCTATCTTCAGATCACTTTCAGCATCACATCTTTAAAACCAAGTCATGTAATTAGCTTTATGGTATTAATGACTGAAAACTGCCACAATCCCATCCAAATTTACATTTGGTCTATCTCTTGAAAAGGCCTTGAAGAATGATAGATTACTTAAACACCTGATAAAATAAAGTATAGTGTATATATATATGAGAAAAATATCAAAAAAATAAAAATACAATTTTTATAGTAATACACCTTTTTGGTTTTTATTTCCACCTATTTTTCATTGTTGATGAGATCATTATTGATGTAGACTACAGTAAATTTATGTAGCCTGGAAACAATTCCACCTCGTTATTTTACAAGCTTGATTGAAATTCCAATCAATATACCCACAGGTGGGAAATGTTATACTTGTGCATCCTAGATGATAATACTGCCCCTCCTACTTACATAATCTATTTCAGCCAAACTAGCCAAATAACTATACTGATACACCACTGATCAAAATGTCTTTTTTTATCTTCATTGGCAGAATGTCAGAAGGGGACAGTGTTGGGGAGTCAATCCATGGGAAACCATCTGTAGTTGCTGCCTTCTTCACACGGGTTGGACAGGTAATGCCTCTATCATTTTGATCACACATATGTCATATCATTTAAATAATTAAGGATAAAATTATTTGATACTCTGGCTTAAATGCTGAATTGTAAGTCTCTCGACCATCTAAGCCATCAGGCCCATTATCTTGAAAACACAAGTTCAAATATTCAGATTTGCTGCTAAATTTGTTTTGTTTTTTTGTGGTATAAAATAAGTACATGAAAATGCAATGGTATTTTTAGATTTAATCCATTATTTGCTGATCAGCAGCACAGTATTTCAATATAGTACTTACATACTTTTCTTTAAAAAGTGTCATCCGTGCATTCTGATTGTAAGTGAGAAGGTGGCCATTAGTTTGTCCAGTTGTATTGGTCAGTCAGGCAGAGAAAGGTATGGTTTCAAAGGTTGGGGAATATTAGGTTAAAATATTAAACTTTACATTAAATAGATATTAGGGCAGTGACAGTCACAGGGTGCTCAGTTAATGTCCTGGATCACTGTCTCTGCAAAGTGAAAGTGAAACAGACAGAGGCTCTGTAGTGTTTTATCTAAGGTTGTGTCTCACTACTCTACCTCCACATTTTGTTTTCTTTGTGTCTGTGTTGTTACAGATCTATCAGTCATGGCTAGACAAGTCAACGCCGTTCTATGCAGTGCGATGGGCTGTCACTCTACTACTTACTGCTGTCTACATGATCAGAGTGTACATACTACAGGTAATTGTGTATTTCATTTTTTTTTTTTGATTTATCATATTGTTATTACTTATCCACTACAAACTGATTTAATTGCCCGGTAGTGAATACTACCACTGAGAAGCTTAAAATGTCCAATTTTTGTAGACTGTCATAGTTAGAGGTGCCTGTTCACCTCTACTAATTATTGAACTAGTAGTTAGTGTAATTGTTGTGCTGGGTTGCATTAAACTAAAACTCACTGTTGTTGATTTTTGCTGGTTTTCGCCAAAGTTGAAAGATTGGCTTAGCAGGCACTCCAAGAGGACAGTAACTGTTCATCTTTTTGTTTTGAAGGGGTGATGCTCCCTGCTTTTGGTGTGTGAATAACATAGTTCATGTGTGACTCACCTTTCTAATGTGTGATATGTGTGTCTTAAATTCTTGTCTACTGGCCTGTTCTGTTTGCATAAAAATGTCCGTATGTAATGTTCACTGACAAACTGTTTACTGGCTGCCCAGAAAGCCTTTTGATACGGTGATGTTCCTTATGCTGCTTTTCAGGGTTGGTATATAGTAACATATGCTTTGGGAATCTACCATCTCAACCTCTTCATTGCTTTTCTATCACCAAAAGTGGATCCTTCGCTGCTTGATGAAGGCAAGTTGACTCCGTTAAATCAGATCAGTTTTTTTAAATTTGGTTATCTTGTGTACTTGGCAGTAGGTTACATTGGATGTTACTAAAACTGCGTTGTCATACACAATACAGGTATGCATCAACTTGTTACTTATTACAAAAGCTTTCTTAGTATGTGAAGTTGTAAAATAAAACAAGCAAAATAATACTTTTTATCTGATAGTGTTTTAACTTTGATATTGTTGGTCTTAATGCTGAGTCATGATTCAAGACTCCACCTTTTTATTAACCAACACATCACCTTATAACCTATGTTTCTTGCAGATGAGGGCCCATCCCTTCCTACCAAGCAGAACGAGGAGTTCCGCCCTTTCATCAGGAGGTTGCCTGAATTCAAATTCTGGTGAGTCTGGCTCATGGTCTGGGCATCAGTTGCTTTCATCCACAGAGAAATTGCAAATCAGATTCTTTCAAATGACCTGTGTGGTCCAAAGTTAAGTCATGCAGAGTTCATTTGTAAAGGGAGGTGGCTTTTCTGCATAAAGATATTGAGTTGAATTAATTTGTTTTATTTGCTTGTGATCCCCATGTGATCTTCATCATTATCTCAATGCTATCTCTATTTTATTCCTATCATCCATTGACCAACCTTCTAACATAAATGTCTAACTTCATTATATATCAAATATAAAATACATCAAATGTAAAAACAACAGCTAACATCTTTAAGAAGTTTTAGCCATTTTAAAAAATTAAGTGGAATATGCTACTAATTGATCATCAAAGCCACATTTCTTTGTGTTACTACCATTTACAGTTTTGTGTCAACCTTGCCTGTCATGTGTTTATGCAAATCTTGTGTACTAAAGCAGGAAGAGAGTCAAGTGGTTTTGCATCAGTCTGCTGCTATTTGCCTGTTGTATGAAAAGATAACCTTTGGTTCCTCTTTCCATGTGGTTTGTGCTGTCAAAAATATTTTAGTTTTTTCAACTTGAAAACATAAATAAGAAAGGTCATTTTTAAGACTGTGAGGTAGCTATAATAGTTCTGAACAGTCTATTCATCAGCTATTTAACAACTTACTGAGTTAACAAAAAATGCCATGAACACTTAAAGCCAATACCTAGACATACAGTGCATATATGCCACATTGAGTAAATTACTTTGACTTAGGATAGAGGTTGTTGGCTCACACTTACTCAGTGTCACAGATGCGATTACACTGTGTTAACTGACATTATGTTACTTTTCTTGCCAGGCATTCTGCGACAAAAGGCATCGTCATCGCCATGATTTGCACATTTTTTGATGCCTTCAATGTGCCAGTGTTCTGGCCTATACTTGTAATGTACTTCATCATGCTCTTCTGCATCACCATGAAGAGGCAGATCAAGGTAAGAAGCATACACTGACTGACAAATACATACACTGTATACATTGACACTATACTGGAATCACAGCAGTGTAAACACTCCAGATCAGACAGAAAATGTACTGGTGAGAGGGCGAGAAGCAAATGTATTTGCCATGTAGTTGTAAGTGCATTCATTACATTTTGAATACCTGAATACCTTGTGTTACACATTATCCCTTTATTTATGTACTTGATTAAACTGGCAGTCATTGTACTTCTCCTTCACATGAGTTAAGTTGGTTAAAATGTTTGTTGTTGGTAATACCTGTTGCTAATTCTCCTCTTTTTCTTCTCCTCCTCCTCTAGCATATGATCAAGTACAGATACCTACCCTTCACACATGGGAAGAGGACATACAAAGGCAAGGAAGACACAGGGAAAACTTTTGCTAGTTAAAAACTCCCACTTAGCCTTCCCCTCCTTCTCATTTGAAATCTATCAGTCACAGCTAGTGGGGAGTGACAAGAGTTAGAGATTTATGTTGGTTTTTTTGTAAGCGGGACAGTAACATGAAAACATAACATGAAAAATACAAGTTTTGATCCATGGTTCACAGTGTTGGATGAGGATATGAGCAGCATGGATCAAATTAGTCTGGGAACTTTGCCATTGTCTATTAAGGGGTAGTGTTTTTTCTTTTTTTTTCCTGAGGAACCTGATCCCCATTTTAGATCGATTTGCATTTGTTCAGTAGTAGGTGAGACTCAGTGCTGCCTTTTGCCTTTTTAACCCTATGGGGTAAGTATAAAGTCATGAAGGAGGAGCCACACTGAAAAAATTTGCAGTGAAATTTTTTGGATTGATTTTCTTTTTTTCTCAATGATGGTAATACCAGTACATGTCCTTCTCCCAAGTGAAATAAATTTGCCAATTTTTGATTAATATATTGGTTCTACTTATTTGTAACAAGTTATATATTGAAAGTCTGTAGTGTTAATAGAAAAATAACATGATTAGCTGTGTAAGATGAAATATGAAGGAAATACAAGAGTCAAGAATCATTTCACCTTTTGTGGTATAAGTGTGCAGCTGCTCTGGCTTAAAAGTGTGTCAGCCAGTTGTCCTCTGCACAAAATGCAGACACTTTGAAGAGACTAGTCACATTACACTTAAATATGCATTCATGATCTGTAGAAAAAAAAAATTAATCTCTTGAAATGATTACACTGAGCACAAATAATTTTAATTGATTTGTAAATCTTGAATTGGCTACTCCTGCAATTCTGTGTTTTACTGCAGTCACACTGGTGCGGCCAGTATAGCAAGCGTCATTACAGATGATTATTATTGACCTCATTTGACTCGTCAGCCACCCACCACATCACTGAATGCATATTTCAAGGTGAATGTCACTAACCCCAACCCATTTAGTTTCCTGTAGCCTGTAGTCTACCAATAATCAGTTCTTTCTACTTTTGCGCCTTTGTAGAGTTTAACAGATGGGATACTGTGTCTTTAAGCAGCCCTATTAACCAAATTTTTAAGTCATTTTAGGGGGCATTTAGCTTAAAATGGCAAGTCAAAGAATTTGCTTTACCTCAGATTTTTACACCATTTTTGTGAATAATTATTCAAAACATACTGTCTTCAAAGTGCACAAGCAGTATTCAAGTCCAATTCATAACAAGGTCTGATCTTACATAATAATAAAGCAACTCCACGTTTACCCCAATGACCTTTTCTCTTTGAAACATTTACCCATCTGTGTTTCAAAGCCTGGGGTCCATTCGATTTGTGTAGACTAGCTGTTGTAGTCTTTTATAATCTGTGTTTACTTTGAAAAAAGTTATGCTAAATATAGTCATTCCAAGCAAACTCTTGTTCTCTTTCTTTTGCAGAGGAAACATAAGAAAACAGAGATTGAGAGCTTTTATTATAACAAATGGATGAAGTGGGTGGCGATCACACTTTCTTTTCTATAAACCTGTTGATTTTTTTTTCTCCCAGTTTTATTATAATGCTGGGGACTATCTGTCATAACTAAACTTTGATCAGCACTGTAGTAAGGGATCAAAACATTTTCCTGTAAAAAGTTTGTGTTTCAAAGGATTGTCTGGAGGATTTGTATATATATATATATATATATTTTAAAATATGAAATTTTTTTGAGATTATTTTTATTTTATTTTTTTTTTTCAAGCACCATACTGTTTCCTATTATTAAATCCATTTCAGTTTAAATTGATGAAAGCAGACCTGGTTAATTGGGTTCTAGATTTGATGAATTAAATACATTTCTCATGGATTGCATGTTCTTGTTTTCTTGTGCTACAGTTATGAAAAAAAAAAGATTTTAATAGCTTAAGTGTAATTTTTTCACTCCAAATGCTATTAAAGAGGCTGTGTCCCTTCAAACAGTACATTGGTGTCTTGGCTTCATATTTTGTAGATATTCGTGGCGTAGAGCTCAAGAGCTAACATCCAAACAAAGTGATCTGGGCCCATGGTGTCAGTATACCTATTTCCTACAGTCAGATCAATGTCAGTATAGTTCATAATTCACTTCACATTTGCCACACCCAAACTTCTCCAAGACAAAAAGTTAAATGAATGCAAATGAACAGAATTAATGTGTACCGTTAAAATGGGCCACATTCAGAAGTTGGCAAATACTTTGCTATCTTAATGTCTAACTTTCCATTTTGCTGTTTTCTGCTGACACTAATAAGATCAAGCAGAAAAATATTAACTTTCTCTTAAAACAACGTATGACCATTATTAGTGTAATCCTGGGCTGCTAAGAAGGAAAATGAACTAAAAAGTCCAGATTTTCTAACAGAGCAAAATGTTAAAGTGAATATTATCATATTTCTCATTTATACATCTGTCAAACATAAGTTAATGTATGTTACATTTTGTTATTTGGATGAAGGTATTTCCAGGATAACCAGATTCATTCATGATAGGGGCAATGAACTTACTTTATTGTTAAACTGAGTATATATCAAAGGGGCTCTGAAGCAGCAGTTAAGATGATTTTTGCATACTGATTTGTGAATTCTCCTCCAGCCGTTTATAGGTTTGAAATTTCATTCCCACATGCATGGAAATCATCAATGTGGCTTAACCATCACCAGTGACTCATGACTCATAAAGTAAAGGCAGGGGCAAGTCTCAGTATACTTCACATCAGACTGATAAACGTGAACTACAGCAATGAAACATGTTCTTGCTCTGTTATGTCTACTGGGAACTTTTTTATATGCCTTTGCTCAATGCACTGTCCCAGCCTCAGAGTTTCAGCTGAAAGGAAACTATTTGATAGGTGGACTTTTTGACATTCATCATGACAGTGCACTAGTTCATCATGACAGACCAGAAGCCATCGACTGCTCCAGGTGAGTCTAATGCTAAATCTGAGTGTATTAGTTGAAACTGATAGAAAAAACCTAGCAAACCTAACAGATTACGTTATTATAGAATTCAGTTTTACTTAGGGTCAATAGCTACTTCTAGTTGCATACTAGCCCCAAAACCAATCCAATTAATTGCTATATTATCAAAGTTACTGAATGACAAAGTGCATAATTGATCTAACTCTTTGATCCATGAAACACATTTAAATATCTATATCTGTACATCCTTCACAAACATTAATACCTCAACCATGAAACTAATTCATACACACTCTCACTGTCCTTCCTCTGTCCACAGTACAAAGTTAATTGACTCAAATTATCGGAAGTTTGAGTTGATGAGATTCTCAGTGGAGGAAATCAACAACTCTACCAATCTACTGCCAAATGTATCTCTTGGCTATGAGATATTTGACCACTGCTCAGATACACAGAATTTTCCAGGTGTTTTGGACCTCATCTCAGTCAATGGCTTGATTCAGCCTTGGAGTGAACCACACAAGAATCTGTCCAAAGTGACATCAGTGGTTGGCACTTTCACAAGCACGGAGACACTGACTGTAGCCCCATTATTCATGATGAATCTCATTCCTATGGTAAATTTGTTAACTATTGTATGTTGAATAAAACACATTGAAAAGTACTTTAACTTTTTTAAATATACTGAAACTAATGATAATTTATTTGTTGCTCATTTAACAGGTCAGTTATGGAGCTGCTAGCTCTGTCTTTTCAAGAAAACAGATTTTTCCCTCTTTCCTGCGAACAGTGCATCCCAATAAGGATGTCATAGACGTTATAGTTAACATCATATTGCACTTCAACTGGCGCTGGGTTGCTTTCCTTAACACTGATAATGATTATGGCAACGATGGCCGGGACTTGTTCATGAAAAGGATTAAGGACACTGAGATCTGCCTGGCATACACCAATGGTCTAAATCATGATTCAAATTACTCCCAAATATTCAAACAAATAGGGGCACTTGAGATACCTATCATTATTGTTTTTGCTCCTGAATGGACTGCTGAAACTCTCATTAGGTCAGCAATACAACTAAATGTCACCAAGAAGGTGTGGATAGCAGGGGATGCATGGTCCTTAAACAAAAGGCTTCCAAAAGAGAAAGGAATCAAAAATATTGGAACTGTACTTGGGGTCTCAGAGCCAGTAGTGACAATACCTGGTTTCAGTGATTTTATCTATTCTTCCAAAAGACAGATGCATTGTGAAAATGCAGGACAGCAGAAGTTTTGTAATCAGGTTTGTAACTGCAGTAACCTGAATGCAGAGGATGTCATTGCTGCAGACCCGTCATTCTCTTTCCCAGTTTATTCTGCTGTATATGCCATCGCTCATGCCTTACATAATGTCTTGCAATGTGGAACTGGAACATGTAATGACAAAATTACAGTGTACCCACATATGGTAAGTACACAAACTTGATAATTCATTCAGTTATCACACATTACAAAGCCTATAAATTCTCAGAATACTATCAAAACTTATTTCTACCCATCAAATATTAGAAATCAGACAAATGATGCACACTCTACCGGTGGCTACCAATACTTCAAAAACTGAAGCAACATTTGTGTACCTACATCAGGTTCTAGCAGAGTTGAAGAAGTCAAATTTTACACTTTTAAATCAAACTATTCAGTTTGATGAGAACGGTGACCCCAAGTTCGGATCCTACTCCATAGTTTTCTGGAACCACAGCGGTGATGCAGAGGAGATCGGCACTCATACATTTCACCCAACGATCAATTTCTTCATCAACAACAGCAAAATTCAGTGGTACATGAAGGGAGTAAGTACTTTTTTTCCTGTCAAGAGTTTGGTACACGGTTTGGTGATGGGTTGAAGTTGTGATGGGCAAACCCCAAAATCAGGAACATCCACCAGTGGGGGTTGTTCATGACGCACTATGAAGGGTTGTTTCAATATAAAACTTACATTGATGGTTATACTTCTCTATCATCTGTTCTTTTTCAATATTCTCTTTCCTACACTTACATTTACTTTTCTGCTAAACAATTGTGCTGTACAGGTCCCTACTTCACTGTGTTCCACAGAATGTCCTGCAGGATATGCAAAAAAGCAAGATGGAATCCATAAATGTTGCTTCAATTGTGAAATCTGTCAGAAAGGAACTTATGTCAACATAACAGGTAAATTATTACACATGAAAACAAGAAAATGGGTAAAAGCAGTGCTGCCACTCCTGCCTGGATGGAGCTAATTTATTTAGCAGATACAGCTATATAAATGGGCATCCATGCTCTCTCTGCCCACTGAACAAGCCAATTGAGCTACAGCAATAAGTTATTAATCTTTGACACAGTATATCTGGGGTATATCTCTGTTAACTCTAGAGTTTGACATGAAGTTAAGGGCTCATCTTAGGAGAACATAACAGTGTCACAGGTTTAACATCAATCACTACTTACATCTTGGTTGGATCTCTCTCTCGTCTTTTTTATCTCTTTTGTTCTGTCTTTTTATTTTTCAAAAGTTAATCTTACATTTTTTGACAAATTGTTTGTGTCTCACATAAAACAGAGGATCCCTACAAGTGCATCTACTGTAAGGAGACAGAATGGTCTGCAGAAGGCAGTACATCATGCAATCTGAGAGTGGTGGAGTACGTCCCATTCAAAGACAGTGGGGCCATACTGATCATGGTTGGGGCCTGGGTCTTGGTGGGCCTCACATTAGCCACATCTGTTCTCTTTGCCATCAACTACAACACCCCTGTTGTCAGATCTGCTGGGGGACCCATGTGCTTCCTAATTTTAGGCTGCCTCAGTCTGTGTAGTCTTAGTGTCTTCTTTTACTTTGATAAGCCAACAGTTTCTTTTTGTATCTTAAGGTTCTTACCATTCATTTTGTTCTACACTGTTTGTCTAGCATGTTTTGTTGTGCGCTCTTTTCAAATTGTCTGCATTTTCAAAATAGCTGCCAAGTTCCCCAAGCTCCACAGCTGGTGGATGAAATATCATGGACAGTGGCTGGTCATCACTGTGGCTTTTGTTACTCAGGCACTCTTACTTATTGTTGGATATTCTTATGGACCGTCCAAGCCCTACAATGACACACTTTCGTATCCAGACAAAATCATACTTGGCTGTGACATCAATCTCAAAGCATCCTCTGGTTCTGTGTTTTTACTTTTATCTTTGTGCTCTCTTTGCTTTATTTTCTCCTACATGGGAAAAGACCTCCCAAAAAATTATAATGAGGCCAAAGCAATAACCTTCTGCCTGCTCGTGCTGATCCTCACCTGGATCATCTTTGCCACTGAATACATGCTTTACCATGGAAAGTACATCCAGACTTTTAATGCTCTGGCAGTACTCTCCAGCCTCTACTCCTTTCTGTTGTGGTATTTCCTCCCAAAATGTTACATCATCATTTTTCAGCCCTACAAAAACACACAGCAGTACTTTCAAGGTCTCATTCAGAATTACACCAAAACAATTAGCCAGTAGCAGCTTATCACAATTACATGTCAATGTAGAAAATCGAACTGATGTGCTTCAGGCCTTCTGAATATTTTAGATTAAATAATAGTAATCAATATTCTGATTATATTTATTATAGTAGATTGTCAAAAAGTTTCAATCTTTTTCTTTTGTTGTAACCTGACTGCGTTACAAGCATTTGTGACTGGTTATTTGGCTATTTCAGGGATGGCTGGCATCTCATAGACCTAAACTGAAACCTCTGACTTCAGAAACTAAACAAGACAGAGAGTATTCAGCAATGCTAATGTCAGCATGCTAACATGCTCACACTGACAGTGCTTACATGCTGATACTAGGCAGGTACAATGTTTAGCCTGTTTGCATGCCAGCATAAACTGTTTGGCTCTAAACACAGTGCAACTAGGAATGTCTTTAGCAAGCAATTTCATCAACCAAACTATTCAACCAATTCAAATTTTGACCAGATGATGGCACCAGTTAAAAAAATTGTAAGGGACCAACAAGTAATACATTTTTTTTCCTGAGGTGGACATGGATGTTTGAACAGAATTTCATCCAATCAATTGGCGGCATGGTTGCTTTGCTCATTATATTTACAGCAGTTGTATTGCTGTGCACATAAATACCTCTATACAACTAATCCTACCTTTTTAATCAAGTAATCAAAAATACAGACATTAATAAAAAGAAGTGTGTTTTAGATGTAGAAAAATATCTTTGTTCAAGTCATGCACACGCTGACAGTTTGTTTCTCCTGAAATGTAAATGTAACTTCATGTCCTTGAGAGGAGCAAATTTGGGATGCTGTATAATAAATGTTGAGTATAATATGTATAATAAATGAATGTATAATAAATTATAATAATGTGTAAGGTTCAGTATGTTAATATAGTATTAATATTGCCAGCCTGCCTCTCAGCTCCCCTCAGCCCATCTCCAGGCCTGCTCATCTCTCCCAGGCAATGTTTTTCCATCTCCCCAGACCTGCCATTCTCCATCTGACCACCAGATGTCCCGTCTTCAATTCAAGTAGCTGCTTAAGTCTTTAGTCATTTGTGTTACTTCGGAAAAAAAGTAAATATAGTCATTCCAAGCAAACTGCTGTCCTCTTTCTTTTTCTGAGGAAACATATATAACATTCGAAGGTTTCCTTTGCTTGCTTGTCATGATTGCTAAATCCTGCATCATGCAACACAGGGAGTCTGTTCAGCAGCTTACATTTGCATATTGAATTCAAAAGTCAGTATGCAAAAGCTTCAGTGCTTTTGCATACTGATTTGTGAATTCTCCTCCAGCCATGTATAATTTTCATTCCCACATGGATGGAAGTTATCACTGAGGCTAAGCCTCAGCCTTACTAGTGTCTCAACTTCATAAAGGCAGAAGCAAATCTCAATGTAGTTCATATTAGACTGGTAAATGGTACCTACAACAATGAAACATTTTCTTGCCACTCTGTGTCTGCTGGGATCTCTTGTACATGCCTCGACCCAATGCACTGTCTCAGCCTCAGAGTTTCAGCTGGAAGGAGATTATTTGATAGGTGGACTTTTTGATATTCATCATGACAGTGCACCAGTTCATCATGACAGACCAGAAGCCATCGACTGCTCTAGGTGAGTTTAATGCTAAATCTGAGTGTGTATCATCTGAAGTTCAAACTGATGAAGAAAATCAGCATAACATATTGCATTAGTATAATATTCAGGAGTTGTATTCAAATTTGATGTCAATAGCTGCTGCTAGTTGTACATTACCCCCAAAACCAATCTAACTAATTGCTATATTATCAAAGTTATTGAAGGACAAAATCTTCATTATTGACCTAAGTCTTTGTTCCAGGAAATGCTTTTAAATATCTATATCTGTACATCCTTCACAAACATTAATACCTCAACCATGAAACTAATTCATACACACTCTCACTGTCCTTCCTCTGTCCACAGTACAAAGTTAATTGACTCAAATTATCGGAAGTTTGAGTTGATGAGATTCTCAGTGGAGGAAATCAACAACTCTACCAATCTACTGCCAAATGTATCTCTTGGCTATGAGATATTTGACCACTGCTCAGATACACAGAATTTTCCAGGTGTTTTGGACCTCATCTCAGTCAATGGCTTGATTCAGCCTTGGAGTGAACCACACAAGAATCTGTCCAAATTAGTGGCAGTGGTTGGCCCTTTCACAAGCCCTCAGGCACTGACTGTAGCCCCATTATTCATGATGAATCTCATTCCTATGGTAAACATGACAACTATTGTATGTTGAATAAAACAGCTTTAACAGCAGTTTAACTTTTGAGATTTTACTGTTACTGAAACTAATGATAATTTATCTGTTGCTCATTTAACAGGTCAGTTATGGAGCTGCTAGCTCTGTCTTTTCAAGAAAACAGAATTTTCCCTCTTTCCTGCGAACAGTGCATCCCAATAAGGATGTCATAGACGTTATAGTTAACATCATATTGCACTTCAACTGGCGCTGGGTTGCTTTCCTTAACATTGATGACGATTATGGCAATGATGGCCGGGACTTGTTCATAAGAAAGATTAAGGACACTGAGATCTGCCTGGCATACACCAAAGGCCTCAACAACAATACAGATTACTCCAAAGTATTCAAACGGATAGGGACACTGAAGATACCTATCATTATTGTTTTTGCTCCTGAATGGACTGCTAAACCTCTCATTAGGTCAGCAATACAACTAAATGTCACCAAGAAGGTGTGGATAGCAGGGGATGCATGGTCCTTAAACAAGGATCTCCCTAAGGAGAAAGGAATCAAAAATATTGGAACTGTACTTGGGGTCTCAGAGCCAGTAGTGACAATACCTGGTTTCAGTGATTTTATCTATTCTTCCAAAAGACAGATGCATTGTGAAAATGCAGGACAGCAGATGTTTTGTAATCAGGTTTGCAACTGCAGTAACCTGAATGTAGAGGATGTCATTGCTGCAGACCCGTCATTCTCTTTCCCAGTTTATTCTGCTGTATATGCCATCGCTCATGCCTTACATAATGTCTTGCAATGTGGAACTGGAACATGTAATGACAAAATTACGGGGTACCCATATATGGTAAGTATACAAATAATTTAAGAATTCATCTAGTTATCACAAAGATGTAAACAAAGCCTATAAATCCTCAGAATACAATGAAAACTGAATTCTACCAAGACAATACATATAAACTCTACTGGCAGTTTCCAATACTTCTGAAACTTTAAAGTAAGCACCGTTTCAATCTCAGAGAGCTCTCTGTCAGGCTTCATGAAACCTTGTGAAATGTTCCAGTCTCATTAGTTCTCCATGAGGTTGAAATATTTCTGTACTAAATTTAATTAGCTGGGAATTACCTCCACAGTGTGCAAATTTTTGTCTTAATTCAGTGTTAAGTTTTTTATCTAGTACCTAAATGTGCACATTCTCTTTTATTACCATGTAAACATTGCCTTTGTATAAAAATCTCAGATCAAATTTCTAAGATAGAGGAGTATAGAGTCTAATAAACAACTTCCTAAAACCTCTGAAGAAGACCATCATGCTGCAGTTCTTCCCTCAATAGGAATATTAAAGCTAAACACCTATTTAATCAAAACCTTCATTGTCCTAAAATAATGTTTATTTTGTGTACCCACATCAGGTTCTAGCAGAGTTGAAGAAGTCAAATTTTACACTTTTAAATCAAAGTATTCAGTTTGATGAGAACGGTGACCCCAAGTTCGGATCCTACTCCATAGTTTTTTGGAACCACAGCGGTGATGCAGAGGAGATCGGCACTCATACATTTCACCCAACGATCAATTTCTTCATCAACAGCAGCAAAATTCAGTGGTACATGAAGGGAGTAAGTACTTTTTTTCCTGTTAAGAGTTTGGTACACGATTAGAAATTAAAAATGCTGTATAGGCCTAGTTACTTATACTTCTCTATTATCTGTTCTCTTTCAATATTCTCTTTTCCTAACGGCTAATTTTTTTATCGACAATAGTAAAATTCAGTGGTACACAGAAGAGGTAAGTAGTTTTTCTTTCCTGTGAAGAATTTATAAAGTATAAAGTATATAGTATATAGTGCGGTGATTTAAAAATCATCAACCAGTGGTGATCATGATGCACTTTGAAGGGTTGTCAAAATATAATGCTCATAATGACACATTTTACAAAACCTGATCAGAAAATCAAAGTGCTATATTAGACTAATTACTTCTACTTCTCTATCATTTGATCCCTTTTAAAATTCTCTTTCCTACACTTACATTTATGTTTCTGCAAAACAATTGTGTTATACAGGTCCCCACTTCACTGTGTTCCAGAGAATGTCCTGCAGGATATGCAAAAAAGCAAGATGGAATCCATAAATGTTGCTTCAGTTGTGAAATCTGTCAGAATGGAACTTATGTCAACATCACAGGTAAATTATTTTGCATACAAAATAGAAAATGAGTAAATTTTCTATTCCTTGCTCAATCGGAGCTAATTTCAGATAGATGTTAAGCTTTCAAGGCTATGAGGGTTTAACCGGCATATTACGTCAATCAGATACAGCTATATAAATAGGCATCCATGTTCACTCTGACCACTGAACGCGGCAATTAAACTACAGCAATAAGTTATTAGGCTATTGACAATTACCTCTACAGTATATCTCTCTACAATCTAAAGTGAGTTTGACATGATGTAAAGGCTCAACTTAGGAGAACCTAACAGCATCACAGGTTAAACATCAGTCACTGCTTACTCAGCTATTTTATCTCTCTTTACGTGTATATCTCTTTTGGTCTGTCTCTTTATTTTTCAAAAGTTAATCTTAATTTTTCTGACTGACTGTCCCTGTCTCACATAAAACAGAGGATCCCTACAAGTGCATCTACTGTAAGGAGACAGAATGGTCTGCAGAAGGCAGTACATCATGCAATCTGAGAGTGGTGGAGTACGTCCCATTCAAAGACAGTGGGGCCATACTGATCATGGTTGGGGCCTGGGTCTTGGTGGGCCTCACATTAGCCACGTCTGTTCTCTTTGCCATCAACTACAACACCCCTGTTGTCAGATCTGCTGGGGGACCCATGTGCTTCCTAATTTTAGGCTGCATCAGTCTGTGTAGTCTTAGTGTCTTCTTTTACTTTGATAAGCCAACAGTTTCTTTTTGTATCTTAAGGTTCTTACCATTCATTTTGTTCTACACTGTTTGTCTAGTATGTTTTGTTGTGCGCTCTTTTCAAATTGTTTGTATTTTCAAAATAGCTGCCAAGTTCCCCAAGCTCCACAGCTGGTGGATGAAATATCATGGACAGTGGCTGATCATCACTGTGGCTTTTGTTACTCAGATGCTCTTACTTATCATTGCCTACTCTAATGAACCCGTTAAGCCCTACAATGAAACATTTTCGTACTCAGACAAAATCATACTTCACTGTGGCATCAATCTCAAAGCATCCTCTGGTTCTGTGTTTTTACTTTTATCTTTGTGCTCTCTTTGCTTTATTTTCTCCTACACGGGAAAAGACCTCCCAAAAAATTACAATGAGGCCAAAGCAATTACCTTCTGCCTGCTCGTGCTGATCCTCACCTGGATCATCTTTGCCACTGTGCATGTGCTTTACCATGGAAAGTACATCCAAACTTTTAATGCTCTGGCAGTACTCTTCAGCCTCTACTCCTTTCTGTTGTGGTATTTCCTCCCAAAATGCTACATCATAATTTTTCAACCCCACAAAAACACACAGCAGTACTTTCAAGGTCTCATTCAGAATTACACCAAAACAACTAGCCTGTGAGTTAATGTAGACTGAGGACTACATTAATTCCCTGACATGTTTCAGGCCTTCTAAATCCTTTTACTTAAATGATAATTTGTTTTTTGAGTCAATTGTCTGTCTTTTTCTTTTGTTGTAACCTGATTGTGTTACAAACATTTTTGATTGGGGATTTGGTTGTTTTACCAAGGGATGTATTAATAAGCGATGTACCCAAACTGTTACAGGGATGGTTGGCAAAACTAAACAAGACTAATGCTGTGTCCAAAATCAGATTATTCAGGTTAGTACACTAACATGCAGTATGCTGTGTACACGGTATATTCAGTGGCGCAGTGCGCAAATTTTGACAGGGTAATGTCTCAAATTAACACTTACTGTAAATAACGATCGCAAACTGTCACCACGATCCCCTGACGGCTTTGATCACTTGACTCAAAATTATTGTTTCACTTTCTCAGATGTGCCCGTTAAATTACGCCGCCATTGGCGCTGATGACACATTATTTCTAGGAAATAGGTTGGCATTTTAGCAATTCGGACTCCCTTATTTCAAAATCAGTGGGCTTTTTGAATAGGCTCTTTGGTTAAATACCTGAAATAAGGTCCGTCGTTAACACAAGCTCAAGACATCTTTAGGTTTTATTCTGGGAAATAAAATACCCCACTTGTAATATTTAAGCATTTATCTGCCTCAAAAAAGACGGTTGCATGCGACCATGAATAAGTTTGTCTATAGCCTACCATTAGCTTTTACTAGATTGTATTTTGGCTTAAAAGACATGAAAGTGGTGTGTATTTGTTAAGATTATCTTGCTGAACAAAACGTTTAAATATATTAAACTTTTATTTTTCATGGGGCTTATTTTATGTAATAATTTAAAAAAAACAATTTGTGGAGGGAACCAGGGTGAGGCTAATTTCCAGGTAGGCCTACAAAAATATGTCAACTCTGCACCACTCTATTTTCACTAGTTTGTAATTATGGTGATAATTCGTCCCCTTCCATTACGTAGCCAAGATTGAGGAAGTGTCCATCGTTTCACACTTGTTTGAGTGCACAGTCCTAGTACTTATGGTGCACTGCATGTTTCTACATTTGTCAATGTGAACACAACTTGGACATTCAAAATAGCATGTGTGAGTTTGGAAGCATACAAACTGAGACACAGCATAGTAGTCTACAGTCATGCTAACATTAGAATGCTAACATGATTAAAATTACATTGTTTACAGTACATGCTGATGCTAAGCTGGTATGATGTTTAGCCTGTTAGCATGCTAGCATTAGCTAATTAGCACTAAAGACTGAGACTAGGAATGTCTTCTGCAAGCAATTTAGTTAACAATCAAACTGATCAACAAATTACCAGATGGTGGTGATAGGTGATAAGTTGTAAGGGAGATTCTCCAGGGCCCATAAAATCCCAAGGTATCCACTGTGTCAATGGGTTTGCAATGCAACCACAAAACTGACAGGGAAGTTGTGCCATAGTGCAAATTATTTATTGTTCTATCTTTAATCTTAATTTCCTTTTTTTTTAAATCTAATCTAATCTAATCTAATCTTATATTTTATTGAGTATATTTTACTTTTGTAGATAATTTGATAAGTTTTAAGTTATTTACTCATATTTCATTTATTTATTTTCCTGTTTATCTAATTATATTGTACTTTGGGTAATTTGTTCTGTGATTATATTTATTGGGCTTTATTTAGTCATGGTACTGATTTTTCATTTTGTTGTTCATATAGTACTCTGTAACATATTTCAAAAGGTAATAAATAAACACTACTATTATTGTTGTTATTATCAACCGCATTTGTTTTTGTGATCTACGTAATTTGGCCCTGTCTTGTAGTGTGGCCATGTGTCAAAATCATAACAGTAATTAGAATAAAGTTTAGAGTAAGAACTCTGATGGGTCTCTGGAATTTTCAAGCCACACATTAACACCTCTTGAGTCTAACAGAGGGGACATCTCTGCAGTACAAGTGTCTCAGCTCGTGGCAGAAACACAGGCAAGGTCAACCCATGCACAGACACTCAAGCAGGCTAATGCAGTGAAGTCACTTAAATAGAAAATGTGATGAGAACCAGGTAGAAAGGCAGGTAACAGATAACAGGCAGCAACACACTGTTCTTGTCTCATGTCTGTGGTCCCACATCACTATCTATAGCTCTAAGAAAACATTGGTACAATACTTAAGTCTGTCCACAACACTGCAGTGAGCAACAGTCACCTCATCTTATTTGATGTTTATTCTTTTTCTCTATTAGGGCATTAGATTTTTTTTTTTGCCCTATGAAATGTGCTACACTACAAACAAACAGCCTGTAGTTGTGTTCCCTGAACTTTTGCAAAGTGATACCAAACAACTACATTTAGTAACCTCTGCCCTGATTAGAAATACCCTGCTATTGGTTCATTTAGTATATCTTGTGCCTCAGTGACACATTAAAATGGAAACATTTTCTCAGTAGACTTATGTCACAAGGACTGGTGGAAACCTTTCTGTTTCTTACTTTCTTTGACAAAAGTAACAGTGAAATATCCCATTTAGAGACAAAGTCTTATTGTATAGAATTAACTCATTTTCATTCTGGAGATTTGGATTGTTTATTGTTTTATGTTAGCTTTGCATCCATTAGAGTTGATCTTCTGGAAATGCCCATTTTACCTTTGACCAGATCAAACATCTCCTTCACATTCATATATTACCTATCCTTACCTCAACTTTGACATTGTTTTCACAGGGAAATGGTTCTGGCATTCAGTCTGTAGGAGGTGCAGAGCTCAAACTTGAGGGCTGTGAAATGCCTCCACCTAGAGTGAGCAGTGGGACTGCACCTCAAAGCTCTTGCCTCAACACCCACAGGGTGGCTGGAAGAACCAGAGAAATGGCTGCATGGATCCCCTTCAGGTTCAGAACAGGCCCATATTTTCTCAAAAATCTAATGCATCTAAAACCAAATATTTCTTGCTATATGAAGACATTATCAAAAGATAAAAAGACTGCCAAACATCTGATTCTCATACCTGTTTGGCATGGAAAAATCCTGATCTTGTGCAAAGTCTAGTCTGACAATGGGGGCTGTTGTTCCTGATCCTGGCTGTTGATCCTGTAAGTTGATTGGATTTGGACTGGTTTCCCACCAATAAACCTAGTCTGCAAAATTATGCCAATAACTAACAATAACTATATTTAACAAATTAATTCCATACCCCATTTTTCACCACAATCCAACTGGTGGGAACAGCATCTGTGGTGTTTTCCTCAAAAAATTCCACTATTGTATACATTCTGTTAGATGGAATAGCACATAACAGACATAATGTGTTATTCGTCTAAGCATGTTAGACCAAACATAATGGTCACTAAAACACACACATATGCAAAACATATCGCAGCAAATAAATATTGCATTTTTTTTTAAATTTCCAACATGACCAACCACAGCACCAAAAAATATAGCCAATTCACCTTTTCTTAATTTAGGGAGTGATATCATGGTAGTGCCACCTCTAATATGTTGTTCAACAGGGGAGATCAGAAGTTTCAGTAGATTGAGAGACATGGTTGGCGGTGATTCATCAGTAGCAAAGAGTTAACAAACATGGTGAATTTGGTTTGAATAACACAGCCAGTTCTACTTAGTCACATCACTTTTCCGTCATGTTGGAAAAAGAAAATACAGAATATATATTTGTATATGTCAGTGTGGAAAAAAGTTTGGTATGATTTAAACAGTAAGGGATATTTCTTGTATGGTGTCTGACCTCAGAATGTCCAGTCTACAGTCTGGACTTTCTAGAAAACCACATAGCTCCTTCACTCTTGAATCCTGCTGCAAAAAGCAGAATCACCAGACAGACATCTTGGTTTTCTGAGTTTCTTTTACTCAGTCCTGAGTGAACTTCTGCACTGAGAAGGTTTCCAATTGTTAGAACATCTCTGATGTGTCCCTGTTTTGTATTAATCTCTTGATTGTGTCCCTCACACTGTTCTTATGTTCATCTAAAACCTCCTGCAGACCCCTGTCTGCTGAAAGACAAGAGATACTCTGTAATAATTCAACAAATACATTATTCTGCTGTATAGTTTTAGAAAGCATGGACATATTCCCAGTCTTACTTTGTACAGTGCTGGTCTTACTGGCTGTCTTCAGCTCAGGTCCTGTTCTGGATCTTTTTCTACACTGGGGACAGGAGGAGTGTCCTGATGAACCAGACTGGGCCCAGTACAAGGTGATGCACTCTCTGCAGAGCCAGTGTCCACATCTGGTAGAAACTGTATCCTTCATGACATCCTGACACAAAGCATAGTAGGACAGCTGCTCCTCCACAGAAACACCACTCCTCTTCCACTTCCTGTGGGCATGATAACACATTACATTAGTGGTGGACAAACCACTGCTCACAAGCAGCTCTATAATAACATTATTTGCAGTGATCACTAACTGTGTGTGTAAATTTTCATTCTCGATTTTCTTTGCAACTTTGAACAGTGGGCAGTTCATTTGAAAACACAGCAGTGCTGCTTTTCTTCAGCATGACCTGCACAAAACCTCTGAGCAGCCAGTTGGACTGTGACTTTAGAAAAAAGGGCCACAAATCTTCAGCAAACACCCACCCAGGGCACCTACTAGCACTGATATTGATATACCTTTCAACACCGAATCTCAGTGTCTCAGTGTTGTTATTAACATGATTAAACATTAGAAAATTGGATCATCTTCAGGTCAGTTCACTGTAGAAAACCATCCCTTGCTGTAGGTTGGAAGATTTAACTCTAAGGACTGATCAGTCTCCACAGACAGACAGACAGCTGGATACCTGAGACTCTGCTCTGTGCTCCTCTTCTTCTGAACCATTTGACCCTTCATCTTCCCCTATAATAAACCCACTCAGTTTTCCACTTCTAAAGTTTCTCATTTATTTTACATTTGTATAGTTAAAACAGTGTGTATTTTCCATCCACCATTGAGACATACTCTGGCTGTGATTTAAACATAACAACTGGTCAGACTTTGTGTGTGTTCAAACCTTTGACTCCATTATTTTCTCTTTTCTGCTCTTGTATTTTTAGCTGCTGGAACAGGAAAAACTCAGGATAAACCAACTTTTCTCTCTGTGGGTGGGAATATACTTTTAGAGCTTTTGAGTTTTGATCCCCGCATTTACTTAATAAGTTATTTTTCCAGTAAACCCTCTGTTCTATGTCCACAGACTAAGTTAGACGACATTACTCAGTGCCTAGGAAACTAAACTACATCATCTGACAGTGAAATAACAAGGATAATGCAAAACTTAAAGCTGACTGACCAAAATTCCTGGAGGAAAGTTGGTGAGTCAGCTTAAGTTTCTAAAATTATCCTGCTACAGGAATAAGTCCTAAAACCAGGAAATAGGGGCTCTTGACTGGCTTTTCCCCCCCAATTAGCTACATGGCATCATCGATGTATTCTGCGATTTGTGTTGAGAGTTAATTTATTTGGGATGTTATGGGAGAAACAAGTCATCATTCAGTCGGAAGCTTTATTACAGTTTTAACTTGAGCTAGAAGATGCATATTCACACACACACACACACACACACACACACATATATATATAGAGAGAGAAAGAGAGAGAGAGAGACTAATGTACTGCAATCATAATGTAACACAGCACAAAGAAGTGTACAATGTGCTGTCAAAAAAACAAAACAAAACAAAAAAAACTGCTAGGAAGCAAGTGCACTCAGACATATGTACACCCACACACAAATATATATATTCAAACTATTCTTACTCTGTCCAAGGTTTCATTTGCTTGCTTGTGATGATTGATAAAACCTTCTTTTAACAACAACACCACCAAGTCTATTCAGCAGCATATATTTGCATATTGAATTCACAGGTAATTATGCAAAACCAAAAGCTTTTGCATATTGACTTGTGACTTGTGAATTCTTCTCCAACCATATATAGTTATGATATTCATTCCCAGATGCATGGAAATGATCACTGAGGCTTAACCATCACTAGTGTCTCAACTTAGTAAAGGGAGAGGAAAATCTCAATATAGTTCACATCAGATTGGTAAATGATAACTACAACAATGAAACGTTTTCTGGCCACTCTGTGTCTCCTTGGATTTCTTCTACATGTCTCAACCCAATGCACTGTCCCAGCCTCAGAGTTTCAGCTGGAAGGAGATTATTTGATAGGTGGACTTTTTGATATTCATCATGACAATGCACCAGTTTACTATGACAGACCAGAAGCCATCGACTGCTCCAGGTGAGTCTCGTGCTAAATCTGAGTGTGTATCATCTCAAGTTCAAACTAATTAAGAAAACCTAATGTAGCAGATTACTTTATTATATATTCAGGAGTTTTACCCAATCTTGAATTCCTATTCTATCACAATTAACAAAATTGAGGGACAAAGTCTGCATTATTGACCTAAGTCTTTGTTCCAGGAAATGCTTTAAAGATGTATATCTGTACATCCTTCACAAACATTGATACTTCAACAATGAAGCTAATCCATACACACTCTCACTGTCCTTCCTCTGTCCACAGTAAAACATTAATTGTGTCAAATTATCGGAAGTTTGAGTTGATGAGATTCTCAGTGGAGGAAATCAACAACTCTACCAATCTACTGCCAAATGTATCTCTTGGCTATGAGATATTTGACCACTGCTCAGATGCACAGAATTTTCCAGGTGTTTTGGACCTCATCTCAGTCAATGGCTTGATTCAACCAAGGAGTGAACCACACAAGAATCTGTCCAAATTGGTGGCAGTGGTTGGCCCTTTCACAAGCCCTCAGGCACTGACTGTAGCCCCATTATTCATGATGAATCTCATTCCTATGGTAAACATGACAACTATTGTATGTTGAATAAAACAGCTTTAACAGCAGTTTAACTTTTGAGATTTTACTGTTACTGAAACTAATGATAATTTATCTGTTGCTCATTTAACAGGTCAGTTATGGAGCTGCTAGCTCTGTCTTTTCAAGAAAACAGATTTTTCCCTCTTTCCTGCGAACAGTGCATCCCAATAAGGATGTCATAGACGTTATAGTTAACATCATATTGCACTTCAACTGGCGCTGGGTTGCTTTCCTTAACATTGATGACGATTATGGCAATGATGGCCGGGACTTGTTCATAAGAAAGATTAAGGACACTGAGATCTGCCTGGCATACACCAAAGGCCTCAACAACAATACAGATTACTTCCAAGTATTCAAACGGATAGGGACACTGAAGATACCTATCATTATTGTTTTTGCTCCTGAATGGACTGCTAAACCTCTCATTAGGTCAGCAATACAACTAAATGTCACCAAGAAGGTGTGGATAGCAGGGGATGCATGGTCCTTAAACAAAGATCTCCCTAAGGAGAAAGGAATCAAAAATATTGGAACTGTACTTGGGGTCTCAGAGCCAGTAGTGACAATACCTGGTTTCAGTGATTTTATCTATTCTTCCAAAAGACAGATGCATTGTGAAAATGCAGGACAGCAGAAGTTTTGTAATCAGGTTTGCAACTGCAGTAACCTGAATGCAGAGGATGTCATTGCTGCAGACCCGTCATTCTCTTTCCCAGTTTATTCTGCTGTATATGCCATCGCTCATGCCTTACATAATGTCTTGCAATGTGGAACTGGAACATGTAATGACAAAATTACAGTGTACCCACATATGGTAAGTACACAATTTGAGAATTTATTTAATTATCTCATATTAAGATGTAAGAAAAAGCTTCTAAATCCAAAAATTCAATCAAAAGGCATTTCACATTTCACAAGGCTCGACAAAGCTGTTGTTAAGATGTTGCTAATTAATGGGGAGGTGCCACAACAGTGAGCAAATGTGTTGATTGTTTTGTTTTTTTTTTTAATCCAGCACCTAGATGTGCACATTCTTTTTTATTACCATGTAAACACTGTCTTGGTATCAAAGTCTCAGATAACAAATTTCAGGGATAGAGAAGTGTAGAGTCTGATAAACTACTTCATAAACCTACTTTGTCCTTTCTGAACACATGCAAGAAATGTGAATCTTGTGTATCCGCAATAGGTTCTAGCAGAGCTGAAGAAGTCAAATTTTACACTTTTAAATCAAAGTATTCCGTTTGATGAGAACGGTGACCCCAAGTTCGGATCCTACTCCATAGTTTTCTGGAACCACAGCGGGGATGTACAGGAGATTGGGTTTTATAAATTTTATCCATCAGTCCAGTCTTTCATCAACAACAGCCAAATTCAGTGGTATACAAATGGAGAGGTAAGTTGGTTTGTCTTCATCATGTGTTTTTAAAAAATGTTTTTTTTCTTGCCCCTTATTTTTTAAATGATCAAGGAAATAAACAGATGGTGGTTCCTCATGGTGTAATATGAAGGAATGTCTAAATATATCACTAAGTGTCTAACAGGATGTTTACAATTTACAAAACCTGTCAAGAAATTTAAAACTGTAGATTGAGATTCTCTCCACCTAACACAATTTTCTTATCTTTTGTGTACTTTTCTGCTAAAAAATTGTGCTGTACAGGTCCCTACTTCACTGTGTTCCACAGAATGTCCTGCAGGATATGCAAAAAAGCAAGATGGAATCCATAAATGTTGCTTCAATTGTGAAATCTGTCCAAATGGAACTTATGTCAACAGCACAGGTAAATTATTATACATGAAAACAAAAGAAGAAAATAAGTAACAATATGTTATTTGTCTTTTGACAGTTACCTCTGGGGTATATTTGATATCTCTTTACATCTTTTTTTTCTGTCTTTTGGTCTGTTTTTTATTTCACAAAAGTTAATCTTAATTTTTTTTGACAAATTGTGCCTCACATAAAACAGAGGATCCCTACAAGTGCATCTACTGTAAGGAGACAGAATGGTCTGCAGAAGGCAGTACATCATGCAATCTGAGAGTGGTGGAGTATGTCCCATTCAAAGACAGTGGGGCCATACTGATCATGGTTGGGGCCTGGGTCTTGGTGGGCCTCACATTAGCCATGTCTGTTCTCTTTGCCATCAACTACAACACCCCTGTTGTCAGATCTGCTGGGGGACCCATGTGCTTCCTAATTTTAGGCTGCCTCAGTCTGTGTAGTCTTAGTGTCTTCTTTTACTTTGATAAGCCAACAGTTTCTTTTTGTATCTTAAGGTTCTTACCATTCATTTTGTTCTACACTGTTTGTCTAGTATGTTTTGTTGTGCGCTCTTTTCAAATTGTTTTTATTTTCAAAATAGCTGCCAAGTTCCCCAAGCTCCACAGCTGGTGGAGGACATATCATGGACAGTGGCTGGTCATCGCCTGTGGCTTTTGTTACTCAGATGCTCTTACTTATCATTGCCTACTCTAATGAACCCGCTAAGCCCTACAATGAAACATTTTCGTACCCAGACAAAATCATACTTCACTGTGACATCAATCTCAAAGCATCCTCTGGTTCTGTGTTTTTACTTTTATCTTTGTGCTCTCTTTGCTTTATTTTCTCCTACATGGGAAAAGACCTCCCAAAAAATTACAATGAGGCCAAAGCAATTACCTTCTGCCTGCTCGTGCTGATCCTCACCTGGATCATCTTTGCCACTGTGCATGTGCTTTACCATGGAAAGTACATCCAGACTTTTAATGCTCTGGCAGTACTCTCCAGCCTCTACTCTTTTCTGTTGTGGTATTTCTTCCCAAAATGTTACATCATCATTTTTCAGCCCTATAAAAACACACAGCAGTACTTTCAAGGTCTCCTCTTGAATTACACCAAAACAACTAGCCTGTAGCCGCTTACTGTAATTATGAGTTAATGTAAACTCAGGAACTGATGTGTGTCAGGTCCACTGAGTTCTTTTAATGCAATGATAATTTGGGTTTTGAGTCAAGACAGTTTAAATCTTTGTCTTTTTATAACCTGACTGTGTTATCCACATTTTCTATTGGTTATTTGGTTGTTCTATTAAGGGATGTATTGATAAGGGACATACTCAAGCTGTTTCAGGGCCAAATGGCATCTCATAGTCCTAGTCTGAAACCTGACTTCAGAAACTAAATAAGTAATGATGTGTGTCAAAATGGATTCAGTTAGTACACTGACATGTAGTTTTCTGTGTACACAGTGTACTCACTAGCACAGTGTGCGAATTTCAATAGGATAGTGTTGTCTCACTGTGCACTTATCATAAATTACTATCGCAATATGTAACTGCATTCCACTGACTGCTCTGCCCACTCAAAGTGAATGTTTCTTGTTTGTGCCCCCTGTTTCATGTGACATCTAAGTTATAACTCTATTTGTACCACCAATGTGTTGTTCTTACTTGGCTGCCATTTTTACAAGTTTGAAAATACACTGGTGATCCCTCCAGTTCCACCACATGGCCAAGATGGTGACCATTGAGGCAGTGGCCATCATTCCGCACAACATTTTGACCATTTTGAGTGCACTGGCCTGGTACTTATGGTGCACTGCATGTTTCCATACTTGCTAGTGTGAGTATGAAAGTACATAAATTGAGATACAGCTGAAGAATCTACAGCCATGCTAACATGCTCAAAATGACAGTGTTTACAGTACCTGCTGATGTTAAGCAGGTATAATGTTTAGCCTGTTAGCCTGTTAACATTGGCTGATTAGCATTAAAGACAGTACAACTAGGAATGTCTTTAGCAAGTGATGTAATCAACAATCAAAAATTGTAAGGGACGTTTAAAATAATAAAAATTCTTCCTGAGGTGGACATGGATACTGAATTTTATCCAATCTATCTGATGGTTGTTGAGACATTTGACTCAAAAATTAAAATGTAAGGGTCATGGTGGCACTAGAGTTTACAACCATGATGTCACAGTAAGGGTCTATATTTTCAGTTTTCTTGAGAACCATTCAGGAAAGTCAAAGGACAGCCAGAATGACAAATGGATATTTCTGGATTTATTAGTAGGACATATTGCTCATATAAGCTCCTGCTATGTATTAATCTTCAGGATACTATGGAAGAGAAAAACTGTTTTCTTTAGAAGGTAAACTTGGACTCTTCTCAGAAAGTCAGGTTGAGATTCCCTAGGGGCTTCAAAATCTCAAGGTACCCATAGTATCATTGGTTTTGTTTTATTATGGTTTTAATGCATTTCAGTTTTGTAGATAAATTAGTATTTCATTTTTTGCACTATTTATTTTATTGTATTTTACTTTGTGGTTTTACTTGTTTGGTTTTATTTATTCATGGTGCTGACCTGTTTTCATTTTGTTGTTCATATAGTACTCTGTAACGTATTTCAAAACTTAATAAATAAACACTACTATTATTATTGTTATTATTAACCGCATTTGTTTTTGTGATCTACGTAATTTGGCCCTGTCTTGTAGTGTGGCCATGTGTCAAAATCATAACAGTAATTAGAATAAAGTTTAGAGTAAGAACTCTGATGGGTCTCTGGAATTTTCAAGCCACACATTAACACCTCTTGAGTCTAACAGAGGGGACATCTCAGCAGTACAAGTGTCTCAGCTCGTGGCAGAAACACAGGCAAGGTCAACCCATGCACAGACACTCAAGCAGGCTAATGCAGTGAAGTCACTTAAATAGAAAATGTGATGAGAACCAGGTAGAAAGGCAGGTAACAGATAACAGGCAGCAACACACTGTTCTTTTCTCGTGTCTGTGGTCCCACATCACTATCTATAACTCTAAGAAAACATTGGTACAATACTTAAGTCTGTCCACAACACTGCAGTGAGCAACAGTCACCTCATCTTATTTGATGTTTGCAAATTTTTTCTATTAGGAGAAAGATTTTACTAGTCCCATGAAATGTGCTACACTACACACAAATAGCCTGTAGGTGTGTTCTTGAGCTTTTGCAAAGTGATACCAAAGAGCTTTACATTTAATAACCTCTGATCTGATCAGAAACACTCCACCTATTGGTTAATTTAATATATTCTTTGCATCAGCAATGTATTCCCCATCTGTGATCCTTATTTGTTATATTTAACTGCCTTGTGGTTGCAAAGAGGTTGCATCAGGAAATGAAAATAGGGACAGTAAGATGGCAATCTTTTCAAAACCAAACCGTTATTACCCATGTGATGAGTGCAGGTAGAGAGATCAGAGATATCCTCTGGAGACAGTCTCTCTCTCTCTCTTTCTCTCTCTCTCTCTCTTGCTCTCTCTCACTCACTTACTTACTTGTTTTAGCACAGTCCAGACTAGAAGTTCTACATCTTTCTTATGTGTTTGGGGATCTAGTTGTCTGGTTAGCAGGATCTCTTAGCAGGATCTTGTTCAAGTTGTATTACAACATCAAAGGATATTTGCTATGTAAATATGACTTTTGACTTACTTAAATGTGACTACCAAATTTAGTGCCACATTTGTTAATAGGTTATAGAATATAATTAAAAGAAACAAACAACAAAATGTGAAGTGAATCTTGACACAGCTATCTATGCTCTGGACAACACAGCATTGCAGTATTCTTTTTAGTTTTAGTTTCCAATAACAATTATATACTCATCTACTCTTTAAATAGTTGAAATAGTCATTTTTTTTGCACTTGACAGTTGTATGAACACTGAACTGTAACTGTTATCAGTTAAGATGCATCCTGACTGTGGAAAGGTGGCCATCATATTATCCAGCTGTGTGGTCAGTCAAAGACAGAGATGAAATTACATTTTTTTAAATGTTGCAGTGCAGCATCTAAGTGCACTGAATCTAGAAAGTCACCCTATATCTGATAATGCAAACATTTGATAGTAATGATAGCTTAGCAACACAACATTTTATACTGTAGTTCACTGATCTCATGTGGCTCCCTCAAAGTGTTTTATTTATACTTTTTATTAACCATGACATCATCCTGTAATCTCTCCTATAGATGAGGGCCAATTCCTTTCTACAAACCAGAGTGAGGAGTCTTGCCATTCTATCAGGTGGTTGACTGAATTAAGACTTTCAAGAGAGCACAGCTCATGGTCTGTCCATCTATCACTACCGTCCACAGAGTGATTGCAAATTATCTCCTTTCAAATAACCTATGTGGTTCAAGGTTAAGTCATGCAGAGCTTATTTGTAAGAGGATGTAGCATTTTAGCATAAACCAGAGATACCTGGTTGAATTAATTTACTAATTTGTGTGTATTTGCTTGTGACCGCGTGTGATCTCACAACCTCATCTTCATCTTTATTACATCCCTATCACTCATAGATCATTCCTATATGAAACCTTTCATTCAATATTACAATGTTTCATTAAACTTTTGAAACCTTCACTTAGACAAGCATGAGTTATTAGAACTGTTATAACTGTTTTAAAGTTTTAGCAAGTTCCACATTTTGACTCAAAGCTGTTGGACCCTTGTTGAATGTAGTACCCCACTCTCTCTCTCTCCACACTTTTCCTGCTGCTCTGTATAAGGTATACCACTTGGGGCCTTGAGCAGCAGACAATTTGGTGCTATCCTGCTCTCCTGACAATGACCTTAACCTCCTACTATTTTGGCCCCTTTTTGTTGAGTTTGAAAGTCTGCAAATAAAAAAAATTCTATGAGCCCATGGGTTGTCCATGCTACCAGGCTGTTACAACCTATGGGAGGAAGGAGTAAGCTCGGGCTGGAATGGTTGGATGGGTTCACAAAACACTGGACTTTCACATAGGAGACCGCTGTTTGTTTCCCACATGAAACTGATGATAAGCATTGTATACATGTCTATTCCACAAAATAAACCACGTGTTTATTACTGTAATGTGACAACAAGTTGAACTACTTTTTTAAATATAAAACCACATTTTTTTCCTAAACCTAACCAAGTAGTTTTGTACTGAAACCTAACCAAATCATGATTGTTCCAACCTTAACAGCATTTTACCATGACAATGAAGGTGTATGCATCTTCTTCTGGTATGCTCCTATGGGTTGTAAATCTATATATGTATATGTATTGCATTTGTCATACACTCATAATAGAGGCACTCAACTTGTTTGCTCATAGTAATTGTTGAACCCTGTGTATGTCAGTGCAGGTTAGATGCTTTTTGCATCCTAATTTGTGAATTATCCTCCAACCGTTTACAGGCATCTGAAGTCACGCATTCCCAGGTGCATGGAAATGAAGACTGGTGGTTTGCCATTGCAAGCATTGCTTATTAAAGGCAGAGGCTAATCCCTTTAGAGTTCACATCATCAGATCAGTTAAATGATGAAACTATGAAACATTTTCTTGCTTCTCTGTGTCTGCTAGGATCTCTTAGGTGCCTTTTACATGCCTTGAACCAATGCACTGTCCCAGCCTCAGAGTTTCAGCTGCAAGGAGATTATTTGATAGGTGGCCTTTTTGATATTCATCATGTCAGTGCACCAGTTTATCATGACAGACCAGAAGCCATCGACTGCTCTAGGTGAGTCAATCTGAGTTGATATATTCTGAAGCTGAATCTAATGACCAAATCTTAGTGTAAAAGTTTACACTCTTCAACACTGAAGAGCTGACATCAAACGTCATGGGGGCACATTCCCCCCTAACCCAGTCTAGTTTGCTACACAGTCAAAGTTGCTGTGAAACACTGAATCTGTCCTCAGTCCTTGTACCATGGAATCCTCCCTTCATGTATCCATATTAGTGTAAAGATCTTCAGACTGAAAGTGATTGTTCAAGGTTAATTCAAAGTAACTCTCCTGTTATCTTTTCTCTGTTCACAGTAAACCCATCATTCTTTCGAGTTATCGGAGGTTTCAGTTGATGAGATTCTCTGTGGAGGAAATCAACAACTCTACCAACCTACTGCCAAATGTATCTCTTGGCTATGAGATATTTGACCACTGCTCAGATACACTGAATTTTCCAGGTATTTTGAATCTCATCTCTGTCAATGGCTTGATTCAGCCTTGGGGTGAACCACACAAGAATCTGTCAAAAGTGTCCAAGGTGACAGCAGTGGTTGGCCCTTTTTCGAGCACTGACACCCTGACTGTAGCCCCACTGTTCATGATGAATCTCATTCCCATTGTAAGTTTGTCAACAATTGTGTATAAACAGGTAGAATAAGTGATAGAAACTGTCATTAATATAAATCATTGAATTAAAACAATATATTACAAAAGTTATTAACATTTTTAAAAACTGAAACAGCTTTTAACCTGACACTGAACTGTTAATTGTCACTGAAAATAATGACAATTTCCCTATTACTCTTTCAACAGGTCAGTTATGGAGCTGCTAGCTCTGCCTTTTCAGAGAAAGCGAAATATCCCTCTTTTCTACGCACAGTGCATTCCAATAAAGACATCATAGAGGTTATTGTTAATATCATACGGCACTTCAACTGGTACTGGGTTGCTTTTATTAAGAGTGATAACGATTTTGGAATTAATGGCCTGGAATTGTTCATAAACATGATTAAGGAAACTGAGATCTGCCTGGCATACACCAAAGGTCTCAATGGTGACACAAATTACTCCCAGATGTTTAAACAGATAGAAGCACAGAGGGTACAGATCATTGTTGTTTTTGCTACAAAAATGGATGCTGAAGCTCTTATTGAAACTGCAATACAACTAAATGTCACCAACAAGGTATGGATAGCAGGCGATACCTGGTCCTTGAGCAAAAAGCTCCACAAGAAGGAAGGAATCAAAAATATTGGAACTGTACTTGGGGTGTCTCAGCCAGTTGTGACAATACCTGGATTCAGTGATTTTATCTATTCTTCTAGAAGACAGATGCATTGTGGAAATTCAGGAGAGCAGGAGTTTTGTAATCAGGTTTGCAACTGCAGTAACCTAAGTCCCAAGGATGTAATTTCTATGGACCCATCTTTCTCTTTCCCTGTATATTCTGCTGTGTATGCAGTTGCTAACGCCTTACACAATGTCTTGCAATGTAGGGCTGGGAAATGCAATACCAATATTACAGTGTACCCATACATGGTAAGTATACAAATAATTATATGATTTACTTAATTTAACCATCTGAACTGTTCACATTATGATAATGACAGCTTTAACATGTTGATTAGTCTGTCATGATTCAAAATACTTAACTTTTATGTGTTTTGTTATCACATATATATTATATAAGATATAACATAGCATATAAAACTTTAGACCCTAAAAATACAATTAAAGCTGATATTTTCTCTCAACTCTTTCTTTCAACTCTATGATGTCACACAGCAGTTTCTCCCTTCTCAGGAGTATTTTAACAGTCAATTTAATTAGTAGGAGATCAAGAGAAGTAATTGTCATCTGAACTTTGTGTACCCATATCAGGTTCTAGAGGAATTGAGGAAGTCAAATTTTACACTTTTGAATCAAAGTATTCAGTTTGATGAGAACGGTGACCCCAAGTTCGGATCCTACTCCATAGTTTTCTGGAACCACAGTGGGGATGTACAGGAGATTGGGTTTTATAAATTTTACCCATCAGTCCAGTCTTTCATCAACAACAGCCAAATTCAGTGGTATACAAATGGAGAGGTAAGTTGGTTTGTCTTCATCATGTGTTTTTAAAAAATGCTTTTTTTCTTACCCCTTATTTTTTAAATGATCAAGGAAATAAACAGATGGTGGTTCCTCATGGTGTAATATGAAGGAATGTCTAAATATATCACTAAGTGTCTAACAGGATGTTTACAATTTACAAAACCTGTCAAGAAATTTAAAACTGTAGATTGAGATTCTCTCCACCTAACACAATTTTCTTATCTTTTGTGTACTTTTCTGCTAAAAAAATTGTGCTGTACAGGTCCCTACTTCACTGTGTTCCACAGAATGTCCTGCAGGATATGCAAAAAAGCCAGATGGAATCCATAAATGTTGCTTCAATTGTGAAATCTGTCCGAATGGAACTTATGTCAACATCACAGGTAAATTATTATACATGAAAACAAGAAAATAAGTAATAGCAATTGTTTGATATAATTAGCTCTAGAGTAGATCACTGAAAACTGTAAAGCAAATTTGACAAGAAATAAAAGCTCATCTAAAGAGAATATAACAGTGTCACAGATTAAACATCTAATGCTGCTTCCTCAGCTGTTTGACTTATCTTTACCCAGAGAGGATATTCCAAAAGTTTACCATAACCTTTTCTGACTGACTGTCCCTGTCTCATGTAAAACAGAGGATCTCTACAAGTGCATCTACTGTAAGGAGACAGAATGGTCTGCAGAAGGCAGTACATCATGCAATCTGAGAGTGGTGGAGTACGTCCCATTCAAAGACAGTGGGGCCATACTGATCATGGTTGGGGCCTGGGTCTTGGTGGGCCTCACATTAGCCACGTCTGTTCTCTTTGCCATCAACTACAACACCCCTGTTGTCAGATCTGCTGGGGGACCCATGTGCTTCCTAATTTTAGGCTGCATCAGTCTGTGTAGTCTTAGTGTCTTCTTTTACTTTGATAAGCCAACAGTTTCTTTTTGTATCTTAAGGTTCTTACCATTCATTTTGTTCTACACTGTTTGTCTAGCATGTTTTGTTGTGCGCTCTTTTCAAATTGTCTGCATTTTCAAAATAGCTGCCAAGTTCCCCAAGCTCCACAGCTGGTGGATGAAATATCATGGACAGTGGCTGATCATCACTGTGGCTTTTGTTACTCAGGCACTCTTATTTCTTATTGGTTATTCTCGTGACCCTGCTAAGCCCTACAATGACACACTTTGGTCCCCGGATAAAATCATACTTGGCTGTGACATCAATCTCAAAGCATTCTCTGGTTCTGTGTTTTTACTTTTATCTTTGTGCTCTCTTTGCTTTATTTTCTCCTACATGGGAAAAGACCTCCCAAAGAATTACAATGAAGCCAAAGCAATTACCTTCTGCCTGCTCCTGCTGATCCTCACCTGGATCATCTTTGCCACTGAATACATGCTTTACCATGGAAAGTACATCCAGACTTTTAATGCTCTGGCAGTACTCTCCAGTCTCTACTCCTTTCTGTTGTGGTATTTCCTCCCAAAATGCTACATTATCATTGTTCAACCCCACAAAAACACACAGCAGTACTTTCAAGGTCTCATTCAGAATTACACCAAAACAATTAGCCAGTAGCTGCTTTAAATAAATGTATGTCTCTGTAGGCAGAAAAGTTGGTGCACTTTAGGCATTGCTTCTTGCTTCTTAGAGCAGGTTGTAACTTAATACTAAGTGATTTTCTTTCAGGAGTTGAAAATTTGTGTTTTATGATGTGTTGTTGTAAAATCTTGAAATGAGCTGAAACAAGATTTTTGCAAGAGACACAGACTTGCGATCTCTGACTGGCAACAGGGTTCTGAGTTGTAGCCTTTATGTAAATGGATCATACCTTTAATCTGTAATAGAGAATGTTGCTTTCCTCTGATTGTAAGACTAATCATGTTAAGTAATTTTAGATGATACAGCTCAATTGTGAAAATCTCATTAAAGGAATAATTTGATATTTTGGTATATATGCTTCTTCATTTTCTCGCCCAGACTTAGACAAGATGATTGATAACGCTCTCATGCCAGTATGTTAAACATAAAACTATAGCTTTTTCCCCTTTTTTGACACTTATGTCATTGTGAAACGAATGAAATATAAAATATTAATTACAGAGTTTTCAAGTTGCTGATAGTTTTTTTTTTTTTTTTTTTTTTTTTCTTGAGACAGATCCAGGTTAGGGATTTTCTCCTGTTACCAGTCACCACTGGCTGTAACCTGTTCTACAAGAATGGTGAGAATGGTAACAATCTTCTCACCTAATCCACAGAAAGAGGGTGCATAAGTTTAAGTGTGATGGCTTCCTTTCAAATAATTTAGCCAATCAAAATTACAAAATGACCAAACAAATAGATATAGTTAGGGTTGTTTGTCCCTTTATGCTTAAACTTTCTGGCCTCATGGAATATGAAATCCCCCACACTTGACACATTAAAAACAAATTTCCTAGTTTGGAAAATAAGTCTCTGCAGTCAGTTGTTTCAAAACCCAAACACAGAAATGTACTTACAAATGAGAAACAGCTATTGTGATAACTTGTATATTTGCACTTAAATAACTATATCCAAGAGAACGTATGCTTGTTATGTTGTTGGCATAGTAATCAAAACATATACAACTATAAAATTCAATGTACAATAAACTTCAAAATTGATACTTTAAATGTAAATTATATCAGGCCTCATAACATTAAATGGTAAATTAAACATGAATTAATTCATAAAGTTTATTAAATAAAAATATTATATGGAATGTATTTTTTGCTGAAACACCAGTCTCACCACATGATGGCAATACTTCACTGTTTTGCTGTCTACATGCTAGACTATTACTAGACTTTAATATATTTGTATGGCTGAAGTTTCCTCAAAGGTCAATATTTAATTAACATCTTCTAAAGCAAGCTTCCCAAGCAAAGTCTGAGAGTAAAAATACAGATTAACATTTTCTTTTTTTTATCTCTGGTTTTTATGTTTTAATTTTTATATGGGAGCTTAAAATTAGAGTATAAAGTATGAAGTGATGATTTGCTTCTTTTCTAAGTTTTAATGCCTAACTGCAGTTTTCTGAGTTTATTGCCTCTGTTTAAAATGTTATTGTACTAGCCATACTGTTGATTACCAAATGATAAATCCCTGGAATTAAAGTGCAAACATTATAGCCATGACTGCTTAGCACCAAACACTGTTGTGACGTTCTTTACCCACCTAATTGTCCATTAATATTTCTTAAACTATCTGTATAGATTGTGAACTTTTCAAACTAAATGAATAACGGTTCAGTCTCTTGGCAAACTCATTTTTATAATGTGCTTTTTACCTTTCTTACTTCACTGTATAATCAGTCTCACTTGGTGAGGGCTGAGCCCTTCTCACTAAGCAAAGTGAGGACTTCTGTGGCTCTACGAGGAAGAAGTCAAATTCTGGTAAGACTCCTGACCATTTACCACTCATCTGCTGTGTGAGTGCAAATTTTCCTCTTTCAAATGACTTGTGTGGTGCAAGGTTAAATTGTGCAGGGACAATTTGTAAGCGGAGGTGGCCTTTTAGCATAAATCCAAGAAACTGGGTTGAATTAATTTAATTTGTGTGTATTTGCCTGTGACTATATTCTATGTGATCCTACAAGTATAACTTATAACTTTCCTCTAAAGGTCCATTCAATTTTGAGGCACTGACTGCAACAGCAAAAGTTGATACAGCCTTAAGTTTGTTCATTATCATTATAAAAAATATGTATCAAGGAAATGCTTTGCTGAACATTATGCAATGATGCAACTTGTGAGGGTGAAAAGAAGACAACTTCTCTTAGTTTTTTCTGTGAAGCTTGTTCCTAGGAGTGTTGTGGAGTGTGTTGGATTTATCAAAATCTCCTAACTCCGCAAACTTTGGGTAAATCACTCGTTTTTAAACTGATGATTACTACCTGTTTGTGAAGAGGTGCATGTTTATAAGGTATAATCATTTTCATAATCTTTCAAAGGTTTGCCACCTTGACACAGTTGGGGATCTTGCATACCCCTTGAGCTAAGGCAGTGGGAGCTCAGTGTCCCAGCAGGGTCACTCAGGCTGGGCAGGTCAAAGGTTAAAGGCCAGACAAAGTGCGATCCACTGGTCCTCCAAGGTGGGGGATGGGCATGGGGCTAACAAAATAATCACATGAAATAAAAGCCTTGTTACAGAAACAACAGCAGAGGATTTTAACACTACTGTGTGGGATTGGCTTCCAGAGTCATCGAAGGATATTTGCATGAACAGCAGTAGTGAAAACTGGAAGGAAGCTACTGTCAGGCCAATGGGAGTCCTCAACACCAAATGCAAGACCAAAATTGGCTTCTGGAATGTATGGACCATGTACAAAATGGGAAAACTGGCCCAAGTAACATCTGAAATGAGGCATTACAACCTGCACGTGCTTGGCATCAGATGGACAGGATCAGGCAGACAAGACTAACACGGGTAGGGATAACAACCGACATTATGAAGAAGTAGTTATCGTCCTAAAGAAAGGACCTGTCTGGTGGAATGGAAATTATCAGCAGACTTACAAAGATGAGAATGAGAGGAAAGCACATCAACACAGCCATCATCCAGTTCTATGCCACAACAAGCAGTAATGAAGAAATAAAAGATGCATTCTATGAACTGCAAGCTGAGTTAGAAGGGTCATTGCAACATAACTTAAAAAGTGTAATATGTGACTTGAATGCAAAAGTTGGGAACAATAACACAAACTACAACAGAGCTATAGGGAGAGGCGCTGTGCAGCTATGAAAACGGCAGCTGGAACATTGTACCACCTATGACCTCATCACTGGTGGAGCTCTCTTCCCACACAGCGACATCCACATCATGACCTGGTTTTCCCCCAGTGGAGGAGACAAGAACCAAACTAACCACACCTAGATGTTCAAGTGAGGTGGGGACACTGAAACTCAACCTGAGGAAAACAAGGCAAAGACACCAACAATTTGATGTGGGGAAAACAACATCACACTTTTCTCTATCCCCAAATCCATGCCGAAATTATCATGTGGCAAATACAAGATACAATAAACAATCAACCTAAGAAAGAACAAGAAGAGTAGGAGATGTGCTGACCAAATATTCACCTTATGCAACATCAGTGAGCAGTGTGAGTGCCACTGTGTCCATGATTTTATTAAACACATATATCTTTTATGTGTGTTATTTGTTGTGCGCTCTTTTCAAATTGTTTGTATTTTCAAAATAGCTGCCAAGTTCCCCAAGTTCCACAGCTGGTGGATGAAATATCATGGACAGTGGCTGGTCATCACCGTGGCTTTTGTTACTCAGGCACTCTTATTTCTTATGGGTTATTCTCGTGACCCTGCTAAGCCCTACTATGACACACTTTGGTCCCTAGATAAAATCATACTTGCTTGTGGCATCAATCTCAAAGAAACTCTGGTTCTATAATTCTACTTGTATTTTTGTTGTGTCTTTGCTTTATTTTCTCCTAAATGGGAAAAGACCTCCCAAAGAATTACAATGAAGCCAAAGCAATTACCTTCTGCCTGCTCGTGCTGATCCTCACCTGGATCATCTTTGCCACTGTGTATGTGCTTTACCATGGAAAGTACATCCAAACTTTTAATGCTCTAGCAGTACTCTCCAGTCTCTTTTCTGTTGTGGTATTTCCTTTACAATTTTTTTTAAACTAAAGATTCTGAACAGCAGGACTTTGACACTTCAGCAAAATCAGTTTACAGTATTACACAATTGTGCTGGTCTTTATTTAAAAAGGTGGTGCATTAGAAGTGTAATACTATATTTATTTTTCAATTATTTAGCCAAATTAAAAAAAACAAATACAAGTTTTAAAATTACAGATAAAGTTACAGTTGTCCCTTCATGCTAACATTTGTTTTGAAACACTCACATTGTACACATGAAAAAAGTAATGAAGTAAAAAAAAAACTGCACACAGTTGTTTCAAAAGTGAAACTCATACAATACTCAACTAATTGTGATTTCATGAATGATACTCAGAATTATATACTACATACTAACATTCTCATACTACATATGAGAAGGAGCTGTTGTGATGATTTGTATTTTTGCACTTGAATAACTAATTCCAAGAGGATATGTGCATGTAGTTGTTGTTGGCAATGAATTAAAATGTATACAACTCAAGAACAAGATTCAATGTACATTATACGTTAAATGAGCATTTTAAAATCCTACGTGGTATTAGGTTATGTGTTGTTTACAACCTCACCACATGTAATAAATCACATAGTAATTTTGTTGCGCACTTGTACAAATCCCAATATGATGTGGTTAAATAATAGTAACAGATTATGGTAACAGTTTAATATAAAGATGTAAAATGGGATGTTTTTTTTCTCTTGCTGTAACATTGATCTCACCACATGATGGCACCACTTCACTGTGATTTCATACACAGGTTACACAACAGGCACATCTGAAACAATTGGTTTCCTCAAATGTCAATACTTAGTTTTATTAGGTAGAGCTATCTCTACAACTGTGAAGTCTATACTGCAAGAATATTAGCCCAAATTCTTATCATTTGTCATTTTTTGTATTGAGCTCAATAATATGATGCAGCACAAGGCTTTTGTGGAAATATTATAGTTTAAAATTTTTGTGGGGTTTGTGTACACAGTTTTATTCAAATATAAATTCAACATTTAATTCATATGAAACTTATTCCCTAGAGTAATAAATGAAGGCTACTCAGCCCTAGTGTGTGCTAGCATTTGCCTGCCAGTATTTGGATACATTAGATCTCCATTCCACTGTTTCCACTGTCAGAGCATAACATAATAATAAACATCCTTAATCCCTAAGTGCAGTTTTCTGTGACTTGGCTAATGTTGTCACATGGAGTTGAAATTAATAAAAGAAAATGTTAGAAGTGTATTATTTAACATTGAGAAGGATGGTGGAATATTAACTCCTCAGTGGGGGAGGAACCAGAGAAAGTGTAGGAGGTAGAGTGGTACCACCTAGATGTGGTTGGGTGCACACCTAGTTGTACTCTTTTTTCCCTCCAGTGCTGCCAAAAGTGAGAGGTGTCAGGCAGGTGTGGGGATACTCATGAATCTTTGGCTGAGTGTCTCTGTGTTGGAGTTCTCTCTGGGGGAATGAGAGGGTCACCTCTATGTGACTACGAGTCACTGAGATAAAGGTTCTGACTGTAGTTTGTGCCTATGCCTATGCTCACCTGCAGAACAATTTCTTATGCATCTCTGGGAAAGTTGGGGACATACAATCTGAATAGACCATGTTCAGAACCTCCATTGTGAAGGCAGACACTGAGGGTCTGTCATGGGGTAATCCCATGAGTGTACGCAGTCAAATACACAGCCAAGGGTCATACAATACTATTTTTAATTACATCTCACTGACAGACAGATGGTTGTCACTTGTGTTGTGCTAAGCAAGTATTACTGTGGTACTTCTGTTCCCTTCTGGGTTCAAGTTCCAGTTTGCCCAGGGCTTTTCTGTGTGAAGTTTGCATGTTCTCCCTGTGTCTGTGTGGGTTCTCTCTGGGTACTCCAGTTTCCTCCCACAGTCCAAAGACATACAAGTTAGTTTAATTTGAGGTAGGTGTGAATGTTTTGTACAACTCGCCTTCATAAATTGGCACTTGCACCTGACTGGTAATAAAAGACTGACTGGTAATAAAAAGAGCACCAGTTGACGAATTTGAGTCTGTCCCTCCTTCTTCCAGCACTGGGTCTGGAAAATAAACTCTAATTTGAATATTTGTTATTAGACAATGTTTCAATGAGGATATTTAGTCTGAATGCTGAGTCATGGTTAAAGCTCATAGCTGATTCACCTGCCCTTACAAGCTTCATGTGTCTCACCTGATGAAGGCCTATCCCTTCCTAATAAGCAGAAGAAGAACTTCCGCCTTTCCACGGGTAGGATGCCTAAATTCAAATTCTGGTGCGAGTCCTGGTCATTTATCACTTTCATCTGTTGAAAGACTGTGAATTTTCCTTTCAAATGACCTGTGGGATCCAATGTTAAACTGTGCAGGGATAGTTTAGAAGAGGAGGCGATCTCTTAGTGTAAATACTGAGTTGAATTTATGCTATTTGTGTGTATTTTCTCATTATTACTGTGATTCCATTATTATAAAAATGATGTATCACAAAAAAAAGATCACGCTTTGCTGAGCATCCTACATGCAATGACTGTCTTTTGATGGTGTTGAACAGTCTGCCAGAATTGTTGACCATTTGAACAGTGTTGCAGAAGAAGGTTGTGTTGGTTTTTCAAATCTGATGCTTTCTGATATGTCCTAGTCTGAACGAAGAAACAGAATATACATCCTTATTTATAAACAATTTGAAGTATACTGTGTCTGTAGGTTGAACAACATAACACAGTATGATGTGATTTGTATAAGCAATATTTTTATTGCATTATTTTAGTACCTTTTTTATAATTTTAATAATGTGTTTAATAACATGTTGCATGATTGAGGTATTAAACCTCCATGATGATTTGTAAACCCTGTGTGTATACATCACAGGGAGTCCGTGCAACAGCAGTTTAGATGCTTTTGCATACTGATTTGTGAATTCCCCTCCAACCACAGAATTTTCATTCCCACATGCATGGAAATTATCACTGAGGCTTAACCATCACCAGTATCTCATAACTTAGTAAAGGCAGGGGGCAAATCTTAATATCAGACTCAGACTGGTAAATGGTAGATACAACAATGAAACATTTTCTTGCTCCTCTGTGTCTACTGGGAACTTTTCTATATGCCTCGGCTCAATGCACTGTCTCAGCCTCAAAGTTTCAGCTGGAAGGAGATTATTTGATAGGTGGACTTTTTGATATTCATCATGTCAGTACACCAGTTTACTATGACAGACCAGAAGCCATCGACTGCTCCAGGTGAGTTTAATGCTAAATCTGAGTGGATATCATCTGAAGTTGAAACTAAGAAAGAAAACCTAGTGTAACAGATTACGTTATTATAATATTCAGGGGTTTTACTTAAACTTGAGGTCAATTGATACTTATAGTTGCATACTACCCCCAAAACAAATCCAATTAATTGCTATATTATCCAAGTTATTAAACGACAAAGTCTGCATTATTGATCTAAGTCTTTGTTCCATGAAACACTTTTAAATATCTATATCTGTACATCCTTCACAAACATTAATATTTCAACGATGAAACTAATTCATACACACTCTCACTGTCCTTCCTCTGTCCACAGTGCAAAGTTGATTGAGTCAAGTTATCGGAGGTTTCAGTTGATGAGATTCTCAGTGGAGGAAATCAACAACTCTACCAATCTACTGCCAAATGTATCTCTTGGCTATGAGATATTTGACCACTGCTCAGATGCACAGAATTTTCCAGGGGTTTTGGACCTCATCTCAGTCAATGGCTTGATTCAGCCTTGGAGTGAACCACACAAGGAACAAGCACGCAAGTCCAACATGTCCAAAGTGATAGCAGTAGTTGGCCCTTTTACAAGCACTCAAGCCCTGACTGCAGCCCCACTGTTCATGGTGGATCTCATTCCTATGGTATGTTCTTTCCCACAGAAAGTGTCTTATACCAATTGCATTACTTATTGTAACTGAAATTATGAATTCTTCTATTACTCTTTCAACAGGTCAATTACGGATCTACTAGTTCTATTTTTTCAAAAACAGGAAAATTCCCTTCTTTCCTACGAACAGTGCATTCCAGTAAGGATGTCATAGAAGTGATAGGTAACATCATACTGCATTTCAAATGGCGCTGGGTTGCTTTCCTTAACAGTGATAATAATTATGGCAATGATGGCCGGGAATTATTCATAAAGAGGATTAAGGATACTGAGATCTGCCTGGCATACACCAGAAGTATTGATGAAAACACAAATTACTCCCAAATGTTCAAACAGATAGAGGCACAGAAAGTACAGATAATTATTGTTTTTGCTTCAACAATGACTGCTGAAGCTGTCATTGAGGCAGCAATACAACTGAATATCACAAACAAGGTGTGGATAGCAGGGGATGCATGGTCCTTAAACAAAAGGCTTCCAAAGGAGAAAGGAATCAAAAATATTGGAACTGTACTTGGGGTGTCTGAGGCAGTAGTGACAATACCTGGTTTCAGTGATTTTATCTATTCTTCTGAAAGACAGATGCATTGTGAAAATGCAGGACAGCAGAAGTTTTGTAATCAGGTTTGCAACTGCAGTAACCTAAGTGCAGAGGATGTCATTGCTGCAGACCCGTCATTCTCTTTCCCTGTTTATTCTGCTGTATATGCCATCGCTCATGCTTTACACCGGACCTTGCAATGTGGAGCTGGAAGATGTAATGACAATATAACAGCGTACCCACACAAGGTAAATTAGTATTATTATTTATCATTATTATTATATGGAAAAGGTTTTACTTGTTAATGACTTTAAACCCAACTAAAAGCTTTTAAAAGAAGATATTATAGCAGAACTAAGTTCATGTGGTAGAGAATCCAATCCATTCCAGGCATAGTGAGGAGACCTTTGCCTGGTGATCTAAGGGATCTGTCCCAGTATGTACTGTATTTTAAAATCAGTTCTTTCTTTTACTTGGACCCAGTGAAGAAAAGTTCAAATACAAGTGATGTGTTCAAACCTTTTGGTTTTAGTTAAATGATAACTTCAGTAATTTTAAACCTGGGCCATATTTTCCCATGTTTTGCGTGTAAAAAAAACATCTTTGGAGCTGGTGTAGTACTTACATGAACGACATGGCAATGACGAGTGGTTGTTTTTGCTACTGACAGGCTCGGGTTGTTATTATATAATGTTGTCAGACATATACTGTATAATGTAATAGTGGGAGACACAGGTCGTAATTGTGTCTTGCTGAAGTGAATGTTATTTTTTTGTCACAGTTTAAATGCTGTTTTGAACAGTTTTGTTCCCCATTCCCTGTTCCCCATCTACTTTGTAAAGGCATGAAAAAGTCCAAAAGTAATGAAAGTTTGTGTTGGTTATATCCCACAAAACACAGATGTTTTTAAATCAGTGGTAAAGACTGAAGATTCATCTAAAATAATCAGATTTTTTGGAAACAGTTGAAATCTGTCCATATATGATACAATATCCTCTCAGACAGCACAAGTGCTCAGGCTAGGTCTGTAGTTTGCTAGCCATTATGTCATTCAATCCCATGTGCATTAGAATAGTACTGACAGTGGGATGCAGGTCATTGGGAATTGGATTGAGCTCAAATAGATCAGCTACCTAACCCAGGAGAGCTAAATGACTGATGGCAGAATCACCTACTATGAGAATTTTCAGATTGATACTTACCACCTCATTGTAGATCACTGGGTTTGGTGAAAGCTGCCACATGATGCAGATTAGCTGGATTAGCAGAGACCAAGGCTGGGTGGAGAGTGGAGACCAGCCACCAATAAAGGAATAACTGCAAAAGATAAATAGAAGCTGACATAAACTAAACAAAAAAAATCAGAGAATATATGCACACACTTGCACAAGATCATCAAGGTGTCACTTGACAAAACCTGTCCAACTTTTGCACTTTTCTGCCTACATTACTGAGTTTTCATTGTGACCACAAAGAAGTAATGGTTATATTAACTTTGTGTGACCACATCAGGTTCTAGCAGAGCTGAAGAAGTCCGATTTTACACTTTTGAATCGGAGAATTCAGTTTGATGAGAACGGTGACCCCATGTTCGGATCCTATTCTATAGTTTTCTGGAACCACAGTGGTGATGCAGAGGAGATTGGGTTTTATAAATTACTCCCATCGGTCAATTTCTTCATCAACAGTACCAAAATCCATTGGTACACAAAAGGAGAAGTAAGTTGTTTTTCCCTTCTTCCTACAGTGTGCATTGTATAATGCGCTGTACAGTACATTGTATCAAGCAATTTTGCAATGATGATTAAAAAATACTTTGTTTTCCTCTTGCCCCACCACAAGGATTTGTGTCTGTATGTTTTACAAAACATACATACATACATACATGCTATATAGGCTTAGTTACTGGTTCTTCTCATTTATTTGTCTCCACCCTTCACAGTATTCTCTTTAACTTCTATTTGATTGTGCTGTACAGGTCCCTACTTCACTGTGTTCCACAGAATGTCCTGCAGGATATGCAAAAAAGCCAGATGGAATCCACATATGTTGCTTCACTTGTGAAATCTGTCCAAATGGAACTTATGTCAACATAACAGGTAAATTATTATACATGAAAACAAGAAAATGAGTAAAAGCAGTGATGTCACTCTTGCCTTGATGGGTGCTCATTTCCAGACAGTTGTTCAGCTTTTTTCGTGACCAGGAGGGTGTAATAGCCATTTCATGTTTACTGAGCACAGCTCTATACATTGGCTTCACTCTGACCACCGCACAGGCTAACTGGTCTGAAGTGTAATAAATGAATAGAATAGTTTTTAGATTCACAGTTGTCTTCAACAGAACAGTTAGCCAATTTCCTCTCATGCAATAAAGTCCTGTTACAATGTTCTCAAGGGTAGTTCTTACTATAGTTATTACTACAGCTAAAACAAGCTCGAGTTCATCTAAAGAGAATATAACAGCGTCACAGATTAAACATCTAATGCTGCTTCCTCAGCTGTTTGACTTATCTTTACCCAGAGAGGATATTCCAAAAGTTTACCATAACCTTTTCTGACTGACTGTCCCTGTCTCATGTAAAACAGAGGATCCCTACAAGTGCATCTACTGTAAGGAGACAGAATGGTCTGCAGAAGGCAGTACATCATGCAATCTGAGAGTGGTGGAGTACGTCCCATTCAAAGACAGTGGGGCCATACTGATCATGGTTGGGGCCTGGGTCTTGGTGGGCCTCACATTAGCCATGTCTGTTCTCTTTGCCATCAACTACAACACCCCTGTTGTCAGATCTGCTGGGGGACCCATGTGCTTCCTAATTTTAGGCTGCCATCAGTCTGTGTAGTCTTAGTGTCTTCTTTTACTTTGATAAGCCAACAGTTTCTTTTTGTATGTTAAGGTTCTTACCATTCATTTTGTTCTACACTGTTTGTCTAGCATGTTTTGTTGTGCGCTCTTTTCAAATTGTCTGCATTTTCAAAATAGCTGCCAAGTTCCCCAAGCTCCACAACTGGTGGATGAAATATCATGGACAGTGGCTGATCATCACTGTGGCTTTTGTTACTCAGGCGCTCTTATTTTTTATTGGCTATTCTTGTGACAGTGCTAAGCCCTACTATGACATGCTTTGGTCCCCGGATAAAATCATACTTGGCTGTGACATCAATCTCAAAGCATTCTCTGGTTCTGTGTTTTTACTTTTATCTTTGTGCTCTCTTTGCTTTATTTTCTCCTACATGGGAAAAGACCTCCCAAAAAATTACAATGAGGCCAAAGCAATTACCTTCTGCCTGCTCGTGCTGATCCTCACCTGGATCATCTTTGCCACTGTGCATGTGCTTTACCATGGAAAGTACATCCAGACTTTTAATGCTCTGGCAGTACTCTTCAGCCTCTACTCTTTTCTGTTGTGGTATTTCCTCCCAAAATGCTACATCATAATTTTTCAACCCCACAAAAACACACAGCAGTACTTTCAAGGTCTCATTCAGAATTATACCAAAACAATTGGCCAGTAGCTGCCTTCAGTAAACATATATTTCTGTAGTGTGAAAAGCTGATGTGCCTTGGGCTCTCTGAAAACTTGTAATACAATGCTAATGATTTGACTTCATAAAATAGCATAGTAATTTTTCTTTTTATGTTTTCTTGCTAATCTTTTTTTATGGACATCTATGACTATTTTATGAGGAGTCTATTGTGGGATGTATTGACAAGAACAATGTTAAAATTACTTTAAAACATAAAGCAATTTAAAAAATAGAGCATGAGGAACATTGACTGTAATTTCAAAGATGGTTGGCAACATGCTCCTAAACAGAGGCCATTGCTCAAGATTCTGCATAGTCTTTACAGTCAGCCAAGTGGAATTGCACTGCAAGCAAATTGATGATTAAGTAACAGTTGTACGCTTCCCCTAAACTTTCTGGCCTTGCTAGACAAGCATTGTCATCATCCACACCAAGAAGAAATCTGTGCACTTCTTTGCAATCTTTGCAAGTTTTTATTTCTGAGAATGTGTGCCTGTAGTGTCAGTGGCATGGTCTGGATTACATTATCATAGGTTTGGTTGTTGGTATTGCTTTAACATTTTTATGTGGAGTTATGTGTTATTTAGCAGTCTCATTTAGTGACATTATACACAAAGTTAATTCAGTTAAGTCCTTGTACTAACTCAGATGTTTTCACATATAGGTACAGTAGTAAGAGTGATTCAAATAAAACAAAATTAAAAAAAAAAAAAAAAAAAAAAACAACAGAATTTGTACTTTCCTCTCTGTTCAATAGTTTCTCAAGTTGACGTAATACCATATTTTACCACATGGTGGAGCCATCTCACAGTGCACACACTGTACGCTACTTTGTTTACCACAATATCAAAATTTATCTAAGTAAAGGCCTTATAATAAACATATCGTTTCATTTTTCACCCCGTCAGTACAAGCTTAAGGCCATATTCTTTAAACTGGATTATGTAAAATAAGTTCTATACAGTTTTCAACAGTTAACTCATATGAAATTATTATATTATTAATAATTTTGTTGCAGACAAATTAACTCTCTGTTTGTGGAAGTTTATTGCCATTTTTTTGATACAACTCACTTAATGTTTGTCAATAGAACTGGTGGTGTAGATGTCCACCACTACAATCACAGGTAAATATGATGGTTTGATTGGTACCATAAGATATAGCACCTTAATCCAAAAATACTTTATAGTGGCCACAATTATACTAGACGTCCCTGGAGCAACTGAATTTATGAATTTCACTGCCTCACAGTAACTTATAACCTTGTTGTTTGGTCTTGTAGCCACAGTGCATTAGTTCAGTAATGAATTACGTCTTTATTGTATATTGATACACAACCCTATGGCCTGACAAGACACTGATTATATGAATACACTTGTATTTTGTTGGCATTAAATACTTGTACAGACGGTGATGTGGGCAGTTCAGTAATTTGGTGTACACCCTGAAGATGTAAGTTCCCAGGTGTCCTTTGCTAATGTTCTAATATGTTCATTATTACACAGATCCAATTAAAACATGTTTTGCCTAAAATAATGTGTGAGCTCCATATCACTTATTTTGCTGTCGGGATGCAACCTGGCCCTTATTAATTTTTAGAAGCCAGCTTTCATATTGTCCTCCAATAATACAAGGGCATGTGTGGTGTTACTACATGGACCGTGTGTTGTCCACGTCTTGTATTCACTGAGATGAACGGGCATAAAGTGGCACATTACAAACGATGACCTGAGACAGTGACCATTTTCCTCTCCATTTGAAGTTTCACGCCGTGAAGCTGAGAAAGGCTGGGGTGTCCTGCGAAGTGAAACGGAAAGAGCCTTGCCGCAGGGGGTATGTGACCATTCCAGAGGGTAAATTGCCATTTTGTTGTGGCTATTCAGTTTCCTGACACGGAGAAGGGGAGGATGGACCGTGAAACTAGGAACGAATTGGTAAATAGTGCCACTTAGCATGGCATATGGCGCGTCTGGGGAGCTGAACGCTGACACCAACAAATTGACAATTTCATACCAATTTCAGACTTACATTCGCCACACACGTTGCCATGCAGAATTTTGGCGCATTCATCCACCTCTGACCAGTTCAAGATTTGCGTGGTCTGTCATACTGTTGCCGTGGGGTGATTTTAAAAAGTATATTTAAAGTTACAGGGTGATAAGTACTTTACAAATGAAATTGTCTAAATATTTAAAACGATCAGTCGCTAAATTGCCGAAAGTACACTATGGCAACATTTTTTTGTATTTTTAACGGCTGCATACATAATTCTATTTTTAAAGGAATTGTTATTTTGTTTGAGAGGGTTCTGCTGAGGGGACACATATTTCTGTTTTACAAAATATGGAGCGAGGAAAATTGGAGAAACGCCCCATGGCTTTTCACTTGTACCTTTCAATTTTCCACTTTGGTCAGATAAAGGCAAACCCCTGGGAAAAAAACTTGGCCAGCAACTGGTTCTCCCCTTTTTGTGCCAAAAGCAAAAACAAAACGCACTTTAAGTGGATGCAATTTGCGTTTGGTGGCCATATGGGATTTGCCTTAAAACCGTCACCTTTTGAATCAACAGGTCCTCGTCCATCAGGGATGACAATGCTGAGAGATCTGGGCTCACATATACCCTAAACTTCAAATAACCCCAAGTAGTCTCATCTCCACATTTATTTATCAGTTATTATGCTGTATGCAATTTATTTCAATCTCCACTAAAACGCTGTTGGTCCTGTCTTTTAGAATCTTGAATGATTATTAACAGAGAGTGGCAGCTAATGAGCAAATGAATTCATTTTTTGAGTGGGCTTTACATCTTTACATCTACTCACTGTCAATACAGTCGGACCCCCTTTCAGCAGTGACAATTAGTTGGAGTTAATTTTTAGTCCCTGTGCTATTGTTAAAAACCAACCGTGGGTTTAATCTGCAGAGGCTGAAAGTGTGCATAAAGAAATGGATCTCATCAATAGGACTACCCCTACTTCATAGTCATAAATCCATCAAGTCCAAACTAAAAAGCTACATTTAGACGTAGTAACTTCGCCACTACATAAACTAGAGACATTAATATTGCAAACAAGCAGTTTAGAAAGATGACAGTGTCGCTCATGGGGAGAGAGAGTCCGCACTTAGGTTATATGGCCCTGTAGAGAAAAGGCGAGAATTTCCTCTAAGGTTTGTTTTCATATTTTAATGTCCAACCAAATGCTTCAATTCCACGTTGGTCATGGCCTGTTGTTTTACGCACGGCTACAGACAGTGCGCAAAGGGTTGGTTGGTTATTCTCATTCAAATCTTGCTCAAGTCGTTCGGAGTAAATGGCAGATGTTTTGCAATTCAAGGCGCATCAATACCCATGCGCTTTAGTGTTTAACAATGGCGCTCTTCTTTTGTTAGGCACTTGTGTCTTTCAGTTCAGAGCTCGACAAAGGCTTCATCCTCCAGCGAGTTATAAAGTTACTTTCCAGTCAGTTCATTTCGGCCCTTGAAAAAACCTTAAGCGATGTTAATGTGCACCTCTGGTCTTTTCAAGCGGTAACCCCGGCACACACAGGCGAACAGCGGCCATTGTGTCCCAGAACCAAAGTAAGAAGTCTTTAAATAACCCGGAGACCAGTCTATAGAAATTCATGATGCCATTTCCATTCGATGTTTGATCAGAGCTTCGTCGACAGGTCCGTCGCGTGGCTGTTCAGAAAATCTCGTTTATATTTCTAATATTTTTCCAGTGCACGTCAGTGTACCATCTCTTTTTATTCTTTACTGTGACCTTGTTCCTCACAATGAGCGTTTTGGTCACACCAGTGCGGCCTCGGGTCCACGTGAATGGAAGGCGGTACATCGATTTGCTCCGCTCTCGGTGCGCCCAATTATGGGCCAGTGCTTGCATCTTTTAACCGCGTTCTGCTATGACATCCAAACATGGTATAGCCTAGAAATCTATGTATGCATTTCCAATATACGGATGAAACTCATTACTGTGCTGGTCAATGACCTGCAGCTGTAGGTTTATGTAATTGTTAGATATTGAAAGGTTATGTCACTAGAATACCTAAGGTTTATGTGTTGTCTATGTTTTTATATAGATTTTAATTAATGGAAATGCATGTTGCTGAAACACTATTACCATGTCATCTATTGTTATTCGTAAACATAGATATCTACCTGGTGTTTTCCTCAGAACTCGCCTAAATAGAAGACGTAGATAACCTCTGCATGTCCTTTATTATACCGTTTAGTGTGGGCCTAACCATTGGCTTGCAAATGACTCAGTTTCCCTCTAAGAAGAAAATAGTTTATTGCAGTAATTGCATAATTGCTTCACTAATTGTTGTTAACAAGTTCCCCAATAGTCCAATTATTACAGCAGCATTGTCAGGTCCCCGCCGGCAGGCATCCATGACAAAGGTCCGATAGGGTTAATGAATGACCTGGGGCTGAAAAGTGAAAGTGGAGTGAGAGCCCGAGCCTTTTTATAAACATACACTTAACTTGTCATTTAATGGCACTTGCATTATTACGTCAAATTGGGACACAAGTTTCTCGTTGCCCCATTCTTATGGATAGATGATGACATAACGACTTCTGAAAAAAAGTGAGGTGGTATTGGAGGGAAACCGTTTTAAAGTCTGGCTGCATTCCTTCACTGCAGGCCCGTAGTTATTTTAGTAAAACCACCAGTCCATCCTCTCTCCTTTCGTTTTGGACCTCAAAGAGGAGAGCCAACACTAATTGAAATTATACCGAGTAATCAGCGGTGAAATCACTACTCTGTGGCACAGAATAACAAAACAGACGACTGTTGTGATGCCACGACTCCATGCTGAAATCGGCGCTCCACGGTCTTGTGTTAAAACCAAGCGTGAAAACGCAGATAATGTGGCGTTCACATGGGACAAAAGAAACCACAAAGCTCACTTACACCAGGACACCTCAGTCAAATTTCATACCGATTAAATGCTTCAGCAGCCTATATAGCACCACAGTTGTGGCCTGCAATGTTTCGGTACATTTTACGCAATTAGTGTCGTACAACACCAGCCTGACATGCCTGTGCCTTGGTTGAAGTCTATTTGAAACATCACAGCTTCGAACGAAATTTTGATTTAGTTCTGTAAGGCCAATCAGGCACGTCTCAACAATAAAAAGACATCGATTTTAACATCAGACATCCTAATAGTTTGTGTCAATATATATCGATAATGTGGTTCAAGCTGCAGTAGTGTATTAAAAACTCGGGAAACACCTTGGAGGCGATCAAAACTTAAATCTGCCAATTTAAAGATATTGAATGAGACTAGTTCGGATTGTACAGGAAGCCTACTTTATGTTGTCAAAGCAGAATGAAGAGAAGAGTAGCTATGTTTGTTCACTTTAGAAGTGGAGGGAATCTTTTGATGCCCACACGTTTGTGGTCACAAAGCAGACGAAAGAAAAGATCAATGGTGCACCATTATAAACTGCCCTCTTTTCACGGGGGCTCTCCCCAGACTGAATACAAATACCCCTCCTTTACGCAGGCCCTTAGCCATTTTAACACACGCATTGTGCACCGGATAAGGCAAGAGGACTCGAGCAGTGTAACATGGGTTTTCTCACCAATGTCATTTGTCTTTCAAAACGCACCACCTCAACCACCTTTCCTAAGTCCTGGAAATGTTGAAATAACCCTAAACAACACATCTAGTTAACTGGATGCAATCAACAGTTTTACCTCCTAAGGACAGGGCTAAAGCCTCGCATTCCACAAGTGGGTGTCTTTAGCTTTGATTCGCCCCCATATTTTCAGACGGTCTGTGTGTGCGCACATGATGCGCAGTGAACTGCAGTAAGCTTATAGTCAATATATTGTTTCAACCGGTATGACTTTCCCAAGCCTTCGCTCCTTTCAGGGAGCAGTGTGGAAAATCGGGAGGCGAGGGACCGAGGACAAGGGGCGGCCCGCGATTCTCCTCGGTGCCTCAGCGCGCCTGGTATGAAAACAAAACCTGGAGACGCACAATAGCCAAAGAATCTTTAAGAGTAACATTTTTTCAAAACCTCGTGGTTAGGCTACATGATTGGTGTTTGTGTATTGACAAAAGTATACCTGCATCTTTGCCTAAAAATAGCCTGGCTTAGTTGATAATAACACTTAGCAGGTGTAACTGTTTTACTACAGTGGACACCAGAAAATCGAAATGTTGTTGGGGACACGCAGGGAATTACCACGGTGCTGCCTTCAAGCGGGTGGCGTGAAACTCTCAAATAAAAGAGTGAAAGTAGGAGTCAATGGTGCCCATACTGCTCACCAAGAAGAACCATTATGATTACCCATTATGTTTATGATTTATACGCTTCTCTCTCTCTTTTTTTTTTTTTACCCCACACGCTGTAACCACTATACACTAAACTGTACCTCTCTAGGTTGGTGGTCTGTGTATGCTTTGTGTTTTAAACTGACATCGAAATAATCAAAAGATAGATAGATAGATATGCTGTTAAAAGCTTTTGTCTAACTGTTCTTCTGCGGAGCCTGCTTTGTTACCATATTGCTGTTAGTTGACTAAAAATAATCTTTCTTAAAAAAAAGGTGAAATGGGTTCGTAATCTAAAAAAAACGAGGATGGACAGAAATAACAAAACATTCAAAAAGTTAAAATATAAATTTTTAAACCGCATAAAAGTGTTCAATTTTCTGTGGTGAGTCTTAGCCTGTGGTTGGTTCTGGCTGTCAAATGACGCGCAGTGTTTCTCATCTGCGCTCAAGAGACAGGCGGGACTGTTTGCATTGAGATGTTAAGTGGGTGTCTCTATATAAATCCACTCAGGGTCAACTCCTTCATTCGTACGCCAGAGGGAAAGAAACCGACTTCAAGGAAACTAAAAAAAAAAAAAGGACTAAACAGAATGGTGGCAACAACAGACTGCGAGGAAAAGTCAAAACCCATTGCTGGACACAAGGTGTGTAGAGAAACTTCATGAAAGGAACTGGATTTAACTGTATTCTACTGAAGAGTGCTGTGTGCGATATTAATTTTACCCGCTTTTTCTTTGCAGGTATCCAAACCACTCATGGAGAAGAAACGAAGAGCTCGCATTAACAAGTCTTTGGACCAGTTAAAATCTCTCCTGGAGAGCTACTACAGTAGCAATGTACGTATACAGATTTGAAGTTGTTTTTACTTTAGACCTACTGAAAATGCAGTGAACGTAATTATAGTACTTATTAGAAGAAAACTATCTGAATAATGTAATCTCTTTATCCAGATTCGAAAGCGCAAACTGGAAAAGGCCGACATCTTGGAGCTCACTGTGAAACATCTGAGGAACCTCCAAAAGATCCAGAGCTGTGAGTAATAACTTCATTCTTAAAGTAGACCTAGTTATCAAATATTCTAATTATAATTCAAGATGTCTTATGGATAATTTAAGCGCAGCTTTACGCAGACCTTTGTGTTCAGATTCTGTGCTTCTCTCACCTTAAATGTCTCTTTTGCTCTCAGGTACCGCCACTGTTTCTGAGTTTTCCGATCACCAAACTGGCTTCCGTAGTTGTTTGGCAAACTTCAACCAGTACTTGGCCATGGCAGACACCTTGAACGGGGGCGACCGCTGGATGTTATCGCAGCTCTCCAGTAAACTCAGTCGCTCTCTGGGACGAGGGGAAGTCTCCAGCACCATGGAGAGCGGCCTGGGCCAAGCAGAGATCCCACAGGACGGGGCGCGGAGGCTTCTTCCACCGCCGGCGGGACCTGAGGAGGGAAAAACGGCCAGATCTAATGTACTGAAACCCCACAGCGCAAGCACGTCTCGTTTTCTACCGAGTGAAGGTGCGCGGCAGTCACCTGGAACCAAACAGGCAGCCATTGCTGTGGCGCCCACACAAAACAGACATGAAAAAAGCTCCGGTCACAAGAAGTGTTACTCTGTCAGTCACAGAAATGAAGCTGCAAACACTCAACACAACGTCTGGCGGCCGTGGTAGAACTGAAGAAAAGATTTACAGCTTGATTGAATGTTTATAGGCCTAATTGCACTGTATAGATTTTCACAATATGCCACTACTTATATAGGCAATACTGTATATGTTTTATTTTTTAAATAAAATCTGCGAAATAAGGAACCTGTTGTCTTTTTTGTCATTATTAAAAGCCAGAGAGGAATAGAACTCCACCTTCCACTTAAGTGAACAAGGGGTTTATAGGAAATTATGGCTGATCCATGAAGTCAAATATTACATTTTCAACGATAGATTTATTTAAAAGTAGACACGCACAGTGAAAACATGATGGACTGAAGCTGTACCTAGGCCAAAAAAGCTAAATTGGTTTTGTGTTGAAGATGATATTCAAATACAAGCTGTCAGACTGAAAGAAATGTGTATAGGTGGCCTTTTGAACCACAGATAAATAGGTTATTTTTTCTTTTTTGTATAGCCAAAGAAATGGGCATGGTATTAAAATCGATTTTACATTTATCAAATAGAGTGAAACATTTTTTTTTTTTAAAAAAGCATTATATAAACTATAAGACGTATACAAATAGCCTACAACTGCTACTACTGTTTGCTTATCTGACCTCCACAGGAAGGAGGAGGTGAGTTTTTTTCCCCCCATGAAGATAACAGTAAATTTTATGAACTGGGAGAGGCACTCCAGGGATACATAAACAGCGTAAGAATAAGAAGAATAAGGTTACTTTTTACATGAGGGTGGCTTATAGGTTGGTGGCCAGTAGAAATTAAGTTTCAGAAAATCTGGAAACAGTTAGGTCTTGGCTAAACCAGCACAAATTCAATTTCAACTTCAGAAATTCAAACTGCGTCTAAAAGGAGGAGACAGAGAGGACAGCATGGCGTGAAATTTGTAGCATGTAGCATAAAATTGTTGTGCTGTCCAACAAGCATTTGATTTGCCCGCCACTGTTTCGGTACTTATGCGTGAAAGCAGAGAAGAATAGAGGACATGACAGTCAAACCGACTCTCCTGGATCTTGTTTTTTTTCCTCTGTATGTCAACTCCACGCAATTATTTCTTAATTGTGAATAAATTCGACGCACTGCAAAGAATACAAATGAAATCCGACAACATGTCAAAGTCTCACTGTTTTCAACTGAAAACTGTATAACAAGGTACCCACTAGCTTGTTGCACTACACTCGTTGAAATATACTGTAGGGCTTCAGGCCATATGCGCAAGACACCAAGCCTGTCTATCAGCCAGATCTTTAAAAGTGCCCTATGGTTTTCTTCCGCTGCTTTGGTAGGGGTGTCATAAAGTATCTCTCCATTCTTAAAGAGCAGCGCTGGAAAGGATGGCACCTTACAGCGAGGAGAATCGCTGAAACGCCCACAGCTCTTTCAGATGGTACATGTTGAAAAGACTGCTTCCCCGGTGGAAGAGGGGCAGCTCCTGAGCAGTGCAAAGGACAGGATGGCTCGAACCGCCGCCTGGTTCCACTGTTGTTGTTTTGTTTTGTTTTGTTTTGTTTTTTGTTTTTGCCAGCAAACTAACAACTAAACTCACAGCTCCAAACCCCCATATGGCAAGTATTTGTTATTCCATTTTTTTGTTTCGCCTGGCCATCTAATAAACCCCATCTATAAACAGGCTTCCCACAAAGTCAAATCTGCTCTTTTGATAGGACCAACAGAGGACCAGGGCACAAGAAAAGTTTGTTTTATCCAAGAAAAGAAATGCCACGTGACTTCCACACTGAATGCACTTAAACTTTTTCTAAGATTTTCTATGAACTCTTCTCAGCATTGTTTAAGTAACCTAGTTTGGTTAGCCACTATAATAGCAACGCATATTAGAGCTGAGAACCGAAGGGAGGGAGAGAATAAGTTATTAGCATTAGATTGGGACCAGTCAAGCGCTCTTAAGAGAGCAGACGTGGATGAAGTTCGCTGCAGACTCCTCAGCTCCCTGATCATTTTACTAATAGGCTAAATATGCCCTTGCTAGGATAAGCTCAGCACAATCTCTCAATATTCTCTACCGCGGCGCCACACAGTGTTATCTCTTGATGACTTGTGCAATTAAAACATACAGTTTTATGACTCACCCAAAGACTCGGAATTAACCGTGAACGTAATACAATAGGGTTGGCAGACTGCTTCCAGAGCTGGACCTACAGCACACCGTGGAATTACCTTTTGGCTCAAACAAAGAGCCTGCATGCTCACTGCTGCGGGGCTGCCGCGCACAATCAGCTGATTAGAGACACCTGCGTCAGGAAACAACACCGCCCTCTGAATGCACATTGTAGGTTAAAGCTGAAAATAAAATGTTTGAGTTCAGTATTAGGCTACAAACACAGCTAAACAACCCGTCCTCAGTTCTCTTGAGAACATAAACAAGTGAGAGAAAGAAAGGCAAGAGGTGTTTACGAGACAAAATGTATTTCTAACCTATTTTCATAGGTTTTCATAACTACTCAAGGTGCTAAGAACTGCCCTCAAAGTCTCACCAGGTGCGTGGAAAATACTTATATATAGACAGAATCTTGCTGAGGAACGAGCAGGAAACTGTATTGAAGACGAGTCGGGATATAGATAAAACACCTAGCAGAGGATGGTTTCGATCCATCGACCTCTGGGTTATGGGCCCAGCACGCTTCCGCTGCGCCACTCTGCTTACGCTGAGCTATATTTTCATCTTCATTTCATAATCCTTATGCATTTCTGTATACTGTCTTGTTCTGTATACTGCACTAACGTTATACCTTTATACATGAAACTGGAAGACGTGATGTTTGCCTTGTATTTATAACCGAGCAAAACCAGTAAATATAGTATTCTTCCTGTAGGATGAGGGAAATCCCGTTCAGTTTAACTATTACAGTCGCAACGTGGCCTAAAACGCAATTATTGCTGCTTTGTCTTACATGCCAATATATTATAAATTTATAAAAAATAAAAAAAAAATATATATATATATATATATATATATATTATATATTATTATAAAATAAATTTATATATATTATATATTATAGCATTTGGTGTTGGTAACATTAGCCAACACTTAACTTTTAGCCTGTTACTTTCACCTAATACAAGGTATTTTTGCCATTAACCTACCTGTGTTATCGTCATCTCCTGCTCCTCCTCCATCGAGGGAAAACGCTTAACGGAGCAGACCTCACGTGGACTACACGAAATAATTATGGATGGTAAAGACAACAAATGCAAAGAACTTTACCTCAGTGTGGAAGGGGAATAACTAAAAAGCTGGAGCTAGCCTTTTGAGATCTATCTATCTATCTATCTATCTATCTATCTATCTATCTATCTGTCTGTCTGTCTATCTATCTAAAGTGGTGCCATGCAAATTGGAGAGAAATCAACAAATCTCCTGGGGATTTAGGGTTTGTCATTCAGTTTTTACATAATTTTAAAGTGCATAAAGAAAAATACAAAAATAACCAGTGTTATGACATGTTTCTTTAAAAGTTTAGTTATATCCACCTGGAAGCAGAATATGGCAAAAACGAGGGAAAGTGATAAACCTCATCCGTGAGGAAGACACATAACTTTGGTCTTCTTTCTGGGGATCTGCCTGGGCTTCGCTTTCATGCAGCCTTACTGACAAATAGAAAGGATGTTACTTTATTATGTCCACCATGGTGGTTCAAACTCCTGGGAGAAAAAATCAGCAAAAAGGAGAAAAGAAACAATCAAACAGATACATACGACTGCTCCACAACAAGCATGTGACATTGACAAATTCAGTGCATATGGCGCAAAACACACTCTGAAGCATCATCTTGTGAATTTAATTAGTTATATCTTTTTTTTAACAAAGTCATCATCTGAACAAGAAAATCATAACATTTAACATCATTCATATTTGACTCCTAAATCTTTGAATATGTTACAAAATTATATTTTAATATTGTAAACACAACAAAATGCAAAAATCTATGACATAGCAAAGTTTGACAGGGGAATATGATCTTATGGTTCCAAAGCAATATACATTTCAGATAACTTGTCCAATTGAATAGGCTGCAGGATGTGAGGTACACTATTATATGAGAATTCAAACTAAACATTTAAACGACTGCAGATGGGTGAAAACACGTTTCACTGCTGTCAAGGGGGATATTTTCATTTGATATTGTCTTTATACTCTTAATAATGTCTTTGAGAATGCACACCTAATTTGTGCAAATACATTCATGTTGGCAGTTACTCTTATATTCTGCTATTATTTGTCAGTTTTCAGTCCTTTTAGTCAGCAACTGGTCACATTTGCTAAACACAGGAAGTGTTTCATTAATATAACGGTGAGCTTTGTAAAGTCAGCTGCACTTCACTCCAGCTTCCATTTTTAGTGTGGTTGCTAGAAAATTTTTCAAAACTATGGGGTATGTCACTGATAATTTAGTGATGCTATTTCCGTATGATGTGAAATAATCACATTCTCTTTTCAAATATTTATTTATACAAAATTGATAAGTCTAAAATTTTATTCTCCTACAGCATGTCTTACTGAGGCTCTGGGAGTGCTTACATTTAATCAACATTACTTCATGGGGAATAGTTAGATCAGGTGTTTAAAAAAAGTCACTTCACACTCAAAAAAGCTTCCAGAATTTGACCATTAGCAGTCTCTGTGTATGTTATGAGATAATATACCAAATATAATGACTGCTATTTGTTGAAGCAGAAAACTTGCACCAAGTTATTTTGTAGATACACTCCATTTCTATTTTAATGTTCCTCATTTGTGCTAGCATTTTAATGGGTTTAGGTATGGCACCAGCATTTAAGTTATGCTACATCTAGTCAGCCTAAAGGCTGTGATTATTAAACTTTTGGATCATTTGACATCTCATAGAGGTTCCCTCTTAGCTCGCTACTTTGAAAATCATTACTGGTGCTTTACGTATGGTGCTTAAATGTATCACTGAAACGAATACAAGATGAAGGCAGGCTGATATGTTCAGTTGATGAAGATAAAGCACCATTTCTAGCTATATTTGTCTGATGTACTGTATGCAAATATGCAATGTGGTGAGCACCTGTTGTGCCTGATAATCTCCAAAGTTAACATAAACAGTGGAATAATAAGAACTGGAGGAAATGTTCTAAGCAAAGGTCTCATTAAACAAAAAAACAAAAAACAAAACAAAACAACCAAAAAAACAAAAAAAAAACAAAAAACACCAAAACCATAAATCCAATATCCTTCACATATACATGACATGTCAATTTTCTTTCAAAACTGGGTCTTTGTGTTATATCTCAATATCTCACACAGTAAGCTGTAAAACTATTATAGGCATTTAAGAGTTTGGGATTACCACTCTCAGATTACTTCAACATAGGGTGCTTTAAAAAAGCTTTGCATGTGTTGTAAATAATAATGTTAATAGTTATACATCATCATCAATCTCAAGGTAAATGGGCAGTATTCAGGAAAGTTTGGTTTTAAAGCAAATGTGTCCATACCACCAAATACAAAACCATTACAGGCCAAATAAATACAATGTGAGTTCAAATTTTAAGTGCAAAAAAAAAAAAAAAGAAAAAAGAAAAGAAAAGAAAAAGCAGAAAGAGAAAAACACCACCCTAACAACTACCTCCTCCAATTCATCAAGCATTTCATAATAAACAACATCAAACAGCAAAAACAAGATGTGGGAATGTTCACGCCATTTAAAAACAGTTTATTCATGTCAGTGCTGGAAACAAAAAGTGTCCTCAGTGAATATTTGTGATGTGAAAGCTGAATAATAGGACCATCCAACCTTTCACCAGCCTACATACTAAATCTGCATTAGGCCCATTCAGAAAATGTGTCCAAGACTCCCAAGGCCATTTAGCATAACAGATATTTATTGGTGGTATACAGTATATAGTAAAACATAATAGTGGCACAAGTAAAAAGGCCAAATAATCCAGTATGTCACTTTTCCATAACCACCAATATTCCACTGGTTTTCATTATGACAATAAATTTAGTAATAATGCTGACATTAATAAGGGAAAACTTTGCTTTTAGGTGGTGGAGCCTACAGAATCAGAGTGAAAGGTGATGTATCCCGAGGATGATGCTGAGGGTGTGCTTACAAAACTGTTTGTGCTTCCTTTACTCTCAGCCTTGCTCAGGTGCTTCTGATGCCCCCATTCAGCTCGTGCCCCAGCCCCAGCCCCAGCTCCACCACCTGTCCTGGGCCTCGAGGCAGAGTGCCCTTGAGTCTGCTGGCTGCGCCCAGGTGAACCTACTTCTCCCGGCTCTTTCCCGTCTTGCAGGCGCTCCCGGTGACCTTTACTCGAACCACAAGCCCCAAGGCTCTTCTTTCCACCAGGATCTGTCTGGTTTGGGGGAACCCTCGGGCGAGCTGCCCCGACTACTGCTCCTTTTGTGTTCTGAGAGTCGCCTGAGCGCTTGAGGTTCACGCTCGAAGTCTGTGAGCGGGAAGTGAGGAAGGATGACTGTGTGTTGTTCATACACATTGGGGATAAGTGAGATGGTGGATGTGCGCCGCGGGCTCCTCCTGGGGCTCGGCAGCGGCGTCTCATCTATAAAGTTGATCACCTCATCGCGGCTGAAGCACCGCAGTTCATCCTCGTAGCGCTCCCCGCCACAAACCACACGTGGCAGGTGCTTGAGGGAGTGCATACTATCCTCAGAGCGTCGCCGCTTGCGATGCGGGTGATGGTGATGGTGGCTCTCCTCGTGGTAGGAGACCAGGCTGCTCCTGCGCCTCTCGTGGCGCGGCAAGGTGGAGCTGTAGTGGGCACTCACTATCATGTCCTCGGTGGAGCCCCATCGATGAAGGTAGGAGGGGATCCGGTCGCTGGTCCACATGTCGGTTTCGTCGTGGGAGTATCTTCTTGTAGGGGGCACCTGGACGCAAGACACAGACCAAACCCTTCAATCTCTAAATTACTTTGACTTTCATTCACCCAGAACTTTATAACACAGAATAAGTACACACGGTGGCACTGCACATTTAATAAGGTTATGTAAATTATTGCTCACCTATATTATCAGTTATAAAAAATATTACATGTAGGATTCTTCAAGGTTATGTGACTATGTGACTTTAGATTTGCACTCAATGTTCACCATGTTCTCAGCTTCATTTTAGACTTTGGTACCCTGATTCAGCTGCAGTGTTTGTGAACAATCCTACATGTAGCACCAAGATAGTAAGTTCAGTAATTAATCCTTCAGACATCTATGAACTTTTTAACATTCTAGCATACATCAGCAGGGTTATAACTGAACTAGTTTTCACCTCCATTATTTGGAGATGAAACTACAAAGGTTGATAGTTCCCTATGTGGTATACTCACATTCCATTCTGTTCTGACAACTATGCAAGAGAGAGAGGGTTTGTCAAGGTGATGTCAAGAGCCACAAGACTGATATCAGCCTGCCCCCCTGTGGTGGCTTTTAGTAGATGCAGAGAAATGAGACAGCAGACGATACAGTAGCATTGAGCATGTTAGGTGGGAGGGCTGAACAGCAGAGGGCAGCACAAGCATTAGAATGAGTTAAGATGCAGGACAGACTTGGCAGGATGGAGAGAGAGAGAGAGAGATTCATACAAGCCAATAAAGCCAGAAAGGCTTTATTCCGCAATCAAACCACTTGAGAAGTGCCACAGCAATTCTCAAATGGAGGTGCTACTTGATAATGTTTTGAAGGGTTTTGTTGATTCATGGTCTAACTGGGCTTCAACCCCTCCAGCAGAAACAAAAATAACTGTATTCACTGTTCAGCCAGTCGTCCTGTAACTGAAAAAATGCACCTCAGATTTTTTTTCACAATCACACATACACATACAGCAAGGAATAACAGTCAAATATAACTTTGCAATCAAAGGAATCTAATGTCGTGAATAAGGTGTATCGGACACAAAACAATGGATGGAGTAATGATTTGACGTAATGACGTGATAGCTACTGTATACATCTCTGTTTAGAGGCTTCTTAAAAAGTCAAATGGGATAGAGCATTGGTCTTTGAAATGTCCATTATAATGTTGGTAATCTGGGATGTTACGCCAATTTAAAAATGAACTTTTAAAAAAATATTCAATACTCAAATTATTCAAGTAAATGTAAGCTGCTTGAGCTCCAGGCTGTACAGAGCGAACTGAAGCCCTTGCTAGGTTGTTTATGACAAAGATGACACAGTGTTAAAATGCTTTGTTTAGGTTAATATTGTGTGGGTTGCATCAGTTGTTACTAAAGTTATATATCCTCACCACAGTCTTCCAGGCCAAGTCCAGCAAGATGTTCATCATCATCACTGCTTTAAACAGTGATTTTCATTCATACTGATTCAATATCTAATTATAGGCCAAAATTAGTAGTTTTCAGAGTTGAATAAGTAATGAAATCATAGCCGAAAATAGGGTTTTGTTGTATTGCCCTAGAAGGCTGTGTGTTAGAACAAGCTTTGGTGTTAATGCAGGCTGAAAAGAAACATTTCACAGCTCTGCATCTGACTGAGATGGATGCTGGATCCAATGGACACAATGCTTTTGGGTAGAACATGAGCAGATGTTTGTAGTGCTTTCCTGAAACCTTAAAGGGATTCCTGAAATGTAGAAGGTAAGTCAGTTACTAAACTTTTACCCTCTTACAAAATAAAAATGTAGTCCCTTCCATGTAGGTCCATGGCTAGGACACACTAGTCGATAAATAAAACACATCTAATATGTTGATGGTACTGCCGATGGTCATATTTACCAAACATTAGTCAGCCAGAGTGAATTTTTGATTGACGTAAAAAAGACAAAAAAATCAGTGGCACATCTGGGAGAGATAGCATCACAAAATGCAAGATGCAAGATACTATAAAGGCCTACAAGGCCATTTCACCATGCACATTAGCAATGAAGTATCATTTAAAAATAGTTCAATTGATCAAGTAAAAGAAATGAAGAAAATCAATAAAAATATACCTGCAAATACTGCATTTTATCTTCCTGTTGTTCCCTCAATGGATACCCTTGCAGAACCCCCCTTTCTAAGGTTGAGAACTCATACTTGGCATTACGGTCTACCGTCACGATTTCAGGCGCCGAGCTATAGTCATATGGTCTGTCATATATTAAGTCGGCATGAATTCCTCCATCTTGGCTGTTTTCTGCAAAGTGCAGAAAAGCACGAACGTCAGGATTAGAGAGCAACGGACTCAATACACAAGACAGACAGACAGACAGACGAATAGATAAGAGAGACAAGTTCAATTGTTCTCTGATTTGTTGAATTTTCTTACGAGCCTCCTCAGGAAAATGAGGTTTGGATCAAAAATTCTTTTGCTATAAAAATTAATTTAGATGTTTAATAAGGGGATGAAAAAGCCCTTAATTGAGTCTGAATTCAGAAACCAAATTGCTGAATAAAGAAGCTAAGAAAGGTACAGGGCTTACACTCGGAACAACAAAATTATACAACCAATGGCAAGTGTTCTTTGTGTATAAAATACCCATCTACCAAGTTTATTTTCCCAATCGTTGCATTCATGTTCATTAAAGATCAATTTGAGATGGGTGTAAAATGCTGATCTTGAGGAAAATGTTGGCCAAAAGATGGAAGATGAAAGTGGCTAGTTGCACAGGCAGCTTGGCATGCAAGTCAGTAGCTTTGGAAAAACAGGAAACAATCCTTATACATACAACTGTGATGAGTTATACATGGCAAGCCCTCTGGAAAAAAAGCAGAGAACTGGCAGTGTTAATTATCACACAGAATATGGACTGCCCTGTGTTGTTTTATGGCTCCTGCTGGACAACGAGCAGTTATTGGGGAGGGTGTCAAGAGGACAAGGATCAAAAGGTTTGGAGGGTTAGAAACAGGAGAGAAGGGGTTCATATCGGGTTGAGTTTAAACAGTGCCAATAGAAAAAAAAGACAGATGATTCATACTGTCATTAGTTTGCATGAATTGTGGAGATCTGGTCATGGACCCAATCCACAAGCCTTTCTATGATTATCATGTGACCTAATTTTGGGACCAAATTTTGTTGAAGTGTCTGTGATTCCCTGTGAAATGTTTCATTTTGAGCGCCTTCGGACTACATCTATATTTCTGTGATGAAAGACGGAAGTCTTGGACCACTTTCTTCTACTTCTGCCTTAAAATATACAGTATTTTGCTCTTATCACTGCTCACTATGATCTGACTAGTGGGTGAAGTCCACATCACACAAATGAAAGTAAATTAAATCAAATAAACAAAAGAAAATATAAAATAAACATATACATATTTAAATATATAAATAATTCATTTACATCTATTTGAGTTCTGTTTCCAGAGAAAACCATGGCTGTATCCCTTTGTGACTTGAGGGAAATATGACCATCATAATGACATGAAAATGCTTTTCAGCTTTAGTGCATTTATTCCAGTTTCACTATGGAGCCTAACAAATAAATGGGAAACCATTTATTTTATCATCCTCTCATGCCAGGGCATTTTAGAGGAAGACTGCCCAGTTTAAATGCACTGGAGTGAAAAAGAAAAGTGCCACGAGTTAAATATTAATAATATTTTTTTCCATAAATCACATAGCATGGTAAAGCAAAGCATTTTATAAAGTACACACCATGTACAAAAACACAGAAAAATATATTTTAGTATAGAAAATTATATTACACAGACACTTGTCACTTCAGTTTCATCTCCTGACAACAAAGGTCACATGATAGGTCACATGATAACATTTGACCACTGATTTCAAACCTCAAACTACAACAAAACACAATGTAAATAATAATTACCATTCAAAAGAAACTAAATATGTGTCATTCTTAATTCGAGAAACATGTACAAACAGCAAAAATCATAATTGCTGTTAAAAAATATCTCCCTAAACAGACAGAAAATGTAATGTGTTATTTTATGATTATCTATAGTGATAGTTTTGTTACAGCTTATTTTGAGCCCTGGCCTAAAGATAGTCCAGGGTAGAAAGGGGTCCACATTTCCCCAAAAATGTCATAAATACATTCACCCAATCACTTCAAAAAGATGTTTAAGATGACCAATTCCAATATTTTGCAACATATAGATTTGTAGGAATTTTCTAGAACACATTGGGATATTCTTGTATCATACTTTAAAGCCAGTTCAGGTCAAAGATTGGGGACAAGCCAGAGATTGTGTTCCCATAACAACACTGGTGTAACATCATTAATTCTAGTGTCTTGTTTAACTTCCACTTTGACTGATCTGACTGAAAATAGATGGCAGACTGTAATTGCATAGTTTAATATTTAGAACACCAAGCAAAGCAGTCACAGAGGGTGAGGATGTGGAGCTGCAGTAATCATGGGTATTCTTCCTTTATTTCTAATATTTCTCACAAGAGCAATTTTTAACATCTTATATGGAGATAGACTTATGATAAACCTGTGGTTCTTAGCAACAGATGAGAATGCCAACTTGCAGTTCAAATTCAGTCAAATGTCATAGGACATTGTAGACTGGAAAGGTGGCTGGTAACAAAAAAAATGTGTCAAAGCATCCATAGAAACTCCCTGAAACAAACTGTCTGTCTGAGGAACTCCCTGCCCATACCTCAGCCATACTTGTGTATAATGTGCTGTGCTGTAATTGGCTACAGACACGTAACATACATGTAATGTTCTTAAAGTTACATCCTGTGATTTGATGGCATCGGTTACTCTCCAACACTCACACTAACTAATATACAGTAATGTACCTTTTCTCTGCAACATTATGGGATATTTTCTCTTCTTGTCCCAAATCTTTGATGTTAACTGGCTTATATGAAGGTCTGATAGTTTAATGAAGATACTTTTAAAATTTCTATTATCATGACCGCTGGTTACAGTCTAAATCTAATTTCAAAAATTGGCATCCTGAATTACAGCATGTCTGAGCTGCTAATAGCCAAATGGGATGCAAACAAATTCACCTCTGAGGATTGCACATCACAGAGATCAAACCATACTGTTTCTTGCAATATTACTACCCTCAATTTCCCCAGTACAACAGCTCCCTGGGCTAAGAGACAACTTTTTGGGTTGATAAATCACATTTTTCACTGTAATTCCTATGGCCAAAGACAGTCCAGAAGACTTTGCAATACTATACTGTTTCCAAACCCTGAATTCAGAGTCATGCCAAGTACTCACTAGGGTTTTATAAACAAATTATCTGCTATTCAGTGTCTGTCACCAAATTATCTTTGGAACCCCCTCTGCCAATTCACTTAGTGCATTCTTAGAGCATTCAACAGGACAAATTCTACTAACTCTGCTAACCCACACTGAGCTGTCTTAGGAAATAGGAATCATTCATATCACCAGGTGAAGAGGAGGGAAGAAGGATGGCAGGATGGGAGGGAGACGCCTGTCAGTGGCTTACCCTCATCCACGTCGTCATTGGACATGATGGCAACGCACTTCTCCCACACCATGCGGATGTCGGCCCGATAGCGGTCGCAAGCCCAGAGGAACATGGGCAGCAGGATGGACTGGGCAATGGAGCACCACAGCACACACAACACCATCCAGTCGTAGGAGCGGTCATACTTCAGACTGGCAAAGCTCACCACCTGCACAGTGTCAGCAAAGGGTTAGAGAAAATAGAATCAGCTATTATACTCCATGGTGAGGTTTTGGATTGCGAGATTCAGAAAAAGTGAACTGAGGACAGGCGCTTCCCTTAATAATCCTGTTGAGCTGTCCTTGAGTGCTTAACCTCTAACTATCTGCTCATATGATCACTACATATGACTGTGGTTGTACTTCTGTCTTTTATCAATAAAAAAAGCCCAATTCAGACATTCATCATTGATAAGAAACGCGAGTGAGTGCATGTACATCACTTAGGTCATGAAATGGGTGCTGCCACGACATGTTCTTGGCCTCAGCATCGTGAGGTAACTGTATCAGTTCACACTTGTCATTTGAAACAGCCCTCCTCAGCAGATGAGAGACCATGGCAAAGTTCTGTGCAATATTTAAGTACTGATGGTTAAACACAGAGTAAAGTAACTGTCTACTCCTGCTAATGTATTTATCAAATAACTTTTCTACTGTATGTCACTCATAGAATATGAAACAGGAACTAAGAGAATTAGACTTTGTAAACTTTGCACAGATAATTACGTAGGCTTCCATAGAAATTTTTTAGTTCAGATACAGCCTCATCCAGATGATAGAACCTGCATTAAAGAACCTATGCTAAACTTCAAGTGTTGTTGTTGGCCTAAAGTGAGAGACCTGCTGTGAGAAGTGTCTCTGTTAAAACCTTTAAGAGATACTTGCTCTAACACCAGACCTTCTGTTTTGTAATATTCAAGCTACAATGCTCTCAGTGGGTTGAGAATCCAGTGACAGTAAAAATACTAAACACTATCTGTCAGATCCAGTCCTACATATTAGTAAATATGACTAGCAAGCTCTGGCATAATTCTGCAAGCAGCATACATAACGCTGCAACACACAGTATATCATATAAAATATATCATATATTTTATGTTGTGCACCTATATATTGTACAGATCAATGTCCCTCCCATGGTGTTCAGGGAATAGTTGTAAAATACAACATGAACAAAGCTGAAACTTTTATATAGAGGCAGGCAGTAGTGTGAATTGTCTGATCATTGAGGTTGACAGGTTCTGTGTCTAATCCTCATCACTGATGCATCGGGCCAAAACACTGATCAGACTGATTAACTCAAAATCATTATCTTGGGTGTCACCTCCTCTGGTCATACCTTGAACTCGAGCACAAATCATGCACTACATGAAGTCTCAACCTGATACTGATCTTGTTTGTTTACTAAGCTGACCTGATTTAAAAAATGGCAGGCCAACCAAAGATAGTGGAGCCTACAAAAGACATTGTAGGTTTTCCTTCTATTAAAACATATAACCTGATGATTTTTAGAAACACTTTCAACCAGAGTTCATAATAACTGAAATAAGATCTCACGAAAGATGTAAACCACTCACGCTGCACCAGAAAATGTTGTAAAACGTGACAATGCTGGTACAGCTAATGCATTTTCCACTGACAGGTACGTCTTCTCTTCTTTAGAGATGTTATGATTGGTGGAGTGTGTCACAGTGCTTTAAACTCTAAAATTCTCTCTTATATGAATTGATAACAAGATCTTTAGCAACATGGTAAAAAATGACCTGTATGAACTTTACTCTGTGTCTATTTGAAAGGGTAATGATAAACTGATTTTGGATTTTTCTTTGCTTTTCAAAGAAATCACACTCCATCGTCCAAAAAAAAAATCAAATATACTTTTTAAAGATGACATCCCATTTCACTTTCATTTATTATATTTCACACACTATCATATACTGTTTGCTGATATGAATAACTACTCTATTTCCCTTTTTGATTTTTTTTTAGCATCTATAATGGTTTTCCAACAGTGGTGATTATATTCTGTTCTGTTCTTATATCTATATCCTCAGTATTTTTCTGTATAACACCATACAATTGAAAAGAAGTATACAAGTTCATTTGTATGTGCGTTACAGCTTTCCATGCATTTAAATAGCTCATTACATCAGGTCATAAAGATGGCTGGCAGACCTTTTGTTGTTTCTGTCACTGCACAGGAAATATGATCTTTTGTCAGTACTATACTACCCTCTCTGTTATGCTCACACATACAGAAACACAACAGGAGGTTGTTGTAAAAGTAATGTACCACAAATAAACTCTTTGATCAACTTCCAGCTTATGAAGATGAAGCAACCAGAGTGCAGTTTCACCTCTGGTCCTGAACAAACATGTTGGTATAGAGGTTGTTAAACCTTACAGCTATGATGCACACTCTACTTAATCAGCACACAAAGTGACAGAGGCATCATACAAAGAAATGGTGGCATTTCTGCTATTCATGTTTAATCCTACACTGAAATTCACTCATTCATAAAAAGCATTTCCCAGTGTTCTGACTTTTTCTGAACAACAAACAGCAGCTGTGGTGCCTCAAGACCAGTGAGCTCATCAGTACTGAGTAATTACTCTCACCAGCAAGGATTTAATAATGAACTTCATTCAGTCTCTATACCTTTATTCACATTCATTTTCTATTACATGCTAACCTCTCTCCACAATCTCATCTAAGACACTACACACTGCTTGTTGAAGGGCAAGAACTAGTTTAAAAAATTGGAGGATGAAAGCAAGAAGAAAGACAGAAGTGGCAAAGCAAAAACACACAAACAGAAACTAGTTTATCATCTTATTAAAAGAGAGAGAAAGGGAAGCATTTTGGGGAAGGTTTGTTATAGCTCAGCTCTTCTTTGGCTGATATTGGTAAACAGCAGCAGATTTGGATAATCCTACAGGAAACCGAGAGCATGACTTTACAGCCTAATTTCAGATCACTTTAAAAGCCAAGACCTGGAAGGTGTTATTGTGTCCTCATAGGAAGATTTTCTTTTTTCTTTTTATAATGTAAGAGGCATAAAAGCATAATTCTAGCTTGAGGCTTTTAAAAGAAAATATTACAGTGTATTGCAACATGAAACAATGAGGATTAGATGACATTGTTTATGATCTGGATATTATTGGCACTTTCAGAGGAGAGGATACGTGGAACCTGACATACTGCTGTTGTCATCCTGAGAACGAAGCAGTAAGATACTTTGTTATAGCAGCATGGGAAAAGAAAAGATGCTCTCCTACTGTGTTTCTTGGAAGCAGCATAATGTTAATGTGCAATTTTATTATCACTAAAGTAGCCACTGATGTCCAAAAATGATTCCTTTGAGGTTAGTAGTTGGTCAAGTTTTCCCCCAAATTCAACAAACAATAACATCTGTGCAATTAAGAACACTAAAGTGTATTTCTCCTTTCATTATGTGCCAAAGAATTATTATCTTGCTGTGTGGATTAAAGGCTTGTGCAGACAGAGGTGCTCTGTGCAGGAGTTTCTGTTTGGCTTGCCTCAGGTGTACAACACTTAATTAAAAAAGGTTTGTGTAATGTAAAAATGACTACTAACAGATGGCTTGTACAAATGATAACAGAACTGAGGCAATATATTATATATAAACTGATGTTGAGGCACTTTGATACATATAATGCAATCCCACTTCATACTAAGAGATTGATACCATGTACTAGTCAAACCTCACTTAACAAAACCGATCCCTTTGTCTAAACATGTGCTATAACAAAAAAGAAACCTGTTCAACAGTTTCCTTGTGGAAAAAAGCTCTACCATGGTGACTTGCTTTTAGGATGACAGGACAGCTGATTTAGCTGCATCACAAACAATAAGCCATGAGCTTTCCACCAGTTCTCAAGCCTGTATAGAAAACCAATGAACTGACTTGTTAAAAAATTAATAAGAACCTGAGGGTGGAATTTGCAAACCAAATGGCGATCAGTTTCCCCAGGAAGTAGAAGGGAGTTACACTCTAGGCCAGGATGAATGAGATTGTAGTGAATATTTCTAACTGTACTGAGCAACACAGTCTCCTTTTTATAATTATTATTATTATGTCTGTTGTAATCTTTTCACAGAATTCACCATCAGCACCTTGCCCCTCCTCCAACAGACACACACTGTAGACTGTTTATAAAGACACACATACCATCCATATGCATGCAGTCTGACCTACTTACAGCTCCACATGGGCAGAAACATTTAACTCCATGTAAATAATAAAACAGTGTGGTATGGCTACAGGAGCTACAGTGGATAAACTCCACCCTCAAACTGTTCTTCTCGCCTTAATTTTTAATTTTTCCCCCAACCAACCCTGTTCCGCCGTCTCACTCCCTCTCTCTCTTTCTCTCTCTCTCTCTCCAGTGCTGACTCCATTAAACTCCCTCACCCAGACCAAACAGTTTGAGTGTCCCAGAGGTCATAAAAATGGTATACTTAATGGTAATGGTATACTTTCCTAATTGTACATATCCTTAGAAAACAAACAAGGACATGTGTTCCTTGCATGTGTTCCTCCTCACCATGTTTGTCTCCATTAGGAAATACAGTTGTGACTTTGTAAGCAAAGTATTTAGCATTTTTTGATACAAATGGGCAGAAGAGTCTTTGAGATTCAGGAAATGCCTCTAAACCAGCAGGTTGTTGTTAAGCAACCTTCTGCATTTTTGAAAGCTCACTGGGCATTAATCTTGAAGAAAAACAGATGTATACACTCTCAGCCTCAACTGATCCAGAAATATAATATTTGTGTTTAACCTTGTTAACCAACAGTTTGACCTGTTGGCCGATGTGACCAAGCCCAAGGTAATACTCTAATGTCCTAATTTGGACATTTTGAACTATTAGTTTTTGAAACAAAACATGTTCAGACAGTGAACTCACCAGTATGGGGAAGCCGGTCAGAAAGTCGTAGATGAAGACGATACCACTGATCAGATAGGTGATCTGCAGCGACGTCTTGAGAGGCTCCGACCCATCGATGGATGATCTGCGCTTCCCCTGGGCATCCTCCACAACTATGGTGGGGACGTTGAATTTGTTCTTGTCTGCGTTGTGGCCCGCCTGAATAGAGAAGGTCTGGAAGAGAGCAATGCCAATGCAAATCACACCCATGGCCACGCTGCCGCCGATCAGCAGCAGAAAGCACACTCCGAAGCCCAGGCCAATCTCCGTCACAATGAATCTGCAGTCAGAGGTGTAGAAGCGGTTGATGGTGTCATGCCAGCCCACGGCGGGAAGCGTGGACAGAATAAAGGAGACCATCCAGATGCCCATCACTGTGTGAACCGCCTGCTTCTTGGTGTTACTCAACCTGGAAGAAGAACCACAGATTTTTAGCAGGCCTTCAACTGTAATTGACTTTGACTGCTGTGCACATTCTGTAAGAGTCTTAAACCTCTGGACCTTGACTGATACTGGTGAAAAATCCAATACTACCCCTAATAGAACTACCGCACAACAAGGGCACAAACTCATACCACTCACCCACTTTGTTGCATAAAATAATTCAGCACTAATGAGAGGTCTGACAGTGTAGGAGAATCTTCTTAAAACTACACCATACCTAAGCTATGGCAAATTACTGTAAATGCCACAAAATGGCAGATCTGCACCTGGGACATATAAGCTGAAAAAAAAATGTCCCTATTTGTCATCTAGGTCTATTTCAGTGCAAAGGGATTTCTATTTCCTCTCACCTCCAAGTAATTGTTACAGTCAAGCAATTTGCTGAATGTGTTTGTGTCCTCTGGCGGTGTGGCACTTTTCAAGGTTTGCAACAGCACACATACATCTAAAAATACGACAGGCAGTGACTGGTGTTCTCATTTCCAAAACTTGACGAAAGACTGTGCTATCCTGCCAAAACATTTGCACCTAAAGTAGTGCTGAGCTGTTCAAGGCATCAGCAACAAATCATACATGGAGGCCAATTTCTTGCAGCTTGTAGAATACACTGATACAGTCTGTTGCATGACTTCTGAAACTTTTTTAATTTTACTGTCACTTCAGTGCAGCATCTATAAATCAGCCTCCATTAAAAGTGGATGTAATAACAAGTGGCATGTAGACAGAACACTACAGTTTACATAAATCTTCCTCCCATACTTCTCCTGTTTCATTTGTGTTTGTGAAGGAATACAGTCAGTTCTCTGTTAAGTGTCAGTGGTCCAGGAACAGTTTTGGCAGGAAACCCAATCTGTCTCCCTCAAGAGAACCAGAGCACATTGCCTAACCTCCTCTTCCTCTCATTAAAATCCTCTGGAGGAGTACTGCCTAGATATAGGATGTATCCCCCCACATACAAAATCAAAAATGTAGTTAAAAATACAGTATATGGAACTGGTAATGCATTAGCATGCATGCACTGACACAATATGAGTGGCACAGAGGGGGCAGCAGCAGCATCTATCTTTGCACTATGGCTTTGTGCAAAGACAAGTGGGTCTTGTTGTCACTGTGAGTAATAATGCTAGCCTTTCCTGAATGTGCCTGGGGTACATATGATGGGGAGGTTACGTCACCAAGCTGCTTGAATCTATTACCAGAGAAAGAGCGTTGCGAGGGAAAATGCTCCTAAGAGATAGTGAGCGCAGGGTGATGAGAACAGCTGCCGAAGTACAAGGTTGGAATTCATAATTCAGGCCTTCAGTGTGAGTTAATGTCAGAGACAAGGCAGCCATGCTAGCTCAGCAGAGCAAATGTGGAGCGATTTAAATCAAAGATGAAGAGCAATTACACGGTGCATCACCTGAGCTATCACTGTGCCGTATCGTTGTTAAAAGTGACTTGGAAACAAGGAGACGAGCTGCTGAGAGGAAAGTCAATGTTTCCAGACAGGAGATGAGACAATATACTCAGATGAGTGAGAGAACAGACGAGTGAGATAAAAGCATTTGTGTAAAGCCTGATATCTCGGTGTGGGCATCAGCCAATAGTGACAGCTGCACAAGCAATATAGATAGCAAGATTGAGCAAAGATTTAAAAGGAAGTTTGCATATCTTGTTTGAATGTCTGCTTATCTGCATGGCACTGCAAAATTGGCCAATCTGGCTGCAGGCTGAGCATCTGCAGGCCTAACACCACAGGAAGTACAATCACGCTTTGTTTTTCAGCAGGGAAGGAAGATCGAGGCAACAGAATACTGATTCTCACCACATGTACCACAGCACCAGTTTCTGCACCATCTCAATAACCCACACCGTATCTTGTTTGTATTCAGCAGATAGGAATACTGAATTCATATGTGCTCAACCTGTATTTGACACAGTATTTGCTCTAGAAATGCATTCATCTACAAATGATTGTTCTGCACCAGATGACCAGAAAATAGCCACAAATAACAGCTGGGTTGCACCAAGCCACAAGCCCTGAAGTGTGCGTCAAGGTGAGATGCACAAATCTGCATACTGAACATTGTATGTGATAAATATACTTTTAGGTGTATTATTGTGCAACTATCATTATGGAACCTGTGTTATGCTATGTTCCTCTCTCGCTATTCTCTACCCCCTCTCCCCACCCCTCTCTCCTTCTTAACCCAACCGGTCGAGGCAGATGGCCGTCCACCCTGAGTCCGGTTCTGCTCGAAGTTTTTCCTTGCCACTGTCGCCTAGTGCTTGCTCATGATGGGATTTGTTGGGTCTCTCTCTGTAAATAAAAAGAGTATGATCTAGACCTGCTCTATATGAAAAGTGCCTTGAGATGACTTTTGTTGTGATATTGCGCTATATAAATGAAATTGAATTGAATTGAATTGAATTGAATGTATTAATAAAATACCAGACTGACATCCCTGGTTTTGAAATCAGAAAAGAGTATAAAAATGTAGAAATCAAAGCAAACCAAGTAGATTTTTAGACCTTCACGATAATGCCAACATAATGGTATTAGTTTGTCATGAAATGTGCTTGGAAAGTGTACATATAAAAGCAACAATAGCCAAAAGCAGCAGATTTTATTTGTGGCTGCTCTTTAATAATCATCAACAGAGGTCATGTTAAAGCAGTTCTTATGTATCCTTACAGACACAGACAGATCCAGACAGAAATAGCATCAAAATCTTGTTGGGAAGGAAGCAGCAATGTTGCTAAGAACATCTGATTACGTGTGAACAGCAGATGTCTTGGGAGTCTAACGAGACCAAAATGGTGTTACTGCAGCAGGGTGCTGACTGTTAATGTGAGGTGAACCTGATCTTTATTATTCAGTGTTACTTTGTAATACCACTTGTTGTGTGTGTGGAGCCAAATGACGCCAGAAGCTGGAGCTGGCAGATGCTCAGTCTAGAGGGTTTTACATGGTGTTACCCCAAATAACTGCAACCAGCAGATGTGTTGGCAGGAGAGAGATTTCACCTGATGCAGAGTATCCCTCTCAAAAAATGAGATAAACAGGCTAACAAGTCACACTAATCCAAACAGGAGTCCCATCCCATCTGAAAAATCTACTCAGAAATGTAGGGAGAGGCCTAGCTTAAATTAAATGTCTTTCACTGTGTCCTTGGCAGATGTTCTGTTTATGGAAAGTCTTGCCGGAGGTTAGAATTTAAAATGTCTTTTTACAAATTCTACTGCTAGGTATTTTAGGAACATGAATGGTTGAATGCAAAAAGTACTGTAACCAGATCAGAAACTACAAAAAGGTGTTTTAGTACATCAGCACATCTACAGTATCTTGTTGAGAAAAACACACTGATGTTAATTTACCTACAACCTACAAATTTACAGAATACACTGTCATGTTGAAAAGTGTGCGATGAAATTTGCAGACACACCTTAAAGGGTTAGTTCCCCTGACATATCAAAACATACAGCACTTTCTCACTTTCCTATAGCAGCATCCAGCCATGGATGGTTCCAATTAAAAAAAAAACGTTTACAGCAATAAAAACGGTTTATCTTGCATAATTCAGTAGCCAGGATATTGTTTACAGAAGAAAATGTTGCTGTAGATTTTTTAATGCCATTTCTTATTGCTGTGAGCACCACAAACATAAAAATCCATTCATAGCAGAAATCTCAGAGACAGATATTTAAAACTTGGGCAAATAAAGCCAAAGTTATCTCTACTGGCATGACACCTGGCTACAGACTACCACCTAAGCTAAGAGTGTGATCTGTCATAATTCTGTAACAAACAGAATAAGAAACTATCTTACCTGTAGTTCACAGGCCAGCGTACCATCCACATGCGGTGATAAGAGAGCGAGGTGACGGAGAAGCAGGTGACCAAAGTGAGAGTGTAGAAGGTGGAGACAAACACCTTGCACAGACCCTCGTTCCACTCGTAGTTGGAGTGCTGACGGCGCAGCGTTATGACGCAGTACATGGTGATGGGGATGGCCATGTTGAGGATGTGCGTGCCCGCCAGCGTGCAGATGAGGAACTCCAGCGGCTTCCACTTTTTCTGCTTGGCACTGACACTAAGGATGCTCCAAGTGTTGGCCAGGATGGACACGCCTGAGCAGACCAGCCAAGGCAGCGTGTTGGCGTTGATGACTTCATCCTTCATGGTGGTTACCTCATCCACCATGTTGGAGTGGGGCAGGGTGGAGCCTCGGGAGCCTCAAGGAACTGTTGGCAAAAGCAGGTACACGCGAGGAGAAGGAGGAGGTGGTGATGGGCAGGAGGGGATGCAGGGCGCTGGGCAAGGCAGGCATCTTATCTGGGTGGGCGTGCACTCTCCATGGGTTGGGCACAGCGGGGAAAGGACATAGCAGCGGTGTGACACAGTGGGATGTTGGAGGGGGAGGATGGCAGAGCTGGGCCAGTTCCTTTACAAGCCTGAGGATGGAGAGAAAAGAAGGAGGCACATTGATCAGAGACACAGGGACTGAGGATGTAAAGACAATTATATTAAACAGTTCAATTCAAAATAATCCTTAATCATATATAATCTCTCATCCTGGTGGACTAATAGGGTTACGATAATCACAACAGTTTAACTATTACTGTTAATACTAAAAGCCATTAATTTCATGTTGGTTAAGACAGAGCAGTAACCAGTCAGCAAGGCTAATTTTAAAAATGCTGCAGGCAATATGAGAGAGAACAGCACAAAGCTACAGTCATGTGCAACTGCTATTTTACAGAAAAAGGTGAATCACAGAAGTGAATCCAAACTGCTGTAATGGTCATAGCTGTGCAGGGAGCTGAATGCTACAGAAGGTGTACAAAATTACATAAAAAGTAAAATGGAAACCAATAGGATCATTCTGAAATTAGTGAATTGATTCAGTAGTTTAGTGTTTATGTCATTCATCAAGCAGAATTATGGTAATTAATCATATGAATACATAAATAACCATGAGTTGCAATCCTACTTATAGTGGTATTTTTGCTGGTGCTGTCACAGAGTTGTTGATTCAACTTGACAGCAGTTTTTAAGTACAATGTGGTGTTGATCTACAGGCCTCCACTGTATTGTATGGTGTTTATGTTTTTTGGTTTGGTGTTTTTTGTCTCGTAGTAGTCCACTATAATAACAGCTGACATTGACACAAAATAGAATCGTATAAAGTCTTGTCACAAGCATCAATCTCACACACGTTAATAAAAAACAAACTTATAGCTTGCTACAGTTTCGGTCAGTTTTTTGAGGGCCATTTTCAGTATAACACAGCTCCAACAGCCAGAGAATCATCCGAGGAGGATGACTTTGGTTCCCCCACTGTGGAGTGAAAAATGCTTGGCACAGCTGGAGCATGTTGTCACATCTATTTCCTGTCTTTTGGCTTGTCCAAACACTGATGTGCTGTGGGCAAGACCCCTGGGAGGGGACGCTGGAAATGACAAGAACGTCATCATCACCCTGCTCTCGCTTCCACTGATCTAATCCTCCTCTCAAACTCTTCCCTCCAATGGCACCCTAAACATCTGTCAGCCAACCAGATTCAGTCCTGCTGATGCAGGAGGTTATGAAGCAGCATCTGTATGATCCTCAGGACTTGTGTCACCATATGAATCAGGAGATGGTCCTGTTAATGCATCATGAAATATTCACTTTTTGCACATTCACACCAAAGCAGCCAACTCTGGTGACTTTACTATTTGGCCAATGGAAAACAACAAGAGTTAGCCTCCAAGTAACACCTAACATGTAAAGTCTCACTTCTGTTCCAAGCTCAATGTGTCACAGTTTGATAGGGAATTAAATAATGGTACTACATCAACACACCTACAGGAAACAATGCCAAAATGACATCTGACAGTCAGCGGTGTCTCATGCTTGGAAAGCTGAGAATAACAAAATGAACTGTGGGCCAACTCTGACTGACTGTAACTACAAACAGCTAAATCTGTCATGTTTAGTGCAAGTTAAAGGGACTATGCATGGATTTGTAATGATTTTCCTGCCACTACAACAAGTTACCAACTCAAGTTTAACATCCCTGTGACTTTTTGTTAACAAGTTGTTCAGTTTTAATACAGCAGCGTAAATCTAAATGGACCAAACACAAAAATATAAGATAGTTTAAAAAAGGATAATAATAAAGCAACTTTTCCACTGACATTTCACAATGCAGAAGATCAAAGAAACACTGTTAAAAGGTGTTATCACCCCCTGAAAAACCATAAAAAACACATTAAAGCAGGCTGAGATATAAAAAGAATGATTCATAGCTTTGATCCATGAATCCCCAGGTAGTTGGGACGGACTGCGCCACAGTTTGTCTGTTGACTGTGGACTCAAACCTCAGCTGGGTCTAACACTAAACATCACAACAGTGTCACACAATCCACCAAGGCTTGAGCCAAATCCCTCCAAAGTTCACTCAAACTGGCGTCATGAGGGAAAATACAGTAAATCTAGTTTTGTTTTTAAGCAACAAAGACAGATGCAGGAAATCCAGAACCACTGTGTACACACAGGTATAGCAGCAGGTTTTCTTGATGAGGAGTAAAGCTTAGAGTGAAGCTTGGTCACAGTTATCCTGACAAGAAGTTTTTTGTTTGTTTGTTTTGTTTTTTTGACTCTCAGACAGTCAGAGTTCCAGTTCAGTACCTTTAGAGGTCTTGGACACAGAGTAAATCACTAGCTCCCTCACAGCCTGTGGTATGATTTGATAAGACATAATTTCACCTCTCTGCTTTCCGCACCTTTCCTCTCCACTTTCCCTTCAGTGGGAATATGTTTTACTGTGTCACCCTGGCCTTTTTCTTTCAATGCATTCACAGTGTATCTTCTGCCCAGGTAACTACTGAGTAGTTCTCGGAAGCAAATTCCCATAATTTACTGATCTTCAATTTTCCTGATCTGCCTGTTGCAAAGCCATGATCAGAAGAGCAATGGTGAAATGAACACTGAATATAACCAACCGTCTAACACTTTTTCCATTAAGCTCCTTTAACATGTCAGTATAACTATATAATTAGACACTGGGGATAAGTATATAGACATACTCACCACGTGACTACATGTGCTGTGACTGAAAGGGTATTGCCCAGTTTGTCTGACCAGAGATGGCCTAATTCATAGAGAAAGCCTTATCCAACAGTAAAAGCCTATGGTGCAGGCAGAGCAAATTATTTGTTACTTCAGATACCAATGCATTAAAAAATATATAATTCACAAACAGACAAAAATCTAGAAATAAGAGCGTCTGTTTTGTACATGCTCCAAATCCACCACTGACACAATGTGGAGCTTTCCATTCACAGGCTATTGAAGGCAGCTGTAAGGCCAGTTAGCCAGAGCTGCCTCTGCTTGATGTAGAGGTTCAAGGTATTTACACAGTATCTTGTAAATCAGTTTTATGAGTGTTTATCCTGTTTCCTGTTTATTTTTTGTGTTCTGTTAGTCACTTTGTTGCCACGAGTTTGCTGTGGTTATACTAAACTTTGAATTTGGTTACTTGTGCCTTCCACAGGGTTAACAAAAATAACAAAAACATTCAGTCACAGTGAAGGAATTAGCTCTTTGGGTTGTTTGAGTCATGGCGAATAAAAAATAAATTGCATCTGTTTTTCTGGAATTGCTTAAAAATTGTCACGATATTTCTTGCAACCACAGAGACACTACAGAGGAGACAGCTTAACCAACAGTGTGCTCCAAAATCAGGATAAGTCAGGTTTCAACTTAGACACAATACACCAAAACAGTTCCCCTCTCTATCTTTCCAGCTGTGTTAGTCATTTACCAATACAGGCAGAGAGCAGTGGAAAATAAACTCCAAGCCCCTCAGCTTGGGTGACTCATGAGGCTCAAGAGGGACAATGGCGGCTTTCAATTAAATACAAGAAATTGCAGTAAGGTCTAACAAGATCATTCCAGTATGTTTACAAGCAACTGCAGCTTTTCTGGGAACAGCTGGACTTACTGTGAGGAGATTTGAAACAAACAATACATGGATGCCATTTTTAACTGGTGATGTCAACTTCGATCCAGTTTTTTTGCATCTCTGTCGTTCTCTCTACCGAAGTCTGAGCTAAATGCCAGCATCTTACCAGTTCTGTTTATGCACATTTATGCTCGGTGGAATTCTTCATCATTCTGACTAAAATTCAATTAAGTCTGCCAGTCCCCTCGAGCAGCACCTAACCAGGCCAAAACAGGGGAGAAAAGTCAATTAAAATGCACCTCATCACTGTGCTGTGCTACACTGCCTGCAAAATATTTTTTCACAGCACATATTCAGAGATCAGAAATGCAAAATCCAGACACGGTTAATTACGTCAACAATGTGGTAAACTCTGCAATACAACCTGAAGTGCAACACCAGACTACGAATTAGATCCAGAGAATCTTATTTTATGGCATGAACATCCAATTGAAAATTGAGTGCCACAGTTTAAACTTCAACACATTCCTCTGTTGTGTAACTTGGCCGGAAAAAGAAAGAAAATCTGGCTTCTGAAGCAGAAAACAAATGAGAAATACTAACACACTAATACCAATTAATTCAACCTTACTGCCAGACAACATCAGTATTGCACAATTCTGCAAAAACCCCAGACTAAGTCCAATGCCAACATTCTTCTTGCTTCATACAACATATATGCATGGCGACTACAATTGTGGATAGTGAAACATCATGGGTAAAGCTGATAAAAGGAAAAAGTTACTTCAAACTCTGACATGGAAGTTGGACTCACTACATGCCAATCCACCATCAATCTGCCTTGCTACATATAGGATGCATTACTCCCTATATATACACCGTTGCAGAGTCATCCAGACAATATAATTCCTCAGACACTGAATTGAATTAAACATGATCAGTGGATTGGTTTAATAAAAATTAGGTTTAGCTTTATTTCAGAAAGTTTATTTGGATCCCCATGAATGGACTGAACTCTTCCTATGAGCGGAAAAAACACAGAGAATGATTGAGGACGAGGATGAGTTAAAGCTCATCTTAAATTGTTAAAAATGGATTCAAGGAAACATGAAAGGGTTCAAATACAATGCTCAGAAATGAAAGGACAAGAAGGAGTTAGCTGCACAATATCACTGACAATTCTGTATGTGTCTTATTCTAGTACCTCCCATCTAAATGTGAGCAGAGGGAGTTGGTTTAAGGTTGTCAGAGAGACAATGTTACTCATAAGATCTACACATTACCTCTAGTAGTACTTGAAATGTCCTGGATCATCATGATCATGACCTGAAAACTAAAACTGTGACATATCCTCTTTTAAGTCTCTAGGCTCAAAGCCAAACAGCTCATTGTATATTTTGGAGTTTTTAGTGTGAAATAGGACACATACAGTAAATACTGCTGTAACAACTAAGAAGATTTTAGTTAGAGTCAGTGTGACACAGTAAAATTTCTACAATTTGCTCATAACTAACCCTCATTAGTAACCCTTCCAAGAATATGCAGAGCAAATGCTCTGTTGTTAAACCGTTTGCTTTTTGTTTTTGTTTTTTAACTCAAGGACTCTGGATGGTAATCAGTGGCTCATTTGCATCTTCTATCCATTTTTCTCTTTACTTTCTTAGAAGCAATTTCTGAGCTTTCTGAGCAAGAAAACCCTGCTTACAGTATACTGCCACGAACAGGAAATTAAACAATTTTTTCAGTGACAACAACAATGGTGTTTAACTATAGAGATCACAAGTAGTACTACTAAGAGTATTAGTTGTAGTGTTAGTAGAAGTAGCAGCTGTAGTATAGTGGTTGTCATAGAAGTATTAGTGGTAGTAATAGGAAAAGCAGTGGTGGTAGTTGTAGCACTGGTTTTATTTAAACACTTGACTGACGGGTTTCCTAACCATAGTGGAACTAACAGCTCGATCACCCACAATCCCCTGGGCCTCCAAGCCAAATCTGTCCTCTACACAGGGGAAATCAGCACTAACAATTACACACACACTGTAAAGACTTTCACTCCAACATCAAGATACTGAATGTTAACAGAGCTGCACTGAGCTCCCTTGTGTCACTGAGGTGGTGATACAAGGGAGACTGGAAAACAGAGATGTATATCATGCATTTTAATAATTACTCATTTTACACTTCCTCTAGCCTATATGAACGGTTTACATCTAAATGTGAGGAGCTGCTTTAGAGTAAAGGTACGATAAATATTTCATATTCTGACTTAATGAAATTTGGTGGAACGATCATCATTGGAACAAGAAATAATTGATTTCTGAGACTTCTGCCATCAAACAATGATTGTCTCTTCAACTATAATAACTATGACACCAACAGAGATAAGGCCTTTGTTCCAAATAATAAGGTTATCCTTATGGACTGAAAATCAATTTAGCCTAAAATTCTCAATGATAACAATGACTTTGGGTGTAACAAGCTGTGGTATTGAAGGTACTTTTTTCCAAGTTCTTTAGTTCATAGTTTACTCCTAATATTTTATTAAGGTTTTCCATTATAGTGAAACAAACTGGTCAGATTAATTTAGGGAAAAAAAATCTGTTGGTAAAACAGCAAAAAATAGGTAAATAAACAAAACTGCTTAAATTATCAAGATCATGTCTGCATCTTCCATTAGTAAGATACAGTACATATTAAACAGCACAAAAATGACTGCTGATGGCCTACCTTTGTGCGTTCTAACCTATTTCTTGTGTTTCAATACAGATTAGTCAGCATTACCTTTTTCATTTCTAGGCACAGCGTAGGTCTTCTCCTGCATGACCAGTTTATCACTTTGCCCATTAATCACATTTTGAATGACTGGAAAAAAAGGGACCAAACATTTTTTCATTTTTCATCTCAAACTATCATCAGCTGAGACAGAGGAAGAGACAAGTGTGCCTAGACAGACTTTGGCAGGCATAAAGAACAATTTATCCATTAAAACAAAGGCCAAAATGGATGACAGTGTGTCTGAATGAGATCAAACCAGTAATTACACAGAAACCTCTTCCAAGGAACACGATGATTTTCAAGGCGCTCTGAGTACGCTCATCAGCACAATGTCGGTCAGTGTGTTGGGTGTGGTGCAGATTGAAAGTCGGTGTGTATGTGTTGTGCTGACCCACATCTCTCAAGCTTCAAAACTGGCATAGCTGGAGTAGAGGACCTCTTTTATAAACTCCCTGCTGACAGGTGTGATGCATGGGGTCTTATTGCCCAACTGGCCACTCATCCCTGGAGCTGTCAGAGAGGAAAATACTCTGCCCCGGGAGGCAGCGCAGCTTTCCCCAGAGCACAGCCTCTGTGTTTAATATTACATTTCTGATGCTTACCCATCACAGGTACTTTACTTTGAAAGTCAAGTCAGCAGGTATGCTTTTTGCAGCAGTGCCCTGCTTCACATTTACACACAGTTATAAACACTCATGCTTGAGAGCTGCTCAATACTAATACAGCCCTCTACAGCTTTTGAACAAGGAATGTCAGAGGGAGTCATTCATCTCCCTGTCCCACATTAGAGAAATAACAAAACATCTAAGGTCACTCCACTGCTGTCCTATTTATAATTATCTAAATTGTATTTCTTGTCTGTAAACATCCTGTTATTTTTTATCTAACTGTAATCTGTTTCCTTTGTTTAGTTACATTGACTGATCTCTGATATTATTGTCTGTTTATGTTCCTTAATCCTGGACATGCACTCTACTAGTGATCCTAACAATTAAATGAATAAATGTAATCCATGGATTAGAAAAGGCATCTTTCTGGTCCCACTGTTATTTATGTTACTCTCATCTCATCCCAAATAGTGTAAAATCCCCCTTCCCTCAAAAATGTGTTGACTTGGATGTTTGACCTCCTCTGTGCAGAATGATGAATGTGCAGAATTTGACTCTAGACACTGCTGAAGGGGGCAAGTTCCTTTGCGCTCACCTTAAATCAGAGTTTATGGCACATACGACTGAGCATGATTTGAAACATCACAGCTACTGTGGAAGACAATCATGGCCTTTTATGCAACATATGTGATGTGAAAACCTGAAGCCTCCAGTGCACAGACACAGACTTTTCAGTGAAATAGGAGACATCTTGTGTCAAGCAGCTGAACTTTAGAAATTAAAAATATTAGCATTTTCTCAGATTCTCGATTTTTTTTTAATATGGAGAAGGATGTGATTTTAAGAATTTAAAACAAGATAACTGAACCTTTCTGTGAAAAAACTACATCCAGCACATATTATTATTAAGCCAGGTAAATCTGGATGGTCTTATTTTTTTAGTCTGACTAGAAGGTAGGATCTAATTTTGTTTCTAATGTGTATTTTGGTGGTGATTTTGAGAATCAACATGCAAGAGAGTGGCAGCAGCAAATCCTATTCAGCTGTACTGTTTGCTACTTCCTAATTCAATGCCAGCTCCATTTACCAGATACTACCATAGCCTATTTTTGAGCCAGGAAAGGCCCTGGTGAATAAAAAGTTGAGATATGTGTGGGACTAGTTGATCCTGAATATCATTAATTCTAGTGGAATAAATAAATTAATGGGTTGTAAACAATGTCACAGCTTGAGGAAATGCCATACACAAACTCCCTGACCTTTGACCTACCAGACCTTCAGAATGTATTATATAAAAGGTGGGAAACATGTAGTTTACAGATTTTAAATTCGTACCAATGGCAGGAAGATGATTTACCAAAAGCAGTTTCCTGGTTTAAAAGTGTGTTATTAAAAGTTATCACTCAGAGTTCAGACAAATGGCCTCCTGGTGAGAGGAAATGGGGATTATAAAAGAATAAATTAGAGGATTTATCAGCAGTGAAGATGAAAGAAATGGTCTGTGATTTAAGAGGACACAACAATTTACAGCCAATATTAGAATTAAAACATACATCTCAGCAGCAACTTCAACAGTTTAAGGTTATATTTCTCATTTTTAGCATTTTATCAGTGTAGTTCAATATCAGTATAAATACTAATGTGTATGAAATATAGTGCAAATCCTTGAAACTATTTCAGCATATATTTTATCATAGTTTTATCCAGTTTACATGTGGTGCATGGCATCACCCACAGTGTAGGAGAAGAGCTCTCCTTTACCCCATGAGGGATTACAGTGGCCCTCAGAGGCCAAAATACCATCAATCTTACTCATCTCCAGTGAGTGCTCATTATCTAGTTATCGATAAGAGTCCTGGAGAGGTTCCTCCTTGCGTGACAAATGATCAGCAGGAGCGGCTTTAACCCACTGTCCTGCAGAAAGGCTAAGACACCTCTGACAATGAACCTCTTTAAGGCTCAGAGAGGTTGTCATTTGTGACCCTTCTAGAACTGTTTGTTTTTTACATATTAGTATTCCTGGAAGAAAGGAAGAATAGGTGAGACTTTTATGAATAACGCTATAGATATGTTTTTACTGGGCTGTGTCTCTTTGTCACAAACACAGATAACAGAGTCACTGAAGGAAAACATTTTTTTAAAAATGAATAAAATAAGAATATCTTCTTTCATCTCTACTGGCAGCTTGCCCTTACTGCTGATTGGCTGAGAGTCATTACCAGAAGCACCTCTAATCTATGACCTGATTACTCAACTGTCTATTTTATTATATGTGGTTCCATTAAAAATGTCTACACACACATCAAAACCCAAAATGGGTGAACGCTTAATTAAGATCTATTAAGATTCCCATTACCCCTCTCTGTGTTCACACAGGGCTCTACACACTGCAGGAGGAGGAGGAAAAGCAAAATATTAGAAACTTTATAAAGCAGCCAGTAGGGACCTGCTCAACTTCCAACCAAACAAATGACCTTCCCTCCACAGTCAAAATCTCTTAGACCATAAATCCCAACTGTTTTTATTTACATGACAGCCAGAGGGCTTATTGCGTGACCAATAACCAGCATGTCCTCATCATCCCCTCATCAGATCAGTCAATGGTGAACCGCTATCACATTAGATACTCCGCTTCACTGCACTGGAACTAGACTGGATCCCTTATTGTGTATGTTGCATAGCAACTGCATCAGTCTTGAAGAAAGCATTCAGTAGAGAAAAAGCATAAAGTAACTGCATGTTTCCCTAATAAATACAAAACTAAAACACTAAATTAAACTTTTATTGTGATAGTGACTTAAACAATGCTAAACCATACAACTGACATGACCACCTCTTACATATTGCTTCTTAAATCAAGCCAATGTAACACCTGCTGAGCAGCTCCAAAAGTCAGAATCAATCAGAAAATTGTAATCACAGTATAAAGGCCCAATGCATTTCCCCAGATTTTTAAAGGTTCTCCTGACTCAGCTACTTTACAGTAATGACATCATCATCATCAGGCAATCTGACTGAGAGCTAAGCTGTGCGTTATAGCACTCCCTCGCTTATTCATTCACTATCCTCTATATAATAGTCTCTATATAATACTCTCTAGCACTCTGTATTTCTAAATTGTCATCATTCTGCGTCATCACTGACAAGTGTAGTGTCACACAAGAGGGATTTTGATATCTGTCAAATGCAGCGCTTTGTGCATTGTGGAATTACTAGGACACATTATAAAGCATAAATTTCAAACTGAGAATTTGAACTCTCAAACAAAATGGTGGATGAGAAAATATAGTGCACTAGGTAGCAAATACAGATTTAGACACAGCCCCAGTTACACAGGATGGAAAAACAGGAAAGAATAACTTTCTCTTCTACTGAGGTACAGTGTGTTTACCTCTTGTTTTAGTTTTGTAATAAATGGACACCAAAGAGTTGGAGTCCAAAAACTGTGTTGGACATCAATTCATTCAGTTTTTATTCTCTGTTTTTGACATTGGCTGATTCTACATCATCTTCATTACAATATAAATGATGTAAATTTAATTAACAAACTCAACCTCATCGTTTTGGAGGTTTGTGTAGTTATCTACAGTAGACTTGTCAAATCACTACAATAGTTTAACCCCACAATTAGAAATGTTGAATTGAAGTGTAGGAAATTAATTTACCAAATGCCAAACCAGCCTTATTTAAAGGAGAATACTTCTCAAACTACAGCTGCATCTCCAACAACAGCTGGTCTATTAAAAGTCAGACTGGTCTTTCTACCATTGGTGAATGGATAAAAATAGTCATCGGTTTCATGCTGGAAAAATAAAAGTTACTCAAATCAGTTTTCCCAGAGTTTAACATCCATGTCACTATTTTGCTCCAGCCTATTTGGGGTAACACAAGGCCAAAGTTCAGTTAGCAGCAGCTGATATATTATCAACTATGAAGGACACACTTTCTTGGAAACACAGTTTATTGTTACTTGAATAGGATGGCACTTTGAATTTTGATGCTAGATGTCAACTCACATTTCATATAGTGTATAATTATCTTCCTATAGTGAGTAACTCTCTTTAGTTGCTGTCATTGTAAAGTATCCACTTACAGCATATGACACCGGACAGCAAATATGCACAAGCTCTCATACCCAAGGACTGAAACAACAACAATAACATGTTGTGAGCAAATGCCCCTTCCATTTAATCACAGCATTTCACTAATGCACAGCAGGGAGGCACAGTGAGTTGGCAGCATGCTCTCCAACTAGAGGCCCTGGATTCAATCCCCTGTGTCAGCCCTGCTCCACTGAAGTCTCTAAACTGAACCAATGAAACTCTATCAGCTCTAGTCATCTGAAAATAGCAGGCTCTAAAGGTGCGCTACAACCTTGACCTCTGACCTCTCTGTCAAGAGGGGTAAGCTTAGACAGTTTCTCTACTAACTAAATGTTATACGACCTCCTTGATCAATGTGCCAATAGGTTCACTACTGAAACTCAATACTTACTGAGTACAGTGTAAATACTACTTATGCTTTATTCATTCTTGAATCAAACATCCCTAAAAAGAAAACTATGCTGTGCCAGTTAAAAAAAAAACTTTAAACATCAGCCCATTATTTTACAATGTGAAGGTGAGGAAAACATCAATCAGTCATTAATGAATCCAAGGCTGCATACACTGACTCGAGCACGTCACACCGATGCAGCGTGATTATGAACATCAAATAGCATTGGATTAAGTATCACTGATTAAATACTCATCAATTAATATCAATGGTATTGTGCTCAGAGGTACTCTGAGAAAATATAAAGCTTCAGCTCTAATTGGCTTTTGCAGTGCAGTGCAGTTAAATGGAGACTGTTATACTCTCCACTGTAAACATAAAAATGAATACCATTAAGGCATCCTCAGTGGATATCTGGTTCCAGTGTTAAAACATTTTAAACCTTAGAGCAACTTCCAAAGTTGCTGTAATTTGCTGGTCTATTCAAAATCTAAGTTTAGATGACTTAATTTGACATAGAAAGTGTCCATTGTTTTGTTGGGCCTGTGAGAAAGCATTAACATCATTGACATTGCAACCAAGACATGATTTTCTTAAGTGTAGCATGCAGTCATTAGAGAACAGCAGGCTTCCAGGAATGATAAGTCATATCTACTGTGATTTCCACAATTCCCTCCCTGCATTTGATTGTCCTGTAACATAAAGCTGCAGTAAATACCTCAGATTACCACCCATACAGGTGCAATCAGTGTCAGTAGGATGCCGCACCACAAATTTACTAATAAGGTAAAAGCTATTAAATGGTCACAAGCCAGAATCCAAAATGCTGTTTCATGTTCCTGTAGCACATTTTAAGCACTTCTCTTAGCTGAGCAACCAGCTTGTCACAGAGTAAGTAGTTGAATTTTCCATCACAAGTGTAACCCTAGAGGCTGTCTTCCTGTTTATGTTAAGCTAGCTCCAGCTATGACTGTAGCTGGATCACTGGGCACCATATGGCAGAGGGTTTGGAGTTTATCTCAGAGACAGACATGCAGTTTAAGGTGGTCGAACAGTGCCATGCATTAAAAATGAAATTGAAAACTGATTATTACGTGCTATATGTAAGTATTTTAGTTTAAAATATTCAAAATATAACTAAAATTATCAGAATGATCAGAATATGAAAAAATAAAAATCTTGAATTTATGTCAAAGTCGTCAATGTATTGTATTGCAGAGATATCTGCAATATCTCTATCTCTCTATCTCTTCTATCTCATAATACAACTTTGTATCTCAAGAGGCGGTGGTGAGTCACTGCAGTGTCCAGTTTGCCCTCAGTCCATCAAGAGAAGATGAGGAAGTAGCGTTGCCCAGAGGGCAGGAAACCACATTTGGTGGCAAAGAAAAGAAGTGAAAGAAATAGAGGCACAAGAAGAGTTAACATTGTCTCTTTCCACCACTGGAGACAGCTCTTGGCAAGTAAAGGAATGAAGTTTGATGCTAAACAACGTTTCCTATAGACTGGTAACAGACAGCTGTTAATGCTAACGCTGGTTATGTGAAAAAAACTTATATATGGCACCTTTAAAGCAACTAGAATTTATTACAATCTTTAAATATTCTTCTCATTGTGATTAACTCCATATTACCATATGATACTGTCTGAGGGAAGACAGACTCTTTCCAGTGTGTTGTGGGAAAAACAGAACAGTGTGAACACAGGCTAACGCGGTCGCAAAATGACAGAGCCAAACGTGTGACAAACAAAATGTCACATATGCCCTGTGAAAGACTGAGATCTGTAGTGAGTGATGCTTTGTGGTGTAGCAGCAACCGTCACATGTAGGCTACAGCACTTTCTCTGAGCAGTGAATGTGATGACTTCCATGGCCACTTTCTGACTTGCAATTTCAATAATCCACTCCTCCACTCCATTCCTCTTGTTTCTACTGTTTTTCTGTTGGAAAAACATATTAAGATAACATTTGAAAGAACGTAAAGATCAAACTGCCTCCACATTCACAGTCTTTAGTCATTTACATAGATTACTGAGAGAATCAGCTGTTGGCAGTGGCGCATGTATTACACACAACAGAGAGATATTCACTTTTTCTAAATGCCACAGTATAATGGTTCATATATCTTGCTTCCTTTTGATTCAAATCAGAAATTCATGTCAAGAAAACTGCTGTATAATGAATAAAAATGAAGCCTCTTGGGCAGGCAAGAAGTTTCTCCATCTGAAATATTACTCATGAAGATTATATGCATGCTGAAAAAATTATTTGGCAAGCAAATAACTGAATGTTAAATTTGTTTGGCCTGATGTGGGAGTTGTAAATGCATAGCCAATATCTTAAATCCATCATTACTGTGTGCTACTGAAATGGAAGATGTTAATATGGAGCTAAACTAAACATTTTCACAACTAAAAACATACAACATACAAGTTGGATTGTTTATTGCCTGAATTCTAAAGAAACTTTACTCTTTTAGTTTCATATTTCGGTTGAAAATCAGCAAATTAAATGTGCATTCTTATATTCTAAATTAAGAGATCTGATTATAAATTAGATCTTAATTTTTAAAAAAGATTTTTAAAAAAACACAAAGAAGACATGAAGTAGCATTAATAAGATCAGTGGTGGAGGTGTAAAGCGTTGCTAAAATTGTGAACAACACATCTCCGAGACACGTCCCTCCTCTACGCCTGATGTGATTACAAGATATCCAGTATTCTCTCCATAATGTGAAAAACAGCCTAGTTTAAGTACACTGATTTGTTCCTCTGTGGTGCGTTTTTCTTCCCATCACCAACACAGTGTTAACTCAGTGTCTAATCTTGGTCATATCCAGTAATCCCACACCTACCAGCTCTGTGCAATTACCATTCTTAATCCAGCACACTGCTTTAACGTATAAAACGCTCCTCACTCAGTTAAGTTAGTGCGTGACGAAGCCTGGAGGATGTGATATTTGTAAATCAACCTTTCACTTAGGCCACTTTTTGATCCGCATTTGTGTTGCATGGTAAATACTTATCAAACAATCCTCAAAATGGGTCAGATTTGCACGGTGGGACCACAGGAATGTTAGATTTTAATTCAAATATTCATATTTATGTACTTTTCCCTCTCATCCGCTGAGCTGCTCGCGCTGCAGGACACCACCTGTTTGGATGAAGCCCCATTGTTTTCTTTTGCACCTATTAAAATGAGCTCAATCGCCAGTGAGTTTGACATTATTTTAATCAGATGTGTGTGTGCGTGTGTGTGTGTGTGTGCGAGTCTTGTCTTACCTTTCAGAAGACGTTTAGAGCTTCTAATGGCTCATTGTTCCGGGGAATGAAAACACTCTTTGTTGAGTCACATCAGTTCAGGTCCGTCAAAGTGGCTTCCCAGCGTTTACATCCCCAAACTGAGCAGCGTCAGGAGCGTCGACAGCATCAAGTTAAAGGAATGACCTGAATGAAGGATGAGTCCTCAAACACCACATCACCACAGCTGTACTCCTCTCGTATCTTGTTGTCCTCTTTGTCTCACTCACTGACGGGGGAGGGAGGAAAAATATAATAATGACAAATTATCGACGAGTTGGGTTAAAATTTCAGCTTCTTCGGCACGCGGGGGGGCGAGTGATCGCGCGACAGCACGAGAAATTTAGGTAAAAGACGAATTTCTTCCTCTGTTTTCCGACACTGGCGAGGCGAGCGACGGATGAGGCATGACTGCTGCGCGCTCCCGACAAGCTCAGGCTCGTTCGCGGGTCAGACTCTCCGTGGCCGTGGGAGTGAACCGCAATGAGAAATAATTCATGGAAAAGAGGTCGGCATTTTGACAGAGCGAGAACTGCTCCTACATGTTGCACATTTGCTTTGAATAGAAAATAGGTCTTCTAACCTCTGAATCAACACGAAGGCCTACTTTCATTAAAGGTCTAATTTGAATGAGTTGATTAAAAACGGACTTCATTAAAGCTTTGACTAAGAGGGAGCCAGAGGAGAAAAAAAAGAGATGTCCATTGTAAGTAGCTATAAGTCTCTAAATTGCACGGAATCTAATTTTGCCATAGCATCCATTTTCATTATGCAAACACTGTTAAGATGGGCTACTGCACTGAGCCTCCCATATGTAACAATCGCATTAATGCACGTTATTTTCTCATGTAATTCATGTTCCTTTAAATGGGCCCTTTTCATTGACATTATACGACTTGTTATGTAAGAGTGGATGATTTCTGTAAGAGCGGCGGCTTTCCTCCCTCAGGGCTTAGATTGTACCCAGCGAGAAGACTAATAGGCCCGACATGAGAGGAGATTCACAGAGAGGCCCCTGGTGCCTTGGTTTTTTGTCACTATTATAAGGATTATTTTCATTTTCATTTATTTGGTGTACGGTCAGATGAGTAGTGCACGCTCTCCCTGCTTCCCATTCATTAAAATGGATACACACAACCACACCTGGGAGCTGCCAGTGCAGCACACAGCCTGGCTGTTCAGTAGCCTACTGAAGTGCTTTGAAAAGAAAAGCTCCTCTACACACTGAGGCTGAGTAGGAAATTTCCCCTGAGCTTCCCAGCTGATCCAGTCAATACAGTCAGTACCTAAAGATACACTGCAGCCTCAAGTTTTACACTCTTATTATTCAAATGCAAAGGTACTGCAGCAGAAGCTACACATGTCTGCCTGAATAAATGCTGGTTGTCTGAGTGCTCATGAGTTGCTCACCTTGTGGGACTCCACTGTAAGGCCCTGTCTAATGATGTCAGTGCATCCCCTCCACCTCAGCATTAAAAGTGGAATTAGTAACCATGTGCATTATTCAGGTCATAAAGAGGCTGAATTTTCAGCAGCCCAACGACCTAAAGCTTTTCACCCCAGTCATGTCATGGTGGTAACATGGTCCACGTCACAGTTGGCAAAATTATGTAGATGCATTCTCAGCTCAGAGACTTCATTCAGTGGGCAGGTATGGGTGTGATGCACAACAGAAGCTGAGGAAAAGACTCTTTTGATACAACACAACCGGAAAAGAGGGAAACAAGATGAAAGAGCATAAGCTGATTGTGCATGCAGCCATAAGGTGTGTGTGAGAGAAAGAGAATAAAAGAGGGGAAGGTTGTGAGGGGGAATTGAGTTGAAAAAAAAGTATCTCTTCTCGATCACATATAATTTTTTTTTAAACCAACTTTAAGTCAAATGACGCACTTGGATTCACAAATGTGTCAAAAGTATAATTTCAGTGAGCAGCAGTGTTACATTTGAATGTGTGTGACGCTGCAGGAGCTGGCCCTAATCTACGTTCATCTCTTTTCAAGATCTTCATTGTTCGGTGAAGTAAAATGAGTCAGGATTACCTCAGCAAATCACTCATAGAGTGCATGAATTAGCAATCCATTCACAGAATTACAATGGGCATCAAATGGGCATAAAATCAATCATATTTCTGTTAATAACCTGAATAATTTTAGATAAAGCTTTTGCAACAAAATGATTCTGAGATTTATGATGGTGCATGGTTAAATAGAGGTGTAGCTGCTTATGGATGGTTTGTTTTTGTACTTTAGACTTTAATAAGTTTCATTGTTTGAATTGGACAGGGCAAGAGAGTTTGAGTTTGTTAAAAGAAGCAGACTGTCCATCTCTAGCCTCTCCTGTGTGATGCTAGGTGACCTGGAAGTAAAAAGTAACAGAAGGCATTCCCGCCCACTGGCTCCGCTGGCACCGGGCTGCCCTCCACTCTCACCGTCAGCTCCATGATCACACATCACATCACACACACTCACACACACCCACACACACACACACACACACACACAAGCACAGACACAGCAACTCTTTAATACTTAACACTGTTTTGAATGTCCTCCTGATGTGCTCTCTTCACAATCTTCTTTTCCATGTCCTCTCAGGATTGCCACCTCTCTGTGTGGAGGAGTTTGTGTGCCTTACAGTCAGAGGCAGCCTAATTTAGTAGTACTCCCAGTAAGGTCCCCTGTGGTTGTAAGAAAAGGGAGGTTCCAGGCCAGACAAAGTACGGCCCGTCACCTACTCCTCTGCAAGGAAAGCCCTGCTGGCTCCAAGCCCAGATACCAGAGGAAGGCTGAATGTAGGACTCATATCTCTGCTTTGTGAAGGTGCTCCAGGAAGAACAAACAAAACAACTTTCACAAACAGAAAGGAACACTGAGTTGGTTAACCATTCTCTATGCGAGGCCGACATGTCGAGGCATCTGACACTTCTGCCAACAAACCTAAAAGAAGCATTGCGTCACGCAAATATTGACAGACATATTTCCAAGTGTGACCTTGAAGTATGATGTGCGCGCGGTTCATGTTTCTGTGTCTCGTTTCATGTGTGGAAGCAGAGCCCCTGCTGTTGGAAAATGACTGACGATGGAGATGGAGCTGTGTGCACTACCAGGAGAAAATGCAAAGCGGGTCACTTGGTAATGAAAGCAGAGAGTTTTCTCAACTCCACCACACTGTATCATTTATCCTTCCTTCAGAGTCCTTAATGGCTTTTCTCCTGCACCAGAGGATCATTCATCTTCTAAGTAGCCTTGTCAGTCTCTTTACACTGGGATAAAGCAGTGAGAGCGCTGATATCCCCTAATTTAGATGCAAAGACATGAGTGGACATATGAGATCAGCTTTTTCCTTCATTTCATTATTCTCTGGTGGGAAAAACTGTTGATATGCAGCTTCCTCTGGAGCCATTGTCTACTGTCTCTAGTCTATATGCTGTATGTGTGGCAGGCACAAAGATTGTTTACATGTGCTTTCAATGATGCAATTTAAAGCAGATTTCAGCATTTTTGTTGCTACCTGGAAGAGAAACATCTATTTCTGATAATGTCATCTCCTCTATTTCAAGTCTCTTCTTCCACATAAGTAACCATGGTTACCATATTGTGTCTCTACGTATAAAAGCCAGCTGCTACCAGCAGAAATGAGTGAAGACAGTAATGAACACTGTAGTGAATGATGAGAAATGGCAATCGTTTCTGAAGGTTTTAATTTCAGGAATGGTCTGGCATGTCTGTGCTGATGTTGTACATCAGGCGCATGCTTCTCAATAAAGGTCATATTTCCCAGAAGTCTAATCTTGCCATCTAAAATGGATCCTGTCTCCCTGTTTCCTCCTTCTTCCACAAGATGTCTCGACTTCACTGGGGTTAAAAATAGATATATCCCCCCAGTGCAGCTTGAGCCTAACTTTATTTTCATAGGGGAAATGAAAAGCACACATACTGTGCTGCAGGGACTGAGGGGAAAAAACAATAACCTTCAAGATCCAATGACAAATCAGTTTCTGTCTGTGTAAGAAAAACAGTATGAGGAACAAAAAAGCGTTTTGCTCAGGTTTGGACCTGCGTGGTGCTCTGTTCTTCATACAGCTCTCTCACTGGGCTTTAATCTTGTAATTTTCTTTGGTTTGATCTTGAATTAGTCCTTGCCATCTGTTGCACAGGGTTGAAGCCTCACTCCTGAGAGATCAGATTCTAGGAGTGTTGAAGAATGTTCTCAATACACAAGGGACAAACCGATCCTGCTAAATATTTGAACAGGAGTTCGTATGGCAGGTTATTAATCACGGCCGTTTCAGTCCCTGCATGTCCATATGGATATTGATTTCTCACTGTGTGCTGCTTACCCCAATTCATTTTTCCAAGAGAGAGATGCTCGTACGGACACACTTTATTTCCCAGCTCTGGCTCCTATCAGGCTGTGAGCAGTCCTCACATCTTACCTGGAGACAAAGAGAGTGAGGCAGGGAGAAGAATGGAGGAGACAGCGGGACAAACAGAGTGAATGAGAGGAGCAAGAAAGTGACACTGCGAGAGAATGGAGACTGATGAGGACATGACAGTAACCAGGAGAGGGAAAGGAAAGGAGAACATGGTAAGGCAGAGCGAATGCTGGAGTGAGAGTGTGACAGACAGGCAGAGGAAGAGGAGAGCAGAGAGAAAGGAGGGGGAGGGGGAGGGCGGGCGTGGGAGTGATGTGAGTTGAGTCAAAGCCCCTAAGCTCCCCTGATTTCTCTGTGAAAGACACAGTGCTGAAAAGATGGATAGCGTGTGCCCTCTCTGCCAAGGCATGCCCAAGACAATGACATCATCACCATCAAACTATCAAGGACAAGAGGCGAGAGCCCCAGACTCACGCTTGGATCTTTTATTCATTATTATTCACTCACTTATTCATCATTTTCCTTGGCATCAGACTTTGCATCACTTTGCACTGACACCAATCATGAAGTCTTCATACTTAAAAATCTTCTTAAAACAACGTAGCGCTCTTACTTCTACATACAGTCAGACTTTGCACTGACAGAATCATGGTCATGAATAGTCTTCATACATCAATAAAAATATCCCCAAATCAAAATATGTACTCTCACTTTTACATACATATACAGCTATATGTGGACACTTTGGTACGTAGCACAGGAAAAAAATAATCACAGGTTTAGGTTTAACAGGAGGCTACAATTACAGAACAGGAGAGAGAGTTGTTATTTCCTTCATACTGCATGTGTGTTGTGTGGGGTTGATATACTACTGTCGCACGCGGGAAATTCTGTCGAGCAGAGGCGTCACTGCTGGCGCTCCTTATCTGCGAGTCTCTTTGCTTTATTCTGGAGGTAACGTGCTTTGCCCTCTTCAAAACGTCTCTGCTCCTCCTCTCCGTCAATCTGAGAAACAAGCAAAAAACACACAATATTTGTTTTTCAGACATCATCATTTACACATATTGTGCACAGGAATGTTTCCCCGGCTGTTATTATATTAACCATGGGCATGAAGCTCTCATCTAATTTACCAGTCTGTGCTGTTGTGATTGCCATTCATCTTCTTGGTGAAATACAGAATGAATGATTGAAACTTGAAGAGGCTCTGTGTTATATACATACAAAGTGTGCAGCAGAATGCATTTAAGCAGAATAAAACCACATGAGGTGATTTACAAGACATTTGTAGGACATCAATACATTTGTAATTCCTTTAGCTGCATATCAAGAACATATTAGACAACACTGTGGATGTAAATGCCAATTTTGTATTCTTGCAATGCTGACAAGAAGATGTTCAGTAAGGATGGTGATGAGTCAGTCAGGTGGTCAGCCTGTACATGACTCCACTTCTTTGGTCATAAGATGTGTTTTTAAGACAACTACTCACCAGATTGAATGAAATATAATCAACAGTTTCCTACAGATAATTCAGACTGCTTACTTTTCATGGTCAAATCTTTCCTTGACTTACATTTTGGTCCATATCAAGGTAACTCAAACTAATTAGAATATTTCCAGCTGATGTTTTCAGATGTACTGTTGTACTGTAGCATCATAATCTACTTCCATAACAGGGTGTTATAGCCACATTCATATGCAGTTTTAGCTTGTAACACACAGCATATATTTGTATCATGCTTTTTGATATTGACAGCACCTTCATATCCAGGAAATCTGGGAAGCCCCCCTGGATTTACAGCTGCTATGAATCACTTTTACACTTCTGTTTTTATTCTGAGCAGCACTTTCAAGCCTGTGAAGAACAAATCTTCTCCTTCACTTAGCTCAGTCTGGCTGCTGATTCGTGGGAGGAAGCACTTGCTAGCCTGCACAGTTTAATTAGACTGCCTGGCAGCCGCGTGACTTAAACAACAATACCACCACCAGTGACGGTGTCAGCACTTACTTTCATGGTTCTGCCCGCTTCTCCACTCCCTCAACTGAAAACTGCTCCTAGGCAGCATGTACACATATATGTTTTGTGTTTGTTTTTGTATGTAAAATGTACTGTAAAAGTCAATATCAGCGTTAATTACATGTTCAGATGGGAGGCTTTTTGCTGTGACACACCAGGTGGTTGGCAGATTCAAGAGCACCTGCCACTCAGCAGCACTCTGGGTGCAAAGATGACAGGTGGCACCTTAACTTTATGGAGAGAGCAGGGTGGTAACAGATATGACAAAACATCATGCCAGGAACAAGCCCAGGGGTCACAACTCAAATGTGATGAGAATATTAAAATAGTGATGTTGAGCTACAAATCCAACACCGATAGGAATGTCTTCTCTGTAGAGCAGGTTCAGGAGTTTGCAGCTGTAGTATTGGTGTGTTTGTTGTATGCTGGTTATATAACAGTCAACATACTGCTCAGTCAATTTTGCTTTTGCCATTCATCTGAAAGTAATGGATAATTCCAGTTCATTGATTTTTCAAAGGAAAAAATAGAGAGAGAGAGAAAGTTTCACAACAATTCCATTATTTTCACATATTTACATAAACACAAATGCTGCTCCAAAAATCTATTTGTCAAAAACTTAATTTCCTCACTCCAAATCAATAAACATGTACACTGCCAGGAACAGTGGCATCTTATTCTTGTGTGTGAAAGTTACAAACTGACTGTGTACAGTCACACTGCAAATTGATGTCTATATACTGGATAATAAATACGTTGTGTTGTTTGGGAGCAGTAGTTTTAACATCCAAAACATTCTCTGTTCACATACGACAAACATACTAACATATTTCAGTGATGTCTTATTGCTGTATAACAAGTCACAGTGAAACAATAATACCATGCTTTCTCTGCTTTCATACTCACTGCACAGAAAGCAAGCATTTTCTTTAGAAAAGTGGTTACCAATAGTTACCTGCGGCCATGTTGAAAGGCAGACAACTACACAAACAAGGACTCTATCATTGTGATATTTTTTGAGCTGGCTGACTCCCTGGATAATCCACTGCCCTTATCTATTCATAGTGAGCAGTAATTAGATTATTAAATTAAGCCACAACAATCCTTCTTTCATACAGCTGCTGCTCGTACCAAACACATCCACCATTTAACACAAAACACTGGTTTAAAATGATTTTACTACAAGTCCAAAAAGGCTGTGGTTGTGTAACCACAGCAAAATGAAACAAAAATGGTAACATGGTGAGATTACGTTTGGCCAGTAGAACCACTGTGGGAAGAAATAATGCTAAATAATGCTCTGTGTGTGTGTGTGTGTGTGTGTGTGTGTGTGTGTGTGTGTGTGTGTGTGTGTGTGTGCATTGATGGAAAGGCCAAGTGTTTAGGTATTTCAGGGATGCAAATCAACCATGCACACACAAATGTGAATTTATCCAAAACATACAAACAAATGCACATACTGTATTGTTTAAAAACAAGTCCACATGGTGGTAATGCAGTGTCTTGAGGCTGTTTGCACCTATTCTCATTGTTTCTCTCCTTCAGCTCTCTCATATTCCTCTCTTTCTCCTTCCTTCACCCTCTCTCTCTGTCACTCAGGCCCCTGAGGACTTGCCTATTATTTAATTATGCTTTTAAACCATACTGAGCTACAGCTTGAAATGGCTTAATGAACAAGCCAGTTAAAAGAAACAGTACACCTGACTACTGCTGATGAGGAATGACAGTTAATAACAATATGAGATATGGCCCTCTAAAGCCTTCTGTCCAAGGTAAAGGAAACAGATGATTCTGGCAGGAGGGTCATGTGAGCACTGACTATTGATAGACTGCAAGTATAATTTAAACTTTATTGATGTGCAGTCTCTCCTACAGTCCTGGGTTTTGGTGGGGTTTCTTGAGATTGGCTAAAAATGCATTTTCACTAATGAGCCAGTTTCCAAGATGATATTTACATATGATGTTTTTCAGTCCTGTCTCTCCTGGCCAAATAAACCATATGACCCAAGACCCAAATGTTCCAGTTATTTATTTATTTATTTATTTCCAAGATACTCCCACAGATTAGGCAGAAAAAGACCATATCCATGCTGAAAAGAAGAGATGCTCACCAACTGATTTGACTTGCATCATAGCACGATTCAACCTGCCTTAGAAATGCTGGCTTAAGCATGATATAGAGTAGATGTTTTTTGAACAGCTGTTCATATTGTTTAGGTTTGTAATGGCTTCTTCACTCTTTTAGTGACCACAGGAGATGATCCCCTCTGAGGTAAGTGGACCACAACATCAGGGCTATAACATCCACAAAGACTTAATACTGATGATTCCTACTTTTTTTGTCCATGTGTATGTCTGTGTGTACACATTGTTAGTCCTGTTGATAATATGAGCACATTACTGCTAGACTGCACATGTGCATGCTTATGTTTATGCTAATGTGGATCACACATTTGCATAACGCAATGAGACAATTCAATGGCAAGCTCAAAATGTCCTTTTGGTGTCCCCATGTAATTGGTATTCCCAACAGTGGCCCCAGTCTAATAACTATGATTATGCAGGATCATCAGCTACTACTGGTGGCTCTCTGATGCAGAACCTATCAACCTATCAACACTCATGCTTGTTTTATGTGTCTTTAACTGGACTATTTCAGGCAATAACATTGTGCACTCTGCAAAATGACATTGTTCCAAGACAGGAGATGTTTTGGTTCATAAACCATACCTCAGGTATACTGTACCATGACGGCAGTTTGCAAAGACTAGCTCCATTGCATCTGTCTCAGAATGAAAGCAGGGTGAGCAGTAGCCTTTCTTCTCAAATTACAGCTATTTGGAAATTATCTCATTATTGTAACTCAAACATTCAATCTGGCATGCATTATTTTATTAGTGTTTTGCAATAATCATTCAGAATCATGAACCAGGCATAAGATGGGGTAGAGAGATAATATATAGGGTTCCCTGGTAGCCTTATGGTTAAGGCACATAATACATAATTGCAATGTCAATGGTGCAACTCCCAGCAGTGGGATTTTTACTGCAGACCTATAGACTAGCATTGCCATCCCTAGAGCCATATGAATGGAGTAGCTAAAAAAACACATTGTTAGAATACAAAAATGAATAAATAAATAAATCAAAAGGTCATCTGTTATAGATTGCACTGGAGCACATGAAATATCAATCTGAATGTGTTCCACTGGGAATCAAGACAAAGTCAGATTCTCAGAGCCTTGGCTACTTGGGTCAAACAGCCAGGAAAAACAGCTGTTTCACCTGGCGTGCTGGTCGTCCATTAGGTGGACAGTTGAATGGAGAGTGACAAACCAAATGGTGTAAACTTGGAACAGGGACAAAGCTTGTAAAAGGGCCTCGCTCAAACAATGCCAGCAAAATGCCAGAGGGGTTCCTTTGTGTTGGCACAAGCTGTTATTAGAGTGGGCACGGGGCATCAGTGGCACTGCCAAATGCCAGTGTCTCAAAAGTAGCACTAAGCTGTAAGCAACCGCCTCAAAAAAATTAATTAAAGAAATAATAGCAGCCACCTGGAATACCATGAGACTGGATACTATCCTACAGTATATGTTTGTGTGTGAAACAAAGGATGACATTTAGACAATGCTGAAATGTGTTTCATTTGTAAACATAAGAACAAAACCTGTCAGATACTCTGCTCTGGCTTCTTCTGAATGCTGGAAGGACCTCTGTCCATGGATCCTTCTGTTCAGACATAATATTTTATACTGTCTGAAGTTCAGCCTGTAAACCAAATAATACCTCAATAATCTGTGCTTCTTCACAGTTCAGTAATTGCTGTGTTGCATGAGTAGTAACATGATATGTACAGCTACAGTAGGTAGTTGTTTGTCAGTGGTTTACGTCACCTTTAAACACTTGCAGTTATATAATTAATAAGTCAGAGGCGGAATTTCACCTACCTCAAGTAAAGTTGATTTTCAGACATGAATGGACCCCATCATTATCTTGAAAAACTCATTCAACAAACATGCGCATTGCTTTTGTGTACTCCGTGAAATGTTTGGCAGTAATTTAAAGAATGAATCAATTGCTGGGCCACAACACTTTTTCAGAAAAGCGAGACAGAAGTAATTTTCAGTGAGCTATAGCTATGTTTTGTTTAAAGGCTTCACATTTCAAATAACACTGAAGACATTCAGAAGTACTCGTATTTACCTTGAACTTTCGATTATAAATGGGCATCAGTACTAGCTCTGTTTATGTTCCTGTCGGCCTGTCCTTAATTAAAAGTAACACTTTTCTGTTTCTTCTGTAGCACTGCTGAGGATCATTATGGGAAATTAAAAAATGAACCTAGAATGAGTTGAGATTGAATTCACCAGAAAAGTGACTCATAACACTCGATCAAAAAATATATAACTCATGTATGTTGGGATGAAAAGTAAAGTGTTTGCTCCCTGAATGTGTATTACAGACACTCTCACAAGGATTATGCCATGTTCAAAACTGAGAACTGGATGTAATTTAGTATTAGTTATGAATATGGAACAGTGTAGGCTTTGATGCATATTAATGAATAAGGTATAATGAAAAACTAATATTCATAATTTACTATCTTTTACAGATTGGTGTGCTGAAGCGCTGCGAGAACAAATGTCAGTATGTTCTCCGTGTCATGCCTTGGATTACCACAGAGGCAGAAATATCTGCAACTCTGGCACGAGTGTACCCGTTAACCCATTGCTGATTGTCTTGAATGGGAGGCATCTAAAAATAAATGTGCATCATTTCATGTGGACTACAGGAGGTTGCCATGACAACTAGGCTTGTTTTCGTGTCAAGGGAGGCCAGCTGAGCCTCTGCCAGCGAGGAGGGAGCGAGATGGAGGGGAAAGGGAGGAGATGAAGAAAAGAGGGCAAAGGAAGGGAGCGGGTGGGATAGAACGCGAGGGAGGGCAAGAGAGATGAATAGAGACAGAGGGAGTGAGAGATGAAGGGACAGATGGAATAAAAGAAGACAGGAAGGAGAGATGTGATGAAGGATCAAACATACTGTATGAAATATAAGTAATTCACTAATTGACTGTATTTACTTATTTTAACCCTTATCCCTATGCAGAAGGATTTCTGAATGTGCACGCAATTTTGAGCAACAATAATCTTTTCATTCATACCATAACACACATCCACACTTGGGTTCTTCTCCCTCTCCCACGACTAGCTGGAGGATTCAGTGCTGACCTTCTGGTTCTTCCAGTAACAAACCTGTTGTTCTAACCTTCAGACAACTGCCACCTCTTTAAAATCATCAGAAACTAAGACATGTGCGTTAGTCGAGGGTGCTTCCAGGCATTTTTCGATTATTTCTATGCTGGCCCAGTGTGCACATACATTATTTCAATACTTTTCAAGGGTACTGCTGCAGAGAGGTGAAGCATCCCCCCTGACATCCTCCCTTCTGCTCATGCTGTCCTCTTTCCCCACTTCAGCATTACCCACAGTATGCTAACATTAGTGACAGCTCAGCTACAACCCCCAACATACACACACAGACACAAATGCACACAGAGAGAGTCCCTAACCCCCCTGCTGAGCTAAAACAGGCAGGAAAATCTAAAAATAGTCAACGCATCGGGCTAACTCGAGAGAAAGAGAGCATGTGAGAATTGGGTGGGGGTGGGGGGGACCTGCAGTCAAAAATAGCAGAAGCAGTCCTTTCGATCAGGCTATTTATGGAACACAACTGGAGCAAAATCTGCCACGATGTCATGAGAAATACATTAGTGAAGGTTCGACATTTATTTTTAGCTCTCCGGGGTGTTTTTATGTTTAAATTGAAGGATTCAGTGAAAGAAACATAAGATATTCATTGATGATGTAAATAAAGAAGAGGCGGGGGAGACTCAGCCACATGAAGATGTGCAAATATGTGTCCTCTGTATGAAACATGAGTGATTTTTTTGCCAGTGTGAATGGATTATGCTGAGAACACAGGACCAGAGAGACAAAGCAGAGGTGAAATGTAATCTCCTAATTTGTTTCCACAACGCATCATTTGATCCTTTCATGAGATTTTGTCAGACTCTGCCTGTCCAGGCTGGAGATAATGAATATACATGAATTAAGGCTTCGGTTCTGGTTTTAGCTTTTTGATTCATGAGAGCATTATACGAAGTGGAACAGACCTGAAGCCTGTGCTGATTTGGGGAAAAGGGCAGACCAAAGAACACTTCCTGCAGAGACTGGAAAAATCATTCTACATGTAGGTTTCCATAAAGCTGGAGAATAAGAGAGCTCTAGTAGTGGCGGCTGTGAAGGAGTAGAATTGGCTGTCCCTGAAATACATTTTAGCCATTTACAGTAGCCAATCCAGTTCTTCAACCCAAGTTCCTCACAATTAAATAATATATGTAATTTCAAACACAAAATGTGATCAATATTAGGAATATATAGCAATCTACTGAGGTAGATGTTGAACCCCCCCACCACAACCACCACTTAAATCCTGCCTGGGCAAAGAATAAGCATCTGAAATAAACAGCAGATAGGTGTTTGTTTTATCATTTTCAGTACAAGCAAATAAAGATGATCTGAGGGAGAGGGATGGGATTTTTTTTGGCTAAGAGGATGAGGAGGGCAGGATAGGCTTAAAGGAAGATGTATTTTTAGAAAATCATACAAGATGAGATAAGATAAGTTGTGATCTTTGGACAGAACCAGGTTAGCTCCCTTTCCATTTTCTGCACTAAACTAATTATCTGCTGGCTGTGAGAAACATTTTGTGTAACCGGCCGAGGAGGAGAGTCTTGCTCTCTGGTGGATGATCTTTGGGGGAAACTTTTTGTTGTCATAGAAACAGTAAAAAAAAAAAAAAAAAAAAAAAAAAAAAAAAAAAACATCCGCAATTATTGTACATAAAAGGAAGGAAAATGATAGTAATGATTACCAATGTTTACTTGGATAATACGTCTTCATTGCTGATGGTCATTCATGCCTACTACCAATTACACTTAATTAATTGTTTTTGTTTGTCTTTTCTACTTTAGAACAAAAAAATTCTGTTATCACAACATGCATGTGTACAAATGTTATTTGCTTTCATGCTTTGTTCAACTTGTTATCATCTGGTTTATGAGGATAATTAATGTCATTGCTGCGTTTCCATCCCTCACAGTCCCATCTCCACTGTTAGGGGAAATCCAGGTGTTAATTGGATTTCCTATAAATAAACCTACTGCCATGAACACAGTTTGGATGGGCACTCCCTCGTTTTGAGTCAATCTCATCCCACGTTCAAATCCTCAGTAAATACTCATAAAGCAAGAAATAGAATGATTGAAAGTCGTCATCCTTCTCTCGGTCTTATAAATAAACACAAGCATTTGTGCTCAGTGATCTGTTCGAGCACGTGCACATCCAAGCCCTCTCTCACATATACAGACCTACACATGCAGGGGCCCTATTTGTCTTTGCTCTGACACACAAACAAAGTCTGTCTATACTGTACCTCTATCCAATATTTTCTCTCTAACACATGCACACACACAAATTTCTCTATTCCTGCCCTTGTTTATCTGACATGCTACATCAGAGCCCTGGCAGCTCAGGCTCCATTTAGATTTCCATTTAGATTTCCATTTATAGTGTTGAGGATGAATTATTAACATCACCAAGAGATTTTTTTTACAGCCCCTCTTTTCATAAAATTGAGGTGAACAGAGAAATTACAATGACTCTAATCATCGCTGCAATTCCCTGCCATTAAAACAAAAGCCATGAGCAGCTTGTGCGAGATGGAAAACCAGGTAATAAATTCATGGAGGGAGGCAGACAATGGGTCTACCAAATGCAGGGTTTTTGTGAAATGGAAATGGGGGAGACTCACAGACACTTCAGAAAAGGCCGACCTGGGGAGACGTGACATTCGATGCCCATTTTCTATCAATCCAGCAGGGGCACAAGCAGACAACTGTGTTTCCAAATAGACACGTCATGGTGTTAAAGGCTGATGCTGCACCTTCAAGTGTGTGAGAATGTTTATGGTAAGTGGGGTCGCTGAAGTACACCTGTACCAATCATTTTCCATGTTTCACTCTCATCCACAATTAGACAGTAATTTGTAGTATACATACTGTATTTTTCTGCAGGCTTTGGTTTGTTATTTTGGAGAGAGGAAGAGAAATATACAGGTTAACCCAGAAAACAGCTTTGTTTTTCACTTTTAATGCATTTCTCAGGCTCACTCAGTACTCTGCACATACTTAAAGTTTAATGATTAGCCCAGGCGCAAACTCTGTGAATTTTGTACAAGTGTGCACTTGACACAATAATGACCTGCTGTTGGTCTGTCAAATTCCACTGCAGCTGCCCACTCAGCCAATGCCACTGTTATGGACTTTCCTTGACTAAAAAACAAAGGTAATGCTATCATTACCAAATCAAGGCACAGATTCATACCCTGTTGTGCAGTGACTAGTGTGTCAAAAAGAAAAAAGAAAAAAAAAACAACCATTCAATCAAGCAAGACAAGCCCAAAGACTTCAAACAGAATATGAATGTTGAGTGACAAAGGTGGAGTAATTGTTATTATCAATGAAATTGATTTAATGGATATATAAAACTGAACTGCAATCCATTAAATCTTTTATTTAATGCTTTAAATGTGATTTTAATTGCTCCTCTCTTGTTTAATTCCCACTCACTGACAAACTGACTTCATCTCACACAAAAGTTGGACGTGTTTTACAGGGATCATCGCAGAGACAATCATGGTGTGTGGACGGTGCCAGGAAATGGTTTAAATGTGCTGAGTTAAACAGATGGCCCACACATACAGTGTTTGCATATAAACAGGGTTTGGACCATCGTGTACTGAGGAGGCAGATCAAACAGCAGGTGCCCCTCTCCTGTCTGCAGGTAAACATACACACTTAACATCCGGACAATAAGTGCTGACTCAGCGGACTTCACCACTCAGGGGATATTGTGGGGTTGTTAGCATTAAGCCCTCTGTGAACATGCAGACACAGCAAAGAATGTATTGTACTGAAAAGACACTGACAGGCAAAATTGCCAGATAAAGAATAGTGTCTCTCATCATGTGAGCTTTCCAAAAGTCACGTGTCACTGACCAAAGGAATTTTATGAAGACGAGTAAAACGTGAAGATACAACAGACTACAAACATTCAATTGTGTGTATGTACCTGACATTTAGGTGGTAATGAATTACATTTAGTTGAGTTTAGTTGTCATTTTAATGCAAATCCTTTTATGTGTCACTTATTTTTTAATAGTCTGTCATTTCTCCTTGGCAAAAATACAAAATAGCCAAGCACATATCTTCTCATTAGAGTAAATTTCATATTTCATCATGTGTTTTTTTATTCAGTAAGTTGCTCAAGTTTCTTTTTGAATCTTTATCAGATCTCATAATAAACAGAGCTGAACAGGGTTTCCAGTTCTTAAAGGTGATACCTCAGCAGAATGGCATGATACAAATCCATGGCCTGATTTTTTCAGGTTTTAGGGTACATCATACCTGCACACAATCAAGATTTTACTCTCAATGTGAATGCTGTGTGGAAATGTATGTAGTCTGTATTTGATTCTATCTGGACATCTGGATTTGGAAGATCAAATTAACTCAGGTTTTAATAAAATAATGCAGAGTCTAGATGGTACTAACCTTAAGTGGAGGAACAGGGAGTGGCTTATTGTCCTTGTCCAAGGAGATGAAGGTGAAGAAGGCAGAGACAGCACGATACTTCCCTTTTTCTGCCTCCACCAGTGAGGTAGCATCTACCAACACTTCGATTTCCATTGACTTGTTACTCACAAATGTGAGCCGCCCTGTCACCGTCACCACACAGCCTTGGAAGAGAGAAGAGGGACAAGATAGGGAAAAAAAGACATGTCTGACATTACAGCAGTATATTGGTTTTCCAGGGTTTTTAATATAAGTAAGTATGCTGCCTTAAAAGACATTTTTATTTATTTTAGAGAGGAAAGGAGAACATCTCAAACTCCTTTCATCTCAATTTAATATCACTTCCCAAGAGAGCCTCAACTTTTAAAATTCTTTGTTTGATTCAGGTTACTCTGTCCTTCAGCCATCCACAGAAAATGTATTTAGCTGTGTTATTTAAACGTTATTTAAAAGGGAAAAAATTAAAAAGAAGAACTTGTGAGAGTTATCAGGTTTTTACAAAAATAGAAATACTGAGCTGCAGTTACCTCACACCAAGATTATTACATGTTTTAAATCAGCAAAAGACATTCATTTAAAATAATGTAGGCTGAAATCAAACTAAGGACCTTCATGTACAATTATACTGAACATGAACTGAACATGCAATAAGCTGGTATATTGATAGTCAGTTAAGGAAAAAATTACATCTGCTCTTGCAATCTACTTCACTTTGTTGCATCATGAACGTCTTGAAGTCTGTTCCAGTGAAAGAGTCACCAGAGTGAAACAGGCCCATGATCTCTGACTGGAAGAATTTCAGAACTACAGCCAATTGATCTGTCCTCCTTTTTTCAGATTAATACAAAGTAGAATGTTCTTTTTTGTGCTAACGTAGGGCAGAAACAGTAAAACAGAACAGAACAGTAAAAGCTGAGTTGTAATTTAGTTTACCTTTCTAGAGAGGATAATGTTTGTTATTATATGTCCAGAGGACACATCATGTCCAGTGCTGCAGAACATTTGCCACATTTGCCTTTTCTTTGAACGTCATATCATCTAATCCATCTAATGTTTGACTCATCAAAAATTACTGCTGCTCCCCTTTTGTCACTGCTGGCAGTTAGTGGGAAAAACAGTCAACTAACAGAACTGGGCATTGCTGATATGTTTCTTTATTCTCTTTCATGTGTCTGTACTGTATTATTACTGCTGTTGCCATAGAGACTATGAGAGAAGGTGTTATCCCTGCAGTCTGGGACAGATCTCGAGTATATGACTGAGATCTGATAAAACAGTCAATGTATTAAATAATAAAAGATGTACATGGAAAGTGAAAAAGGCTTTTATCAGAAGATGTGCTGCAAACCACTCTGACGTTTTGAGAACAATTTCTACAAGAACTACACTTGGTTGTTGTTCAGGGATGGAGCTCCTATACTCATGCAGTCAACTCTTCAGAAAACTCATGACACTTGGAGTTTGAAAAATAATTCTATCTGCCATCGAATGATTAAAATGACCCATGTTTACCTGGGTCTTCGTGACCTCTTGTTGTCACATCGTCTCTCGGTAAAAGCAGAAGCACTACCACAGAGGATGATTAAATTGATGGTTGAGTATACAAAGTGCATGACTCTGACACCTGACACCATGGTTTGTTTCCAGCTTACTACCAGTATGCTTGGTTTCTTTTAAACATGACATCAATGCTGTGGATGATCTAATTTTAATTACATTGTTTTAACTGAGCCTTAACCAGATGCCAAAGATTTTTAAAAAATGCTCATATGAGCTGATTTTTGTTTTTTTTTTTTTTTGTTTTTTTACATATGGTCCATTTTGAAGCCACTAATAATGTGCAAGAGTTTACAAGATGTGGAAATATAATTAACTGATATAATTACAAATGTATCTCAATGTACAACTGCATCGCTATAATAACTGAACATTTTGGGAAATTCTCAGACTTTCTCAGACAAGACTCAACACACACTTGAAAGAAAGTGGTAACCACTAAATCTGAGCAAATTTAACACAGTTACTATATTTTGTGTGTTGCTGCTCCTGGACACTGTTCTTAAAACATTTTCAACAGCCTTCCTTTGGCACCATTTCAAAACCAAAGTGAGCATACATCACCTCAACAGTTCCCTTTTTCTGGCTCTGCGCAACCATTATTTCCCCTATAGACTGCCATTTTAAAAAGTTTTGACAGAAAATGTCAAACAAGTTGAATTAATGTATGAAGGTTTAATACTAAAACTTTCCCAGGGTCCTGAAAAGCTTTTTATATGTGAGACATCATCTCAGTGTAATGTCTATGGGTCAGGTCACACAAAAGCAAACAAAGAAGAGAAGGAAAGAAAATGTTGGGGTGTTATGCTGAGTGACCAACTTGGAATAAACAGGCGCCATTTTGGATTCTAGTATGCTGTTCTTGTCATACATCCACGACTCTACCAAACATTATTTTCTCCACTTTTCAGCGATCTTTTCAGAATTCCACTGTGTCCAGTCCACAAAATGTGTGGGGAAATTTTCAGTGCAGTGGAGAGAAAATATGACAGCTCTGAATTAGATTTTTCAGAGAAAAAAATAATTTTTGTCCTCACCCTTTATCAGATAGGTGTTATGAAATTACATCATCATTATCAGTGATCAGATTTGAGAAATGACATCAGGGCGATAATGAAAATCCCACTAAGCAAAGAACTGTGAAAAGGTGATTCAGTGCAAGGATTGTATAAGAAATCAGGATAAAATGTGGCAAAACAACAATCCACTCATTTCCATGCAGCTTCTGAACCTAGCAAATACACTGGAAGTATTATTCACTCTCTGAGTGTTTTTATATGTTACTGCCAGGAGCCTGAGTCATTCAGGTAAACTGTCTCTGGCATAGATGTATTAGGCTCAGTGAAGCATGCTCTGCTCAGTGACATTACACCAAAAAATGAGCCTTGATGAGACTGGGTGATTTTTTAAAAAAGACCTTCATGATTAATAATTGATTTATGCAGAAAGCAGATCTTGGACTTGTGCAGCGCTGAAGGTCAGCCAACGTGAAAAATTGGCAGAGTCCCATCTCTGAGGAGCTGTTTGATACAGCTAATCTACTGTGAGGAGAGTCCATGCCAAGGCTTGATGCTGTATGCACTAAACTGGGAATGTAAAACCTTTGAGCTATAGATTTGCTATTTTAGCTACAGTCTACGTGACTTAGAGTTTGGGTTTTTTGGACAAGAGAGAATATGTTTCTCAGGTTGTGAAAACAACACAGAGAAATCTACAGAGAGTGGTATTTTCTTTGTTGTTATACATTTTCCAGTATGCACAGAGCTCCCTGGAAATTGCCTTTTTGCATTAGGTAGTGGCCAGAGAAGTCTTCAAAAGACAGAAACAGTGTGAAATAATAGCCCTTATCTTGACCTTGAACTTCTCCAGAAACACATTGGGCAGACAACGTTGTTTCTTTTGTTGTTGGGAATCGAAGACGGTGTCTGATATTCAGACACATACAGTACTCTCTAACCCCACTCCTCCTCTACTCTTTAACTCTGGCCAGGGAACTATTTGATTTCAGCAAAGTCAAGGAATTATCATGATTCTGAGTCAAAACGGATTTCATTGTGTGGTCCAGATACATGAATACATTTTGTTGGGTTTTGAATATTTGCCTTGAACATAAATTCTCCCACTTTATGCATTTCCAAGACTCATTTTAATTTAAAATGGCATATACAATATTGTCTATTCTTCTCTATTAAGATGGGAAATACAGCTGCTTGCTTTATTTGGTGTAGGAACCATAAATGTACTTAATTACTTTTTTAGATGATTTAAACCATTTGTGTTCGGCCGGTCAATGGATGCTCCACACTGGCTGTAATTTAGGGCTCTGAGCAGCATAGAGCATTATTACTATACCCCATGTATACGTTATACACACTGTCAACATGTGCTTTCCACGTAAGCAGTAACAGATAGAGCTTTAGCTTTTAACTTCCTTTCCTCAAATCCTAGACTACAATAATACCAGAAGGCCTTCCATCCACATATTGCCACAGTGAGCAGGTCAACAAGTTGTGAAGATATAACCAAGAAATCTGTGTATTTCCATCAGTCATGAATCACTCTGTCTATCTGCTGTCTTTATTTATTTGAGCAAAGAATTAATGTCAGGTTTATACAAATCATGCTGGATCATTAAAATTCTAATTCAAATCAATAAACAAGAGCATCATTATGAGTATTTATTACTATTCACGTATGCCCTTATTTCTTTCACCCACACTTTCTCTCTCACTTTTAGAGCTCCTTTTTCTCTCTCTGAAATCTCCTTTCATCTAACATTCACCTTTTGAAGTTTTATACCTTTCTTCTCAGTCTTTGTACCTCTGGGCATTTTGCTGTAATGGATAGAGAGGTGAGCACTGACTGAACACTACTGTGGTACATCAATGGCCAGCACCTCAGTGACATATATTCTCAGTTCAAAATAATACACATTATTGTTCAGTGCAATATCGAAAAAATGAAACACTTCACCGTGTAGGCGAAGGACATGAAACGAAACTAATAAACAAGTGATTCACAAGCTGTGATGTGAGTGCAATGTTTAAAAGACTCAACTCCGTGTCTCAGCCAGTCAAGTTTTACACCAAGCATTATTATAGTAATTATAATTTTTATGTATTCTAAAATATCTAAATAAGGTACAAACATTTCATCTCAAAACATACAGAAGAAATGTGTTGCAGGCAAGCTAATCACAGACTGCAACAAACACAAAAGACCGTTCAACGGCAAATCAAAACTGCGTTTTTGAATTAGACCTCACCAAACTCTTTGCATGGCACATTTTATATGTGTTTTTTTTTTTTTGTTTGTTTGTTTTTTGTTTTTTTTGAAAAAGAAACCTCTTGAAGTATAAGAGGTCTCCTGACAGCATTTTGTAAACAGAAAATTAGGTGACTCTGCAAAGACAAATCAGTAAATTAAATCACAAAATTATATAAAATTAAATGCTAATTGCATTCTTTTTTAATAACATTTTTAATTGCATAAACTAGCAAATGAAATACTTTTTAATTTGTTTTTAAATGTGTAAGTTAATTGAACAATTAATTAACCCCCTGTCTGAGTATTCTTGGTACAGTGTGATGCTTCACACTAACCCTTTAATCACACAGACTGTATCAAACACTTTGCTTCATGATCATTAGTTTGTTCAATTCAGATATGTTCCTGCTAAATCAATGAAAGGTTTGATTTGTTCTGGCTTTGCATTGATAACCAAATGTTTTTTTAAACCACAGTCTCTCTGCATTTCACTGAATCAAGCTTATGAAACTATACACTGTCATTACTGTGATCAAAAACTAAATCTGTTTCAGCTCAATGCATTAATCCACAGGATCTTTGTGTAGCTTTATCACACAGCATGACAGATGAAATGTGATTGTGGTGGAAAGTTATTTTCTGGGATCTTTATCAATCCTCTGACCTCGATCATTTTTCTAGTGTGAAGTCTCACTCTGAAAACAAAGATATTTTAAGTTGCTTGTTTATTCTAAAACTGTTAGAACTATTTTCCTTTAGTATAAATTCAGCTTGTCTGTGTCTTTTTCTCTTTGCTGATACTTGACACTGTAAACCTGCCCTGCTACACAGTGATTTTTCTACTGCTGAACCCACTCCAACGAAAATCTACACAATTAGTTAAGTGAACTGTTCAGGCTCAACACAGTGGGACCTCCGAGAACTCATAAACAAATCATCTGAGCATCCACCACATGAGCCATGTTCAGACACCAGCCTCAGTCTGTTTAATGTTCTGCGTCTTAGCTTCCCATCTCACTGTATTTAATGTTCATTTTGCTTTTCGGCTGGTGTGTGGTCCTCAAGCTTAGCAAGTTTGTACATGCAGCAGAATGCATTAGTTAAACGCTCTTGGCTTTTGTCAAAGTATCATTGAACACTTCATTGAATTTCCACCCTCTGGTGTTTTTTCACCTTTCTATGAACTGCTTATTCTGATCAACTAAAGTTTACATTTCTGTCCATACATTTCCATCAACCTGCCTTGTCTACTGTTGTCCACTGCTCTAAAAAGAGAGCTGAACATATTACACCAGTTCTTTTGACTTATATTGGCTTACAGCATGTTACTGGGTAGAATTCAAAATTTTACTGTTTGCACATAAATCATTAAATGACTCAGCACCAAAATATACTGCTGACCTGCTTGTACAATATGAGACAGTCAGAGCTCTGAGTCCTCTGAAACTAACTTTCTTGCTGTTCCAAAAATGAGAGAAAAGATTGGTGAGGCCTTATTTTGTTACAATGAATCACATCTATGGAACAAATTACCCAAGGATCTAAGGTGTTACTCAACTGTGTCTGCCTTCAAGAGCAGGCTTAAAACCCTCTTATTCACTGCTGCCTGCTAATGGTGTGTTTATTGCCTGAATTTATTTATTTATTCATTCATTCACTTCGTCTTTTTTTCTTTTAAAAAACACAGAGTTGTGAATAAATACATTTGCATTTGCCTGTTAGTGATTTTCTATTTTTCCCAGAATACCTTTCACCAGTCTACCAGATGTAGCTAGCTTTTATTCAGCATCAGTGAAGAAATAATAATTTTTGCTGTAAGTTTTACTTCCTGGCTGGTCCAAAATTGTCAAACCCCAACCAAACCATATATCCTCACCTTTGACATCTATAGTCTCAAACATCTCAGTGGTAGAGGTTAAAGAGGCAGTACACTTCCTGTGAAGACATTCTGCCCAAAAGGCACAAAAATCCCAACAAGTTAGACTACAACTACTTCTTCAATACTACTACTTGAATACTTCTTCATCCTGAAGAATGATGTCTGATGCTGAACTCAAAATGTTTCCTCAAGACTGGTAAGTAAAAAGCTCTTAACACTAATGGTGGCTATGTAGTGATAGCAAAAACTACATAACACCTTTAATTATGAGGAACAAATCTAACCATTGATAGTTTGGATCCTTTAAAATGTTTGACCCCAGCCTCTGCTGGATTTCTGCTTGAAATATCTCACCATTATGTATGTTATCTGCATTTAGCTGGCTAGAGAAAGTAACTAGAGGAAATACAGACCATAAAATGAGAAAATAAAAGCAGAGGTGCAGCCTACAATGCCAGAAGCTGTTTTTGTCTGGCTTTTTGTTTTGATCCTTGACCATTATTTTCCTATGCACACCTCTTGAGTTTTTCTGTCTGACCACCTTAAGCAAAATGGGAAATCTACTGGTGACATAACACCTAAGTCACTGTGGAAGCCAGGGGAAATCATGTCACCACCTCCTAAATTCAGAGGACAGATGGAGGTAACCACTGGAGTGACTGGGAGCAGCTGAGAGATGTGGACATGGATCTCAACCGATCTGCACTGTTCAGTTTTCTGGTGCTGAAACTCACAGAAAGGTGTGTTTTAAATGTTTTAAATGCCCCCAACCTCCCGTCCCACCACTCACTCCGTCTTACCCAGAACCCCTTGAAAACACATTTGGATTAAGTGACTTATCAAGCTTGAACGAAGTCACCTGCATTTGAAAATGCGTGTACTATACATGCAGTGAGGTCAGAGCTGACCTGGCACAGTTGTGCTGAGCTGTGAACTATAAAAATTTTCCACTTCATAATTCAACAACGGGGAGAGATGTAGCTGTTCCACTGTTAACATCATATCCTGAGGTAATCATAACATCTGAATGTTAGCTCTGGATGTCTGGATTACATCATGTCCAGCAAATGAACAGATAACACAGACGCTGAGATGAGAAAAACTGTAACACATAAATGTAAAACACTGTTCCACACCACTTTGAAGAAACTGCTTTCAGTCACTTTTAACATATTTAGATTCCATAAAAAGTATACTGAACAGTCTGCTCTTGGATTAATATACTTTATCTTTGCACCCACGGTAACTGTCCTTAAAGCACCTTGGATCAATTGTGCTGTCCAGAATGTGCAGCCAACAAAACCCTTAACCCAGTGTACAACTTTCAAAATAGAAAAGCAGCATAAACAGAGTCACCATCGAGTGAACATATTTTACCCACTATGATGTCCAAGGCTACGTTGATAATGTTGACAGACAAAATACTTGAATGAACTAATATGAGCTTTGTGGCCAACACAGTATAAATAATTTCTCACTGTTCTCACTTTCTCACAGTGAGGAAACAACTCAGAGACAAAGCTTGGTAATGGAAAATAGTTAAATCATGACAATGATGTGTCTTTCCAGATGTGGCAGCAGAACTACAAAACACAACTGGTCTCGATTAGTAACAGTGTGACTGGTGTTAACGCTTGCTAGCCCAATTTAAAACAGCACTGTCTGAGGCTGAATTTATAGACTGCAGAGTTTTCCACATTATCATGTAATTGGGTTTTTAGAGAGTGCAGTTCACTAATTGGCAAAAAGCAGGCTCCAGGAAGACGGAGACTCAACTTCCCATGGCCTACAGTAAAGTTGCAGTAGTTGCTTTGTAGAGGTATGTATTTTTCAAACCTGTGGATATTTTTTTATTTATCAGTGGCTTAAAGCTCTGAGCAGATTCTTTGTGTCATCCTCACCTTTCTTGATCTTACGATGGAAGTTTATGGCATCTACAGAGGCAGTGACAACGTTGGTGTTGCAGTGCCGAGCTGCCACGATGCCAGCGACCTCATCCATCAGCTTCATGGTCACACCTGTGTCAGACACACACACACACACACACAGTTTGACTTTATTAAGATACAGTATGTCCAAACAGGAAGGCTAGGTTCTGAATATTTTTGGATCTCACTGTTGGACTGGCTGTCAGTCTTTATTCTGGATTTTCAGTTGTGTTTGAGACATTATTTCACAGAGATAAGATTGGTTGAAGTAAACGTTAATTGGTTTCCTGATCCAATTACTATCCACCTGAAGCTAAACTCTGACTGAGTCCCAGTGCCATTTCTTCAACATTAGCTTCTCATTCATACTCATGAATTACATTCATGTTAATTTAAGTTAATCTAATAAACGTAAACAATAAAAACTCCAAACACTCTTGCAGAATAGTCCAGTTACTTACTGTCCATCAATATACACAGAACATTGATAGCATTAGTAATTTGTTTTGAGGATTAAAATAATCTTCCATGAACAGAGGTCATTTTAGTGAACACTTGCAGTCATGTAAATAATGATTTTCTTTGCTAGGTAGCAAAGACTGAGGGAGCATGACACTGTTATACCTGCACAAAGTCTAAAGGAGGCAGTTTGGGTGTGCGTACCACAGATGACTTTTAAAGAAGAGACAGGTGGTTTCTGTTAAAGGAATAGTTTGTCAGTTTTCTTGCCAAGAGTTCAATGACAACATTGTTACCATTCAGGGAGCCTTTAATTGATGTTGATATAAAACTTTGTTTAAAGTGAGACAGGAAAGGCTTCTAGGCTTTAAGAAATGTTTTTGTTCAGCCCCTTGTGGAGTAGTTAAAGTTTTTTAAGCTTTACAACGCTGTGGCGGCTTGGCAGATTTCCTGTTAATCAACACTAACAATCTTGCCAATAATGACCGACAGCCTGTGTACCTGTAAGTGCAAACTCCCGAGGAGGTACTCCAAACAGTTCTTGGATCTGGTTGCATTTCTTTATTACAAACACTGGAGAGTGATTCAAACACAGCAGACCAAAATTATACCAGAGCTGGACAATACCAATTAATGTGATACATCATCTTGATGACATCTGGAGCAGGTACTATCTGATCCTGGAAACATCTTTGCCAGTCTACCTTTGCAGAAATGTGGTCTTTGTATTTCTTAAAACTATGATAAACAATGTCTAATGTATATGGATATTGAATGGATTCTTGACACTGACTCCCGCATTTTATCAGTATCAAAGTCTCAAGCTCATTGCTGCCTAAGGTGGTAAAGGTGGCATGATTTCTTGAACTGAACTGAACTGTAATAATCTACATATTAGGCCTCAGTGCAAAGTGTCCCATTCTAAAAAAAAATCCTCTACTAAGCCACATGTTGGTGAAGATGAGAACTGGGCAAGCAGTTTTTTGACTAAAGTATGAACCTGATCATATCTGTAGCAACAAGAATGAGCAGTGTCACACAGTTGTGTAATGACTTCAAAAGAAATCAAGTTATTTTCTTGAACAAGATCATAACCCTTCCTGAACCATAGCTGAAAGGCAGAGTCTAGAGAAGAGTAGGCATAAAGAGGGCACTGGTTGTAATACGAAGCAGAGACAGAGCCTGTTTATACTCTAAGTGAGACCTAAACTGAAACCATATTTTCAATGAGCCAGTCACACTTTTCTTGCTAAGATATAATTGAAGTCAAAGAAACTGGACAACAAGAGGACTGCTCCATCTCAACCCATGCTGGAGCAGTACCATGATAAAAATTCCAAATCCAAAAAATAAATTTGTAAATGTTGGAAGCCTTATAAAAAATACAAGAAATTAGGCAATGTTACTCCCCCATCCACCTTTTATCTCCCTGGGATATTTACTGTATTGATGGGAAAGTAGCAACAATTTTCAGCAAAAAACCAAATACGTTTATTTCCCAAAATAAGGCAACCTGTCACTAACTTTAACCAAGGAGTACTGGTTGCCAACACTAAACTAGTTCTTAACCATAGATGTGGGCAGATCACTAAACACTCATATAAGGTATACTGTAGATGGACATTATGTTGCAGGTGAGATCTCTCAGCATCAGCCAAACTGCCAAAGCTTAGAACTGGTGCATCAACACAAAATAAGATGCGATCTGGAGCACAAGGCCTTCATCTGAGTGAGACATGCTGTTCATTGAAAGCTTAGTTCCTGCATGTTATTGAAAGCTTTACTTGTGACCATGTGCTTTAGGTATCATGGCTGTTTGATAATTAATACTTTTCATGAAAACTCACCACAACTGGTATCCACTGTGAGTGAAATGAGTGAGGGATGAAACTGTAAACATTTAGCAGCCACCTTTCAAGCAGGTGGTGAGTATTTGATACTAAAAAGATTGTTGTTGGGTGAAGTATCACTTTTAAGATGTGAGAACTTCTACAATGAACTACAATGAATTGTGAAACTCATCAGTTCCTTAATCGACCAGAGCTCATAAAGTGGACACAGAGGAATTCACAGATCTGCACCTGCAGTTATCAGACTGTGCCACATGTACGGCCTTGGCAGCTTGTGTCATGTGTGAAGGAAACAGCTGTTTGTGGGTTTCTCACTGAAAGTGGGACATCTTGTATAGAGTGGGTGGGTTGTAGATGAGAGAACCGAGGAAGAGGGTGGCATCTGTTTCCCATCTCTGAGAAAGTGCGTGTGCATGTGTGATGTGTAAGTATTTGTGAACGTATGCTCATTTAAAGATATTCAGGCTCTTCACTAGACATTCAAGTCGCCCCAGTCGTTCCCTCTGAGCTGCTTTTCCTATCTTTCATGCTACAGAAAATCAATAAGTCTGCTTGCTGATGGCTGGTTTGGCTCAAAAAGGCTCCTATCATCTCTATTTATGACAGCCAAGTGTGTGGGAGTACAAACAGAATGTGTTGCTTGCTCCCAAATGCAGCATTCCTTGTAAAAGTGGACCCACTGAGTTGATTAAGCATTAAACATACTATTACTTTGACATCCTCTTATCCCAAAGGGTCGTAGCATCACTTTCCTTCTATTTTGCTGATAATATTGATCTATACAAAGGCTTCTTTTTCTGGCAAAGCTACACCTTGGAGAGAACACACTTCAGGATATTTCAAAATAGAAAATGGTTTAATGCTACAGAAACTGAATCAAGCTCTGGCTTTGATGTGTGATTATATGGTTAAACTCAGGACAGGCAGTGTAAAAGTGACAGATCTTTTGCTCCATCACATTAAAGGCTCCATCATCTGTAACTCAGATCACTAAACTATATCCTTTAAAGACAACCACTCTCTGATTGAGGCTGATGATGTGGCCACAGTTCAGAAAGGTGACACCCGCCTGTCAGGCTTTAAGTGCGAGCAGGCAAGGAAATATCTCACTCTCTTCCTTAAGCCTATTGCAAGGCATTTTCCAAAACCCATCTTGTTTTTTCTCTCTCCCCCAATCTCCGCTATGTTGTGAAAATTGATGGGATCTCACCTAAGATTGAAAATTTCCCCTGGGTACAAGGCACAGTGTGCTGTGGCTATTCAAAGCCTCGAGTGGTCGTGTCTGAGCATGTAACACTTAATGGAGATGGATCATGACCTGACAAGATGATGAAATTGAACGCTATATTACAGTGAATTGAATCTAAACATTTCAATTTAATTTAAAGACACCCTACTTTTATCTGTCACAGTGGCCTCCACCTGAAAAGTCCTCACATCTCACTGCTCATATCAAAAACTTGGCTATGAACTATGTTGACTTTAAAAAACATTGAAATGAAGTTGAGAAAGCAGCTGTTAATGGATCACATAACTACTTGTTTGACAAGTAATGGACCTGCACAGAAGTATCACCCAAGTCTGCAATTCTCCTAAACTCTATGGATCTTTATGGTAACTTTTAGGTAAGTGATTTTATTTTTGGCTCCACAGATCAGTATCACTCTCATCAGCATTGTTTTCAGTTGCAGCAGGCAGTGAGAGAAAAAACTCAAATCCCTAAGTCCCTAATCCCTAATCAACACCAGTTTTGTGACTTGCTAGTGAGCAGGCGAGCATTTCGCAGCTAAAGAGCGAGATATTTCACTCAGTAGTTGGTGGAGACCAAAACAAAGCTAAACATAAATTAATATTGCACTTATATTCACCTAGTGGCCAGAAACATGACTCCAAATGAATGATAATGTTGCTCTGAGTTGGCCAGATGTGTAAATAAGCAGTTCTTTACCAACAAGTTTGTCACATGAACTTAAAGTGTGGCAATGTTGTGTTTAGAAAAAAAAACACAATATTCATCTAGGATATGAACACTTACATGAATACTGTATGTTGTAGTGTTTTAGGATATCCACGTCTTTCTTTAAGCCCAAAAGTAAATGTTGACTGAGGCATGAATTCCAACTGAAGTCTTCTCTGTTGCTGCTGTTGAATTGTACTGTCTTCCTCTCATGGGCCTAACATGGTCCAGTACCTTCCCTGAACTCTGCAAGCTGTCCCAACTTGAAAACTTTCCTCTGCCTCCAGGGAAACTTTGCTACAATATGCATATAATCCTTTAGAGTCTTTAGAAGAATATCTCAATGGTAATTTTAAATAATGAATGTTCCAATCAAAGCTTCGTAGTTCTAAAACCACTATTGGATTGGAGCATAGTGCTGCATCAGTGACATTAACTGGTAACTAAAGCGTAAACATCGGGGTGTGTTTCAGTTGCTTCAGTGGGGTCACAGTTTAGATAGATGTGTTGTATTGAAAACCGTTTGCTTTTAATAAAATGTTAGGCCATTTGACTTCAGTCTAAAGAGATAATCTATTGAAACCATTAGTTCTCTAACTGTAATCTTATTTTCTATAAAGTAATAAAACAATAACAACCAAAATCTAAAAGTTGCATTTGAAAAGATAATCTAACTGTAATAAACAACATGCTGCTGTTGCTTTTTCTGCAGTGTGTGTTTTGTCTTTATCTCAGAGCTCTGCTGCAAAACAGCAGCTCTGGTATCAGTCATACATCAGCTGATAAACTCTGATGATATTAATCCTTGAAACAAAGTGACCCTGCTTTTGCAAATATTAACTGCTAAGAATTAGATTACGGTTTTATTCTGTTTCTCTGCAATGGTATGAGCGCTCTTATCAAAATGAAATGATCTTTAGGTCATTCAGGGTAAATAAAGGAATCATGAGGGACAGACAGAAAGCCCCGCTCAGCATGCTGCGGTACAAAGTGAATGCTAATGTGTTAAATGGCTAGACTGGAGCAGTCGAGAATATCGTTTTATGGCATGACATGAACTCTGTAACTTTGTAAGAAGCGAACAAACCTAAATGTACACAAATAGAAATGTACTGAGGACATGGTTATTTGTAGGTTGGACTGTGAATTTCTGAGAGATTCTGAGACTGAGTGGAGCAGTCAGAGTGGACTCCCATGGTCTTGTTCCCCAGCTCCCCAGTGTTAGCAAGCTCTCTGGATGCCTTGAGAAAACGAGGATGGTGTGTGTGTGTGTGGTAGGGGGGTAATTATGCCAGTTTGCTCAGGCTCTTCACTTTACCACACTCCCTGAGAGACTTCCCACTGCCTAAGAGTAGCTAAGTAGTTATAAACTACGAGTTTGGATGTTTGAAAATACCGTCATTAAGCAAGAGTTGGTACTGATGGCAGTGCTGAGAGGCAATTATGCACAGTAACTGATAAAAGTCTTCATTATCTAAATTGTTGGAATTTTAGTTACTTATTTGTCTTCACCACACACTTGTCACATTGTGGGGAAAAGCTCCCCAAAATGGTTCATTAGCATTCCTCATCAGCAGCAGCACAGCAACGACTGTAGATGGGAACGTAGATGTCTCTTTGCTTTAGACAGGAATATCGGCATTTCATTGAGCTGTTAAGGGGAATAGAAGGACAATTGTTGATGTGAAGCATTGTGGTTCCGATTTTAAATTGGTGTTCAGATCTTTGTTCAAGTCCCAAATCATGGCAAGAACATTTCAAGTGAAAGTGAATGTCAAACTTTTCTACAACCTTTTTCACCCAGTTTTTGTCGTCACCTTAAGGTCCACCAATTAGCATTTCTTATTAATTGTAATACATTAACAATGAATCAAATCTGCATGTAATGTGAAAGGGGTGACTCCCCCATGAACCTATCTTAGCAAAATGTTTTAATTTCAATATTCCTGCATGATGCAGTTTCAATGTTGCCATCAGCCCTGTTTCAAGCAGCAGGCAGCCAACAGTTTATCTGGTGCATTAGAAACCTGTGACTAAAATGTCGAGACAAATCAAGTGGAGGACTGAACTGTCCTTGAGTACCAAAGATGCTTGTCTTTATTAATCACTACCATCAGTGGTAACTGTTAATGCAACTCCAAAAAAAAAAACCCTCTCCTTGTACAGTTGATGTAAAAGGTTGAAGTGAGGCTCAATGTGAGACTGCAAATGAGGACAAGCGAGGCCAAGACAGCCCTGGGCCTAACGTTACACATTCACAGGGTGACATGGCACACTATGACTCTCCCTTTGCCGTAGGGTGGGAACACAAAAGGCAGAGTGGGGGGGGGGTTGGGGTTGGGTGGGTGAATGGGGGTGTGTGTGTGTGGGTGGGGTGGATGGAGATGGTGTGTGTGAAGAGGAAAGACAGCTCACTCCAAATGGGGAAAAAAGGGCAATTAGTAACCAAGTCCCTAGTGCAGCCCAGTTTGCCACAGGGCAGAATACCTCTGTGATCAGATCCCTTGTGACGATTTCCCCAAATCTTCGCACACAGAGCCGTCCATCGGCAACGAGGCATAAGACCAAAGAGGGGAGTCTTCCGGGCAGCTTTTGTCTCCCATCAACTCTGTCTACTAACTTAAAGCCATTTTTATTAGAAACAGCTCAGACGCAGCACCCTACGCAAAGCGCCAAGAGACATTAAGGGGAGAAAAGAGTGTGACACCAAGAGATTGAACCATCTGTGACCTCTGCCTTTCTCACATATTCTGTTACTCCCTTCATTACTTTATCTCTAGTTTTTCCCTCTCTTCCCTGCTCTTGCCCTCTGCCTACCTTTATCCACCACTGACAATATCCCTATCTCACGCTGTCCCTCTCATCTCCTCCCTAGTAAGTGCTTTAATCATGGACAGTATCAAACGGCTAAAACTGCCTCCTAATGAGCTGTTACTATAGAAACAGCTCCTGTTAACATTACTGCCACGCAGAAACCCACCCACATCCCATTACAAAGTCCCATAAGCTGCATATTTTTGTATATTTTACTATTCCAGCTGTGGTGAGCTTTACCAAACACTAGGCAGCACCTTAGCAGATTTATGTTTGACTCTAAGTTCTGCGAGTTGCAAGCGAGAGCTGTCATGATTACTATTAAACTATGAGCTCCATGCACACCACAGGCCTGGGAAAATCACTGAGATACGATTCCTGTGATGGAAATTCTGTCAGATAAAGGGCTTTCAGATAAAATGCACCTCTGGCTGTGATGGTAAAGGTCATCGACTCCTGCAGATGGGGTTTCTAAATGTACAACTTGGCCTTTAGTTTGTAATAAACATAGTTCATCTCTGTTCTGGTTTTATCAGGGTAAAATTTCAACACTGAAACATCTTCACTTTGGTTCATATGAGCTTGTAATTTACTCAGCATGGACTTTTTTTCCCTGGGGGTAAGAGGATGTACCCATCACTTTTCAAAATCATATTTTTGCCTCTCTGTATTTTTACAGTTTCAATTTGATTTACTCACTACAGTGTCTCTGAAATTGCCACCCAGCCACCAAAATCCAGAGGAGAGAAGCTCTGATGTGATAAAAGTATTGATTTCACCCCTGAAGCTACACACAGGTTACTACACACTGTGACAGGTGGTGGTTGTTGGGGCTGTATGTGGCCTGATTAAAAAAGAGCCACAAACACTAATCAAAGCTACAAAAATTACACCTCTCTGCATGTCTCAGGGGAGGAAATGTCAGAAACTTGACACCTGGCTGAAAAGCGGTATTTCACTGTCTTCTTTGATTGAGCGTCACTGATGGATGTGGTTGGTGTGGTCAAACCTGTAACCACACTCAATAATAAGGTGACCTCTCTTTTCTGTATTTTTTCATAGTATGCCCCACATTGATGTACAACTGAGAGCTTGTTGGAATCACTTAAAGTATGTGTCCATTTCTTCTCCTTTTTCCTCTACACATGCACAGAGTCAGACACAGGCCTTATTATACCATTCCACGGGTTGTTGTTGTGCTGAATCAATTTGATGCAGGGTTGGTGGTGATGTAGTTGGTGCCTTCTCTCTCCTGTATTGATTCTATGTCAGCATTTAGCACAAGTGAACAAACTCTCCACTCAGTTAGTGGCTGGTTTAAACATAGTGAGGCTGCTCTGCTATGTTATTATGTTCAGTTTCCCTCAGTAATAACCATATTCAATATTCAGGTTTACTCACTGATTCCAGTTGGAGTTTATGTCTCCATCACAGCAGCCAGACAGAACTATGATGATTTTTTTAATTTTTGCTTGATGTTTTTTTTTTTTTTTTTGGTAACTTAAAAAAATCTACATGAGTTAATTTTATAACTTATGTAGATTTGTTAAGATGACAGTTTCCCTTTGAGATTAATGTAGGTCTCTCTATATATTTCAGGGTGCCAGAGTGGGAGGAATCAGTTTCTCTTGAGTACCAGGAGCTTGGTTTTCACCTGGATGTCCCGATCTTTAAAGACTCTTCTCCTCAGTCTAGAAAAGGCCCCAGCAGTGCACCTGATTCAGTATTTTATTTCAGAATCAATGTTGGTATTGAAATACAGAAGGCCTGCCAAAGTAGAGGAAGCAATCCACGCGCACACACGGACAGACACACACACATACCTCACAAAGGTCAATTACACAAGCTCCAGTGGACATATCCCTGTCCCCCTGAATTCCTCTGTCTCAGGCAGTGACATGTTTTATATACTCACTGAGCATAGATCTGAGTGGAGGACAGATAATATACAGAGCCACAGTGATGGATGTATTCCTGTGCTCAGGCAAGCTGGCTCAGCTCTGACACTCACACACACATGCGCACACACACACACTCACACATATTAAACCTGCACAAACCAACCACTTTATAGGCCCACATCTGTATTTCCTCTTCTTTCTTTCACACATAGACACACGTGCACATTAAGTGAAAGAAAGTGTGCACAGAGAATGATACATTGTTGGCCTTTGTGTGGCATTAACACACACACACACACACACACACACAATCACTGGCCGATGATTTTCTTGTTGTGCACAGATGAAAAGCACATTCATGCTCAAAACTAGAGGACTAACTGACAGAACAAATCACAACATCTAGCAATGTTTGTGTCGTTTTAGTCTCTTTTTTTCCAGTCTATTTGTTTTAATCGGACTGTGGTGGTGTCCACCTGTGGCAATCAACTGCTGTTTCCATGGAAACAGGTGTTACATGCTCTCTCTTCCTCTCTTCCTGAGAGGGAGCAGGAAGAGAAGGAGAGAGAGCATGAGATAATGAGGAGAGGTGGGCAGACGGTAAAGAAGCAGCAGCACAGAAAAAGGAAAGAAGGAGAGAGAAAGAAAGGGAGGAATGTTGAGTTAATGGGCATCCTGGTGAACTCAAGTCAGATGTTCTGATCTTCTGATCCTCTGATCTTTTCCTGCATTTAGACAATTTCTAGGCATGTTGAAGACTTTCATTACATACCCAGGTATCTACCACTTAGGGAGCAACTGTGCAGTCAGAGGCTTTGACCTCACAACATATGGCATTGTAAACATTTTGGGCATTTATCAGGAATGTTTTTGATGCAATGTGCAGGATGTTCTCCTTTACTACTGCCAAGCAGCACATACAGATAGATAGATAGATAGATAGATAGATAGATAGATAGATAGATAGATAGATAGATAGATAGATAGATAGATAGATAGATAGATAGATAGATAGATAGATATCTTCTCAAATTACATTTGATACATTTAGAAATGTCCTGTTACTCTGGATCATCAGAGAAGTCAAAATTGTTCACAGGCAGAGAGCAGTTCCAATGAAAACAGTTTATAAATAATAGAATCACCCTAAAACCTTGGCAAACAACATAGCAACTATGTTTTATTGTAATGCAGAGGATGTGTGTGTCCTTTGGTGCCAAATAACTGAAAAATGACTTGCTAAATGAGGAATGTGATGCCCACACAGGGCAGAGTGGGATCCTGTACGCCTGTCAAATCAATCATGACCAAATAAATGGTATTAAAATGACACAAATGTATTGCATTAGCATTAGTGACATAATTGTCAAATCTCTGACTGGAGAGATGTGGTGTCTCATTTTGGCTTTGCTATTATCATATGCTGTCAGTCAGTCAGAAATGGTGGAGTTTCAATGAGAAAATTGAAGTATTTTATGGAGAAAACAATTACAATTCATCTGAAACTTGCACACGTACTCTCTATGTGATTACAAAACACATGCCCTCAGATGTTTATGTTTCTGTGCATGTGCTTCATGTCTCTTAAGTATAGGCCTCTTTTCCACACCACAAAGGGGAAAAATACAGTACGTTAACAAAGTCAGTTTGCTTTTCTCCAACAAGAGTATAGAGAGAGAAGCGAGGGAGTGGGGGGAAAGAGAGAGAGTAAGACACAGTAAGAGAGAAAGAGAGAGTGAGTGCCCTGGCTGCCTGACCTGACTCGGTTATGTAAACAAAATAAGTGTAGTGAAAGCAGCAGCAGCGAACAACAGGGAACATTGCCTAATGAGCAATGGCATGTACAGAGAGACAGTGGCGGTGTGTGAGTGTGTGTGTATTCTAAATGACCTGCATGCTTGTTCCACATTTGATTCTTAATTGGACAGATTTCTCAGGGAGCTCTCCAAATTAAAAAGGCACCCGTGACACGCGTGTCACTTACCTGTCCCACCCCACTCCCTCCCCCTGCCATCCTGCTGTCCTGCCCGGTCTCCTTTTTCCATTCCCTCTCTTTCTCAGTCAACATCTTTCTTCTGTTTTCCCTTTCACTATCTGGTGTCTCTCCGATAGCCTCTTTACATAGCTGACCTCAATAGAAATGGCAGTATGAGTTACGAATGTCCTGCCAGAAACAATATATCTCAACTGATAAAAAGCATCTGTTCTGCACTGATAAAATGTTGGATTTGTTACAGATGCAGCCAGAATGGTTTCTAGTGAGGGTTTGCTTTTTTATGTTGCTCAGGACATCAGATATTCAGGTTTCTGGTTACCAGTTATTTAATTAATTCTTGCTTTTAATCTTAGTTTGCTTTCTGTTCGGATTAGTCTCCACTTACAAAGAAAACTTTTTTTTTTCTTTTTTTTTTGGTTGTTTTGGATTTTTGTTTTGTTTAGTTTTAAGGGATCTGGCATCAATCCAGCAGAGAAAAGGACCCAAGGAGAAACAACAAAAGCACAACTGGAAGCTTCTTGCTCATATAAAGTGAAAATATTTGTTAAGGATTCTGATGTGAACACAGCTTTTGTGAATGCATGCAGAAAAAAATATTTTTTGCAAGCAAAGCCTCCAAATGCCTGTTTGAAAGCCCAAATTCTATAAACAATTTTTCTACTTAAAGATGATTGAATATTTAACAAGGTCAAAAACCCAGCAATCTCAGCCCGCAGGTCGACTATCTTGTCAGCAAAACACAGAACTGGAAACGGCATCAGCAACATAAATTCCCTGTTACAAAGGCTTTCTATTTTCAATTTGTCATTCTCATTGTCTATTTCCTGCTTCGTCCTTGTCATTCGGTTCTTTACTATTACAGCCATGCTCATAACAGCATAGAATGCTGTCAATGCAAGTAGCACAGAACTACAACAACCCGAGCAGTTATTTCAGCCAAGCAGCAGCGAGCGCGTGCACACACACACAAATATAGAACCATCAGTCACAACAACAGAGTGTTCGCACTGGCACTGACCGAAAAACTGACATTACAGAACCGAAAAACACATTTTTATTCGTACATCCCTCATTCATTCACTTAGGCGAACATAACTACTAAAAGCCATAAAATTTGCTCTCAAGGACGCTTCACTTTAGATTAAATTCAGCAGTATTTCTTCCTCTGTGCCTCTGCTATGTCAACACAGGACATGCAGTACCAATGTACAGTCTGGGGGTTAATGCCAAAGGCTATAAAACTTGTTGGCAATTCATGAGAAAACTGCTGAGGATGGAATAATTGGAGCAACACAGATACTGAAAATGCTATGACTATACACTGTGTATATGGTATACAGGTACATATGAGTGTGTGACTGAAATGTTTAATCACTCATTACAGATGTTACTTCACTCTATTCACTCGGTCTTTCTTCACATCAGCTTCTATATATCTATCTCCTCTGCTCTTATAAATCTCCCTCCCTCCTCCCAACCATCTGTGTCTTTTAACCCTTTTCTATATGTTCTCTGCTGTAGGAGCCTCTGTCTCATCCTCTCCCCCTGCAGGATTTCCATACAGTACCGATGCTGTGGCTGTGGTCTGGCCTTTCCTTGCTTTGAATATTAAACAATCTGATGCTGCTTATGTGCTCTTTGTCTCACATGTGTGAGAAAGACAAAGAAATCTGACACATGCTGGAGACTAAGTGGTGGAGGGCAACTTGGAAACGCTGAGCACCGAAACAGCTTGTCAGCAGCTCTTAACAATGGATCAATCACAAAGCATGGTTGTACATTTTAACTTTGAACAAAACTCAAAGCAGTTATGAGAATGTATTTTACATTGATTAAGATACTAAGTTCACTGTTCTGTACTTCTTTGAAGTCAGTGTAATAGATACAGTATTTGTTTCTTTGTCTATCTCGCTTCTTCCTCTGTGTTTATGTATAACTTACATTCATATTAGATTAAAACAGGAGCAGCCAATGATGTGTGTCAGGAACGTATACATACAGTAAATATTGTGTGTAGCCATCCTAAGGGACCCATGCTTTACTGCACACTTGTAGCAATTTTACTTCTGAACTGATCAGTCTGTAGCTAATTCTTTCTTTTATCAAGTCCTGTTGACAAAAAATGCCTCCTTCACATTCAGCAGACACAGAGCAACATGAGCATCCAGCTGGAGTCATGTTTCTGTCTACCTCATTAGTCCTCATTGCTCTTCAGCTCTGCTTCTATCTGCCAACACCTAAGAAAAAAAATCTGGGTTTTCAGCTGCTGTACATTCTCTGTGGGTTTGGCACTATGACCCTTCACCCTTCACATTGCAGGTGGTCATTTCATCCATTGGTAACATCAAAACAACTGTTTAATGGACCTTTAAAGACTCCTAATTTTTCTCAGCAACATGTTGTGGATAGACTTTGGAGCTGCAACTTTCTGGCACAAGACAGAAAATGAACAGTCTATCAGATGACCTAATCAACTTACAACTTGGAAATAAAAAAAAGAAACAAAGAGACTCACCTCCATGAACATAGTCATGTAGTGTGCAGTCAGAAGGGCCCACCAGATGGATCAGACTAGACTGGCTGAAACCAACAGTGTGCTGTTCTGCAATGGAAACACACACATATACAACAAAAGAAATGTGAATAGAAAACTTGCTCATGTGTATTTTGTCCAAGCAAGCCAACACCAAGAAAAACCTCATGCTTCCACATCCACACATTCTGCCCAGCCAAGGTCACAGTAATGAACCGACATGCAGCCTGCTGAACAAGTTAGCATACCTTTTGGTGAATCCTCTGTGTTTGAGCCAACATGACAAAATTAGAGAAATAGTTAAGAATTTTATTATCATTGTGGTTGAATACATTCACAGAACAAATACCTTTGATCAATTTACTGTTTTTTTATAAAAATATACTGTATGTTGAAGTTTCACAAGCATAACATTGTATGGGAGGTACAAGTTAACAGCGGTGCAGCATAGAACATAAAATACTCGGAGCATGAGGGATTATTATTTCATACATAGACGGCTGTCATTATTATTACCTCAGTATTTAGCAATACTATGCCAATATAATTTTCTAACAGTGAAACAACAGCAAAAATCTAATTTATCTGAATGTCCAAATCAATGATTCACTCAGACATCAAGATCAAACTTGCACAGTTTCTGTTGTTTATTATCACAACACTGAGTTTTAAAAGGTACAGCAATGGAAATATCCAATATGTACACTGATGCAGAACATGGTGTTCTGGATTATATCTGCCTCAGTGTCCTCCTGTTACTTCAACCACTACACCTACTTGAATTCCTGCACATTGGCAGTAGGACAGTATTTGCAGGTCAAAACATGATTACACTTGAGATGACAACATTAGCATCAATAATAGCAGACACAAGATTGAATTTCATATCTGCAACAGCTTTCAATCCAGAAGGGAGTGACAACATCATCCACGGCTTCAGATTACTGTTGCATGAAAATATTGACTGATTTGACTGATTTGAAGGCCTTTAAGGTATATTACCTGGGTTGGGTGCAGGTGACACCACCTCTTCAATCCTTGCTTTGGTCTCCAGTCTCTCCATCTTCTGAGCTTCGTAGCGCTTCCTGCCCTCCTCCTCTTGCTCCGCACTGGCATACTACCGACAGAGCATATACACAGTACAAACATATTCACTGCATGGCTGTAACACTGTCTCTGCATAACTGTATATAAAGTATGCGGACACATTTTATTATACTGACTTTCAAGACAAACAAGATGAACCACTGTTAAATGTCAATATTTTTATCTTGACCAGATGGCCTCTCTCATGGATTCCCTCTCCTTGACTTCCGATCATGTTATTTCTCATACAATGAAGCTGGCAGGTAAAATGCCAAACTTCTGTCTATTAAGGTCAGAATGGATGTACCTTGATGGGCGGCACCTCCGTAATCTTGTCGACATTCTGCAGAGAGCAGGGGACGTACCACAGCGCTGCCTTGTTGGCCAGTTTTTTGGCACCTGCAGTCACAGAGAAAAGGTTGAATTCTTGTATCTGAGGAAAATGTCAGAAAGACATTTTACAGCTTTCTTCCACCAAATAAACAGACACATTTTTCTCTGAGTTTTGCGGCTGTAGACCGACCAAGTTTTGACATGTCTTTAAAATCAAACAACAATGGAGCAAACAATTTAGAAATAGCTGTTGTAAAAATTTTTAGTAACACTCAAATTAAAGCCAATCCAGTTTTTACAAATCCACTGGTGCTGCCCAAAGATGGGCAATGTTCAAAGACAATCACGCATGTCTATTCAGAACACAAACTCACATTCGCTAAACTTGTTCAGTCGGTTTTCACAAGGTTTATCATAATCCCTAAACCCTGAACTTTCTGCATTTTATATTGTGATTATAAAATGGATGGAATACAATAGCAACTCACTCATTAAATTCACAGTAGTGACATTCATCACTTTGGCAGTTGACACATTTTTATTAGAGGTGTTGTCTTCTGTGACGATTAAAAAGGTTTTCATGAGCGTTTTTTTAAAGATGCCTAAAATACAGGGATGTGTTAACTTTAAAACTCCATAATGTCTGACACAGTTTTCAGTGCAACATCTTTAATTCAGTTCAGAATATACAGGTATGTGGGTGTTTATAAATAGCTATACATCAGTGATTGCTTTGTATCTCTTACTTTTATTAAATAAACTTGTAGGAATCCTGAGAAGGTTGATAGTGCGATTGTGAAGGAATTTTCCTTCTTTAAGTCCATTTTCTTACATTAAGTCTCATCTCTCAGCAGTCCACTGTCTGTTTCTGGGATAACAACCAAAGCTGTTGGATGGAAGCAGAGATGGGACAGCTAGAGCCTCCACTGGAAGAGGCCATAGCTATAATAAGCAGTCTGTGTCTTTGTGTCTCATGGCCAGTTAGTCTCTCTTAGTGGGACGGAGGTAATTGGGATATACAACACGAGTTAGGTAAAACATAAGCTAATGTTTACAATTAGCTACCTAACACATTATTCACACATGTATGTAAGTGATGTGGTTCCATGAGGGACAGCCATATTTGGATGTGTCATGAATATGACATAGTTGTAGGGTTAAATACGCCCTGTCAGAAGGGATTCCTTCAGAATTGGGGTGATATTACACTGTGTCAACTTGTTGTGCTCATCTCTTTTCTCCTTAGCCAAGCTTTAATAATATTTAAGCTTTAATATCTCTGCTCCACTATTGAATATCTTGGGGAAAAAATTGTAATAAACATTGTCATTCTAAGGTGTTATCAATCAAATCCTCTTGTCTTTATCTATTGGATCCGTAAATAAAACCAATTTTTATCAGCACTGAGTGCACAGTACACTGCATCAGCACATAGATATATCTGATCAGTCTGTATACATCTATACAGGACATGAACCACTTTGGTGGTTGGATGCTATAGCACTGCCTTCTTTTTTTTTTTTTTAGTTTTTTTTGGGGGGGGCTTTTTTGCCTTTACTGACAGGACAGTGAGAGAGAGACAGGAAACGGGGAGAGAGTAGGGGAATGACATGCAGCAAAGGTCCAGCCAGATCAGGAGTCAGGAGTCAGGCCAGTGGGGCCCACGTGGTTCGTGCCCTAACCATTCGGCTATGAGGGCGCCCCCATGGCTCTGCCTTCCTATAGAAAGTTAAGAATCATAAGATCAGAAGACAAAACTCCCGGAAATCACGTCTCATAGCAATCAGGCAGAGAGGTTGTCATAGTGATATCTGCTCTATTCTGCCTACACTTTTTCACTTAATTCCCTAACACACACAGAGAGAGGGGCTATTTTGAGGCTGTGTTGTTATGGCACACAGGGGAGGTGCACAGATTAAAGGCAGCACAGGGCCAGCAGGTTGAAATGAAATCACTGTCTTCAAGTGTTAAAGGTTCTTTTACTGGTGGCTGCACCATCTAATGAATTCAGAGGGTTGGCTTGTCTCATTAGAATGGGTGACATTTGGATTCATTTATTTGATGTTTTAAAATTAAAGTACTGTTTTTCTAATCTGACAAAAATATGTTTTATTGAATTGTGGCTTTGCCAATATTTTTACTGTACTTACTTGTATCAAATAGATAGAAACCTACATGTGCACTGCTCAATGTGGATATAAAAATAGAACACCTCATAAATAAATAAAAAAATCTTAATGAAAATAGAGAATTGTGGCATTACTGTGTGGCACTGGAATCAGCCCGAGACTTTGCAGAAGGAAATGTGAAGTTAAGAGAAGAGAGTGGGAGCAGCGGCTTATGGCAGGCCACTCTTGGGGAATAACATTTGCATTTTACACCCGAGTTAAAACCATGCAGACAGCCAGGCCGCGTTGCCATGCCGACCGCACTTCTCTCCTCCTCCTCTCATTGGCTCCCGCCCTTGCCAGTAACCAGGAAGTTGCCCAGAGGAGAAAGGGAGGCATATTTACATATCCTTGACTCTACCAAGACTGAGTGACTCCAGCCTATTATTAGCTCCTGCTGGACCTTTTAAGTGAACTGTGTTTAGGATGGATGGAGGAAGAAGAGGAGTGAGAGAGGGACAAAAGCGTGGGAGGGTGAAGCACTGGAATGAACCGGCTGACTAAGAACCATTCCCAATCTGACTGATAACCTTTTTGACCAGAACGTAACCAGGGAACCAGCTTTTAATTTGAAATCCCTCTGCATCACACGAAGACAATGTCAATGTTTGACCATGTTATTGCCTGCAACCTTATTACCTTCACAGTACTTACACACTGCAGCATCATACCCGTTGTTAAGAGAAAACAAACTCTAAGCAGACTAAGCTCACAACATGCACCTTAGAGCTATAACAAGTAGAATATCTACCTCAGTTCAATCCATCTTTCAATACTGATAAAGTGGTTTATTGTGCATGTTAGTTTCCATGTGAAAAGTGATTGCAGAGAAGTAAATTCAGCCACAAAGTAGGGGCAGCTGGCTTACTTAGTTAGCATTAATGAATTAGTGAATAGGAACATTTTGGCGCTACATCCACCCTGAACACAAGCTCCACAAATCTGCTCACTCAAATTTCCACACTCTGGCACAAAGCTGAATAAACTGACTAAAAGCACAGTGACTTTGTGCATGGTTTTCAAGTTCATCTGGTGGCAGCTTTAGAACGAGCTGCTCCATGGATGTAAAAGGGCACTCAGGCAGCTATGATGACAGCTGAGAAAAATGGCACCTGGCAGTGTCAGGTACTTTTTTTTAATTGATGGTGTATTGGTGGAACATGACTGTCATATGAGAGCAGGATGGATATCACACAGCAGACAGCCCAACTAATATCAGTTGGCTAATTTTACAGGAATATAATGTCAGCAAACAGAAAGCAGTTTAGCATAAGCAGTAATAAAACATCCTGATGTAAGCATATCAACAATGGAAACCACAGCCTCACAGAATCTGGCAGTCTGCTGTGGGACAAGATTTATCTGACTGTCAATGTGTCTGGCCCAAAAGTTTCAACTTTCAGCTGATTACAGGATGAAAATCCAGCAAATTGGATATTAACTACAACACAAACAGCACCAGCAGCCACACAGGCAGACTATGCTTTTTTTTAATATACTACATGATAGGCAGCAGAATTCCCAAACACTACACTCTGTCACATTTCATTATAAATCAGAGCATTTTGGGGGACTGATTTGACTATTCACATGGGTACTCCAGTACTGCTTAAGCATCATCCAATCCCCTTTAATCTAAGTTTAAGGCATCAATCATGACTTCATACCAGTCTTGAAATTTTCTAAATGCACATTTTCTGTTCTCAAATACTTTGAACAGTCCCAAATCCCAGTCTGCACTACTCTAGGATCTTTCATCTCTAATCTTGTTGTTCCTTTCCTCCTCTCTCTTCCTCTCTTTAGCCCCAGTCTCTTTCTGTCTACGTCGCCCTCATCCATTTCTTTCACCTCGAGCAGTTTCACTTGATTTATTGCTGCCTTTTACTTGTTCACCTCTCTGCTCTCCCCTTTGTCTCCATCCACTACCTTCCATTCTTCCTCCAAGCAGAAAACCCCCTTTGTTTTCTTTTCCCCTTCCTGAACAGCATGTTCCAGGCTCAGAGACAGTGCAGCGAGATTCATTCTTACTGCTTGATCCTCGTAATCAAAACCAAAGATTTTCCATTGTGCTGAGCCAAGGCTCCATTAGTTTTAACTACATTACAGTTGCACTGTGGGATGTTACAGCCAGATAGGAGCAGATGAAATCATGCCAAGAGTGGAGATTTCGGACAGAAAAAAAAAAATCCAATGCCCAAGTTAAACATTATAGTATTTTATCTGTGCAAGACTCAGTGTTGAATATAGTTATTGTGAACATCTCTCTTCTCAAGCTAAATCAGAAACTGAGAGTTCCAACTGTGAGACAAAAAACTGCTCCACAGCTGACACACTGCAGAGTGATTCTAAATAAACAGTTTTCTGTTGTACTCAAATGACCTTTATACTGTAGTAGTGCCTGTCCTGTTACAGACCTCAGACATGCCCTCGGGAAATTTTTCTGTGCTCCAAAAGTCAAGCTAGCCTCATACTTAATTGTTAAAGGTCTTTTTCAGTGGATTTTCTTTTTTTGAGTTATGTTCTTTTATTTAGTGTTTAAATTTAGACTGGATAGATTTTACATCATAAAAAACTCATCTCATTTCTCCTGTTGTGGGTGTGACAAATGAGGTTCAATATAAGTATAAAATGCTACCTATTAAAAAAATTAATTACTTTAACAATGTGTGCGTATATTCCCACAGCACTCTTTCTGTAGGTGCAGTTGTGTGACCCACCAGGATCGTGGCAGGAACTGCCATGTTTATTTTAGGCCTCAACCCACAATGCACTGCTCTCAGCTCTGTCTATGCATGTGTGTGTGTGCGTGTTGAGGGGGCATTGTTTGTGTATGCTGTGTTTATGCAAATGCATGCCTGAGTGTGCATGCAATATCGCCATTATTACCTCTGTGGGAATGCTCTCTCTCTGTGTGTGTGTGTGTGTGTGTGTGTGTGTGTGTGTGTGTGTGTGTGTGTGTGTGTGTGTGTTTGTTTCCAAATCTGACTGTATTCTGTATTCATACATTAATGTTCAGTGTTTTATTCCTTGTGTGGCAATTTCATATCTGCAGATCATGGTGCTTATGTGTGTGCGAGTGTGAGTGTGTGCATGCCTGAGCACTGTATGCAACTATGCAACTGTGTATCTACGTGTATCACATCAAATCTGTGTGTGTATATGTGACTGTGTGCAGTTTTCTAGATATGTATGTGTATTTCCATGCAGGTTTTCACATACATGGGTATATGCAAATCTATGTATTCCAATGTGTGTTGGTCTGTGTGTGAGTGCGCATGTGTAGTATATTAGTGCGCATGTGCAATCCCCCCAGCGGGGACAATCATCACGGCTCGTGCCCACAGTAGGCAGCCTTCCCCTGGGGGGCCGTGACTGAGGCCTGCCTGACGAGATGCTGCCTGACTGACTGTGGAACCTGGATGCTTGCCTCCTCCCCCAACACACACATGCACGCACATACACACGTGAAATAACCATCAATGTATAAGTGCAAAGATGCATGCACACAGAGTGTAATATATACACTGTCACAGTATACAAGATATATGCATGGCTGCACAAACACTCACTCTCTAATCTATATTAACATGCATAAAAATATAAACACAAACTGAGTAAGCAAGTCCACAACCAAACAGTAAAATTCCATTTCCTGTGTTCCTGTCCAAGCCATCCATCAATCATTTGCCGAGGCAAGAATGTAGTCAGGAACATTAAAACCCTGCCAGTCCTGCCTCAGTATGAGACTTCTTTTAGAAAGAAGGGAAGTGTGTGTGTTCAGTGTGCATCTGTGTGGGTGTGAGAATGCGTAGGTGTGTGTGACTTTTTCTATGCAGAATGTGTCAGCATGTGCAGATCAGGCTCTGCATGCATGCGGGTCGTCCCTACACAGCCGCGTGTGTGTCAGTGTGTCGGGTACGTGCGTGCATCGTGTCGGAGCATGTGTGCAGGTACATCCACTTGGCGTTTGTGTCTGACTGGGCCACAGTGTGTGAGGCCTGACGCTAAGCCGACATGACAGAAGCAAATAATGTCTGCTCCCGTTATCTTCTCTTCCCCCTCGGCCCCGCAGGAACCTTTTAAAGGGCCAAACACTGATGAAAACACACATGCACATAACCCATGCACACACATGCATGTATACAGTACAGAGGCATACACACATGCTGTGCATATACATCCAGGCAAACACACATCTACAAAATTATGCACCTAAATGTGTAAGCCGCAAAGAGAAAAAAGCACATTTAACTTCACCAGTTATCAACATGATATGAATGAGCAAATGAGCTTCTGTACAAATCAACATGTCTAAAACCTAAACGTACGCAAACGAAATCATGTGCTCAGCCGTTCATTTACAAAGCTCCACATACTGTGAATAAGAACAGGCAATCCTGCTGAGGTTTAGATAAAAAGAAATCCATAAAAACATAATCCATAAGTTTATTTATATAGATCACAGCTGTGTCAAGTCAAATGCACACATCCATACATTTTCACACATATGACCTAGTTCCTATTGCTATGAACTAATAGATCACTGAGCTACAGCTTCTCCTCTGGCTCTCCTTTTAATGTCGTGCCTGCCTGTGTTTGTCTGATATGAGGACATAAACTGACCTGCTCACTCCACACAGTACTGTAAATAGTCTTTATATCTTGGTATTCTCATTCATTTTTGAGTGGAATAAAAGCTTAATATGTGTTCTAATTTTTGGTCTTGTTATACTGAAAAATGATGCTACCAAATGTAAACAAGGGTGATGGCAGAGTTCATATATATAATTAAGGGCTATAAAATGAGCAAGTCCCATCACAGATGTTGTGTTTGGCCCACGCAGCCTTCAGAGAGTGCACAACAAAGTTTAACGTCCCGGAGGAACTCACCTCCACGCCCGCTCTCAACACGAGCTTAAGCTACGCTCATCCACATTACACCCACACTGCCCTGACAGTGAACCTACACTTAATACTTCAAAACTGTTTTTTAGCATATGTGTGCAGCTGTTTACTTCTTAACTATGAACAAAACTGAAAAAGTTTATCAAATCTAATAATTACTGAAACTACGTGCATGTCAGTGCAAGTGACCTGCACCTGTCTTTATTTTACTCTATTTGAAAATTATCTACAATCCCTTGTTGACATAAATACTAATGTGCTGAGAATGTATGCTAATTTAGTTTAAAAACAAGAAAGAAAAAAAAGAAAATGTTAAAATATGCTTCTAAAAGTACAAATATCTGATATTTATAACAAATGTGGATGTCTGGGCAAAATACAGAGGGTTTGCAAGACTAATTTTGATTCTAACACTCTTTTTGCCTGACATAAGAATACATATGGAGTACAGGGATAAAATCTGGACTCCATTTTGTTTAAAATTTATCTCAAATTCAAATGTTATTGCTGCACTGACTTATAAATCCTGTAAAGTGCATCAAACCAAGCACTGTGTAGCACGAGTGTATTCTGTCCATCAGCTCTCTTCCTGATTGGGGTCCTTCCCAACAGGCCATGTACTGTAGAGGGCTGTCCATGCCGATGCCTGTATGTACGTACGCTGCTCTCCACCTGTCATCTCATATCTCTGCCTCTGCCTCTGTCAACCTGCTTCCAGCCCAGCAACCAGCCAACCAACCAGTACAAGCCTGTTGCTAGGGCAACGGCTGTCTAGGGGATACTTCTTTTGTTTCTCACACCTCCTTTCCTTCATCCTTTTTTCTATCTCTTCCCTACTCTCACTCTTTCTTCCTCTTTCATTTCATCTATCTTTTTGCTCATCAATATGTCTGTCTACTTCTCTCCTCCCATTTGTCTGTGTCACTCCCCCTGTGTGTCTCCCTCATTCTGTCTCGCTGTCACTCCCCTTAATTTCTTCAAACAGAAGATGGACATGTTGTTATAATGCCACACTAGTTCCTAATCACAAATTCATTCAATTCAGTCCAGTGAGATTTGTTGTTTTATATGTCACGAAACTGCATCCATGTTGCTAAAATTTGTTTATAACCAGCACTTCAGTGATATATTGTGTGAGCATCTTTACATGTATTAACAGGTGTAGACATCATCTCTCTCACTTTGATATGAACTCAAGAAGCTGCAGTACGGTCAGCACATGACATTTGGTTGTTTCAGACAGTCTGTGCATCGCTGTTGCCGCTGGCATTTAAAGGTTCAGAGATAACGCTAGGTCAGCCCAATGTGATCCTCCCTGAGTCTTTACTCAAGGGACTCTGAGCGGTGTGTGTGCATGTGTGTGCATGTGTGTGCATGTGCGTAAGCCTGCATATGTATGTACGGACATGCTTTTATGTGAACATAGATCTTAAAAATCAACAAGAATTACAGGCAGCAACACTTGGCAAACACTCTAAAACTGGAAACCAACATGGCTGTGAGTTTGTATTCCCCTGTCTCAGCTCTTAATGCAGCACCTCATGTTAGCAGTGTCTCATCTTTCATGCCTGTAAGGGCTGAATTGCTTATTATGTGCTGCCCCCTACTGATCAAACAGCAGAACATCACAGTGAGGTCATTCTTTTCCCTCCTAACTCTCACACACTCAAAGTGCAAAGTGAAATATCCAGCATTTGGATATGACATTTTTTCAACAACAAAAATTTTTTTACCAAAAACACAGAGAAATTACAGTGGGATAGAAGATAATAGGTTAATTAAGTGAATAAAGTTGGTTAATAAGTAAAAGATGGGCATTTTCACAATTTTCTGACATTTTATAGACCAAACAATAAATAGATCAATCTGGAAAGTGTACAAAGTGTAGGTGGCAAGTATATGTATGTGTGCGCATGTGTGTCTGAACCCTTGTCTGTGTGTCTGTGTGTGTGTGTGTGTGTGTGTGTGTGTGTGTGTGTGTGTGTGTGTGTGTGTGTGTCTTCCTGCCTATCAATTTCCTGCCTATCAATTTCCTGTACACAGGAATTTCTGTCATGCTTTTATCTCCTCTGCAGAGATGCAGGTGAGAATGAGGCTAAAGGTGAACACTGCTGCACAGGTGAGATACCATGTTTGAATAAAATCAATCAGAGAGGTTTTACAGCTTTATGAAATGTATGTCTAAAACAAACTGTAAAGTAATTATTACTTTAAACAGCATCATCAAATAGTTAAAGCAACACCTTAACTTTGATTATGTGCTAGGTGTCTGTTCTAAAAGTGTCAGATGTCAAAATGAGTCACCTGTGAGGATGTTCTCAGCCATGACTTTGACCTGCACCTCCAGTGAGTGCTTGGAGGTGTAAGTGATCTCAGCAGTGACGTGGGCGACCTCACCGATGAACACAGGGGAAAGGAACTCTGTCTTCTCCACCCGGACCAGAGCTGCCAAACAGCGGTCCTGGGGAAGAGAAACAGCAGACTTAAAGCTTATACAAACATCATGCAAACATTCTCAACATTAGGAAAAAAAGTTCTAAGATGCACAACAACTATATTCATTACCCTCTACTAATGAACAATTGAGTAAGCAGAAACTATGTCCAGCATCTTGCAGGAAATATACTGGAGACACAAAGATCACAGTCACTGGTAGTGAGTGATTTACCCTGTCAGTCTACTGTTAGTGTAATGGAGTCATTTTGGACCCTTGGAAATGTATCTAACCTGTCTGTTCCTACTGAGATTAATGATCTCCTCATCTGTAAGGATGTTTTATTTCTGGTAGAAAAAGTAACAAAATCAGAACACTGACACAGAAACATCAAATTGCTTGAAATTCATTAAACATAAGTAAGTGCAAAGCCAGGTGACTGCAGTGTCCCCAGTGGTGACACTATGGAGACTGTATTCAGATTAGTTTAAAGGTACCATGATGTCTGTAAAAGATAAATCCATGGTACACTTGATACTTGGTATGTTCTTCTGTTATTCTACATTTTTTTGGTTAACACAGGTGTGAGGTGTAGCATAATGGTGTAACTGATTTTTTAAAAAAAAGTTAGATAGTTCTTTGTGCTTCACTGTGAGCTCTCCAAAATGTCAAATGTTTCAACATCACTGAATTGCAGACAACAAAATAAAATCCTGTCGACCCCAATTCTGAACGTACCTGTACTATATGATTTTATTAGTGAGAGGGGAGGAAACATCTGTGATTCCATCAGTGACTGGAAACTTTCATCTATATATACCACAATCATACCAAACCATGATCACAAAAAACTGACCTCACCTATAAGTATTTTCATTCTTTATTCATAAAGAAGTTTCACGTGTCTTTATGAAGCAGATGTGTACTGTGGTATGTGCAAAAGCATGCTGTGTCCATGGGTGTGTTTGTCTTAAAGTCTTATCTGAACAGTGAAATGTAGAACATCATCAGAGTATGATCAGAACGAAACAGCAGGTGAGTTGACAGTCGACTGATGCAAGACAAAAGCAGGTGAAAGTTCACCATGTGAGAAGAAAAACAAAATGTGGGTAAAATGTAGTGCTGAATAAAAACATTATTAAGCAGCCATGCAGTTTGGAGATATGAGATTTAAATAAGCTGAACTGTGGAACTTTGCCATGGTTTTCATATTTTGAAGACTACTGTCTCAAATTGTATGAATCAATTTCTTAATGGTGGATAATCTGTGTTATTAAACATTTTATATTCTCTAAAGCAGTGGCTCTAAAAGCTTTTCAGCTCTAATCCCTTCAGGCAAAGTAATGACCCATCACATGCTGGAAAGAAAACAACACAATGACATTTTCCCTTTAGGTATTATGTTTGTCTAATTTTAATTTTTCCCATTTTTTTTCATATTTTCCATTTCTATAAGGAAGATATTAATATAAGTAATGATAATTACTGAGCAGTTCACATCTATTATGCTATGCAGACAAAACCTCTCTACACAGACTGCTACGCACACTAGAATTTAGTCAGTTTCATTTTCATGAAGATGCTTTCCTCCTAAAAATGAACCTAAAACAATTTAACAATCAGCAGTACAGTGAAATATTTTAGTGTAACATCTGAAATTTGTTGTTGGCTCTCACCCCGTTCTGTGTGTTGCAGTGTCGCGTGCCGACGATGCATCCAGCCTCCTCGATCATCTTGAGGATGATGCCGCCGTGGACGTTACCCACGATGTTGGCATCATCTGGCCGCATGATCCTGCAGTTAAGAGAGGACTTGTTAGCACTGATTGCGGATCTGACGGTAAGATCAACACGTTTTTAGCGGCCTGTGTTTCATATGCATTTTCAGCTCTCTGAGACAGGGCAGTGAAAAAAGGTTGAAACAGCACTACTAAGCAACGGTTTCAAGAGAAAAAGAGGGTAGTGCTAGTTTTTAAAAAGCCAGGATTTGACCAGAACCTTGATGCAGTCTTGGACCACGGAAGGCTGAAGATGTGTTCATAAGTAAGCACTACTATCATTTAATAAAATGTGCATATGGTGTTGTGTTTTCAGTTTAAGCCGTTACTGACTGCATTTCTGTCACCCGACATGTCTAGTTTACTTGATATAATTGGTTTATTCAGCTGAATGAGGCTGATGTTTAGTTGAAGCAAGGCTGTTTGATGAAATCATCTATATCTACAATAAAAAAGAATCTGAAATGATAGCCGTGGAGAACTATCTGCGAACATATCTTTTCTAGTGTGATGTGATGCTGTGATGAGCATATTTCATGTGGTGTGGCCTCTAGCCTCACCTCCCCATGTGTCTACATAGTCTCATTATCTCTGACAGTATAATGCACTATCATGTGCATCAGCTGTTCCCAATTCTTCACTGTGTGGGTTAAACAAGTCTGACCACTTACAGTCTAAGCTGTTTACTCAAGGTTACAAACACACAACAGTCAAACCACTCAAACCTCTCCTGGGAATGAGGTGGTTCTGATTTACAGGTATGTAACTAATGTTCCTTGCTTATATGAATATGAATGACAAAGTACAGATATTGTACCACAAAACAGTCTGAGTCATAGATGCCTTTAGATGTCTGGGGAATTCTACAATTGCGAAACTAAGTAATAGTCAACCGGCCTCAAAAACAGAAAACAGGAGCACTGAAAGATGAACAGCTGACACACTGATGTATTGTACAGAGTAACTGGAAAATGAATCTCTCCTGTACATAGCAATCCAGTCCAGTAAGTGATAAATGCTACTGTTGTGAAACTTACTGTTGGAAGTGTTTTGACACTTTTATAATATGCTCAGCAAATGAATTGTATATTGAAAGGACTTTATGTTATTGTTTTGTATCTGTTATGTTCAATCAACATCTCTCTGTCAACAACAGTTAAAACATTTAACAAATGAGATATTTGGTATTAGTAGTATTTTGAATATTGTTGTAATAACTAAAGTTTTTTGAAAGCCACACATTTTATGGAGGTTTTTTTTGCATGTGTGTGTGTCAGGGAAGGAGAATGAACCAGGCAAAGCATCCTGTACATTCAGCATCCCTGAATGTGTGTGTGTGTGTGTGTGTGTGTGTGTGCCAGAGATGAACTACCTGCTGAGTTGATATTTGGAGCCCTGCATAGCTCCAGTCTCCCCACCTTCCCTGACATCTCTGCTGACTTGCTGACTTTGAGTGGCTTGACGTTTCTCCACCACTGCTGTTGTCTTATCCACTTCATCCGTTCTCTTGCTGCTCTGAGGCCTAAAGCAACGCATCTTTGCACTCTGACTGATTCCCAGTCTTACTCTCTAACCTACTTCCCCTCTGTATGATCTCTACATTCACAGCTTCTGAGATTTTAGGCCCTGACATTACAGCAGTGAGTGATGTCATGCAGGATTTAATGTTGATCCCGCCTTAGACATCACTACTGGTTAAACTGGATCTCAACACACCCACTGATGCCCAGACAACAGTTGAATCTGTCATTATCACACAGATGTTTGTGAGTCACAGCCTAGAGAGCAGATTAGGAACTAGTGTATGTCAGATAATAACATACCTGCCAAATTAAGAGTTTTAAAAAATATGAATAGAATGTGTATTTTCTTTCAGAAACTATCTGCCTCATTTGCTTCATTTGTGAAAACATATTTCTGTAAGAACAGCCAAGAAATCTATAATTAAAACAGCAGTGAAAATTCCAATAGCAAGATCACAAACAAACCACTTATTAAATGCCACAAGACAAGTCTGTTGACCATATTCCACAAAAATTGTCACAGGTTTCACTGGCAGACAGACAGACTGTTTGCCTCATTCAAACAGGGGCAAAAGTTACGCCTGAAGCCATCGATAATTCTGTTAAACAACAAGAACTGAATGAACTAAAATGTTGCAAAAGTGTTTCCAGAGGTGATTTCAAGGTGAAAATCTATGCCAGGATCAAATGCTAATAGTCTGAGAGTCCATCAGCCCTTAAAATCATATCATATTATCATATATACCTTCCAACATGAGGATGATGTAACAGTTGGATCACTTATGTAGCATACAGTGTAGCATAGCAGTCCTTTCCAGTGTCGTTGTAAAGGGTGACAGGAGCACCTCATACTGTATGAGCTGTTTTGTGATGAACTGCCAATAAAACCTAAAGTAACTCATCATTGATGTATGAAGACTAGTCTGGGTAGTTAAAGGTAACCATTAACACGTGGGCTGGTAGAGATGTGTGTGAAAGTACTCTGTGTAGAAAAAATATTTCAATGTACACAACACTATATTTATATGAATATCAAATATCTAGAATATACATATTTTCTATACAGGTCACTTTTCAGTTGCCTTTATGTATCAGTTTTGAACTTGAAGCAGCCATGCACTACACTGACTGTTTACCTTTTTTTCACATTCATTTTCATTGATCAGAATTAGTAGCATATCTCACAACTAACTGAAAAGGTGCACTACTGCCATGATCAAAAATATTATTGCTGTCCAATGAAAAAAACATAAAACATCCATGTTTTACCTGTATTGAGAGGAATGATGGTAAAAACTGCGAAGTAGCTTCAGAAAATCATATCTTAGTGTCATTTCTGTCCCTGACCCCGTCCAGAAGTGGACTTCAGAGATAACATGCACATTTGCGGCCCAGGAAGAGGTGATATGATGAAGGCAAATAAAACACATCTGACTCTGTTGTAATGTCCAGGAAGTGGCAGTGGCTTGGTTTGTTCTTTTCCACAGAGACAGAGGAATTTTATCACTGATTTATTTTTTGTTTGTTTTTTATTTCTGTATATATTTCATGTTTGATTAGTGGAGTTACAATGCACAATATTTCACATTTTCATATTTAACAGGTGTACAGTAGCATCAATGAAGTGTCTCCAACTACAAAAGAGAAGAGAAGCCTCAGCATTGCAGCCACAAGATAAGTTTACACAAAATTTTGAATGAGAGGAGTGGCCACAATGACTGGCAAACCCCTACAAATAAAAACTAGCTGATATCTAGCTGTATTTGCATACACACCCACTTTTAAGGAAGGTTGATAACTGTTCATAGAAGTGGAGGCAAGGGTCATTGTGAGAGGTGAAGTAATTCTTTTCTGACACAGACATATCTTAAGGAAGTAGATACAAGAGTAAAAGCAGCATCTCATCATAAAATAATCCTACAACACTTTGACCATGACACAGCAATAGTGCATGTCCACTGAAGCGATCTCTGTTTAGACTCTGTAAGGGAGCTAGAGCTGAGGTTTCTATCTGCTGGCATCACACTGCATGGTCACACCAATATGGAACCTTAATTGACAATACAAACTGTTAGGACTATTTTACTCATTTTTCAGTCTTCTTAACACTTAAACAGGTAAATCATGTAAAATCAGGAAGGCTTAACAGCATCTGCTCAGGCCATCTGATCAGTGTTGTGTTACAGAACTTTACAACATAACACAGTTTATGGCACATATAAAAGCTCTCGGCAGTTACAGCCAGCAGAGAGCCTGTAACTGCCTTCAAGTTATGGCTGACTCATACTGACAAACTCAGGTATCAGAATATTTTGACCAAGTAGCCAAACGTCCTTGCCTTCCCCATACATTTGCATACAAGAAAATGTAACAAAACTCAAACAGTTACATGGATATTATTACCAAACAGGTAAGATATGTTAACTGTCCATTTTACTTGGTTTTAACAGAGTAATTGGGTCGTCTAAATTGCATTATTTAACTATAATGCAGCTTTAAAACCATGAAAGGCCATGACATACAGTACATCCCATACAGGAGTACCATAAGGGACTGATTTAGGGTGAAACTACCTTAACATAACCAAAGCAGTGAGTGGGTCTGCAGTGTGTCAAAAGCAGTTAAATAAAAAAAACAGAGGTGTACATGACGAGACCTACCACAGGATTATACAGTGTGCTATTGTTTAGTGAGAATCTAAAGCTATGGGTGAAACTCTGGGGGACTTTAAAAGCAAATTCAAGCATAATATTTACTTCTGACATGTTGCACACTATGACAACACCACATCTCTCGGTGACGGGTAATTTCACCTGAATTAAGAGGGATTATTTTCAAGCAGCTCAATGGTGCAGACAGAGCTGTGTTACTGTGACAGAGCAACAAAGCTCCACCTACAGGCGAGCACAGGTACAACCAACCATGCAAGCTGCTGCTGCTGCTGGGAAAAATGAAGCCTATTCATTGTAAAGGTATTTTAATGGGTGGTAGTAGTCATGATCACTGTATCTCACACAACTGGCTGTTTGCCTTCCACGTTCTTCTTGTTACTGTCTTTGGGAAAATAAATAACTCAGAAACTGCACGCGATTTTATCACACGGTCCAGACAAACTGTTTGCAGGAGCTAAATTATTCAAGCCTACGCTGTAAAATAAAACTTTTATTGGAGTTTCGGTGAAATGGTGGCGACCTTAATGTGTCCTTGGTAGTTTTAACGCGTCCTACCGGTGCTAACCGCGTTGAGGTCATCACTTGCGACATGGATGGTCTGCACCTCTGCCGGTAGCCCACAGGCTAAAAAAACGCCCCGTTTAAATGATCGTAAACTATCCAACATCAAACACCGTCCACTACCAGCAGGACAGAGACGGTGTTACTGTGCAGACAGTAATGTACTGTGCGTTATTAGTGGACTTGAGGCGGATTATCTGGGTTATCATCCCGTGAAGAACGCTCACGCAACGACGCCGGTAGCCGCGCTGCTGTTCTCGTCATTTGTCGATCAACCGCACGTTCATAGCATGTGAAGGTTGCTCGCACATGTGTTAATGTGTCGCATTAAACGTCCTACCTGCATAATTGGAGGGAGGATGCTTCCACGCGCGCCTGCGGCACCGACATGACGACGATAGTGATGATAAGATCGCGGGTTTGTTGGTCTCGTGTTGCAGCGAGATTCCTGTGTGATGTGAGGGGGAAATCGGCCTCCTCCGGTGTCCGCCGGCCGCCCTGGTCGCAGTCTCTGAGAGAAATGACTCATCTAGACGGAAAATACAGAAATGTGAAATGGTGTTTTACGTTAAGCAGCTAAACTGTTTGGCAAAGTGTCTTATTTAAACCACAATATGAAGTAAACCAAACAACAACCATTTAGTTTGGACATGTGGTGACCGGTGAGAAAGATGTAATCGGAAAATACATGATTGTGCAAAAGAAACAGAAACTATATCCATATCGGCGCTTACAACTGCCGGAGGAGGGCAGCAGAGACCGCACTTAATAACATAAAGCAGGAACAGTGCTTCGTGTGACCCACTGAGGGCGCCTTTGACCACAACATTCATTCTGTCTGACTAACGATTTTTTATTCAGTTCAGATCTGTTTAACAGATGTGTCGCCCCTGCCTTTGTTCATTAGACATATTGGTGTTCCCACATAAGAAGACATAGCATCAAATTTTCTGCATCAAGCCTCAATTCAAAATTTGGTGAAGCTGTCTTTTGTTTTCATGCTCCTATTGTTGGAAGGAGGCAACCTCAAAACATTACTTTTTGCCTCTCAGTGACGTTTCTCTCAGCACACAGTGGTTTGTGTGGTTTGTTTTTTTCTGTGTGTGGTGTACCAACCGTGTGTAGTATGGCCCTCATAACGCCTTTTATGCCTTTATGCCGATGCGCAATTACGCACGGGTAAAGACCAATGTTTTTACAATAAAGTGTGAACAAGAAGACAACACACGATCTAACCACGACATCGTAGTTTTATTTGTGTTTATATAGCATATATACAACATTTGCTATTATAGCAAAAATGAAACACATCCCAACGGAGATACTTACAGAGACAGAATATGTCTACAAACTTCATCTGCACAGACTCAGGACACTGACGTCTATGGTGCAAATCCATACATACGCTGACCCTTTGGGTCTTACAGGGCTGTTTCAATAGCCCTTAATAATTTAGCCCACAAAGAAGACTAAATATTTAACGTATACATACATGCAGATTTAAAAAATACGACTGTCTAAACTTGTCAACTTATACAGGACAACAGACTCGTGCGCAAAACGTAAGTATATAATACTCAACCAGTACGATTTAACGATGAATTCTGGCTTTTCATCAGCTGAAATTAGGCAATAAATCACTGTATATTTACAAGTGATGCTATCTCAACACGTTGCCTACGTATCAAATATCTTACAGTCTTTTTACAGGCTTTTGGGAGACCCGGCCACTTTAACTTGAGAAATCTACCACGGTCTCCACATGGCAGCGCTGACGGGCTGCGGGCCTGGCTGTGCTCGGCTCGGAGCCGATGCGCTGCCGCTGCTGCTGCTGCTGCTGCGGGACTGGCTCTCCAGTCTGGAGCTGAAGCTGGATTTGAGGCTCAAGAGTCTCTGTTGGATCTGAGGGAAGGTTCTGGAGCTCTGAGCGCAACAGTTCAGACAGGTCGGGGTGACGGTGGCGGACATGGACTGCTGAACGAAGTCGTTCACCCGCTGGCACGCGTCTTGATCCAGACTCGTTTTGGGAAGCAGAGCGGAGACGCGCTGGAGGCAGGCTTTGTAGCCCTCTCTGTAACTGTCTGCGAAATCTGAAAAGAATTCAAATGTTAGTTTCACTGTTCAAAAATGACGAGTCCGCTGTTGACGTATTTATCAGCAAACGTGTCTAAAAGCAGAACCATAACTCACCTTTGGTGTTGACAGGGGGGATGTCGCTGAGGAACCTCACAGTCATTTCTAGGATATCGGCTTTCTCAAGCTTGGAGTAGCGAGTTTTCTGGAGAAAATGATAAAAAGCAAATGTTAAACATATGAGCATAAACGTTGACTTGACTTTAGTATATGTGAAAAGTGTTTTGTACATATATAGAAATGTATATAATAACTTACATCTCTGCCTGTGAGTGGAAGGATGAGGTTTTTCAAATGGTTCAAGCTGTCGTTGATACGAGCGCGCCTTCGTTTTTCCATCAGAGGTTTCATAGTCTGAAAAGAGCAAATAATATTTAGTATTCATTCACTGCATTAAGAGCAAGACATAGGAGGAACTGTTTAAGATAATGAAGAAAATTCGGTGACTTCGCTTACCTTTCTGAGTTCAAGAGCCTGTTTTCTTTTGGCCACAGTTAGTCTTGGAGAAAAAGAGTGGAGAGCTTCACAAGTCATGTTTGGAGACATTTTCAGCGTCGTCTTTATGCCAGAGAAGTGTCAAGAGCAGAGATCGGCGAAGATCTGTGTCTAACGGCTGAGAGCTGCGGTATATATCCAGGTCCGTGGCGTCGGTCTTCGTGCGTCACGGGTACGCCCCCAAGCCGACACGAAACGATTTGAACGGGCCACGTATTCGATGAAAACAACACAAACGCATCACATTTTGAAAGATAACCATCTGTCTTCGTCTCTAATCCAAGCGTAACAACTGCAGTGCGTGTCTGCGTTATGATCTATAGACTGAATTAAACAAAATCAGCACCCAGAAGCTCAAGAAATGTGTGCGTAAAGAAGCTTTCAGTCTGGACACACCGGATACCCATTCTCTAAATACTCATTCTGCAAACTCTCCAGTTCACATCATGTTAAATAGTAAACAATTTACCTTATTATTAGAAACCAACGAGGTTTATCATTTCATACATAGTGGATGGAATAGATTGTTGATTTGTTTGTTTGTAGAATACATATAGTTGGCGCGTAATTACGCACCAATAAATATATTTGGTTGGAAACAAAGGGCAGGCTGGATAGGATTCATTTACTTGGCGAGCTTCCCATTAAACACCAAATACTGAACATTTACTGAACAAGTAATAATAATTCCTCTGTAACAACAAATTCTAAGTTTTCCTTAATGAAAATATTTAAATGCTTGATTTCGTGTTGCTGTTCCACGCTGGGGAACTTATTGTATTTTATTGTGTGTGTAATCTGCACAAGTTTAATAACATATTTAAGTGCGCTGAATATTATAAATAAATATACAGTCTTAGAACAACAGGGTGCAATACATACATCGCTGGCATAGGGGTCAGGCTTGCATGTATGGAGAAGTGTCTATACAGATACAGACTCTTACTTCAATCACATACCCAAGCCACGCTACTCTCAAATAACATCTGCTCTTAGATTTTGACAACAATAGTTTTGCATATGACGTTTTTATGCAGTTTCTGCCCGGGGGAGTCTCTACCTGTAGGTTGTATCCCCCTGCTGCAAACGCCTCATGCAGGGTGGTGGGGGCTGAAAAACAGAGGGTGGGTAGTGAGGGAGCATGTTCCTCAAACACAATAGCCACCGCAAAACCTAAAATGAGCCTGGTTTTCAATGTGTAAGGAATTTTAATAGATATTTAGATCATTTACTTTTGGACTTGGATCTGATGTTGTCCATCATCACCATCGCGCCCTGTGAGCTATGAATCAAACTTTGATTTACAGCTTTGAGATTTGCAGATCTTAAATAAAAACTGGAGAGACATGACAACCCATCAAATGCCACTGCACTCAAGGGAACCACGCGCGCAGCACGCGCCACGGGGACCAGATGGCTGTCTGTTACCGAGCCTTCAACCCCACCCGCCTCCTATCTCCATCTACGACCCCACCCCACCCCGCACACTCCCCCTGCACCACACCAGCATCCTGAACAGCCAGTTTCCCTGTCCAACCATAATAGACCCATCTCTCATCCATATGTACGAGGGCGCGCGCATACATGCACATACATACACACACATACACACGTTGTGTACACTCAAGCTCTTTTTCTATAAACTTTACGCACACGACACATGATCTCCACGCAGTTTTAGCGTGGGTATCCCATCTGCATGCTTCTAATGGGCCCATGTTGTTAGTGTCCAACTGAAACAAACCATCCTCGCCCCCCTGCTTAGAAACTCCGTGCTGCAATTGTCTCCTTTAGCTTGACTCTTGGATATTTTAGCGTCCAAGCTATCATGAGATGCTTGTTTATCAATGTTATATGGTGACGACGAAATACAAAGCTCAATCTGTTGATGGAGATGAAAGATGTTTGTCTGGTAGTGCACACTGCCTCTCTGCTCCGTCGATCAGGTTCTGTTTGAACGAGTGCTTTTAACTTAACTAACCTAATAGTTGAAAAACGATTGGGAAGAAGGGCGTGAAGCTGTAGTTTTATTCTGACATGGTGATATGTTCCCAAAATAGAAACACAAAATCCAAAGAATTACAAATATAAAACTGTAGAATATGAGCAAAACTGCTATCCAAGGAACTTGGCGCTCAGTGGCATCAATCACAAGTCTGCAGTCAACTCTGCACTAATATTTTTTGTCATATATAAAAACGTATTATTTTATTATTATTTTCCTACTTGCAATACTCATGCGGTTTGATTTCTTTTGTTTTTATGGCGCACTGGATACGAATCCTTTATATGGAATCTGGGGAGATTTAGCCACGCATATCTTCTTTATGAGTATTTACACAACTTGAAATGAAAAATAATACAGTGTACAGAGTCGAAATGTGCAGGTCCCCATCATTCAGACATGATGATCTTGTTGTTACTGCTTCACAACAAAAAACAAAACAAAACAAAAAAAAACCCAAGCGCTGCCCTGAAATTGAGAGGCACACTTGCTGCACGCGCCCCTCACCGTCCCACTGGGATGGAGGGATGATGGGGGTTGGGGCCAGGGAGGCGGGGGTAGGTGGGGGGTATACACTTCTCCCGAGTTTTTGCTCTTACGGTTAGAGTCCTCTTTTGTCTTTTCAAGCAAATTCGGCGTCGGTAACCCATCTGTGCAGGCCGGATAACAGGGAGCCTTTGTCTGAAAATGTTCCGACACTTCATGGGAATTAAGAGTCACACGCGGGCTGTTGGATGGGGGAGAAGCAAGGAGAGGGACTCCACCTGACTTTTGCCGCAGCGTGATGTGAGCTGAGAGGCTTCGCTGTTTTTCTGAGTCACAAACAATGGCAGACGCCTTTTTTCCAGCTACAACTTCTATAAACATCGTTTGGTTGCCATATGTGAACATCAGCAAGTATTAACAGTTTCAATTATCAAAATAAAACAGAGTATGTTGATATATTTTATTAAGACTGCGTGTTTAGCTCTTATCCAACTCACTTTATAACGAAAGCAGTCTCGAGGACAACACGTCAGACTGCGCTGCTTTTGTGGGCAGACAGTATCCCAATAATAGCTCAATGAAACATTATTGCTATTTAGTGTTTTTCAGGTAAATATCTTATGCATTACTTTTCTTTATTGGACTGACTGATTGTGTCAGAGCACCAAGTCAAAGTTATCACGCTTTGAGTTTATATTTATGGACAATCTCGAGCCATTTATCATAAAGATTTCAATGTTTGCTTTGCTATAAAATAATGGATTTAGCTATTTTTTTTATTATTTGCTCTTTCTCAGTGAAAACAGTAAGTAGAACTAAAATTAACAGGAAAATGTAAAGCTGAAAAAAGGGGAAGTTTAGTTAGCAACAGTAAACTGGTTTTACTGCAGCCTATGGTTCAGTTTGAGTGCTGAGCATCAGACTGGGTGCTACTCATCCAATCTGTCAACAAATAACGTTTTACACAGAGTACACACCACATGTTTGCAAATGGTTATATGGGTCATCTCCAGTTCTTCACCTGATTTACAGAGAAGCATGGACTTTGAGAGTAGAGAGACTTTGAGAATCTAATTTAAGCTGCTCTTTGCTTCTTTCTCACAGCTGTCATGTGAAATTGTTGTGGTTCATAACAATATCACTGATCACAGAATTAAACTAATGTGATGCCAAAACAAGCAATCTGACACTTAATCAACTGCAAATCTCTACCCATAAAGAAAGTGATGTGTACAGATAATATCATGTCCTGATGAAGCCAAAACAATAACAAACTGGGCAACATGGACGTTAGTCTTAATAATTAATAACTGTACATTGCCATATTCTCCTTAGACGCATTCATGTTTTACTGATTTACAACCTTGAATCAAGGGGATTTTTTACATTGACCAAGAAACAACAATTCTTTAAATGTTAAAGTTAAAACAGATCAAAGTGATCCAATTTCTATCCAATAAAAACATGCATCAAGTGTTCACCCCAGTAGAACACAGTTAAGTCATGGTGCAGCCACATTGTTTTAGAAATCACAGCTGGTTAAATGAAATCGAGGGGTTTCAGTTGGTTGTAGTATTAATACATCTGCATCTCAAAGAGAGTCAGTATCATGGCAAAACCAGTACCAGAAAGACGGAACAGTCCCAATAAGTCAGCCAAGACAGACTGTGAGGAGACACAAAAGAACTATGAGGACTCTGAAGCAGTTTCAAGCTTCAGAGGCTCAGATTGAAAAAACTGTGCATATCAAAACACTCCGGTTTGCCAGAGGGCATGTGGGAGACCACCAGATTAACCTGTTCAGTAGTTAGTGTGTATCTTCACAAGTATACCATCCTTGATAAAGCATGCTGCTGTGGGGAATGCATCTGCAGCATGTCCTGAAAGGCTTGTGGGGGCAGAGGGTAAAAAAATGAAGCTGAATGCAGTCTGCTATACAGCGGAGTCCAGTTCTCACTCATGATCACCCATGCATCTGACAGAACTTAAAAGGTCTTGCAAAGGAAAATGGGGAAACATCAGCAGTGTCCAGATGTGCAAAAATATATATTGATTCAGTCTGTAATGATATTAGTCAATTAAGTGAAATTTGCAGGCATGAAATTAATTTTAATAAATCAGGGGTAATGCCAATGGGTTGAATGCACCACACTCTACTCCCAGTTTAACACCTTTCCAATGTGCAACACAAAGCTTTGCTTATGTATATTTTTCACTTCTATGCTTCAAAAGATTACAAAACCAACTTTTAAACTCTGCTTAAATGACAGATGGGCCTCTCTACCACTTTCAATGCTGTGAAGAGTCTCTGATCAAAATATTTTTCCCCAGCTACCTTACCAAATCCAAATGATTCCAATCCTGCTAAATAATAATACCATGAAGACAGAAAATAGTTGGTTTGGGACATTCATTTGGAACCCAAAGAGACCACAGCTTAAATATGCACATTACCTTTAGATCAAAGAGGGAAGGCAGTCCCCAACATTAATCTATCAGATTCTGTCTGATTGGATATTGAAACATTCTGGATAAACCATTAATGCTAACTAGTCTCCCATTTATCTTTAAAAGGAGGAGCAATTAGAGGTTGCAGATGGTAACTTCATTGTTAAATCTACACTAAAGGCTTAAAATAAGATTAAGAAAAGGGAAAAAGAACTGATACTCTATCAACAATAACCAATTAGACATTCTTCCAGGAATGACAGATAATGGAGTTTCTCTGTGGGAAAATGCAGGTATTGCAATTTTGAAAGAAAGGGACAGAATGATGTTATTTGGTCACCAGAGGTTGAAATAGAAACTACCTCAAACATATTTTTATATTCCTTCAAGTCTTAAGTTCTATCTAGAATCAAAGTGTGTGTAAAATTAATTTGGAAATATGACTGTCTAAGCAACAGGTTTACAGTAAGATGATGCTATTAGGGACCTTTACAGTCTAGTAAAGTAAATGATGTTGTCATGCAAATGTGAACTCAAGGTCTTGATAGTAGAGAGATGAAGCTACAGGGACAGGTATATGGGAGTAACATATCCATAGATTATAGAGCAAAAGAAATATAACTCAGGTTGTTGCATTGCCCACAGATATCACCTCATCTCAGATATAAGATGGACCCAAAGAAGTCAGCTTTGTGCATCAAGTGTAGTAGGGAGGTTGGAAGTTTTATGGACTTGTGTACATATTTAAGATTTCTGGGTGAAAGTAGTGTCAAAGTTTGGATCACGTATATCTTACATTTGGAATGCCACTCCTATAAATCGAGGGGATTTACAGTCAAGGGGAGCTGGTAAATGTTACTGAATCTTCAACCTCAGCCCACCCCCAACCATTATCTATGACCCCATCCCCCACAGCTAACAGCTAATCTCCCTGTCCAGCCATGGTAGAGCCATCTCTCATCCATAAGTACAATATGATCGATGCATAATTGAAAATAAAAATATGTTTAACAAAAGCCACATTAACTCAATATTGATTTTGAAAGACAATAAGAGACACAAAACACAGGAGCATTAAACATGAAAACTTCTGAGGGTGGCAGATACTTGTGCAGTGCAACTGTTTTCCAGTGTTACCCCTTTCCTGTACATTTAATCCTCCACTTTGTAGACAAAAGGTCTCAGCGGATGGTTAGACAGTAGAACTTGTGACATCTTTTTGATTTACAATAATGTATATTACATTATGTGTTGTACGTTATGGCAAAGTTTTTTGTTTCTTAGGGATAAGCAAAAAGTTGTGCTTTTGTCTTAGTCACCTGTAAAAGACATTGCCACATTACAGAGCATTACATGCATTTGTTCATTCGTGGGCTTTTAATCTCCATGGGAACAAGGAACAGTCAAAGCCAAGTAACAGTGAGCCCAGCACAGTAATAATTTAAAGGAAAATTTCTACTTTCTCATCATTTTCTATTAATATACTATTTATTCTGTCAATTAGTGAATGAATAGTTTGATCCATTAAAATGTCAAAACAGTGAGAAAGAACAAGACATCTACAAATTGCTTGTGTGGTCCAAACAAATCCCAAAAACCCTGAGACATTTAACTTACTGCCACACAGGACGAACAAAAGCAGGAAACCCTCCTAACTGAAACAAGCAATTGCTTGGTATTTTTGCTTGAAAGATAATCTAAATGCTCTAAGAGTTATTGTTCATATGCTCTATACAAATGTACGTTTTTAAATTCAGTTTAAGCTTGTATGAGGCTTCAGCTGTCAGACTTAGTAATATTAAGTGAGTGTGGTTACATGATATTTGCATTATTATATATTACTGGCCACTGGTTTCAGTTAGTCAACCTAAAACGACAGAAAATGTGCTTGAGATGTAGCAGGTTATCTATCAGGTAACATGTTGGTTTACTGAAGAATTCTCTCCACAAATCCAACATTTAATACTTATGAGCTGTCTGTCTGTCTGACACTGCATTTGCAACAATAATGTCAGAAAATAAAACCTAATAGAAACAATATTTAATCGGGTATGGTGTCAAAAGGATCATCTGATTTTGGTCATCTTTAATGGGGTTTCAAAAGATCCCCTGCTCTTTGTTTCATTACCATAGTAGAATAATATCACATTAGAAATTCTGAGAGGAAAATAAACAGAACTAAGCTAAATAAATGAAAATAAAAATAAGGTTATCTGTCTCAAGTGTGTTTCAGGTCTCTATAAGCTGATTTTAAAATGAAGTGAATGAAATAATGTCTGCCTAAAAGCTGAGAAATCAAACTCCACGTTACTCCTCAGAACAAGTTTACCTCCTGTCACAGCAACAGTCTGCGTCAACAGTGAGCAAACAATATTACCACTTACACTTAAGATAACCCATATCTGAACATATTACAGATACAATAGATGCATACAATCAATAGATAGATACAATCAATTAGAGGCCAAGAGATGCTATGTATAAACCTCCATAAATCTTTATGATGTTATATTTAAAAAAAAAAAAAAAAAAAAAAAAAACATATGGTGCGCAAAATTTAAATAATACTGAAATAATACTTTACTACTGAGTTAAGTATTAGAATTGGTCAGTATTATTCTGCCCAGGTTCAATGAAATGTCAGAAAGTCGTATTAATAGGACATTCATAATGGCTGGAGAATGAGGTTTGTTTGAACAGAGCACAGCTTATTTTCTGTTTAATGGAAAATTATTTTGTTGTTAAATTGACAGTATATCCACCACTTCCTGCAAGAGTGTAAACTGGAGCACCAGTGAATATGTCTTATATCCCTTGAAGTCAGCAGTAAATATGGAGGGGATTCTTAAGAAATAAGAAACATCTACAACTACAGGGTGTACAATCTTACATGTTAGTTTAAAGAATAATACACATGGGAAACAGTAGTAATAACTTCCAATATTATTGCAAGTGGGTAATTCAGGGTACTGGCCAACCATGCATATCACTGAAAAACTGCAAAGCCTTCTTGTAATAATAGGTTATTATGTTGTGAGATGTATAAAGGTGTGAGCACCAGTTGGTCTATAAATCTATAAGTCTGCTCCTGTTACATTTGTTTATTCATTTATTAGGAAATGTAACATATTGTAAAACTACTGGAAACAAGTGTGTGTTTTGGGTTGTGTGAAATCAGTCATCGTAATTCACAACTGCGGTCATCTCAGTGTGTGTCCCATCACACAACCAGTCCAACTTCTTCCCACCAATTTGGCGGCAACTAGAGAGGCGCCACCAACAATAGAGCAGCTGCTCATCAGCATCAATAGGCTCCGGCTGACCTGTGGCTTTATGCGTTTGCGCGCCTTTTTTATTCCTTTCATATCCCTGAGAGTCCTCGCTTTAAGACGCCTGAGTCTAATGATAAGTCTGAGATCCCTTTACCACCACGAAATATAAAGATCACACAACACAACCATCTTCGATGAATGTACATTTATTGAAAATCTTATGTCAGTGACAAAATATTTGTTTCACAAAACATGTTTTCCTCTTACACGCCATCAATGGATAATATATAATCCTATTTAACACATAGTGTTTACAGACTATTCTGTTGCACAGACCAAAATACTTTTAAGTCCATCGTGCAAACCTCAAACAAAATAACCCTTGGGGTTTTACAAAAGTGTTGTCTACAACCCGCATCTTTGACACCCCAAAGAGGATTGCATTTTTAAAAAGCTCATAGACTTTACAGTTTCTTTAAGATCTGTGCTCGTGTGCTCTCTGGCATTAAACGCAAAATGAGCCAAATGCTGAATTAAATTATTATACAGCAACTTTAACAATTCTTCTTCTTAAATCACTACGACTATAGCTAATGGAGGACAAGTAGGAAAAATCACAGCACAAAATAAATAACACACATTAAATAAATGTTCAGCTAATCTACCACGGTCTCCACACGGCAGCGCTGACGGGCTGCGGGCCTGGCTGTGCTCGGCTCGGAGCCGATGCGCTGCCGCTGCTGCTGCTGCTGCGGGACTGGCTCTCCAGTCTGGAGCTAAAGCTGGATTTGAGGCTCAAGAGTCTCTGTTGGATCTGAGGGAAGGTTCTGGAGCTCTGAGCGCAACAGTTCAGACAGGTCGGGGTGACGGTGGCGGACATGGACTGCTGAACGAAGTCGTTCACCCGCTGGCACGCGTCTTGATCCAGACTCGTTTTGGGAAGCAGAGCGGAGACGCGCTGGAGGCAGGCTTTGTAGCCCTCTCTGTAACTGTCTGCGGAATCTGGAGGAAGCAAAGGAGATATTTGATCAGTGACTGGAATTTAATGGGAAGCATATATGAAACAAGAACCTTTGAGCATTTCTTATCGTAGTTCAAGAGATGATGCTCACCTTTGACTGGAGAGGAAGGAAGGTCTCTGAGGAAGCGGACTGTCATTTCCAGAATATCAGCTTTCTCTAACTTGGAGTAGCGTGCGTTGTCTTTGCCAACAAGAGGCAGAATCAGACTCTTCAAATGACTGAGACTGTCATTGATACGAGCACGTCTTCTCTTCTCAAGCAAGGGTTTCAGAGTCTGGAAGAAACGATGAAAAACCATTATTCCACTGCACTTTTAAAGGAGACATAATCAGAAAACATTTCCAGTAAAATGAATGAGTTGTGTAGTTTCTCTCTTTTCCTTACCTTTCTCAGTTCGTTGGCTTGTTTCCTCTGGGCCACGGTGGACCTGGCGGGGAGAGGCTGGCTGGCCTCGGTAGTGATGCTGGGACTCATTTTGGTTGCTTCTTGTTGTTGTGCTTTTTTGATAGGGAGGTACTTGCTCTTGGAGCGGCTGAGCTGAAGTGTGAGGCAGAGCTGGAGAGCCTCCTATTTATGTGGGTCCGGCGCGTCATAGCGGAGGGAAACACAAGCCATTGTGCTTGGGCCTTTGACACGGAAGGGGGGGCGGGGCGATGCCTTTGGGAGATGAGTGAAGCTCTGTCTGGACCATCTGGTCCCGTTGGGCCCCTGCGTCTACCGCTGGTATGCGGAGTTTCGTGATGATGTTGCGCTTTATTGCGTTTAAAAATTTCAGTTCTAACGTTCCTCCAAGATCCACTTACGCATACATGCCATATGCTGGTGTTGTTTTCTCTTACCATATAGGGTATAGCAAATACCTGCTCTTTTCATTTTCTACATTATGGTCTGCTTCTTCTCTCACTTGGCTTTGTTATTAAATTATCTTTCTGTTTATTATTCAGTTGTTTTGTTTGTTTTTTTTTTTTGGAGGGGGGTGCATCTAAAAGTCTCCACAAATCAGTGGTCAGATCAGTCAAAGATCCTTTTTGCATGGAAAGTTGCTATAAATGAACAATTAAAAAGTTAGACCAAAGAATAGTGAAAATATATTAGTCCAGTTCGTTTATTAACGCTTACGGGCTCGCACTGTCCACCCAACATAACAAAAGAAACATAGAACCAGACGAGTAATTCTGAGGTGACAGGAGTAATCTATTCCTAAAATTAATAAACCAGATACCCACGCCACGCTATGTATGGATTAACATCTGCTTATGGACCCCCCAGCAGCTTGTTTCCAATATCAACAACACGGTGTTTACCTGGAGCAGCTGGGGGAGGAGACTGAGTGTCAACCTGCAACAGACGCAGAGAGGTGCGTGCATCAGCGCAGTATGAACAGATATGTGTATACAAAGAGCCACGCAATACGCAAGTCTGCTCAAACACTGTAGACTGCGTGGACGACTCAGAGAGGAACAACCCCGTGCTTCGTTAAAAGATTGGACTTATTTAGAGTGGTATTCCCCTCGTTTCGATAAACAAACATATCATTGTATGTATTTTAAACTTAAACGACTTTTATTTCTACATCTTTGAAAAGTTTCAGTCCATCTCTGCTGTTGACCATTAAACCAAACAGTGCTCTGAGCTGCCAGTAGGATTCACGCGTTCGGCACGCGCCACGGCCGCGCAACAGATGGGAAACCCCCTCCCTTCTCATCGTCCGCCTCTGCACACCACACACACACACACACACACACACACATCCCCACACCCCCACCCTCCCCCAGGCTCCCAGTGCTGCACCACTCTGCTGCTGCTGCTCCCATCAGCATCCCGGTTCGTGCTCCCTCACCATCAATGTTCCTCAACAACGTTTTTTGTCTCTCTCTCTCTTTTTTTTTTTTTTTTTTTTTTTTTTTTTTTGGCTGGGTGGGGTCACAGAGCATGGGCCCAATGGCGCAGTTATAAAGCAATAATACATATCAAACCAAGTATCAACAACACAGCGCCATAAAATACTATAAGGAAGTCCTAAAACATGCCAAATGTCATATAACAGATTAAACCATATTCGGTTATAGATTTTTTTTTTGTTTGTTTTGTTCTGTGCTGAATATATTTGAATAACACATTTCCATATACCGGCTTTACGCACCAAATTCACGCACGGAATGGTGCATTGGACATCTCCCAACCTTAAGGTTTCAGGGAATAACAAAGAGCGGGAACATGTTCATCAGACACAGCTTAATTTCAGGTCATTTATTTACATTTGGAAACAGATATAGCTCAACAAGCTTTGGTAGAAATGATGCTGCTCTCCGGCTGCAAGCTGTCCTGCTGTAGCTCGAGAGTTTTTCAACCCTCTTATTTTTTCAGTCATTATAAATGCGTGGTTTTGCACGCGTCCTGCCCCATGGGGCCCCACATAACTGCCACCATGTCCACTCCGGGAACGGGCCCTTCGAAATAAGAAAAAAAAAAGTTCAAGAGAGGCTTCGGTTAGGACCCTTTTTGTCCTGGTTTCAGCGTGGGTATCCATCTGTGCAAGATGAGCTGAGAGCACAGTGATCCTTTGTTGAAGGACGTGCAGAAAAGTGTAATGACGAAGAGTTTCTAGCAACTGCACAGGAACGAGATATGATTGGTTTCTTTGTTGTCCTCCTGTTAAAGTACAGAGTATTGCATTTAGTCTCTGACTATTTGTGTAAGATTTAAGTCAGATAATGGAAAGTCGTAAAGTACATTATTACATTTAATCATTATTAGTGCTGCTATTGTTTGTATAGTAACATCAACACAGTTTGTATAGTAACATCAGTTTTAGGCAAGTGTATAATGTGGATCAAAAATATTAAAAGGTAGAAGATATCCTCCAGAAAACATCTTTAGAGAGTCTGAGAATAAAATAATAAGTGAAAAATTGGTGGTATAAACGGCATGAGACTGACACGAGCCAAAATGGCCAGACAGATGGAGGCTGCGCGGATTTACTGAGGCGTGAAAAATCAAAAGCGTCCACGGACCCTGCCTTGCTGAAGGTGATCGTCGCCATAGTGGCTACACGGAGGCTCAGACTTCTAGGTTTTTCCAGCCTACAAGTCGTGACTCAAAGCTCAAAGGATGTCTGGCATCCCAAGCCAAAATCTACGCCAACATTATCCCCATGGTACTGAAGCATCTGTACTGCAGGCTGCTGTGTGTCTCAACACTGTGGTTCAGACTGAACATGTCGAGTTTGACTGAATATCCTGTTGTTCCCGGTTTGTCTTTAAATTGACTGAAAATACATTTGTTAAAAACATTTCTTTTTACCACGATACGCTTAAATACCAGGTTTTGGATCATAAAATATTCTAATGTTGTGTTAACTTAAAACTAAAACGTGGACCTTACAACTCTCATAGGTGTAAAGACTAACATAATATATTTTATAATTCTCTTGAAATGATAAAACTGGTTAGAAAATATGAAATGATTTCAAAATTGTTTCCATGTTTAAATGGTGCATAGTCTGGTTTCCCAATCTTCAACATCACTTCTGTTTTCTTTGTACTTAAAGGGAATAAAAAAAGATCATTTACCCTTAAGTTATTTAACAGAGGATATCTGTTACCTTGGTTATCATTGAACCAGGTTTTATTATTAAAAAAAAAAACCAAATCTATTGAAACTCTACACTGAGATACTTCATACTCATGTCATTACTTTGAAATGTGTCTAGTTATTGAAAGAAATTTGATGAGTGTGCCTCACTTACTCTGAGCTGGACGGTTCATTCATTCATTCATTCATTTTTCTAGAAACATTCATACTGAAATTTCAGTTTGAAAAGTCAGTTTTGCATTATAATGCAACAATATAAAAAGCTATTCAGTATCATTACAAACCAGATAAGCAACTTAACACACTGAAGTGTTTTGTGTGTGGGTAACACAGAGCCACTGAATCAACCATGATGGCTTAAACTGCCAGAAGCACCAAAACCATCAAGTGTCATATCTGAGGATATACCACAGAGGACAAAGACAGTGAAGTTGCATGATCAAGCTGGGTTTACAGACATATATAAGAGGTGACCTAGTGGAAAGGTCACAGTTAATAGTTGCAGCCATCTGTCTTAATTAGGTTAAATATAAATGTAACAAGCAATAAAACAACAGAGAACTCTCCAGCAACACATGCAACAGAAATCTCAGTAATACCAACATGTTTAGGTTCGTGGTCTATGGACAGGGAACGAGGAGAGAACAGATTTAGCATTTCCATGACTTGTCCATACACATTCAGCTGTTCCAAACAAACCCTCTTCTATACACTGCTGCCAGTGTGGTGCAAGTATAGGGTAACTGACAATAGTACACTTTTTTGTTTTTTGCTCTGATGTTTGCTCTGCTTTCAGTACTTTTTTCCTTGTTCTGTGGAGTAACTAATTCAGCTGTACCCCTTTTTTTTTTACCTGATAACACTCTCTGTTGACGTGATATTAGGCTGATACCTGGACTGTTAACAGGACTGATGGTTTTCTGAAAGGCTATGGCACCAGTGAGTTCATCACTAATTCATTTGTTAGGTTGTAATTTTTTTTCCTTCCTAATATTTGAAATGTTTAACAGCTAAATTTATACAGTTAATATAATGGTTTTCTCAGGATTATTCCTTTGATATAAGTGGCTTAAAAACACCACAGTTTTTTTTCGGTATGAATCTATCTCCACTCTCTGTTTACCTGACGGCAGGATAAATGACTGTTACTATTCAAGCTGCCTGGACAGTGAATTCTTAAGTAGGTGGATTTAGTTTCTTCCAGAAAGCTTGACTGACTGATAAGCTCCAATATCAATAGCTTAACCCTTTACAATAACTCCTCAATAATATGGAGCCACTCAACTGTGCAATTTTGACAACAGCTTTCTCTTGGCTCTTGGGCACATCTCTCTACTTTTGTGTACCCAGGACTTCATGTGCTTCCAGCTCAAAGTAAAGGTGTAAAGCGACTAAACAACTAAACTAAACAACTATTCCCTTCCTTTGCCCTTGGAATACCAAATGTTCATTATTATTTATCATAGAAGGGCTTGAACTTTCTGAGGAGTGAGCTATAAGATGTACATCATGTACTCATGACACTCTGGATTTGGACTCAGCCCAGGATGTCCTTTTTTCATGCTTAAATTGTGGTCACACTTCACTATTATTAAAAAAGGACGTCTAATTCTAGTTTCCTCTGTAGCTTTCAACAGCATCTTCAGTTTATATCAACAATATGATTAAGGTCATTAGATTAAGCTGAACACTCCAAAAAGCCAGTAGGTTGACCTTGAGTTAAAACAACATAACACTCAGGTTATTATTCTCACAACATTTATGGCTGGTCTCTATTCAGACTGACAAATAACATGACAGGTCAGAAAATAACACTCACTGTAATGTTAACAAGGTTCGGTTTTTTTTCAATGATGTCATCATCACAGGATACAACATGAGCATCAATATTAGTTAAAAAAAAAAAAAAACATGGAACTTGAGACATCTTTGAGACATGCACTCCTTTCTGTGGCTACTATCATGAGGCCTTGTGTGGCTTTTCATGTTGGATCAAGAGGAGTCAGGTGTGGGTGACTGGTCAATACTTCTGCTCCATGTGGTGGTGCTTTGTGAAGTGATCTCTATCCATAGCGCTGAAGAGTGAGAGGGTGTTTTTAGAGGTGAAAGCTGCCTGTGGTGCCACATTTAGGCTCTGAAATAATTCATTCAAGCATGACAGTACATGTTGGTTCATGTGTAGGAATCGCTCTCGATCACTGAAAATGGTTCAGGATAACATTTTCCTGATAACCAAGTGAGGGACTGGTGCTGGACCTGCCTTCTCTTTTGTTTAAATGTAGTATGTTGCTTTACTAAAACTCTGCATGAGATGTGTGTTGATGAAATGGAGAGGGGACCTCTGTGATTGGACTTCATCACAAGAGGAACAAACAAATACCCTGCTAGAAAGAAGGAATCCTTCAGCACAGCAGCTCTAATATCAGTCTCCATTATGGAGGATGGCATCTAATACAAAGACCCACCTTCAGAAAGTCTGATTTTGGTCACGTAGCTGTTTATCTTATCCTGACTGACACGTAATAAGTGCAACAAAGACGTCCAAACTCTGGAGTAATAATAACCATTTTGTTAAGAGCAAAAGGCCGTGAAAATGTGTATCATATATTCGGCTTATTAGGTACACCAAGCTAAAACTAATGTAGTCTCATGGAGCAGTCCTGCAATAAATTCTATACCCTCATAATGCTTCTACAGTTCAGCTTTTGTTGAGACCTTTAAAAAGGTCTTTATTCATCTCTATGATCATCAGGATATAATTTGTGATGCTGTTAAACTGTTTTGTCTTATTCTGATGACTGTTTCTACTATTCTGTCCACCCTATGGCATATCAATGAGAGCAGGATGATAACAGTAACACCACTGTGAATAATGCAAAAGAGTTCAACAGCAGCTCAATCTACAGCCTCCAAAATGATCAGCTAAATCAACACCTAAAACTCTTTCAATAAAAACAAACATTATAAACTTGGTGAAAGGAGGATTTCATGTATATAACTGTTATATCACACTGCATTACTTTTGGCCAAGTGTACCTAATAAACTGGTGACTGAGTGTACACTCTTGTTTCCCTTAGATAATCAACCCACTTTGTTGCTGTTACCACATGGCTCACGTTTAACTAAAATGCATGCTGTCTTTGAAAAAGCAAAATATCCTCAAATTATCCTGGGCTGTAAACCCAACCTTAGAAATAAAAAATAGTCAAATATTGGTTTCTAAACGTTTCTATATTGCGTTTTTTGTACTTTTTGTTCATGTTAGCAAAGCTGTGATGTGACATTGTATCACTTCTGCGTCATAAAGATGCAAAAAGAAACCCTATCAAAATATGCCGTGAAGCTTCCCACGCCTAAACCAACGCCATTTTCATGAAGCATCTGCTGCATCAGTGACGAAAAAACCCTAACTTTTGTTTTATCCTGCACGAGGTCCATTTGACGTCACTGATTCTGTCCAGAAGTCTACCTCTGCATCCCCAGAGGTCACGTGCTGACTGAGTCGGTAACAAAGGACACTGATAAACAGTACAGTAATCTGTAAATAAAACATCGCTTATCAAGCAGCCGCAGTGATACAGAAAGTCGACCTCGTTATCAATTTGGTCTGTGGGCTTTTTAAAAAGTTATTTAAAATCTTAAATATAAATCCAAGAGTCTAAAGATATCTTATGATGATGTTAGATTGTTTCAGTTGCCTCGTGTCCTCAGAATAATGCCATGGCTTCTTCAAATGACGTGTTTTCTTCCGGTTATTTGCTTTTCAAAACTATAAAACCAAAGTATATTCGTTGCGCCTACACATACACAACACTACCGACACCAGAGCTGAAACTGTGCGCTGTGCACGGCAGAAACTGAACATCATGTACTATGAAACATCCCAAAATATGCCCCAAAACACAAACTAAAGACACAACCTACACAAAGACGTTGAAGATCACAGATTATGCTTTTCTAAGAAAACACAGACTGGAGACTGGAGAACGTTTGACAAATGTATAGACGTTTAACCATTTATCACATCCACTGTCACTGCTCCACTTTGATGATGAGGTCTATTACAGTGCAAAGCATCAAGCCTGTAGCGTCCTTTTCAGAGGCGGACAAATATTTTTGCCTATACTGGGCTACATAAATCAGAGGGATGGCTCAGACAGGATTTGAATATCCAAATAAGCCTAACCAAGCCAAAAGCCAAGCTGTAGGGCAGAATACACATCTGGTGGCGCACATTTGTTCTGTTCCTCAAAGTTGACAAAGGTAAACTTAGGCTACAGCGTCGCATTGGCTTCTCCACCAATAGCTGTCCTCTCAAGCTCTGACAGACTCACTTCTTATTCGTGCGCAAACAAACACAGCCAACAGTCCAATACTGTAATGATGCTCAGAGATAAAAACACACACACACACACCCACATACAACATAAATCTTCAAATTAAATTGTTGTGTATTTCATCATCTTTTCGTTGCTGCAACATAGTAGGGATTAGAGCGGTCCCGGCTACAGGCGAGGTATTGGACACGCCGGACAGGCGGCTTGTTGGCGGGTTTTTTAAATATTGGATTTCTGATTGAGGGGCATCCATTGTGCTGTCATATCAGGGGCACGAGAACAGCACGAGCCAGGCGAACAAAGGCAGCAGATGGCTTTCCTGCTCCGATGAATTATTTTGAAGTTACAGAGACACAGGGGCTATTAAGAGTTGTCCGGGGGGAAATTAAGGAGCGGGGGGTTAATCACAAAAACACATTTATATGAAGCTGTTACATATTGCAGTAATGTCCAATATAGAAGAAAAATATCATCCAAGTGGTATAATAAAAGGCTGATTTCTTCTGTGTTTCAAAACTAAATAATAATACCAATGTTGCAACTGTTCATAACAATGGAGTGTATACTAATGAATAAACAGAATAAGAATAAAGGTTCATATTTGACCAAACAAAAAAGCTGGTGCCAGTTCTCCAGATGTATTCCTTGTTGCATGAGAATATCATGCATGTATGTCTGTCTCTGTCATTGTGGATTTCTTTGGATCACTTAGCTCATAAATGTGTGTGTGTGTGTGTGTGTGTGTTTTAATTACATTTTTAAATTTTTTAACAGCAAATAATTAAATGGTTCTTCCTCGAGTCTATCTACTCTCGCAGTGGAACACAAGGCTGCCGAACCAGTCTATAATCAGTCGACTGGGACAAAATCTAGCAAAATTAAATCAGCTCTAGCCGAGTATAATTTAATTTAAAATCTTAATATTCTTATATTTCTCTGTGCTGTTGCATGCTCCTGCAGTCCTTCAAGGCTGCAGCAGAGCCAAGCTATGAGAGGGCGTGGCATGTACAAGGTCTCCGCCCACAAAGACAGAGCGTCTCTGTCATTGAGCCACAAACCTCGTGTTGTAAAAGGGCGCTCAATACAACTGCAGCCTTCAACCAGCAACGACCTGCAAGCGCTGCTGCACTGGCTTTAAATGACGAGCAGAGGTGCAACCAAGCCACGAACTGGTATGTTATTTATTCATTTGTTCTGCGTTTTAAAATTTGTTAGTTTCATATTTGTACTTGTCTGTGTTTTGGACATGTCACGTATGTGGGGTGTATAGAGCTTAATTTCATCCCAGGACACATGAAATGTTAATTTGCTGTTTTAATATGATAATAGACTTTAGAATCGAAATATTAGTGTCAGTTTTACATGTTATGTTATCTGTGCTCGAGTAACGAGGTCTGTCCAACAAGTTGAAAATGACATCTGTAACCAAAGCTGTTTTAAGTGTAACACAGGACTGTGGATGGATTGGATTTTAGAGCCTAATATTGAGACGTGCATATAATCTGCTACTTTATATCTTTACATTTCTTGTATCGGATATAAGTATTGTGGCTCCATTGTTTGATCTACAGTTATTTGGTGTAGCTACAGTAACACCACTGAACCTGACCTTATATGTTATAAAAATAGTCATCTGAGACAAACAGTCCACGTTACCACATTTCCAATAAATTATATCACCCCAGAGTGGCCTCAAACTTTTTTGACTTTTCACTGCAGACGCTCCATTGTTAAAACGCCTGTCCTGTCAAATTAGTTGTCCTGTTTCTGTCTGCTGCTAATGAGCCTGAGTGTGAGAAAGTCTGACCATAGAAATTCTCACTGCAGCTCACGGATGACTGGGTCGTAATGGGAGAGACGTCGCGCCTGCATGGTGAGTTCAAGGGGACAGAAGACGTCCCACTAACGTAAAGGCTGCGTGAAAGACAGAAGAAAGTTCAACTTTAGGATAAGATGATAGAACTTATGAGATCAATCATCTGGTATTTCAGAAAACAAGGGTGCTTGCTTTTGTTATTATGCAGTTTGAATTTCACACATATTTTTATATGGGAATCAATCATGAACTGTACATTATACAGAAAATGTGATTATCTTTATAGGTCTACATCAGTCAGGAGCCTATTATGTCCATCTAGAAATTAAATTAGGCTCAGTTGCCTATAGGCTCAGTTGCAGTTGTTTAAACAGTGTTTACTACATCTATCAGACAGTAACATGACAGAGACATGGGCAGTTTTAAAGCTCACACTGTATTTGTCCGTGGTCAGAAATGTAAACAAAAAAGTTGAGCTTGTACTAGTTAAATGTTTGTTAAGATGAAGGAATCTGTGATTGTTAGGGTTCAGAGTGAGGAGGGGAAATCCAAATTAAAATGGAATGGAAAATCATTGAAAACTGAAATCAATTACACTATAGGTAACACATTTCTATGCTACAGAACCTCTTAAATGTTTTGTGCTTTACTCAATAAGAGCAGTAGCCCACATGTCTAAGTATTACTGTGCAGGCTATGGCCTAAAAACAAGATTTTCTTTGAGGAAATATAGAAATATAACCTTTTGAGAATGCTTCATATCAGACTGCTTTGAAGTCCAATGTTTTAAATGTGATTACAAATTAATTTCATCTCCAGCAAGAATGCCAGATAGATAGATAGATAGATAGATAGATAGATAGATAGATTTAGGGTAGAGGGATGCAGAATAATAAATAAAGTAATTTCCTCTCTGTGTGTGTTTGTCTTCTTTCAGCTGCTTAATAAAGTTGACTTTGTCTGGTGTCTTTTTTATAATCAGTACATTTTTATCATCAGTTATGGTGAATAGGTGTGTGCTTTTTATTCTTTATACTATAACGTTAAAATATAGCTTACTCAGTTTTATTATTAGTACTGTAGATCACAGACACGCTTCTCTCAGTGGTTCAGCATAGACTGAGGGCCCCCTCCCTGCACGCGCCCAGGTTCTTTCAAGCGAAAGCAATTACTCTACGGCACGCGCCAAGCAGCTGAGCCGTTGCAGATGGGCGCGAGGTGCTGTACATAACTACAGTCCTACACTGTAATGTTGCCATAGCCTTGTTTTAAAATTGAGTTAAAAATTGAGACGCCCGACATGGTAATGGGTATTTGAATAGAATTACTACTACTACTACTACTACTACTGTTATCGTTATTATTGTTGTTGCTGTTATTAATATTATTATTATTATACTTTATGGATCAAATCGGTAGGCTATAGCAAAATTCAGTCATCATAGAGAGTGGTCCTCGCATAAAGATGGCTCTGGGTCGGCCATAACAACAACAGGTTGTGATATCTGTGATAAGCGCTGACTGCTATGAACAGTGTTAACGCTCAAATTTAGGAGCACACTGATAAACTGTTCACTATCATAGCGATCCTGGGACCTTTTTTTTGACTGTATCCCACAGTTGAAGTTATTTCTGGGCCATTTATCGTTGCAAACTGACAGTGGGTTGTTAGGTAACAAACAGCGTGAACTTGAGCAGAAAATGTCCTAATTTGAATGTTCCCGCGCGCAGCAGCAGATGTGACCATACAATAGATGGGGCCCACGCGCTGAATAATTGAGACCAATTTGAATAACTGTCGCACGTCTGACGCGTGCAAGAAGTATTCCAGCTTTCCCAGGCTTCGTAGGGAAAACCGTTGGCAGCCCCTTTCCAGTTCAATAGGGATTTAGCTTCTCATTACTTGAAGTTGTGGGAGCGTCTTTGAAGAAGCCTGGGAAAAGACTCCAGTTCACCTACACATGATTGAACCCTGTGTGAGACCCTTCATTATACAGAGCTGCTGGGCTGCAGCTGCACCCAGGACGTCTTATACGTTTTATGTCTGGGCCTCATTTACCACAGAGAAAAGGACAGGGAAAGGAGGATAAATTCAAAAAGACAGAGCTGACCGTTAAGTAATCAATACCATTTTTAAAAATAGGCAATTCAATTCATTTGTGATATTACGTTTTTTAAACTGGGTCGAATATTATATTACATATTACATATTTAAACAAAGTGTGTGTGTCTATATTTTTACGAAACGAAAAACCACTCTGATTATTCAATTAAATTTACTATATTGATAATGAATCAGTGCTTTGCAGCGAGTTTTCTCTGGGCACATATATTGAAAAAATACAGTATCCCTATGGAAACCAATAAATATATTCAACCAAATAGTGTGGCTAATATTATATTTTTTACATACATAGAGGAGGTAATTTATAACTCCTTCAAGATCTTGTTATACATATTTTTATAAACAAGTAAGCATATCCCTATCATTCCTGTAATATAAGATGTGTAGGTCCATGCAAGATAATGGGCTGTAGTGGCATTAATGTAGTGTCCCTTCAGTCGTGTCAGAGAGTTGTTATGTTCCATTTCCTTTTGGGAATTGTACCATTAGTTAAAATGCTCGTGGGAATTTCCCCTCCCATCCCCCCGGTGTCTATGACAGTTGGACATGTGCAACAGATGGGCCGAGGCGGCACGCGCCGAGCACGAGACTCACCCATGCCCACCCCCCACCCCTCCCTCTGCAGCGCACACACCCACATCCTGCAGAGGCCGTTTGAGCGGAAAAATCAATCAACCTAATCTGACAGTGAAGAGGCAGAAAGTGCGGAACATGGTATGAGGCTGCAAATTTTTGTTATTATGATGCCAGCCCCCAAAGTATCTCATGAAAATACAGAATATTTCAAACGTATGTTGGGCTATAAATAAGCCTGAACACTATGCTGGCTTGAGTTTAAACGGCCCTCATATTTTCAGTGTTTAAATAGAAGACTTCAGAGCAGTGAAACTGGTCCAACGTTGTCACAACAGAGTAAATTTAGATTTTTTTTTTAATATAACTTCTATTATTCATTATTAGTCTTATTTTTTTTATATGTTTAATGTCCTAACGTGTGTGTGAGATAGCTTACAGTGATTTAGAGAAGCCAATACAAACTGATGACTTGACACCTGGACGCCTCTGCAGGTAGAGTTACACCTTACAGATTATGAAGCTTTCCTGCCACCGTTTGGTGATTAAAAGTATTACAGTTCACTACAACGCCAAATTCATAAACTGGAAATATCCGTTATATTCATGACACATTCCCATTAAAATAAACAAAAAACAGAAAACAAAACAGAGATCATGATGTGTGTGTTCAGATCTAACAGCATGTATTTAATAGCTTTGATAAAAGCTGCCCACAGTAACGTACAACTGGGCAGACTTGTAGGCTTTGGTTGGACTGTTATTGAGTTATTTGACTGGGTGAGTGTTGAGGCTCGGACCTTTGTTATAAGTCCTGCATTTGAAATTTCACTTAGGTGAAAGTACAATTATCCTTAAAATACGACTAAATGATAAAAGTACTTCCTCTGCAAAATAGTCCCTTTGAGAAAATTATATGATTATACAATTAAAGATGCCTTCACTTGTTAGCAGTATTTTACTGTGGCTAGGTACTTTATATGCTGTTAGGAGCTCCCTATGTTAAAGGCAACTGTCTCTATTGAACATACACAAATCTTAATCTGTATAGTAACAATACTAAAATTGTCAGATAAATGTAGTGGAATAAATAGTGCTACTGTTTCCTTTTGTAAAAATCTGAAGTTGCATAAAATGAAAATAATCAAGTAAATAAAAACTGGAAAAACAGTTCCACCACTGGACATCACACTATAACACTATAGTTTAAAAATAGAAATGGTAAGATGATTGTCTTCTCTACTAATACAATCCAGTCTTCACACAGTTATAAACTGAAGAGATTCACCACAACCATCATCTGTTTTTCAACTACTGATTTTTTTCATTTTCTCACTTAATAGTGAAACGAATACGAGTTAGGCTGCAATTATTTAGAGTTACAGTTTTACAAGAGACCACCAGATGGACCTCTACAGTGCACAGACAGTAAGTGTCCACTGATGCTGATTTCACGGCCAAATGTAGAACTAATGCCAGTGAAAGTTTGCAAACAAGACCGGACATAAGTTCAAAAGTTCATTGCTAAGTTGGTATCTAGCCTTAGACCTATCCTTGACCCACACCCACCTCCACCACCACAGTTGTATAACTTTCTCTGTCGGACTATACTCAGAGTTTAAAGCAGCCTGTTCGCACTGCCCCTTTAACTTCTGAGCCGATTTCCAGAAAGCAACAACCTGTAACAGGCTCAGCGATCCTCCCCCCTGATGGATTATTTAACAGGCGCTGAGTCCCATGTCGCCATCTGCTATAGGAAGAAAAACACTGCGGAATATTCTCTGAGGCACATGATACACGTTAGTTGCTCTGAAACAAACAAGGTAAAACAAACAAATTAGATTAAAAAAAAAAAAAAACCACTGTCCACTGGATCACAGAAACCGAACTGGTGCAACAGGTGTTCAACATCCTGCGGGCGTCAGACAGAAAAAGAGCGGATAACTGGCCCACATCATCGGGCAAAACATAGAGAGCAGGTCAGTTTACCAGTCAGATACACAACAATGGACTGAGTTTTATTTCAACATGTAAAACGTGCTGCTTATTAAAATGTGCAGCTTATGAACAGAAACGGATCTTGCTTTGACCGTTTGGCTCTGGAAAGATGTGGAGCGACAACTGAGCTGTCCGACAAAATTAACTCACTGAAAATATCTCAAACTTTGTAAGTACAATGCTGATCCCATCCACACGGTGAACTGATCGGGCTCGCACCAGGCAACCGAAAAGAAGGGAGTCGTCCAGTCTGCAGCAGTCATGGTGGTGGAGGGGGACAGGACGCTGCTCGCTGCAAGGCAGGGGGATGTGCAGACCCTCAAAGTGCAGTTAGCGGCAAAAGCGCTCACCAGCGACATCAAGGATGTCCTGGGGGCTTCGCCGGTCCACCACGCAGCCCGGGCAGGAAAACTGACCTGCCTGCGTTTCCTGGTGGAAGAGGCTGGACTGCCGGGCAACTGCCTGGCGAACAACGGGGCAAGCCCGGCGCATGACGCAGCAGCCACCGGTAACCTGGCCTGCTTACAGTGGCTACTGACCCAGGGTGGATGTCGGCCTGAGGTGAGTGACCTGAGCTATAGCTGGACTAGCTGTGTGGCAGACAGTTGCCTAATTCTCCGTTTCCTCTGACCTGGCTGACCTGGCCGCCAGTTGTGTAGCCTACCTGCCAAAGCCCCGCACCCAATCCAGTTCCCTTGGACCTTTCCAACCAGGGCTGAAGAAGTCCAACTGGGGTCCAGTGGATCTGGGCTATATTCAGACTATTGTCAGTGTATTTTCATGCCTAAAATAGACATGTTAGTGAATTCAGGGTTTGCACTTGGAAGTGAAAAAAAAAAAAATCTAAAACAATATTCTGACCATCAGTAGGCTAAACAAAATCCAACTGGTATTTGAGCTCAAGGCAGACTGATACATCTGCTCCTTCTCATCTAGTAAACCCATAGACACAGTACAGTCTACCCATAATTGAGAATTACATTAAATTGCGAAATAGCATGTTTCAAATATATTGTACAGCTTTTACAGAGTGCTGTTGTGTGTCTGTTCAAAGAGATACTTCCACAAGTTCTCAGTTGACCACAAGGCCAATGAACATGGTCTAAACCTAATCACAACACTGTCGATACACTTCTAGTCTCTAAGGTTCTGAAACCAGAAACCCAGAATCCTTTTCATCCTGAGTGGTGATCAGTTATCATTCTGTATCATATCATAACTGATCCAAGTTATCACTGCCTCATCCAAGATGACAACTGCCTGTAGAAATTCACCAGTTAGAAGCAAATTTAGCACCAAGACCTTATCAGACATCTGAATGTGGTGTCTGTACAGCAGTCTGGCTGAAAAACACAAACAGCTCCCTTTCAAACAGAAGATATCCTCATTCACAAGAGTCTGAATGCTGGTTTGTTGGCATTTTAATAAAGACATACTGAAAGGCATTACATGCTAAAAACATGAGTAAGAAAAACTAATAAAACACACAAAACTTCAGTACTAAATTACTGTCAACTGTGGGTCACTGCAAATGCACTGAAAATGTTGTGAGTCCTCTTTGTGACTTTTGTTCTGGTTTAAACCCCATTGCCCTTCCTCATGTCCCCATGGCAATGAAGTATGCAAAACTGCATTTGCAAATGTAATATCCTTTGTACAGTACATACAATGACTCAAAGAGAGCACAAATAGAAATGCACAATGACAAGTGTAATTTGATATGATAACCCAAGATGTTTGGTACTGTAAGTAGTATGGTTAAACCTTCTCGTGATAGATTAAATCTTATGAGCTCTTATGACTCAGGTACCTCATTTCCATGTCCCTGCTGGTATTAAGATGCAAAATATTCACACCAGAGAAGGAATGCAGCACAGACTTTGAAAGAGTCTTAGTAGAAGCTGAAGTACAGTTGTATTTCACAAAGTATACCCTCGTGTACCACTAAGTTTATATGTGCATGTGTTTACCAGCACTTAGCCATTATAGTCTGATGTGACTTTGATTCTTGTAATTTATATATGTTGTTTCTCTTTAGAAACACAGAATATCTGATACAATCCAGCCATCAATTTTCAATTTCTGCTTATACTGTGCTAAGGTAATGCTGCAGGGTATCCTAGCTTGCTGTAGGTGAGAGGCAGAGTACTCTCTGGACACGTCCCCAGTCTATCACACATAGACAGACATACTGTTCACAATTAGTGGTAACTAAAGATTTTACAAATCACCTTTATGACTGCAGAAGGAAACCCATACAGACATGGGGAGACTACGCAAATTTCACACATGAAGGACCCAAGCCAGCTGGGTCAGATTCATCCCATGACCGTCTTGGTCTGAGGCCACAGCGCTAAGCCCCCGTGCTGACCCAAATTATGCATTCTGTTAAAAATAATTTTGACTAACGCAACAGAAACAGAGGTGCAACACCCAGGTCAATCAGGTGCTCGATCTGACCTGTCATAATCTGTGATTCTGAATTACTCTGAAACACTGAGTAATAAGAGCTCTATTATCTACTTACTGTCTCCATTACTTTTGAGGACTGCCTGACAGAGTGCAGAAGAGCGACAAAGAGCATCCCACGCCAAGAACTAACTGATAAGATACTTGGCTGACATCTAGTAAAACCTATCAATTACCAGTTGCAGTGCAATTTAGGTGATGGGTGGTCAATGCTAGCTTCCACTTTTCACTATTGTGGCTTATGCTTCGTGTTAATGCATTATGATCCAGAGTTAGCTGGATGTTAATGATGTTCATTTGAGTCATTCTACTGCCTCACACTACAGCCTTAGATTCTTTGGTAAGACATAGGTATTCATACACATCTATCCAACGAGCATGCAAATACAAATCTCTATTCAACTAAGTTTCTTTGTTGTTTAGTTGACAAAAATAGAAAAAATGTTTTTATTCAGCCCTAAAATGAAAACATGATATCACTGACTAAACTGTGGTGGAGTGGCACTGGTTACTGATAATGTTTTTTTTGTCTGACACTATGACTTGGCTCTGGTCTCTGAATACAAAGCATATGCAAGTTTGAAGGTAGTAAAGTTTGCATGAAAATGAGTAAGTCTTGAATTTGTTGAAATTTGATTGTTAAGTACTGATTCCTCGAAAGATGTGAGCTATTCATTTCATAATGTGAGATCAGACTGCTGGCTACAGAGCTGTACAACTGATTCACAGTCTAATACTAGGTGTTATTATCTTATTCTGTCAAAGCATTTTGGTTACTGGTTAAGTTTTTTTGTGGGAAAATTTCAGAACCCCAGCTCTGTTCCTTTCTGGTTTCATTTATAGGACAAGGACAGCTCTGGTGCCACTGTTCTCCATCTTGCATCCCGCTTCAGTCACCATGAGGTCACTGATTGGCTGCTGAAGAGTGGTGAGGTGGATCCCGGGGCCTCCACCGATACAGGCGCCCTACCTGTTCACTATGCTGCTGCCAAGGGAGACCTTCCGTCTCTCCGACTGTTATTGGGGCACAGCCCAAGGTAAGAGAAGCATGGTTTTGTCTTTAAAGTGGTCCGTGAGCTTCCTTTCACTGTGCTCAGAATCTGGACTGTCATTTATAAGCTGTTTCTTCTTGCTGTTGACTAATAGTGATTGATTTAGTAACTTATATGAATTTCAGTGGATCTTATGTGCAGGGGTTGCAAATACTTTGGTTTAGAACACAATCTATACTAGCTCTCATTGATTGCATGCAGGAGAGTAAACAGTATTCCACAGAGATTCATTTCTATCTCAATATACTTTTCAAATAGTTTGTGATATTTAGTAATACACAGGATATGGTGGTTTTGTCACTTCATGACAGTGACCTTAACTGATCAGTCCCAAAATATGTTTGTCTCTAGAAGTTATTTTTATATCAGCTTTTTGTTATTCCCATCCCATATGCTGACGAAAATGTGAACTTGAAAATTGAAATGAAAATCTGAGGGAGGACAGTTGTGTTAACTGTTAAACACAGACAAAACAAAATTAGGATAAACAGCCCAAATCAATATGAAAGTACATTATCAGAGTTATTTATATTGCACATACAGGAGGATTTTTCAGCTAAACTTTCATACCTAATCTACACTTTTTTTCTCTTTCTTTGACCTAGCACCATTCAACACTGCCATGAAGCCAGCAGGGCAAATTTGATTCAAAAGCACCTTTAGGCTATTACAACTTATTTTTTAAAAGTCTACTGTCAGTTTTCTCCTGCAGTTTGTAACCGAAATAAGCTGCAGTCAATTCACAGTTAAGATTCAGATTCCACAGTGTTGGCACTCCAGCAGTCTGGCATTGATAAGTCAACTCTTAATCCTTTTCTGATTCTTACCAGCTATTTACAGAAACAGTCAAAGTTTTGGTCAGTAGTTTAGCTTCAGGCTCATGCAGTATAGGTTCTATTTACAGCACTAACTGGCAGTGGTTGGAACCTGAACATCTCTTTTTGATGCCTGTCGAACAATCTTAGTTCTCAAATCCCATTTAGCAAAAGAAAAAAAAAAACTCTTAGTGGTTTAACTTTCCTAAAATACTGCATGCTACCATAGCCCCCATGTGCTCCTTATGTAATACATTTACAGTTATTTCCATACTGTTGCCAGTAGTGTGTATACCTGTGTGAGTCAACCAAGCATGTGAGCGCTGCAATTTACAGTTATTTTCATTATCAATTAATCTGCAGATTATCTTCTATGTTCATTTATTGGTCTGTAAAATATCAGAAACGTGAAAAAGTGCCCATCACAATATGCTATAGTTCTCTCATTTGAGAACCTGTAACTAACAAATGTTTAGTGTTTCGTGTCATTTTTTCTTTAAAAAATTATCAAAACATCTATCAAAAGAGTTGCAGATTAAAGAGTGTTAATATGTTAATAGTGTACATTTGTGTGTGTGTGTGTGTGTGTGTGTGTGTGTGTGTGTGTGTGTGTGTGAGATTACCCCTTGATGAACATCATTCTTAATCAGTGCAGAGTCAGCCCCCACCCATGCCCTACAGAGATAACATGGTTACCATGGACATAGGTGAGGTGTAAGGGTGAACCATCCTTTTTAAGAAACAGCACTGATCGCACAGGATAAGCACCAGCTAACACCACAAACTCTTTATATGCAGCAGTCATATTCAATAATATTCATAGGGATTTGTGTTTGACATTGCCAAGTAAGTGGGTGAGCTAATTATTGGTTATTAGCCAGTGATCTGCAACCCTCTTGGCTCTACATACATGTATATTCTATAACACCACACGTTACTGTGTCTGTGTCTACTGTGTCTAATTCCAGAGCATTAACCTGTAGTCAGTGTAAAAGTATTTAAACTGCAGGAGTGAAGGTGATAGTTACAGACTCTGGAGTAAACACTGAGAGAGAGGGTGTCAGCTGTTGTTCTTCTAAAGAAACAGTTCTTCATATTCCATCAAAGGCTCCATGTCCTGACACTTTATCTCTCTGTTACTGTCAGATGGTGTTTGGTTTGATATTTCTTATGACTGCATTGCAACACTACATACAAATAAATGCACTTAGCTGACATACAGCAAATTAACAGAGAGGATTCAGTGTCTTGTTTGGAGCCATCTCAGTAGCACGGCTGTTGACTCATGCCTCCCTACAGAGAGTAGTGATCGATAAAGCTTTTTAAAAGTGCTAGTATCAAAGTGAATTTTGTGATCCATCTGGGTTATGTCATATGGGCTGGACCACATGGCCTCCTTCAGTTTGTTTTTCAGTTTAGCATTATTGGAAGGAATATCTGTCTGGTTATAAAAGAATAAAAAAGGAAAATATGGAGATAAGTGTAGAACTGATGTTCTCTGTTCTGGTGTCTGCTATGAACAGTGATCACTGACAGCTGCCATAAAAAATAGAAATGTAATTATTTTACAGCTTAGTCTTTAAATTAAACTGCTGTGTCTGTTTTGACTTTGCTGACCTCGACAGGATGAGCAGCTCGTCCAAGCTCTGTGTTCTGCACCTCCAATATTGTCTGGTTGCACCCCAGACAGGTGGATAGCTGCTGAAAAATTAATGAGTCTCTGGGACACGGTAGCTCCCTGATAGCTGGGTCCCATTCACTCTTCTCCACCACCCCTCCCTCTGTTGCTGTTTACCACCATCTCCACGGCGACACACAGTAGCGCCAACCGGCGATAAGATAATGAGGAAAACAAATCCGTTTGAATAGACAGACTGCTTTCTAGCCGCCCGCCTCAGGCTTTGTTTAGAATGGAACTTTGCAGCAGTGAGATAGCATTCTCGTCTCACGGTTTATTACCAGCCACAAATTTGTATCAGCCAGTTTTAAGAGGTAATTGGATGGCTCAGAGGTTGTTCTACTTGAAAAATCACAAGGATAACATGACCCTCTCTGTTACATCATCACTTTAGTAACTGACAGCCTAATGATGGTACAACATAATGAGAGTGTTGCTGCTTAGAGGTAGTATATGCTAACAGTTAGGAAACAGTAAAAAAAAAAAAAAAAAAAATAAAAAAAAAAAAAAAACCACCACACTTCAAGTCCTGTGCTACATTTTCCATTTCCAGTATTATACTACAGTAAGTTCTATTTCACACTGTTTACTCTAACACAGCCTTAAAAACTGAAAAACATTCCCACCTAGGCTTGGACCAATACAGACTTCTGAAGTCTTGTATTCTTAACATAGCATTTAGAGTAACTAAAACCTACAACAACCACTTAAATTCACACACAAAAATACTATTACAATACAATACAAAATATGATGAAAGGTCAGCTCTGGTTTAACCATACATGCAATACCCACTGAGATGGCTTCAGTTTTATTTGCAATTTAAAATATTTCAAATGTGACACAGCAAATGAGTTTTCTGTAGAATGACATGTGGACAAAAGTCATATGTGAACTAAGGACAAGAACTCAGTGGAGACGTCTTATCATAGAAACTGCTGCAGTATTTAACTGCCTGCAATCTTCTACTCATTATGCAATCCCTGTCTTTTTGTTTTAAGATTGGGGGAGCACAGATGCGGCTTTGTTTCCAGATAGTTTTGTTAGATTTATTAGCCACATCTGAATTGGTAGGTCATTTGCACGTTCATCCCAGTGAACCAAAACCAACAGGCTCATGTGCTGTGCCCTCTGCTGATAGCCTCAGTACACAAAAGACTGAATGAATGAAAGAAAGAGAGAGAGACTACAGACAGGTTATGCAATCAATTAGTGCAGATTAAGATCTTTGGCCAAGCCATAATTCCAAGATGCAGCTGAGAAGGGTAGATCTCTGCATTAGGATATTCTAGAAAGTTAACTGTCTTTAAACATACAAGGTGGACACAAAGGCAAATAACCAGTTTTCTGATTGCTTATTTTCTTTTCTTTCTCACTTCTCTTGTTTGCAGAACAGCTTTTGAAATGGAAGCATGTGCATAAAATGATAATAAATGTTTAGCATTAAATTTACATACACAGAGAGTAAGTTTTTCATTCAGCCCTCAGCTGAGTTGCACTTATTTTCTTCAGCTTTAATCTTCTTAATAACTTCTTGGTACAACTTTCTGTTCTCTTTTACAGCAGGAGGTTTAAACTAAGGAAATGCAATGTAACCTGCATTTTCAGATGCTTTTGGGCAAAGCACCCACAGTATTACAGCCAAACACTTTGTAAAAGCATTGTAAACAAGTTAAAATCTCAGATGGCTAGAATTCTTGAAGTAAAGGATTACATGCTGCTCTAGAGGTTTCAAAGCTCACGAAATAAACTGGCATTATGCACAGGCATCAGGGTGAACACAAGGCTGTTTTATATAGTTCTGATTATGTGTAGCTTTGGTGGGAAATATAACCCAAACCCCTTAAGTGTTCTACTCATTTAGGACTGCATAAAATATCCTTATTTTGTTGTCCTTTTGTTTTGAGGCTCTATTGTCAACTAAACTATAGACAAGAGTGGTATAAAAACCTTTGAAATCTAATATATAAGACACTGTGGTCACATCACTAAATATACAGTAGACATTTCCCCACAACAGTTTTCATTATTTAGACAGGAAAAGCCATTAAGAAGGTAATAAGCCTTTATCAGGCAGGAAGACCATTAGTGTGACATCAATTACTTTACTAGTAATGAAGATAACCTTGGTCTTTGTTACCGCATACATGGGGGGAAGGGAGGGAACAGCATACACACAATTACTGAGGTAAATTACTCATCGGAGCTGAACTGGAAATATATCAAATGTCTGCTACTTCAGAGTGTGTTTTTTTTCTTTGACTGACAAAGTGACGGACAAGGTAGTACCCCTTGTGCCATTCGTTAGCTGTGTCGTCACACAAGGCTAACCTCTTTCTTTGCCGTTTGAAATCCACACCTGTTCTCCAAAAGCACTTCTTCAGTGGGGAGAGTGTTCAAGCCTATTAACTTTGGAGAGTTGAGACAAAGGCAGTGCGTGCTTTGTTCAAATCGTATCCATCTTTACCTCAACTACACCCAGCGTTGTCACTCTTAGAGTTTGTGGTTAGGATTAATGACAAATGTAAGCTTCTCTCCAACAAAGACCCCAGTGCACAGGTGAACTTCAGCCCACTTCGGTTACAGTCATGAATTATGTATTTGTCTGCCCACTTCCTGATGACAGAACTGCAGTTTACTTCCCCTTCTTATTTTGAAATATTTAAGATGTGCTTGTTTTCATCCAAACAGGCCTTCATTGTTTTTCCTCAAGGACAAATCTAAGCCATAGATTTTTCATAGATTTTCCATCTATTTTCTGGTTCACAATAAAACCTGATTGATCATGAGCAGATGCAGCCTTGCATATTACATTTGGATCAGAACAAATTATCCACATGTAGGATTTTTTTTTTTATTCTGAAGAGTGTTGGCACTGAGCCAAATCCCTCTGAGGGAAAGCTTGGCAGGGTCATGTTTGTGTCTACAGGATCCACCCACCCACTTAAGCCCTGCCACTCATTCCCCTCACCTTCCCGACTCCTCCTCTTCACCTACTCAGTCCATCTTGGCCACTGGCAAACCTGCGTTAAGCAGGTAGCAAGTCTGGCAAAGCCAGTGGAGTCATAATCCTCTTAGGAGACTCATTGCTCATTTGTCAGTGTCCAAATAAAGCACGACCTTATGGGATTTAGTGGGGAAGCGCTCATTCACTCCCTGACCTCCCACTGTGACTGAAAAGATCTGGGACAAGGAGGAAAACACACATTGGACAAGCTTCTGCATCAGAGGCGGAGCTAAGGGCCTGTGGAAATAACGGAGAGCAGGATTTGGCTCAGCATCACCACTGTCTGCTCTCAAAATAGTCACTTGTTGACATTAACAGTGGCATGTTTTTCTTTCACAGTTACCTGTTCCCTGCAGACTACAGCTACACTTTCAGATACATCTGAAAACACCGGTTACATAAATAAATAAAAAAATTTGCATCTTTTCAAATCATTTTGAAGTGTTCCATCACACTGAAATGAGCCAACAACACATCACCGACAAGAACTGCCTTATAGCCAGCATCTGGTATGGAGTGGCATGCACACATCCAGATTACTTATTTTACTTATGATCTCTCCATTATCACTTTCATATGATGTCAAAACAAACATGTATGCAGTAAGCAGCGTAACAGAGTACATTTCTGCTTCTGCTGTTAAAACAACAACAATAATTTGATGGCAAATTGTGTATTGGCTGATTATGATATCGGTCCTGCCTCAACGTTAAAATATTTTTTTTCAGTTTGGGTGTCAAAGCAGAGTTTTACTGTCAAGAACTAAAGAAAATTTGGGATTATATATTTAAGAAACAGATGGGTGGATCCATTAGTGAATCTGACCGTTTTTAGGCACAACACCAGAATGTAAAAGGTGTTTTGTTTCTTTTGACAGACTTGTCATGACTATGTCATGGTTTTGCATTCAATTAAATGTTGTACTGTCATTTGAAACCCCGTCTCCTCTCTTCAGTGCAAGCAATCAGTGCTTTCATTAGACTTTACACCACTTCACTTGCCTTTATTGATACTCTACAAAAAATATTTTCACAAGGTAATGGGAGGACAAGTTCCAAACAAGATACAAGATGCTGCAAAGCAGAATCCAATCACACAATTGCAGTGAGTTGAGTGTAAATAACTATCTATTTCCGGATGTCAGTAGATCTTAAATAAGATGTCACCAATCATCTGATGCAGACTAGTGTGCACAATTAACTCTGCTTTTGTTTGTGTCCAATCATTTACTGTAGGTTTAAGTGTCAAAAACAGGATAAGCTGTGACAAACATCCTCCATCATTGACATGGTCTCTGTGAGGCTTTTATTTACCTTTCTGTTTCATTTCCCTACAGCGTTGTCAACTCCAAAACTAAGAATGGTGCCACACCGCTCTACCTGGCCTGCCAGGAGGGTCATCTTGAGGTCGTCCAATTCCTGGTCAAGGACTGCGGAGCGGATCCAACCATCAGAGCCAATGACGGGATGACACCACTGCATGCTGCTGCCCAGATGGGCCACAACACAGTCATCGTCTGGCTGGTATGTTGGAATGTCAGGGCACTACAGATCAAATCTTGTAATCAAATACAGAGTCCACTGATTTATTCCTATATCCACATACTCTATGTCTTACATTTTTATTTGTTTATTCTTTTTACTAAATCTGATAAAATGTAAATAATGATCAGGCAAATAAATGTTGGGTAATTTATTTGTTAAAATGATAGAAAATTATTTATCTAGTCTGAGTCTGCTAGATATTTCAAATCAAAAATGACTCTTCATGAACACCAGAAGAACTTACTGCTTCATCATTTGTATGTGCCAGTATCTTGTTGTTGAGCATGACTGTGACTTGTGTCATTATTCTCTCTCCCTCAGATAAGTTTCACAGAGATCAGTCTGACTGACAAGGACAGTGACGGGGCCACGGCCATGCACTTTGCAGCCAGTCGTGGCCATGCAAAGGTGCTCAGCTGGTTGCTGCTGCACGGAGGAGAGATTGTCAATGACAACTGGGGAGGGACTCCACTTCACGATGCAGCAGAGAACGGTGAACTGGAGGTGTGTGAATGTATCTTCTTTTTTCTTTTTTTTTGCTTGTGTAGTGATGCTTGAGTCAGACTGGATTTAACGGTGACATAGAGTACAGAAAAATAAAACTTTCTGTTCTGTAATAGTTTATATTAAACACTGTTTACAGCTCATCTCTTCAGTTTTGCCATGAGTTTTTTTCTCAAAATTAAAATAGTACAGTAGAAATTTAATAAAACATAATTTTAATATTGGCATTCTGTAAAGATATTTGGTGTTGTTAGTGGTTTCATTTTTAATTGGTCAGTGCAGTGATGTTGTTTATTACTTTACAATATTGTAGAATATTTATATAAGTTATATAGGAGCATTATGATTGTTGGTGCTTGCATATCCATACTCTGTTTCACACTTAACCATGTGTTTTGAATAAAAGGCCTCTAGCTTATGGTTTTGCTACAACTCCAACCAAATACTTTGACTAATATTTCGTTGTATCCAAGTCTGGTCAGTCAGCTGTTTCAGCATGAGCTTAATGTAAAAAAAAAATGTAGGGGAAACTACATTTTTGCCTTATATTTGCATTGAAATTGAACTTAAAGGAAATTAAGCCAAATCCTTGACTTAGAAGGTGCTGGCACAAATTTGGGACTGGAGAGAACATTTTTAAGAAGCTAACTGAAACAGAAGTCAATGTGGAAACATAAAGGTTTCTCAGTCTGAGCGGAATAGGCTTCGTCTGGCTCCCACCTGGCACTGCCTGTGTTTTCCAATCAATGCTTTTGTTTTTTGTTTTTTTTAACAACTCTTTTTTTTGCAGAACTAATTATCTGCAGCCATGTATGTGTACATTTATTTTTACTGACTGAAGCGGATTTTAAACACAGCAGTCACTCTCACTATTAATGTAATTTTCCATATTTTCTTCCTATATCACTTTGTCTGTCTCCTCTGCCACTATTCAGTGCTGTCAGATTCTTGTGGTCAATGGTGTGGACCTGGGCATTAGGGACCAGGACGGCTTCACAGCAGCCGACCTGGCTGAATACAATGGCCACTCCCAGTGTGCCAAGTACCTGCGCACTGTGGAGAACATGGTAAGAAAAACAGCATACACTCAACATACAGTGGGGGAAATACCAGATTTTGGTATTAACTCAATAAAGTGAAATGACAAAGGAAAAAAAGACAGTATAAAAAAAGCTGATTGATTTGTTCTCCTATGTGTGCTAAATACAATCAGTTAGGTTAGTGCACGTTGGAAGCTTAGTATTATAAAGGGTCACCCACTGCCTGAAAAATCATTTGTTACCAAGCTCTCATGCAAGAAACATCATGATGGGTAGAGGCAAAGAGCTTTCCTAAGACCTTTGCAACAAGATTGTTAAGCAGCATGGCAATGGAACTGGTTACAGACAGATTTCATAGTAGTATTCCAATAAGCACCATTTGGGGAATTATCCACAAGTGGAAGGAACATCACTCCACCATCAACCGACCACGTACAGGAGCTTCTTGTAAGATTTCCAAACAGGCAGTCAGAAATTGAGTCAGAAGAGTTGCCCAAGCTTCAGAAAGACCTGGAAGCAGCAGGTAATTGTCACAACGGGCAATGCTCTCCACCGCCACAGTCTTAATGCATGATCACCCCGGAAGACACCATTACTGAAGAAAAGGCATGTTTAAGCTCATTTGAAGTTTGCTACACAACATCTGGAGAAGCCTGTAGATTACTGAGAGAATGTGGTGTGGTCAGATGAGACAAAAATTGAACTTTTTGGCAACAAGACAACACACTATGTTGGAGGAGAAATGGCTCTGCATATGAAGCTATAAATACAGCACCTAAAATGTAGTTTGTCATGGGGTTTCCTCTCTTCTCATGGCACTGGCAATATCCAAATGATTGAATGGAAAATGAATGGAGCCATGTACAGGGAAATCCTTCACAAGAATCTGTTGCCATCCACCAGGACGATAAGACAGAGGTGTGGGTGGACCTTCCGGTAGGACAGTGATCCAAAACATACTGCAAAGGAGACTGTCTGCTGGTTCCACAGGAAGAAAATAAAGGTGTTGGAGTGACCCAACTAATCATGATATTTAAACCCAACAGAACATTTGTGGAAGGAACTGAAGATCAAGATTCACCAGCAGGCCCCCAGGAATCCAGATTGAAAGACTGTCTGTGCAGAAGAATAGGCCAAAATCCCACCTGAACACTGTGAGAAATTACTTTCCTCATACTGGACGTGTCTTAAAGCTCTCATTGCGAACAAAGGCTTCTCTACCAAGCATTAAATAGTTTTCAGTTAGTGTGTTTGATACTTTTTCCCTTTGTCATTCCACGTTATTGCACATAACTTTTTTATGGATTGGAATGTTACAAGTTCTTTAACTGTGAAGTTTTACTGAGTTAATGCCAATATCTGGTCTAAATTTCATGTAAATAGCTACATTGAAAATATGTTTAATGACAAAAATGCTGGTGTGTTGAATACTTATTTCCCCCACTATATGTTGCTGCACTGCATTCTCCTGCAACCTTCCTGTGGACAGGATCAAACTGAGGTGGAATTTATCAGTGAGGATCACAGCATTTTATCCACACAAACATCACAGGTTCATACTAACTACAAGGAAATAAGTTATACTTTAAGTTTTCATCAAACTTGGGGACATATGTCTTACTGATGTGTCATTTGCATTTCTGAAATTAATTGGCCCTGTGGGAGCTCAACTTTCACACGTCAAAACAAGAGAACATACAGTATTTGTTCTAGACCAAGAACGTTTGTCAAGTACAGCATGTGAAATGTTGCCTTGTTTGTTCTATCAACAGCACTAATACCCAGCTTCCATGTCACCCTGCTCTGAAATTATTAATTATTGTATCTGCTGCAGTGACTACATGTTCCATCACCAACTTATAGTCAATATTCTACATATTAGTAAAAGATTTTTATTAAAATTTTTCATATTATTCTTAATACTAATTCTAACTTGGTTTGTGCACAAAAAATATAATGAAAAACACAAGACTGCGCAGACTGCAGCAACAAAATAGTTGCTGAGCCAACAAGTCCCTTGACTGACATCAGTTTTCCTCACCTAATTACTAGAGCTATTAACACTTGACAGTGGCCTACATAACTTCAACCCACTGAAATCCCCAAGTGGCCAGAAGAATAATAACTCCTCCACGCTGAACTCTCTCTGGTGTGTGGGAAACATCCCCCCTCCCATGTATTCTTCCCATAAGGGACATTCAGCCAACTGAGTACTGCTCTGTGGGAAAAGCAAAGGGCCCCAGAGCCTTTCTGATCAGCTGTGAGATGTTTCATTAGTGTGCAGTAATTAAACTCATGCTGTCCTCCTCATGTAACTCATCAGGGACTGAGAGGAGGTGGGAAGGGAAATTATCAATGAAAAAGATAATTCATAATAATAATGAATTTATCCATCGTTTATAATGACACTGTATCCTAATGGTTCAACAAAGCAGATATAATGGCACTTGTATTCATGAACTGCATCCTCTGACAGAGTGTTGAGCATCGTGTGTTGTCCCGGGACCCCTCAACGGACCTGGAGTACAAGCAGCCGGACTCGGGCCTCTCGTCCCCAAACACCACTATGCCCCCCACCAGCCAGGTGGCACACTTTGACATCAGTTCACCATCCAGCTCCCTGTCCAACTACGACTCAGCCAACTCAAGCCAGTCTAGCACTGGTGAAAAGAGGAGCAGCTTAACAATGTCACGAGGCCCGCCTGCTCAGCTGAACACAGTTGCACATGCAGGTCTGAAACTTTTTGCACTTTAGACTAGAATTTTGTTTTCTCAGGTGAACCAACAAGGTAACTAGAAAGATACTTTGTATGACTTTTTCATTTTAATTCCAAATGATCCCAAATGGTCCCACTCTGTTTCTAAATCGAAATATCAAAGGCTGATGAGCTCAAGAATCAAATAGATTTTTTTCAGCTCATAATCAGAGTGACAGGTGAAACAAGCTTTGCTATCTTCAACCATTTAACCATAACTTCTCAACTGCTATTTCTTTTACATGCCAAACATAGCATCTCAGCAATAGTGGAAACCTCAGCGATGTACTTCAGTAGAGCTAACAACATACAGCAGCTTGCTTCCTGCTGTCCCAGTTGTACTGGTGCTGCACCCTAGTGGTCTGTATGAAGAAATTTTGTAATGGATGGACCATTGGAGTAACTTGTGTTACTCATTCATGTTTGAATAGTGTATTAAAAGAATGGAACTGAGTAAATGTTGATTTATTTAATGCTTTGTTTTTTTCACTTTTTTTCCACACACTGTTTACATTAAACATGCCTACACGGACTGTCTTTGTTACAGGTGCATCCGAGTCAGCCATTTCAGACATGCAGGCGTACATGGACATGCTAAACCCAGACATTGGCTCTGACATTCCCAAGAAGAAAGACATGCCAGATGAAGCCACCTCCAAGCCCCCACCACCACCAACCTATCCGCCCCCGCCTCCCCCACAGGCTCCTCCGGCGCCCCCTCCGCCCCCAAGCTTCCCAGCTCCACAGCCCCCTCAGGAGCCATCGTCAGCTGAGTTCCTGAAGGTGAAAAGCAACTTGCGGCATGTGGAGAGCAACTCTGGCAAGAAGGAGGTAAGGAGGGTGGTGGTGAGTTCTGAAATGAGCTCAAAAGATGAAGTGGTTTCTAAGTTGAGTATCAGAGATGTGCAAAGATTTGCTCATCTAGAGAGAAATCTCTAAAGAATTCCCTCATTACATTTTTCATTGTGATCACTGATGGTGCCTGTCCATCAAACAGTTGCACTGTGCAGAAATAGCAAATAGGCTCTCACCTTCTCATGCATTTGTAGTATAAAGACAGGCAAACAGACAGACAGTATAATTCCCAGTCTTTCTTACATGGGATGGGAGGTCATTATAGCTAAAATATGGTAACAGTTTATTAAAACTGTAGTTTTGACATGATAAATGAAAATAGAACAATCATAATCAAGCAGCAGGATCGGGTGTTTGGGATAAATTGGCTGTTAACTGCCATTTTCCCTTGTGTCTAATCAGTTGGGCTGTTGTTTCTGTGTAACAGTGTTCCTTGTCTGGGTGCCCACAATGATGTTATTGTGCTAGCATGGCTAACGAGGCTAACAAAGATGCTCATTACCGTGACAGGCCTCTGGGTTGACACACATAATGGTTGTTGTGATGGGTTTGATCTTAATTCCAGTAATTAATCTGGCCACAGATGACTCAAAAGCATGTTTAAAGAGCTGACAAGGAGGAGCAATTAAATTTGACATCAATAATAGTTTCAGTGCTTCTGGTGGTGGTTCAGTGCTGCTGTAAAGTACATTAAAACTGGTTGTGAAGTTGTAATTGAATTGAGTTGTTCAGGGAGCATTGTGATTATAGATGAAAGATAACCAATCTGAAGAATTGCTTTCACCTCATGAAGAATTTGTTTTGTTACCATGTCTCCCAGTATGATGATAACAAGATATGAGTGTTTGACCAGTTTCTTTAGCTTAACCAAATAGCACAAGATAAGATAACGTGAGATATACATTTCTTAAATTCTAGATCATTTGCATTTTAGTCTTTATTTCATTAATTTCTGCAAGTGTAACAGAAGTAAAATGTTTGCTTCTATCTTGCATAGTAATTGTCAAATGGCACACCTCCATGTCAGCGTTTGTAAAGGTTGTCTGTGCTGTACCGTTTCATCTAGAAGCAGTAAAAAGTTAGGGAGCTGTAGAACCAGATGACGTGCAGGTAAAATCAATTGTTCAAACGGAAAGACAAGGGCTGTATGCATAGATCTGCTATGCAAAGTTGCCTGCTTTTAGCTGTTATAACGTCCACAGATAGCAATGTTGTCCTGTCTCCAGGGTGAGCTCTGTGTCTCTGTATGTACACGCATGCGCCATCAGCCATGTGGGGGAGAGTTTTTTAATTAGTGCCACCCCCTCTCCTCTCTGTACCCAGGTGACCAGCCTGAGGCGTGCCCTCATTAACAATTTAGCAAAAGGAACACATGTACAAATGCGTGCACACACACACACGTACAATTAAGATCAGTGTGTACTATATACACTGGGAAAAACAATCTACCTGGGGCACCATAGTAACAGGGAACAGTAACCTCATCCAGGGACACAGCAGATCAAATGGACCAAACAAACTCTTACTGATTCTCTAAAGTGTAGGAAGCCTGTTGAATGCAGTTTTACGTCAAAGACTTTTTTTTTCCAGAGTTTTTTCCCGCTTCTCCCCCCTCATTTGTCTGTATTTGCTTTGACTGAAGTCAAATGTTTCGTGTGAGGCAGCCAAACAAATGACTGCTTTGTCATATATTCATATATTCTTCATTCTTTAGACCTACTGTTGATCTTCCAGTAAACTTAGTATTTTTTTCTACCATTTTTGGCTGCTACTTTGGGGCACAGAACACTAGAATATTCTAATAATCCTAAAGCTTGAGAGATTTGAGTGCAGCCAGCCATGGTGAGGGCAGCACTAGGGACGTTGTGTTTTGCATAAGAGGCACTGGGCTGGGTTGGGGAGTGGTTGGTCTGTGGGCTGGTGGTGACATCATTGTCACTGCTGTGGACGGTACGATAGGTTATTGATGAGGCCTGTGGGTAAAGTGAGAGGGCAGGTAGAGTGACAGGTGTAGCGCTGAGCGGAGAGGTGGTGACGCTCTGGATCTGGTGACAGCTACTCTCTGTGCTTTGCTGAGCTTTGTGGATAAGGCTTTGTCCAGCCTGGAGGAGAGCTGCAGGAGAGGATTTTTAACACTAAGGTAAGGTGTTAAGAGGAATGAGAAAGCTGTAGTTTTACTAGGGGCAAAAGTGGTGTCATGTTAAGGATTGAGCTACAGATGCAGTAAACATATTACAAGTTTCTTTGTATATTTTGGCTAATCTCCATGTTCTGGAGCTGCTAAATGGTTGAACAAGTAATGTATGACATCGTTTGTCATAATTTAACTGTGTCCTTTGTATTTTAATTGATTGTTGTAAAGTATTCCATTAACTTTTTAACTTTTTACTTATTTTACTTATTTTCTAAGTCTGCCTGTGTATGACTGTAATAATATAATCGGAGGCTTTTGCAAAACCACATGCAAATGTAACTGAACCATGTCAAACAGCAAACAGACTTCACAACGCATACAAGAACATCAGACTGTAAGAACAAATAAATACCAATGACTTTATGCTGACAGACAGATCCATATACCAGGAAAAAAGGCTGTGTGTGTGTGTGTGTGTGTGTGTGTATGTGTGTGTGCCTGTGTCTGTTGGGGGTAGGAGGGTGCAGCTAAAATGCTTTGTACATTTGCTATTGTTCGCCCACCTCCCTGGAGGATGACAATCAAACCATCTGTAGCGCTCGCCTGCTCACATTACCCTCCCACCTGATGAGTGTTCAGGGACCATTTCTTTGACAGCAGACATGAGTCAACAAAAACTAAACAGGCTTATGAGAACTCAGAACATGACACCACAAAGGAGGAGAGGTCAGGGGTCAATTTTTAATTATTTCCGCTTACGTTAACATCAGACATCTGCTTGACGTCTGAGGCTTTGGATTTCGTGAGGAGTTGTGGCGCTAGTAGGCATTAAAATGTAAATGAACTCAAGTCAGATTTGAAAGGCAAACTAACTTTAAATTTAACTTCAAAGACTAAAGCAGGCTTGTAGTTGACAACTTGCAAGGTAGATCTCTGTACATATACTGTAAAAAGGTGCTTACCTATTCAAATTTACACATCATTTTTGTTAAACACATTGCAGGGAAAAGATTTAATGCAAAGTTTATTTAGCAGAATAGTAAATGCAAATGCAAAGGCATTAGGAAAGAGTCTCCACTGATCGAATACAAGAAACATATTGGTCATAATTCCTGCTCAAAATGCGAATTGAGCTTATTCCCTGCTAATGACTGGAAATATATACAGTCTGGTCCACATATATTCAGCAGCATCCAGTGAGGACTCTCAGGCTGACAGAAGTTTGATATCCTGCTTTTACAGCTCCAGGATGAGATAGATGTCAGAGTCGAAAGTGAGAGTGCTGAAAGTTAGTGACCTCTGACCCCGCTCTGCAGACAGAAAGGGTCTTTTACATCAGACCCAAAGCTGCATGTGAAATCACGCATGTTCTGTGGCCCCGTAGCCTCCACATGAAACATTAATGCTAATGTTTCACTTGGACTGAATTAAAGCTTTGTTCTGGTATTCAGATAAAGCCTCTTTGGTCACATGAAAGAGCTAATCTGGCAAAAAAAAAACCCACTAAGTATATTTTACAGTGTGTTGTGCCACAAATGATAAGTTCACTCCCAAAGCACAGATTAACCATATAAATCCATGTCCCAGTGAGTATTTCTAAAAGATCTTGATTCTGTTTTTTTGTCAGCCAAATACGCATTCTTTTCTTTTTTTAGAAATTAATTCAGGATGTATTATATGGTTTATTACCATACAACATGTAAAACAAGCAAATAAAGCTCTGTGATTGGTCTGGTTTCTGGACTACATGTTTTGCATAGTGAACTCTGAATGTCATGTTTTACTTCCCACTTCCTGTATTGAAAAGAAATTTACCACCTTGTAATGTGTAGCCAGTTTTACTTTGGGCTCTAAGTAAGACTTAGGAGTCACATCTAAGAAACTGTAACCAGGGAGTGTTTTAGGTAATTAAACATCAAAACAGTTGAAATTTTACTTTGATCAACTAATTAATTTATAAAATATAATTTCAGCTCTAACTTAGTTCAACCATTTAAAGGTGCTAAAAGCAAAAATATTTGTTTCTCACACAAATCTTTTAACTGCCTGAATGGGCTGAAGTTGAATTTATAATTTCTGGAATGATTGATTACAAAATGCATTGTAAACACTTAAATAATAAAAAAAAACTAATGAATAGGCTGAACCAAAGCTATTTATATTTCTCACTCTGATTTATTTTTTTTTTTAATTAATGTTATGTCTTAAGCAGCTCACTACTGGAGAAAACCACGAGAAATTACGGCGTGTGGATTCAAACAGGAAGTCGAGGAGCTTCAGTAAGCAGCCCAGCACTGGGGACTACTATAAGACCCTGGGCAGTGACACGGCTGAGCCCCGTGGGAGCAAAGGCATGGCCCCCAACGAGGAGGTAAGACAGATATTCAATGTTGTGGCAACATCACAAATATGGTGATGGATGGATACATAAAATGGCCAAGGTCCAATAAGCTTATTGTATTAAAACGTCTTTCTGCCATTTTGTGCTTTAATTAAAAAAACATTTTGTTCTATATCACCCTTGCAATCCTGTAAAATGATATGTGTGGGAAGGTGAACCATAAACCAACAAGCACTGACCAGATGACTGAGAGGAAAATAACACTATTTTTAAAAAAGTAGTAAATAGTTTATTCGTGATGGTGCATGGGAACACACATATTTAGACATCATGACCTGCTTTTTCCTGTTAGAGGGCATTTTATGTAATTTATTCATATATGTTATTTAAAAAACACATGCACAATGATGATGATGTAACTGTGTTTACAGCCAGTCATCTGACATCCACTGGGGAATAATCTCTCAAAACTGGGTCACCTCACAAATGTAATTGTTACATCTTTTTGACACAGTACAGCTTTGTTCAGAGCAGTAGCTGATTTCAGCCAAGGGCTGATATAAAGGGCTTTTTAAATAAGATTTAAGATCAGTTACATCATGTATTGCTATGTAATGTATCTTGCACTGCCAAGTGTTTGTTTAATTGCAAATTAATAGTTCAATGGCTTTAATTGTAATGGTATACTGGTATATATACATGATATATACATGCATACATACTGGTATAGGGTTTATAAAGGGTTAACACTGTGCCCTTGTAAGGTCTAGGATTGTGAGGGCTCCTCAACTTCTTACAAGGTCCTGTTCAGGATAAGGATACAGCTGATGGCATATTGGCATTAGGTTACCACACTGACTGCACTATTTGCCTGTGCATTATGCCACTCAGCATGTTATGTAATCTTGTGTCCTCTTGAGCTTTTGTTTGCTGCCTGATGCAAACTGCCCCCTTATTTCCATCAGCTCTTTTGTCTCCACCCCATTGTGTAAACTGTCCAAGAATCTACAATGGAACAAGGTCAGGACAATCACAGGCAGAATGCTTAGCAGGACCAATGACCAGATGTCATATTAAAAAAAAAGAGAATACCCCTTAATTTTTTTTTTTTTTTCTATGGCCAAGGATCTGGTTCGTGTATTCAAGTATGTTAGTGGCTGCTTTCTCATTGTATTATTAAATTGAGATTGATTGGAGATTAAGCTACAGATGGAAATTACATCAAATTCTAAACATTTACAAAATAGAGCACTGGTCATTACCCAGTTCAAACAATGAGCCTCAAAAGACTTAGACTTAGACTTAGAAAACACTGCTGTAATGATAGCCTCATGAGATGAAATAATTTTCTTATAGATTTTTTGCACCTCATGAAATAGTCTGGCCAACTGGGAACTGAGTCTGGGCAGGCTGTAAGAATAACACTATCATTTTTCAGATTTTGAGTGAATAGAATACATTTTCTTGTGAAAGCAAGTTTGTATAAGATGCTAGATTGCAGGTCAGAATACATGTGCTTTTATATGTGCCCTAAAAATATTCAGCAAGGAAAATTTCTGTCTGACTCCACCAACACCTGTTTGCTGCCACATGCCTGCACAGGCAGCTGAATGAGGAGTCTGTTGGACTCTCATCAGTGTCCCAGAAGATACAATCCCATGGGTATCAGGGGGTGGGGGTGTCCTGGGTGATACGGGGTATAATCCACATTTAGCCAATTAAGGCCTCAGTGGGGCCCCTCCTGGTCTCAGAGGCACCCTAGCAGATGGACCAGCTAATCAACGGAAGCAAGGCACGTGCTGCCAAGGCCCATCTGGACATAGCCCACCCCCCAACTCTCTGGGGGGTTGAAAAGTAAAGGGTGCAACAATGATAAGCACGCGTCTGAAGAATAAAGGAGGGGCAGGGTCGAGTTAAATGTCACGGTCCATTAACTTGCACCCAGCAGAGTTATGGCACACTTTCAGAACGTGTCAGACGCGTGCGTGCTAGGGGAGTACAGGGCGTGGCAGTTAACGCTTGCAGTGTCACTTGCAGTGACAGATGGCTTCTTCCCTCTGTTTCCCCCTCAGTTTCCCCCAAGAGATTAGGTCATATTAGTGCTATTATTACCAATAGGGTATTATGTCTTTATGAGTTGATTAAAGATGGCAGGAAGCAGAGGGAAGGCACCTCTATTTGGGCTGCATACATCTGTCACTGTTGACAGTCTGTGTGCGAGAATTTAGGGATTGCTTATCCCAGCAGGAGTTTCAAGTGGCATGCCAATGCAAGCAGGCAAAATAAATTCAGTCACTGTGGATTTAGTAATTGTTTTGAATTTTTTTTTAATTTTGAGAAAAATAAAAACATTTATTTTTTTTCATTTGTCAAAAAAGTATTTTGAAGGAGCAGATGTATTTAAAATTTAATATGTTTTTTTTATTATTATTATTATTATTATACATGTTTTAAGAATATAAAAGCACTAATCACCAGAGGCCAAAAAAATCTTTTGGATTTTAATTATCAACATTTAAGAGGTGTTTAAAGTTAAGTGGGCAACATCTTTGCATGGGCCTCCTGTCTCATCCCTGTTATCAGTGACCAAATATTGGCTAACACAGTAATACAACAATGTAGTTGCTAGGAGAAATCCTACAGCGGTGACTACAACAAGTTAATGGGTATAAAATATGGCTGACTAATTCTGCCCTGTCCTTCCCTCTCGTCTCCAATCAGGGCTCCGTGTTATTGGAGGAGCCTAACGACAGTCCCGCCCACAGTTCTGAGAATGGCACCACAGAGGAATCCGTCCCACCCCCACCTCCACCACCTCCACCACCTCTTCCCCCAAGCAACCAGACGCCAACACCCCCTCCACCTCCTCCGTTGCCCCCAGAGACGCCAGCCACCCAGAATAATACCAGCACTACTTCCTCCAACCAGCGACGCCCATCTTCCTCATCAGGAAGTGAGTGATGTTTAACTTTTTTTTTTTTTTACCCCTACTTTCACCAGCCTTTAATTCTTCTCTTTATTTACTACTTTTTTTCTGGCACTTAATATCTGTTCAGAGATCTTAAAAAAACACTAATTAATTTATGCACATTTTACTTTTGTTTGCTTATACAGCATTATTATAATTACTCCTAGAAAGCAGAGCCCTTGTTATTATGGGCACAATGTAATCTCACTGGGTATGGATGAGTTGAGTTTGACCCTAGCATCCTAAATAACATGATAAATTAATGATGTTGAGCTACGATTACCTTGAGACCTGGTTTAGTGTTCAGCCATTTCCTTAAGTGCCCTGTTGCCCTGGATGCTGCTGCCTGACAGTGTACATGTTGTCCTAGTTACAGGGAAATTTTAACTGTGCAATGTTGTGAGTTTTTAAAGTATTAAATTTGAATAATTCTTAAATTTGGTAACACCTAATGATATGTGTGATTCCTGCTCAACCACAGGACAAAATAAAATAATAAAAATACTTAAATAACAGATAAAGCACACTACCATATGAAAGACAGTTAAGATATCTACATAACTGAGTCCAGCCTGTAAAGTGCTGACAACTCTGGGACTGCAGTGGATGAGGAAAACATCCCAAAGTAACCTTTATTTGTCAAAAAAATGAAGGAACTTTGGGTCAGTCAAGTTAGAGAGGGGTCCAAGAAGGCTGGTATGCATCTAGTGAGAGGCGACAAGAGTTGAAACATACAGATTTCTCTTTGGTTAATTATTATTATACTGATGCTCTACTTCATTCTTCTGATTGTCACGCCAACACTGTTCTTCTGCTAATATTACCCAATCCTTTTCTCCCCCATTAACCTTTTTACATTTCTGTTTACATGTTCCTTCTTTTACCTGCTCCTTTTCCACCTGTTTTTTTAATCATCATTATTTTTGCCTGCCATGGTCTGTCCTCACTGCTCCATCAAGGTGCGGATATCTCTGCCTCTCAAACAGAGGGAGGGGCACTAAGACAGATGAAGAGTAAGTACAGACTGGGGAACCAGTCTTTCAACTAAATCAGTTCACCCCGTTACACATCACATTTAAGGTTCACTGTAAGCCTTCACACTTTCCTTGTAAGATTCTGTTTCAGAAGAGTGTTTCATAGAAATATTTTGCCACTCTCTGTTGCAATCTTATTTAATGAAAACCCTGCTTCAACCTTTTTCCAGCTTATTAAAGGCATAAGTTGCTGGTCTAAACAACCAGTGTTCAATAATAATAATAAAAAAAATCACACCCTCTTTCACAGTTATTATATAGTACATACTGTATAGATTTCCACCATGGCTAGACAGAGCAACAAAAGAGCAACACCTGCGGAAAGCAGCTGCATTACCTTAAGTCAACAAGGGAACTCTACTAAGTTCCCTGCAAATTAAAATACAACCACAATTACCTCTAACAAAATTAGACTTAGAAAGCTTAACAATTTTCTTGTACAGGCCATAATAGTTTGTTTTTTTATTTTACAGTATTAAAAAAAATGATCATCACAGTAGAAGGTCTTTCCAAGATATTTAATTGATTTACAGTGACCAATAATTAATTATTTTTATTTTCTTGCAAAAAAAAAAAAAAGTCACTAAATTATTTCATCTCAGTACAGAAAAAACAGTTCTTCGGTATTCTGGTTTGGGCATATACTCTTTAACATAAGGTATATTCATTATACTAAACAAATTTTCTCATGATTTTAAAAATTAGTAAAACAGCCACATAGGTTGGAATAAGAAGTAAATGCTAGTTCAGAGCAGAATCAGACCAAGCATGCGAGTCAGCTCATTATCTTGAGCAAAGATTTAAGTGAAGGAACAATTTCATTATGAAATGGCTTCAGCTCTGTGTCATCATCAGTTAAGCTTTAAACTATTAAATCCTTCATTTAGGCACTTTTTACAGTCTATGTATTTGGTCTTTAAGCTTTGTTCACCAAACATCCAATTGTCTCATCTATTAATGCTCCACCTGCTGCCTAATGGCAGGATGGCAATAAAACACTTAGTGTATTATGGTGTATTATGCAGTGTATGTTCTCTAATGGAAAGATTTGTGCTACAGCATTAATCAGGCAATAAACAGGCAGTTAGGTGGTCATAAAATTAAAAACAACCAACACATCTCAGAGCTCAAGATGAATTTACAGCTCAGATACTCATTGAGACGACGGCAGCAAAACAGGTGGCTGAGTGAAATGGCTGCTATAACACTGTCGATGGTTAGATGTTCTGTATTGTTTTCTATTGATCAACAGAGGGAAGAGGGTTGTACTTTTTATATTGAACAGGACATGTCTTTATCTTAAGTGCTAAGGAGCAGTGTGTGCTCTCTAATGATAGGATTTGTTCTATAGCATTAAATGGGTGATAAACAGGCAGTTAGGTGGTCATAAAATGAAATACCACCAACATCTCTGAGGGCTCAAGAGGCAGTTACGGCTCAGATACTCACTGAAACGATGGCAACACACCAGGTGGCTGATTTAAAATGCTGCTGCAACATTGTAAATGGTCAGAAGTTCCTTATTGTTTTTGCACTGATTAACAAGATAGAGAAGATCCTACGTTTATATTACAAGACATACATGACACACCTCTATCTGATATGATTTGCGACAGCACAGCTGTTAATAGAAGCAGCAGTTTGACTGCGCTTTAAGTTCTACCCCAGAGCAGAAAACTTTGTGCTGCGATGTCCATCATGAGAGGCTATTTGTCAAATGTTCTCTACCTGTCACAGCTCCACCCTCCTTTACACTCACTCTGGCAGATCTGTTGAGTCCACGCCCCTTGCCTAAACAGAATTCAACTAACACACATACATAACCTTTGACTCCAGAAACACACTGATATAAAGGTGTATTCAGTGTACCAACTTCAGTCCAGTATAATTTTGTAGCTGTCATCTGACTGGATAATCAACTGTTCAGCAGCACAGGGACTTGTCAGGGGTAAATGGATGAAGGTAGGCTGTTTATATTGCCAAAACCTGATATATGTATTTTTAAAAAAATACTGAACCACTTATATTTTATTTAAGAATATTTTTAGTAGCACTCACCACATCTGGCAATGACAATTTACTGAACAATATAATCTGTTTTAAAGAGCTGTCACATGTTGCCATAAAAGCATTTCAGGGTTCAAAAGCTGTTTCCTTTCATCCACAAAGTTTATACAGGCAGTTACAACAGTTTGAGCGTTTACAAGCACACACTGTATAAGGATTATGAATGCTGGTCACCAGTCTCTCTTTCTCTCTTTGTCTCTCTGTAATCCAGTAAACCGTATGCTTGTCATATATGCGTGTATGAGTGAATTGTGTGTCAGGTTTGTTGTGGAGAGGATTGGTGCCGTAGGGTAGACTAACGAGCTGGGGATTGAAGGGTGACTCTGTATGTGTGTGTGTGTGTGCGCGTGTATGTGCACATGCCTGACCGCATCCGTCCATGTGTGCGCGTGTGTGTTAATTCCTGGCCAGCTTGCCAATGGCTCGCTGTCACTTCTAGTTACTGGTGATTCCTTTAGATTTCCCCCAACTGTGATGATGGGTCTTTAATAGAAAGCTGTTCTCTCCTCCCCGAGAGAGAGACAGGGGAAGAGAGAGCAAGGGAGAGTGAGGAGGGTTGGCAGGCTAGCGAAGCTCTGTGTTCAGCTAGACCCCATTGTGGTCACCTCAACAGGGAACATTTTTACAGGAGGACTCTTTTTCCATTCAGCTCATAGAAAATGAGTGACCAGTGAGGGACTAAGGAAATTCAATTCACTGGAGGTTTACATTCACTAAATAAGGTGAGGTAGCTGTTGGTTCTTGGTGTATTTGGCCCACAATATGTTGTAAAATAGATATGTGTAGCTGCTATAATAGTTGTATATTACATTATTGTGTTTGATTTGAACATTTTACAGTACATCTTTAAGGTTTTTGTATAGATAATGCTAAAATAATAGCTACATTGTCATTGTTCCATATTTTAGTACTTTCCCACTGACTCTGGAGATTGCAGTTTGAGTCATCATGTATTACTGTCACTGTTTTGAAATGCTGATGATTTGGAAAAACATGTACAAATAAGCAAGTGAACTGTATAAAAATATGGCCTCACATGTAAGCACTACTTTGCCTGGTTGACATTTCAAAATTCTTTAATTTTGTCTTTCCTATGAAAACAATGTTCCTCTGTAGTACTATTAGCAATAGAGGCTGTAGTTGAAATCTGTATGAATTTGCTGCATTGTTCACCATAAGCAGATTAGGGTGCGTAGAAGCTGAATGTACACATTTTACTATTGCCCTACTTTTTAAAAAGATGAAAGTTCAGCTATAGCTTAGCTGTGTCCAACAGCATAGGGTGACAGATTATGTGCCTCCTCTCTTTGAGTTCACTGTAGTGAAATAATTCTGAATTGCTCCTCCCCATCTAATCCCAGCTCACTAAGTGTGGACCGATGAAACAGTGCTGAACTCTCACCGGTTTATCTGCAATGACTCTGAAATGTATTCATTGAAGTTTGGTAACAGGGAGACCATTTCATTAACCCAGGCAAATGCCAATCAAAGTAAACAAACCTAAAAAGAAACGTTATTACACTTATCCAAGAGACAGTGGCTCAGTGCACCATAATGACCTCCCATCACTGTCCAACCTGCTTCAGGTCAGTATTGTTACCTGCCTGATCGGATGAAATATTTAACACTGAAATGCCACCCAACCCCTCTCTCGCTCCCTCTTCTTCAGTGTATCTCACTCTCTCTGTTTCTCTTTCCCTCTGTTCCATCTTTCTTTCTACCTGGTTTCACTTTTCTGCTCCATCCTTTTGTCTGCAGGCACAAAATCTTTCAACATGATGTCCCCCACTGGCGACAACTCAGAGCTGCTGGCAGAGATCAAAGCAGGGAAGAGCCTCAAGCCCACACCTCACAGTAAAGGCTACACCACCGTCTTTTCCAACAGTGGACCCACAGGCAACAATGTAGGTCCACAACCTTTCTCCAGCAGTGATGACACATTTATGTAACAGTCACTGACAAGTACATAATTGCTAAGTTCAGAAATTTAACCACAGCTTTCGCCATTACTTGTCGAATGGGAAGTGATTTTGTCATAGGGGGTGTGCTTGCTCTACAACAATATCTAAGTGGGTGGTATGTGTCAAAGTAACATTGAGATTATCGTTAGGGGACACTAGAGCACGTTGATAGTTCCCTAAGGCTAAGGGGCAACTGGCACTCCATGAACCCAATAACTTAACATACATCATGATGTCATAATTTAGACTGATTTAGAGTCAACATGATCACACACCATATGAGTTAAGCTCAAAAGATCACATCTCTCAAGAAACTAGTTAATGTCATGATCTCAAAAAAAATTATGCATCATCTGACATTAAATCTGAGTGGTTATTGGTTAAAAAAATTCACAAGAGTTTTGTTGTGCTCCGTGTTCTCTTGTTCATGTGTCTCTATTTTCCCTCAGGGAAACGCCACATCTCCACCCGAGACCCGTCCATCTAGCCCACCAGCCAAGCCATCATCCCCTCCACCACCCAATACATCCATCACCTCTCCACCACCCAATACATCCGTCACCTCTGCACCATCCAATGCATCTGTCACCTCCCCACCCACCACCCCAAGTCCCAGCCCCAGTCCCACTGGCTCTGGATCTGCCAGGACCTTGTCCACCTCTGCGAGCTATGAGCAACTACCTTCCAACTCTGTGATCAATGGGAACAGTGGTGGTGGCACTACAGGAGCCGAGTCGGGACGGAAGACTAGCCTTGCAGACGTAGAGGCACTAGTGCCCACTCATGACGAACAGGGAAAAGCGATACCTGAATGGAAGAGGCAGGTGATGGTGCGAAAGCTTCAGGTCAAGATGCAAGAGGAGGAGGAGCACAAGCGTAAGGTAGGCATGATGTTGCAAGGCTGTACAAAGATCCAGCAGTTCTGTTGTGTCTTAGCTATCCCTGTTTGTGGTCCGGTAAATGTGATGATATATGGCCTCAGTCTCAAATGATAGACACCACAACAGGGATAGCTCGTGTTGAGTGTGGATTTTTGTGATTTTGAACAATGACGTTGTACAAATGTGTTACTGGTATTCATGCATGACATACATTTGCTCTCTTTATGACTTGTCAGTCAAACAGTTAGTTGAGGGTGAAGTCAAGACTACAGGTTCATAAGTTCATCTGGCATCTATGCCTTCTTGACATAATAGCTGAAGGAGAATGAGTTTGTGTTGTATGTGTCGCAATTAGGGACTTGTTCACTTTTTGAGTATTTTTGCAGTTTAATTACAACAAATGCCATGGCTGAAGCTAGAAGCTGGCTGAAGATTTGGGGCAGCATACTTAACTTTATATCCAAATTTGATTATCTTGCATCTACCCGTCAGTTTCTCTCTTGATGAAGAGTCACTGCAGTGTGTGGTAATATGTGTATTTAGACATAGTATAAATTAGTAATTCATACCGTGGCAATCTGAACACTTGTTCATCCTGTGTAATACAAGAAGGACTCTAAGCGATTGATTAAATTTGACTAATTAATAATTTATTGTTATCAAGGATTGCAATCCTATACTCCTGCCTATACTTGAATGATCCAGTAGGTAGAATTTTCTCTCTAGTATTCTTTAGTGATGCTGGAATGTCGCAGCTTGTTTATTTGTTGAGATGCAATAGTCATTAGTCATTAGAGTATCATTAGAATATCTAACTGGCCTTTGGGCCTAAAAGCATTAAACTATGCTGACCATAAAGTATTTTACTTAAAATCTACTTACACATCTGTTCACTATTTTAGTTACTCCTGTGTTTCTTTAGGCATCTCTATGCATGATTTTTTTCCTCATTATAGTGTTTGTTAATATCAACAGACTTTTTGGAGTGCAGTGAACTGAACACTTGGCTACAGTGCCCATCACAGCATTAACACACTTGACTAACAGATTCACAGTGTGGGCTGGTGTTTGATGGAGTTTTGCGGCTTCAAGTTGTTACATGCTGATTCAGTGGTGTGATGCCGGGCCCATTCACACTACAGGTCAACCAAGTAATAATAACAAAAAAATAAATAAATAAATAAAATAATAATAATACTAACTACATTTGTACCGTACTTGCAAAATACTGCAAATGTGGGTGCACTAAAAATAAATAGAAACAATATGCCATCGTCTTTATTTTTTTCTTTATTTTTTTTGGCAAGCAGATCATGACCTGTTTAAGAGTAATTCCACACCAAGTCCCTTACTCAGAAAAACCTTTGTTGCACTGACGTCTCTGAGTTGACAGTTTCAACTCTGTTGCACCTTTAACCACATCCAGTGTGGTTTCCTATCACTGTTGGGTGTGGACTGTAGCGTGTCTGTCACTTGCACAGTTGCCAGTACCCAACAGTGATGTAACACTGCACAGTGGTGTTACATCAGTATTTGGGTTGTACACAGAACACGCAGCAAGATGAAAAATTCAACTGCTGGATGTCAGTAAAAGCAAAATTCTCTGTGTTTGTATAGTCGCTCTTTAAGGGAAAAAAAATATTAAAAACTGGAATTGAGAACTAAGGAGGAATTGAGCAAATATAGATGTTAAAGGTCTGGTCAGTGTCAAATGCCTAAGAAATACAAATGTAGACTTCTTGTAGTTTTGTAATACTTATGATCAATATTCTATATATCAGTATTGGTATAATCAATATTTGCCAAGTAATGCTGAAAGGACACAGCTTTCTTTGTTCTCTTTGACTAAAAATTAAAAGTAAAAAGTTTTGTACTTTTATTGAGGCAGTGCCATTGCACCACTAAATCCATGTAAAACCTGTGTGTCAGGATGGATTTGCACTGAAGCGTGTATTCACACCAGGAACTTTGAGCTGAAGGGACCCTTCCCTCCTTCCCTTTTTTCTTGTCCTCTGGTCTCCTCTGACCTCTGATTTAGTTTGCGGCAAGTGGGCACTACCAGCCTCAAGAATGGCACTACTCCCATGTCCACAATGCCATTTTGGGCCCATTTGGGGAACTGATGACAGAGGATGACCTAAACCGTATTGAGAAGCAAATTGAAAACCTGCAGGTCATGCACAAGGTCTCAGAAGTCGAGAAGGAGCTGGAAGAACTAGAGCGCGAGCTTCACCAGCTCCTACCAGTTTCTGCTGCCCTCAATCAAGGGCACTTCTCAGTCAATCCAAAGCAGGTACATGGCCAAGCTGAGGATCTTCCAGCTTGGTGCAGCAAGATTTCTACCCTACTTAAGAGTATGGCCATTCTTCTTGCCACCCTGGGGGGAAAAGAGATAGACATCCTGGACCTTATATGTCCTGGATATTCTCAGGAAGAGGCAAGGACTGTGAGTGCCAGTCTGTCTGAAACGGCAGTATCAGCTGGCACTGGATTTATTGGAAGATCTCAGTCCTTCTCAACAAGAGAGGATGTGGAAAAGGAGATAAAGCAGTGTGGGGTTTCAGTGAAGAACCTCAAGGCCAATTATGAAATTCAGAATCAGTCGCAATCTGTAGACAACAAAGCAAATAAGGTATACAAACGTAAGAGGTCACTTCCTGTGGTAAGTGAGTCTAGTTACCCTCCAGAGATATTTCAGGAAGATGTCCCTTGTTCCTCTGCTACAGTCCTTGAGTCCAAGACTAATGGAGATTTACATTCAGTAGAGGAAATGGTCTTACCACTTGTTGAAGAACCAGTTATCATTGCATCTCATGCTCCTCAGACATATGTACACCCTGAGATAATGGCTCCACCTAACATCGAACAGTTCAATCAGGTTCTTTCTGCAGACCCTATTTTAAATAATGATCAACTAACAAGAAGCTTGGAGGTACAGACAGATCTAAGCTATGTCCAGGAATGCATTGAAATGAGGAAAGAGAGAATTGTTTTCCTATTCCTTGAACACTGGCGGAAGTACACTATCTCTGAATCTTATCGGACTAAATATACAGGCAGGAGAGGAAACCATTTAGATGTATGCTGGGAGGACTACAACCAATTTAGTGCACAGATTGGTGGGGAGATACAGAGTGAGGATGACAAACTCCTCCTTTTCATGAAGTCAAAACAGGTAGTAGGGAATTTGATAGGCCACTGGAGGACAATCATGAGTCAAGTGCCCACAAGACAGATCCGGCGGCTGAGTCGTGCCCAGATGATCTACTGGCCAGAGCACTTTTTACCACACATTAATGGGTCACCCGTGAGCTATGAAAGCCTAACTCTTGACCTTTTCATGCTTGGATACTTCCAGCTGCTGGAAATGAACATGTCTCGTAGTGAGCGCAAATTCCGTCACCTCTTGTGCTATGAGATGTTTGACCGTCTTGGTAGCCATAAGTGGGAGGTGCATAAGGCAGTTTCACAAGGAAGTCATGGAGGAAATTGAGAGAGGGAAGCGAGACTGGGCGGATGGTTTTGAAGACATAAAACTAAAGTATTTTGGAGACTCTGGTGAGGGGATAGGTGTAATGACAGCTTCTCTACAGTCCATGTCTCCTGACATGGCCACTATGCCAATGCAGGAATCACTCCCTCCCCCACCTTCACATCCTCCACCTCCTCCACCACAGTCTACTACTATACCTGCCCCATCACCACAACCTTACCCACCAGCCTCACAATCAGATGTTTCTCCCTCATCATCACCACCTGCTGTAGCCCAGGATGGCATATCCAACAATAACCAGTGTGTAGAGCAGAAAACCCTTAAGAACTCACTGGAGGACAATGCTCAGGGGAACGTAAAAGCCAGTGAACAGATTACATCAAATGAGGCAGTGGTTTGTAATGGGAAAAGTTCAGAGCATGACCAGAGCTTGGCAACTGAAACTGTACAACACACTAATGGAATTGCAAAAGCTGAGACCACACAGACCACAGCAGAGAGCTCAGGACTAGATCCAGTGAAAGATGTTTCACCTGTTACAGTTAAAATCATAGAGGAACCTCATGTTGATAAACCTCAACGAAGAGATGAACCTACAGAAGACTCAATTAAAGTGATCTATGAGCTAAAAGAGTTTAGCAATGAGGAAATCATCAGATACATTGACCGAAGCTTTGCTTTTTGGAAAGAAAAAGAAGCTGAGCTTTTTGATATCTAACAACTATGGATTTGGTCAACTAAGAGCCCAGTTCACCTGTACAACCAAAGAGGAAAGAGCAGGATCAGAGAAACTGGCCTGCAGTGGAGTATGCTGAGAGAGGAAACTAATCTGGTGTGTTAGCATTTAAGGTCACATAAGGGACTTAACTGCAGCAAAGCAAAGAGCATCCACTTAGCTGTGCTGACTTTATCATTTGTATTTGCTTAAGTGGATGAAAAGATAGTGTGTGATGTCAAAAGACACATAAATTTGCTACAACTATGTCATTTTGAATTGTGTTGAAACAAGAGCTTTTTGAATCTAGTATGATTGATTGCCATGGTACACTGCTTCCAGGAAAACAAGTTTTTGAAGGAAAAGATTTGCCATAAAAGTTGTAGTGTATTGTGTTTTAGATCATCTTTGTAATGAAGGACAAAACTGATAGAACTCTACACACGTGGTATATACTGAATAACTCAGATTGCACTTCATGTTGATATCATTATTTCAGGAAGGCAAGGAATTCACTTCACAGTTGAACTCAGTACCTGATTAGACAGTTAATAGAAATAAAATGATAACATTTTAATAAAACTTTACCTTTTATTTTTTTCAAAACCATATTATAATTTTAAGTGCTAACTTTTTAAATGTTAACTTTGTTGCTTTATTTAAAGGCAATGAAACTTGGTTATCAGTTAGTTTAAAGAGTTAAGGTTATATAATGGCTCAGAAATGGTCCTTGTTTTTGAGTCTGTAATTTTGTTTATACAATGTGTGCCTTCAGTATACTTTACAAAGATAAACAGTGTGGTGAATACAAACCCTTGTTACTTTTATCATTAATATTCCAGAACTTGAAAACTACAAATTTCTGTCAGCATTCAACTGACAAAGCAATTATCTGAATGGAAAAATCAGAGAGTTTGTAGTTGTTTCACAAAGTATGCTCCATCCTTTTGTTCCTCTATTTATAATTGGGAGTGTTTTTGAAAGATTGGCTCAAACTTTCTATAACTGAATTTGTGTTCCTTTATTATTTGATTTCTACATTTCTGTTAGAAATAAAGTTTGTCAACATTTTTGTGATAACAGGATTTCAGTAGTTTTTCAATTCTATTTTAAGTGTTGGAATTACTGTACTGATGAATATATATTATATATATATTCACATACACACATATATATATATACACATATACACACACACACACACACACACTTAAGACTTTATATATATATATATATATATATATATATATATATACTAATATATGTACCAATGAAAGGACCAGTGTCAAACACCAAGTGAATGCGTAATCCTCCACTTAGGCACTTGTGGCCGTCAAGAACCAAGAACCACACTATTCTCATAGTGCGTCCTCTGCAGCATCAAGATTACCTTCAAATAACCCTCTTAGCACCACCCGCTGTCATGCTATCCGTGGCTTACTGGAGCCATAAGGAGGTTACAGTGAATCTTGATCAACTCACAGCCCAAAAAGGAATGTTGTCAACTGGTAAACTTAATGGCATATATATAGATTTGTATTTATGCAAAGTATTGGCATCAGATTTGATGAAGATGATGATCAATGTCAACTTCCTCTTTATCAACATTGGCCAGACGAATGAAAGTGGCACAACCACAGGTCACACAAGTTTTCCCTGATTCATTGGGAATTTTGAAAGGCTTCCCTGTTATCTTTTATTTCATCTATTACTGATAACTGTAATGGATGCTTGGCAGGCTAATGCAATGTACTGGCAACACACTCTGGCTCAGATGGATGCAGTCGAGTAGCGCAACAGTTGACACCCAAAAACCAACACCCTTTAGCGGAACTTCAACAATCATTGTCCATTAAATTTACATTTTTCATTACTTTTAACTGAAATACCCTAGCAACTCCTAAGCAGCAACTTTTACAACTGATTAGCTTAACTTTTGCCTTTACTTTTTGAGTATGTTATTAGAAACATGCTTCAGTTTTAAGGTTGTAGACCATTAATATTTCCTACAGCATTGGCAGGTCTTGACTAGTTCCATGTTAATAGCTTTGTCCCAGTGGTAATACAAAACATATTTGATCATGTAAATTAATTACAAACAAATTATAATTCTAGCAAATCTATACACAAATATTGAGCTTTTTTTTTTCTTGCTCTGTAATTCCCAGGGGAATCATTAAAAATTCACAGTGTAGATAATCTTACCTGGATTCATGTTTGCCAAGGCAAGTGAAATGCTTTAGTAAAAGGAATGCATAAGGGTAATGTATCTTGTCAGGTGAAGATGAGATATCCAAGATGGCTGCCCTCTTTCTCTCCCCCTGCTCCACCTCCAATTACAGCCTGAAAGAGAGTAAAGGATCCAGTTACTGTATGTGTGCACTGTCTGAGAGAACATCCTATAAAATAGTGTCCTGTCCTTTCAAAAGCCTTTATTTTATTTCAAAGACACAGGAGAAGAGTACCTATTGTGAGCTCTGTTTGCTGTCAAAAGTGCAGTTTACTGAGTACACTATATGCAGTGTTTAGTCTTCTAAGTCTTTCATAAAGGCTATTTGACTAAAATTTGACATTTGAGAATGTCTATGTTGGTTGAACTAATTGGTGGGGTAACATTTCATCACAGTTTTCTCTTGATGCAGGTACTTAAATGCCCTCTCCAATGTTTAGAGGCTTTATGTGATGTTACAACCATCTCTAATTTCCAATTCACTCCCATTTCAGTGAGTAGGTTTATTATTATCCACTGTGACTGTAAAGTGGCAAATGGAAATGCAAAAAAACTAAAACAAAACTGCAACACAAACTAATGTAAGTGATCAAAAACTAAAATAAGGTGGTTAATGACTGTTTTACAAATGTTCAGTATTTCTGCTGTAATACATCACTGTGGGACACAGTTCATTGCATTGAGCATCAGTTAGATCATGTCTAAAGTGATTATCCAAACATATATTTATATTAATTTTCATTTAGACTAATGATTGAACCTGTATTGCAAGACTGATCATTTTGCTAACCATCTATTGTGCTGCAACAATAAAGACTGTATTTCATAAGTAGAGGGGGGTTACAGAGGCAATGCCCTTAAATTTATACTATAATTCTTATTTGAAAGACAGCTTAAAAATTGACCTTCAGATTTGTTGAAGGCTGGTCTCCTCAATGGGGGATTAGGTTGCACAAAGAAGAATAGCAGGGCTGCTGTTACTATTACAATCCTTTACCAACTGGATATGGGCCCCTATCTATCTCTCCCCTCTGTCCCTCTACAGGCAGAAGAGGAGGCAGCACGCCTGGCATCAATGCCGGCCTGGAGGAGAGACATGATGAAGAAGAAAATGGACGAAGAGAGGTGAGTAACGAAGCTGTGCTGCTCTGCACATCTGGTTTTCATCTCATCTTAACTATATTTATGACATCTTGAGCCAGCAGGAGAAGGTCATGCTTCGTGTTTGTGCATGTTAGTGTGTTTCTTTTTTGATTATAGAATGCTGCCTCACCCAAAAGGTTCCAAAACGGAGCCTGTACATGAATTTTAAGTAATCCTAGTATATCAGCAACAATCATGAGATGGATATTGTGTACAATTCCACACTACCTTGATAGAAGCTTGTTTGCCACTGTTTTGATTAACAGGTGCATATATTTGTGGCCAGTATTTAAATACAAATTAATACTAAGAAAACATTGCCACCATAATGTCCAGTGTATTGCGCATTCTGCAGACCATCTGCTTCGACATTTGATGATTTTGCATTTCTAGTGGCCAGTCTTCACACCACTGTTCTATTTTATTATTTGCATATTTAGGCATTGCCTGTTATCTTGAACTATTGATGCATTTCTCCTGACAACTGTTATCAGTGATTATATTAACAAAGAAAGCCTTCTTTTAAAAAGAATTCACTACAGAGCACAAAGTCTTATTTTTGAGCCTGAAACAAGCATATCTGGCACTTGTATCAGCAGTACAGTATGTTTACACAGTTTATCGAGGCACAGGCTGAGGACACAGTAAGATTTTGAAATGAGATGCATCGCTAACATAATGTTGGAGATGTCTGACTTATTATCTTTAACATTTATTTCAAAAAAGATGATGGATGTTTTCTTTTGCAACCTTCTATAAAATTAGGTGCTTAAGTCTTCATTTATCTATAGAGCATTCTTTTGTGGATCTGTTTGAAAAGATATTTCTTCATATTTTTACAGCTATAATTGTTACTCCATTCTGTATTATTTTTAACTAACTGTTGTTGTTGTTTAAGATATTTACGCCTTTCCCTCTTGTTCTTACGTTCTCCTGATGTGACAGGGAACAAAAAAGGTAAGGAAACATTATTTATTCCACACATTTACACAACATCGGGGCTTCTTGAAACGTGTTAAATGTTAAGACTACAAATCTACGATTAGAGACAATGAATCTGAGATCAATAATTCCACCTAGTGGTCAAAAATGGGTACATCATGTCACATACCTTACCACTAAATAATACAAGGTTATGAAGAATCAAAAATGATACGGGGGAAACAGAAACAAGTTCTTATCTATAGTATTAGCTAAAAGCTGCATATTATCTATCCTGTGTTGAAACTAAAGGGGAGAAATTAAAGGACACAGAGGAAGGCTGTCACGGACAGAAAAAGTGTCGTGGTTTTGTTGTTGTTGTAACGACTATCGCCACTACGTTGTGCCCTTCCTTCTCACTGACAAAGCTAACACTACTGGAGAATAAGGTGGGCATTTTATCTTATGCTTAATATTTCCATAATTATATCTAACCGCTCTTAAAGTTAAGATAACGGGCATTAGGTATTTTTGGGCACACGACAACGCCCTATGGTAAAAGTTCACCAAACCACCACACACTCACCTGTCATTTTGAGGCCTAAAACACTGTGGAGCAGGTCGCATTGTGGAGTAAGTCATAACACATACGCATACGAGTGTTCTCTAATACCTACTGATACAAAAAGTAGTAGTACAAAACGACTCCTAAAACTAGGAGACGTTTATTTCAGTATAGCTGCCAAACGTTTGACTGCTGTGGCGATTTCAACGCAAGCGTTTTGCTCGTTTTTCAAATTATCCCCACGTGGGCTGAGCAACCAATCCCATGGCCTCGTTACAGAGCGACGTAAAGTGACATTACTGATTGGTTGATTTTTTGATCGATCCTGCAACGTACAGAAATGTACAATAATTTTAGACATCGTGTACTTTTTTACGGCTACTTATAGGGAAATTAACTTAAAGGGAATTAAGAGAAATTCAATACAACACACAATTATATTCAAGCCATAAGTATGCATCACACTTCTGAGTCAACATGACAATTCCCCCCATGCACAAAGCCATATCCAAGGATGAGTGGTTCTCCCAGTTTGGTCTTAGAGACCTTGACTGGCCTGCACAGAGCCTTGACCCATCAAAAATTAAGAGGAACATCAACCTGGGGCTTGTCACCCAATCAGTGCCTAATCATGTTGATGAATAAAAGTAAATCTCTGCAGTCAGGTTAAAAAATCTCGTAGAAGGTTTTCCTAGAAGAGAGGAGGCTGTTATAGCAGCATATTGACGCCCAGGGTTTGGGAATAGATGCTGGTGTCCACATACATTTGTCCTTATCCTGTGAGATATATTAGAGAATCAAACTAGCGTACTTACTAACTGTATTAACAGTACATTGTCACTAACTTTTTACATTTGTGTATATTACTTTTTGTTATATAACCTGTTTTAGTTTGAAGATTTGCATGATTGTCTTATTAGAAGTTGGACCAGTGTTGAGACACTTATTCTCAAGTTTCTCTTGTAGATGTAACTTGGAAGATGAACAATTTCATGTGATGAAAACCTAGAGTGTGTAAGTTTCTTGTACAATTCTAATTGCTGTTTCGTTTTTCAACCTTTCCTCATGGATGCATCCAGGAAAGCCGAGGAGGAGGCCAAACAGGCGAAGGAGATGGAGGAGAAGACAGAGCTGGAGCGACTGCGGACCTTGGGCTACGATGAGACCAAGCTGGCCCCATGGCAGCGGCAGATTATCTTGAAGAAAGGGGATATAACCAAACAGTGAACTGGGCTGTCCCCCCGTCCTTTGCCCTGCAGCACTCCCCACCCTCACACGCTCGCCCCACGGGCTTCACTGACCACCTTCCCTGTCCCTGATCCTCCACCCTGCGCAGTACACTGGACAGTGGGGAAGGGCTTTTCTCCCCTGAACCCTGTCTGACTCTTCGGTCTCCAGAAACACAGGACCATGCTGTGGTTGCTGCTGTCCACAGGGCCTCTGAGGCTCAGCTTGAGTGAAACACAGCACCTCACACTGAATGTCTCTCGGACACAAACTCTTGGCACTGATTCTCCTTCTTAAGACATTTGCTATAACAGCATCTGTCCTGAACTAAATTAGGATTATCTATAGAATCTTTTCCTGCAAATCAATAGAAGCTATTTTACATACAGTAGTGGATTTAAGAGGCTTATGATAGATTGAAAGTGTCTACTTGTGAGCATTTTTGCCATGTGGAAAAAGCCTGTTATTGCATTATTTTCCCTTTATTAGCCCCACTCTCCATTAAGAAATGATTGGAATAGTAGCTCCTTAACAGTTTTGTCATCTAAACGTGGCATGGACATACAAAGCAGAGGCTTATTACACCCTGAAGCAGCTAATGCATTATGTATGTAGACAGTATCACATCTTTATCATGTCATATACTTAGTCATGAGACTTTTGTATCAAACTCATAGAAGCACTTTCTAATTTGCTTGATTTTACTGCCAGAGTTTTAATCCTAACACTGCTCAAACTAATCTCTTTCTTTATATAAACTTGTTGTCATTTCTCCATGGATTTGGAATATTGATATAAATCCTATTTTAAATAACATAAAAAATTATGTAGTTGTGCAAATCGAATATTATTAATTGGATTTGGAAAAAAAGCTGCAATGTTCCAATTTCATTTTTCTATATGTGACCTAAATGTTCAGCTATTGTGATCATGAATGTGAAATGTTGTGTGCGATAATGTGTATCAAGCATTTTGTGATGCATTATTGAGCACATTTGACCCCAGGGCCCTGACACAGTACAAACACAGTGTGTACAGTCCTGCTAGGTTCTATTTGGATGTGGCCTCTACAAAAACAACAACAACAAACAAACAAACAAAACATGCACATGTGTAGAGAAGCAGACATCTCTCTGCACACACTGAATTTTGCAAAAGTAGAGAAAAGACATCAGTTTATCTCTGTGTGTTGTTCCGGCCTTTGTCCCATTAACCTGGGGGATGAATCTTTGATGAGCAGATCTGCTTACAGAGTGCTCTCTGTCCACCACAAACAGCTGTGACATCAAAAAGGTACTGTTCTTAGAGAATGTCAGTTGTGCTTTGGTAATATGCAGCCACTAGTATGAAGAGTCCAAATTCAATACCTGACCCAGTGTCTTTGGTCAAACATCTGATCACAAAAATGACTGACAAAGGTTATACAATGTACTGTATAATTAACTGTAGATGTTTGACAGAACTGACACAAATGCCAAGTTGATTATTATACAGCTAATTTTATTCATAATCTCTCTGATCTAAACAGCTCCTTCCAGTTCCAGGTGTTTAAGAGTCCCAGGATTCACACATTAGTTCATTCATTTGAGGTTAAATATGGAAATGTGGAAAATCTGAGTTGAATAATTCTGAGCGATCTGAGGAGACACAGAGATTTTGGCAAATCATGAACCTGTGCACTGATATGTAAGAGTAACTGAAACTCCCAATCATGGTGGATGTCTCTCTCTGAATATGAAACACAGGTATTCCCACATGATAGAAAATACTCTCTATGTTTACTACAATTATGTTGGATGTATGTTTTTACAAATGTAGGGTATTGAGCGTATGCCTGTTGTCATGAAAGACATGATCCTGGTTGGGGAATCATTTGGAAATATTAAAATTCATTTTCATCGGATGCCATATGATGTTGAAATTGAAAATTATGTAAACGTCATTGCCATTTGATTTTCTATATATATATATATACCTTATCTATATATATAATTTCTGTATATAGTTACCCTCTTAGAATTTTGTCATTTCATTGTTTCCTTATTGCATTATATTACATGTCTCAGCCTTGCTTGACTAGAACATCGGCTAATTCATGTATATTTTCAGACTGTTGAAAATGAAGAAAATAAATCTTTAATCACCAAAGTTCACAATGTGTTTGTGTTGCCTCCAACAGAAAACGTGTACAATAAAATCCACTAGAGTAGTGCAACAATAAAAATAAAAAAAATAAATAAAAAATAAAAAATAAAAATCCCATGAATAAATGATACCTGAGGCTTATAATGTTCAGCTTTTGCTGAGGTTGATTGGGTTGTGGTGATTTTTGAAGCCTCTTCTGGTGCTGCTATGTTGGACTGAGTTATGAAGGGATTTATTTAAGCTTTTAAAAACTGAATGCGGATTGTACAAAGTGGATTTTAACTCTAATGCACAATCACACATCACAACTTGAAGGCAGAATGAGATTTTAAAAGAATGCAATATAGAGCCAAAAAGAAAAAAAAAAGAGGGAAGAAGGTATCACACATTTGTTTTTTAAGTAACTAATAAAGTAAGCCCTACAGACTTATTGGTTGCTACTTTTGATGAATCCTTGTGAAAAGAAAGCTCCAACCACAAAACTGAAATTTGGGAAGGACATGTTAGCTGTTTGTACAGGGGAGTTTTCCTTAACATGCATTCTCTCCATACACGAGATCATAAGCTAATGCCTACTGTTGGTCACTAGAAGGCGCCAAAGATCTGTCGCCATTGATATAGACAGAATGTCAATAAATATTAGAATGAAAGAAACATAGTAGAAAAACAGTGGAAGATACTTTTTTATAGAGAACATATTATCCTTGCGTACTTGCCTAAGGAATACAGCTGTGCACAGGTCAGACCTTTAAGTTTTAATGCATTTGATTGAGAACTGGTCGAGCTTCATGTTGAAACGCTGTAAAATCCAAATATTAAAGTCTCTCTCTCCTGTGGAAAGTCTCTCCTGTGGCCGCATGCCTTTACCTGCTTGAATCTAAATTGGCGCTTTTCTATGATTGATTGACACTCACCTGTAGTGACGTAGGCAGCGCGGCTTAATGGGCGCCAGCAAACAGAGGAGGAAGTGAGTGAGTAAGGAGAAATATGTGACATAGTGGAGCGAAGGACTACAGCTGCTGCTAAAGCTGCACTTCTCAGCGCACCAGGACAGCAGCCCTCAGACAACTCGGAGACTGATCTGTGATAACATTTAAGAAGGAAGCCTGCTGTTTGTCAGCTCACCTCACACAGGTAAGACAGCTGTTAGACGACTAAACAGCCTCGGTGTTTGCTGAACTGCGTGTCACCTCGGTGTTATGAACCATGGGAATGTGAGGCGGACATTTTTTTCTCCCACCCTAATCCGTCTTTCAGGCGGAGAAGTTATTGGAAATTCAGACTGCGACTGAACACAGAAAAAACAAGCTGTTGATTGATTCTGCTGTGTGTGTTATAACGGTAGGTTGTATATTTTAAACCCGCACTTAAAGCTAATTAATTACTGTCTGTTGTGAATGTCATTTTAAGACTACCACTATAATATGTTTATAAGGGTTAGGCTCGCATAATAACGTCCCAGTGCGTCTGCACTCACAATCTCTGCACAGGGCACATCAAGAGTATTTATCAGGGGAAAAAGTGTACATTCGTTTTTTTTTTGCTGTAGTTTCTGTGGTGCACAGATTTGTTGGAGCAGGTCTTTATGTTCTTTTGTGTGGACAAGTGCAGAGTAGGAGTGAGCGGTGAGTCACGGGTTGAATCCCTTGATATGAGTTTGAGGACTGACACAACTGGCTGCTCTGCTCTATATGAGCAGGGAATTTGATCATGGGTTAGTCTCCCTTCTTTGATGGGAAGAGATCTGGGAGCCTTTCCCTCGTCTCCATTGAAGTTTATGTATGTTTTCTGCTCATAGTTTGAACTTATGTCTACTAGTTGTTCATGTAAAAGCTGTGTCCACCCCCCCCACCCAGACTCCTCCAATGTTGTAGGTGCTGGAGTTCTCAGTAGACCGGGCCGAGGTCACGGCAGGAGAACACCATGTCCGACAGCCAGTCAGACAGCTGTGTGGGCGACCATGTCCCTCTAATTCTGGAGAGCCAGTTCTCCACAGAACTACATATATATGAGCCAGGTGATGAGTGCTGCCAGCCACAATGCCCCTCCACACCCCAGTCTGAAACAACCACACCCAAGGAAGATGTAGTAGACACGCTTGTGGTACCTCAGCAGGTGGTTTTGAGCACCCAGAGTCCTGCAGCGCTGAAGGTCGGCACCCAGCAGCTCATCCCCAAGAATTTAGCCATGACTAGCCGGCCTAAAAACCGCCACCACACCACCGTGGTGACGTTCCCAATAGGACTGGAACACTCCAGCAGTGGGACCAGGAGCCGACACTCGACCCAGGGGCCAGATGTGTCCTGGGAGGATTATGACAGTGATGGAGGTGGTTTTGCTTTGAGGAGGAACCGCAGGAACAAGTCATACAGAGCAGCTGTGACCAGCCTGGATATTGAAGCCATGGCGGCAGGACGAGGGGGTACGACCACACTGAAACCTGTCAGAGAGAACAGAGCACCCAGTCCTAGTCCAGCTCGCAGCCCGGGACGCAAGGTGAATATACCAAGAAGCTGAGGTTGTACACAGTAAACTTACCATAAATGTATAGAAATTAAATGTAATGTGATAGGTAGTTGGCATTTATTTGGAAATCTTGGAGGAACTGCAACATTCTTTGATTTGAACCCAAACAGCCTAATGATAGATTGATGTTGATTGATGAAACAGTTTTGTTTCCGCTAATACAGTTTTGTTTTTCAAATAGTCTGATAGGTCACAGCCAGCATAGCCATTAGTGTTGGCAGTGACATCTGTCAAACTCTCCTTTAGTCATAGGGATGATGACAACTGTTTCCTATCTTCTAGACCAGTACCAGTGTTGAGTAAGTCCTCACAGGGTTTTTCCCAGATTCAAATTAAAAAATACAACATTTAAGGACTGAAAGAGAGAGGCAGTGCTGAAGAGAGAATGAGAAGTTTGGGGAAAAGAAGATTAGAAAAACAAACAATCATTGATGAATAAGTATTCCACTGTGATAATGTCAGACTACACTGCTGTCTCTCCTCTAGCGAACCCTGGGGAGAAAGAGGAAACAAAACCATCGTGGATCCTTCAAAGACGGTATGTTCACTAATGTGTCACTAATGTGTCACTGCTCTAAATTTGACTACATGACTACAAATAGCTGGGAAATAACAACAATGTTTGGTGTTTTTTTTTGTTTGTTTTGTTTTGGTTTTTTTTTGTTTTTTACTGGATTGCAAATGAATTATGTTTATATTGTATCTCTGTAATGAAAATGTTTACTGGCTAGCTGGACTTGAAATGTGGATACCATAATCTCCATGACACAGCTCAGAAAAGATCCCTTAAGGCAACAGGAGAGGGCCGAACAGGAAATCATTCACTGTGAACACTCCCAGCATGCTGTCTGTTGAAACCTGAAGGTGGATACTTGTCCCCTGCCTACAGACACAGTCACTGTGATTTTTCAATTCTATTTATGTGAACTTGTAATCATGTGGAAGTATATGTTGAGGAATTGTCTGTCCTTTTACAGAGCTGATGTATCACTGCACAAAGGCTATGTAAGAACAGTATAAAGATGTCAAAATTAATTTTGTAAATTTAAGTTAACACTTAGCACTTAACACTAAGGTAACACATTGAGGAATCTTTTGACCTCTTCTAAAAATGTAAAATGCAAGAGCGGCCATCTAAGAAGACCATTTAATTTGTTTTACTTACCTTACTTACTCTTCCCTGCATGTTTAACAAGCAGAGAATCACACCGGGGACTGTTCAAATGAATGGTCTCTGTATTATTCTGGTAATGAAACACTGTAGGCAGAAACCTGCATTTAAAAAACTCACTATGAGTTTTATTCCAAACAGATAAATTCTCACCTCCCACGCTACAATTCTCAAAGTGGCCCATGTTATTATGAACTGACAGATTCCAACTCTGCTTTAGCATTTTGTTTCTCACGCTTTACAGAATACCTACAATTACCTTCTTTCAGTACATCAGGCACATTTATGGGTCCATAACAACAGACTTCTGAATGCATTGGCTCATTATGTAAGAAATTTTTCAGTTTAGTGTGCATTTTAGATGGGCAGTGTGTTTTCCCTGTTTCTCTGGTTATGACAAAGGTTCTCTGTGTGATGTGAAAAGTCATGTAGATCCAAACTGCAGAACCATCCCACACTCAGACTCTGGTAGTCAGTGATGTTTGTTGATGTTCCTCAGCTACTCCGCGCCTCTACCAGGAGATCCGTGAGCGAGGCCTACACTCCACCAACCAGGACGAGCTGCTGGATGACTTTGTGGTGGTGGAGCCTCCTGTGGAGGACCAGAGTATCGTGGTGAAGAGCTACCGGCCAGCGCAGCTCACCTGGAGCCAGCTGCCACAGGTAAACCTCTAACTGTCCTGACTTACAGCGTGTGAGCACTGAGGGAAACAAAATCAAGTGCAGCCTCGAAGTTCTGAGAAGGTGCTTGAATTAGTAACAGTTAAACAAGTGTGGATGTCCATAAATCCATTTCAGCCACTTCCTTAGACAGAGAGCACGGACAGCCAGCATGTCAGGCTTCAGAAAACGATATCAAAGCTTTTACAGTACATCTTCCCATTGCAGCATTAATTCCCACACTCCATGGCCCTGTGTTGTTTGCTCTAGATGTCAGAATATCCACTGAGCTTGTCTGACAGGCTGGAGGTGTTGAGATTTTTTAAATAATTTTTTTTATCATCTTCAAAATAAACTTTATAGCCCAGTCTAAGAGCTTAACGTTGGTTTCTTTTTGTGTCTTTAACAAAGGTTAAGGACACAGGTATCCTGACACTGATTACACCGCAGGAGAGAAAGAGACAAGAGGTAAATGTGTGTGTCTGTGTGTGTGTGTGTGTGTGTGTGTGTGTGTCTGTGTGTCTGTGTGTCTGTATGTGTGTGTGTGTGTGTGTGTGTGTGTCTGTGTGTGCATACATTACATGCATCTCAAAGTGTGCAGAAATGTCATTTATCTGGATGTAAGAAAGAAAGAAAGCAGGACTGCTCTTATGCAGCTCTATGGCAGTGATAAAATATCTGTAGGAAAACACAATGGCTTGTAAGAAAATGTAAATATTAATGCACATATTAGTGCATCAACATGTTACATGCACCTTTAGAAAACCAGGCTTCATCACAAAACAAAATAGTATTTTCTGCTTTGTGCTAAAAAATCATTTCAGCACTGTTGTTCAGTTTCTGTTTATATCCTCAGTTTTTTTCTGTGTTTCTGCATTGAGCTAGAGAGGAAAACAGCTGCAGCATGTGGTTACAATAAAGACTGTTGCTGGAATAATAAAATCTGTAGGAGTAATCATTAATAGTTTTTTATTATTGGGTTCTCCAATGATTTAGTGTTGCACTTCCATAAAGTGAGAGAACTTATAAAAGACAGATTTAAAAAAGAACAGTAAGAAATAGCAACAGAGGCCATGATACCTGGAATTTTAGTCCCTCAAAAACAGCATTTCCCATGCTGCAATTCAGTAGCATCCTCATATCCTCATTACATCTGCTACCAGTTTTTTTTTTTTTTCAATCCCAGACCTGCCAACATTGTCTGGAAACTCATTCTTGGAGGTTTTGTCAAAAAAGCTTTCTAGGAAATGAAGAAGAAAACAAAAAAGGATACAGGAACAGGTTTTGACACAACCACACAGCCAGTTACATTTCATTACAAAGTAATTCCATGAAGCAACTGAATATCACAGTCTGATATCGTCTACGTAGTGTAACACCATCTAAGGCTGGATTTCCCCTTTTGTAATGTGTCTTTGCCAGCAGCAGATGTTGTGTCAATACCAAAGGTCCACCCTGTGTGCATTACAGTCCCTGAATAAAGCCACACCCTGCCTGTGTAATCACACTCAGGGCCTCTCCTGAGCAGGTGCTCATCTCGCTCTTTTGTACCTTTTGGTCTAGTTTTACTGAAGCAGTGAGCTCCAGATTTGTAGCTCTCCGTGGCAGGTTTAATTCTATGTTTTTAGGGATGTAAAAGTATTTGGGTGAAGTTTTGTTTTGGGGAGCTAAGATCAACTGGTCCTCTGGGTATGTTGTAATGTCAGAAATATCTCAACAGTGAAAAACTCACCCTTCTTTAGCTCAAACAGAGTGGAGCTCTAACAGTTTCACCATTCACAAACAAATACAGTTCTGAAATTCTTAGATTTTAGTCTGAAACATTAATGCTAGCCTGAGATTTTCAGGGAAGTAGTGTTCTTTATTTAGTTAAGCTAATGCTCTTTGGCCCTTTATCAGTCACTGCAGCATTACAGGAGTGTGGAAGGTGTGTTATCACCACCTGATAGCTCACCTAAGATCCTGACCACAAACAGTGGAGGTTAGCAAATACCATTACAAAATAGTTATACTGTTATACAGGAAGAACCACTGTACCTCGAACACAACTGCTGCTGATTTGTCAACCATTTCTGGAGCTCCTTTGTTGTCTGCTGGTATATTTTTGACATTCATTTGGATAGTTGGCAAACAGTTACTCTGCAGCACAAAGAGAATATGTTTCCATGGAGTCTTCAGACTTTTGTGTCATCTAGTATCAAACCCTAGATTCACCATTTTGCACCAATATTCAACACACAGGGAGAAATTTGTCAAGAAAGAGAGCAGAGATGCAGAATCCTCCACCAACAGTTGATTTTGAAGAGCTCCATTATCATGTTGCTCCTACTGCCAAGCAGAAAACCTACAGCTAAATGCAAAAATTAGAGGCCATTTTGCTGGAAATGAATTCTGGGAAATGTAGGAAATCACAAAATCACACAGAAGAGAAAAAACAAGGGGAAGGAAAATGGGTTCAGGAAAAAGTCAATGAAAAACTGACATGGCATCATGACAAAATAACACAGGATGAGTTTCTCCTTTTTAAAAGTCGAAGCTGAAATGAAAGCACATGATTCACGATGTCCACTTGTGTACTCATTTGGGTATGTGTGGTCATTTGACAGGCAATTTTTGAGATAATCACCTCAGAGCATTCGTACCTGCACAGCCTGGGTATCCTGGTGCGTCATTTCAAGAACAGCGAAGCATTGAGGAAAACTATGACGACCACAGAGCACCATCACCTCTTCTCCAACATCTCCGTCATCCACCAAGTCAGCCAACGGTGGGCACAACGCTCCTACAGACTTACTTGAGTGTGTATGTGTGTGAGAGGGCGATGAAAAACTAGCTGTGGGGAATGTTGGCCGTCTTGTAAAAAAGGATCTGATGATGCTATCAGTGTGTGAACAGTCCACAGGGCTGTTGGTTTATCTGTATAGAGGATCTGCTGTACTTTACAGATTTTAGCTGCATATTTGTGTTTTTTTAAACATATAGTCATGTTATATTCTCACAGATATGCAGTTTCAAGTGACAAAAGTGGGTTGTGGGGTTGACTTAAAGTTTAAAATAGAATATTTGCCCTTAGCATGTCTTTCTATCCTGTGGGCTTCATCAACATGTTAAAACATGCTAGCCAAACTGGTTCTGCTGCCTTGCTGCTCTGAGTGGTATTCCACGGTTTTATGATGATAATGTGCTCGAGAGCAGCCTGTTCATTGCTGGCTGTTTTGTTTTGAATGAAAATAGATAGTGTCTGTCTGTCTTTGATCCTCTTGTCTATTTCCAAGTAAAACAGGATCTGTGAAACTAGAGGGCAGAGAAATCTGACTTACAGTATCTGTGTGTGTAAATCTGTGTTCCATAGTGGCTTCCTGGGTTGGGTTGTTGTTTAGGTATCATTTTACGCCTTTATGTTAAAAGGCCACTTTGCAAGGGAAGGGCTGAAAGTCGTTCAAGTCAGAAGAGACCACCTGGATCTGTGTGATATATAAAATTACATAGGTTTAGTGTGTTAGTATATTGGAAGCTTGAAATTCTCAGTCTGTGTGCCTACAGAATTTTCTGAAGTTCACATTTTTCACATATGCACTGAGGAATTCATTTCATGTCAGAAATTACAGCCTCAAAAACAGTTTCTTCTAGTCATTCAACAGTTACAACATTACAGAAAACATAACTTTCCACCGTGGCACACTAATATAAACAGGCTCTAGTACAATATGTATATCTGACCAACCTGGATTGGTTCTAGTATTAAGTTCCTACTTAATTAGATTGTCATGACTGACTTGAAATGTTACTAATGTCATGGCAGTGATCATCATTTATACACTGACGGTGCAAGTGCACTAACAGCCTGAAATGTAATACCTAAGTTATCACATTCAGTTCAGACTGAACATAGTTTGTCCTCACACAGCTGTGTGTATCCTGCTCAGGTAATTAGTCTGTGGGAGGAAAAACATAGTCCTCTCACTTCTTTGCTAACCTCCCCCTCTCTCTCCATTTTCAGGTTTTTTGAGGACCTTGAACGGCGTCACTATGACAACCCAGTGATTCGGGACATCAGCGATATTGTTCAGAACCACGCTGCCCACCACTTTGAGCCCTACATTGTCTACTGCTCCAACGAGACCTTCCAGCAGAGGACACTGCAGAGGCTGCTGTGAGTAGCAGAGCAAACTGTAACGTGCTGTTGAGTTTTCTGCAGTGACATAGCAGGATGGGCTAAACTTCCGTTTTCTTTGTGTCTCTAAGGACCAGCAACAGTGCGTTCAAAGAGACCCTGAAGCAAATTGAAACGAGCAGTGAATGCGGAGGCCTCCCCATGCTCTCTTTCCTCATCCTTCCCATGCAGCGAGTAACCAGACTGCCACTGCTGCTGGATGTTAGTACAACCTTTCCTTCAAGCGCAGCTCTCAAACATAAAAACGAAGCAATGCCTTGTCACAGCAGGTGTCGCTTTGGAGAATGAGGTGCTTTTTTTTGCCAGAAGTGCTTAGAATCAGGATCAGGTATCTGACCTTTTCTAAAGGCAGGACTCACAAACATGGAACATCAACCTGGAGATCTCTTTGCAAAACGTTATGACAGTCCTGCCAGGATGGGCTCAGTATTGAGCAAAATATATGTTAATGAATTGCCTCAGTAACAACACTTTGCTGAACATGAGGTTTCCATTTTAGTTCACACAAATTGTCCCATTCTTCCTTCAGTATATTTAGATTTCTCTTCCCTTTCCTATTTTTGTTTTACACACAATGAGTTACATTTTGTTTGTTGTAAACCCCTATAAAGTTTTGATTGTCTTATGGTTTGAGTTCAAAACTTACACCTCTATGAAGAAGAATATTATCTAAATACTCCACCCATATTTAAACTGATGTTATCTACAGTGGTGCTGCCAGTTTATTTGCTGACAGAAGTAAATAACTGGTATTTTCATACCTGTTTTCTCCTCACAGACAATTTGCCAAAAAACTCCAGACAGGACAGCGGAGTACTTTGCTGCTGTTTGGGCACTGCACGCCATCAGCAAGGTAGAGATGCAGAGATCAGCTTGTCCGTATGATGAATCTCCAATTCCAACTAAATGAAAGTGGATTATGAAGTTGATGTTTTGTCTTCATTGTCATCATTGTCTTTGTTGTGATGAATATCTTGACAGTTGGTCACGAGCTGCAATGATGGAGCGAGGCGGATGGAGAGGACAGAGCAGATGTACACCATCCAGAAACAAATGGATTTTGGTAAAATCAAGGTAAGAGCTGATCATATGTTTCTGCACAAACACCTTCATGAAGAATACAGTCAATGTAGAATTCCCAGGGTTGAACGCTGAAAATGGCTAAAATATTGGCTGTGGGTGTGAATATGATCAGCAAAGAACATTATGAGACTTCTTCCCTTCGTGTAGCAATAATGCAGATCTAATACAGAAGAAAACATCTTGTTCCAGAGTGCTAAACTGATAAACCTTCTGTCCTCACAGCCATTTCCTCTGGTGTCGTCATCGCGGTGGCTGAAAAAGCGCGGCGAGCTGGCCATCTGCACCGAGGAGCTCAGCATCTGGAGGGCTTTCAGCAACAGGAGCTACTACCTGTTTCTCTTCAATGATGTACTGATCGTTACCAAGAAGAAGAGGTCAGTTCGTTTTGAATATTATTCTCTTAATTTCTAAAATAACGTGTTGTGGAAAAGGGCCTTTTACAAATCTGATGCATTTTTAAATCACAGAAATGTCAGTAAATATTCTCCAGGATGTCAAAATAATCATTGTACTGTGATTCTCTAACCTTAGAGTTTCCTTCACTGAACAAACCTAGTTGTGAATCTACTAAACTTGGGGCTAGAGAAGACAAAGTTCAGAATCACAACCACTTTATAGAGCATTTCATGAACTTTGCGGCTCTTTCCTGTTGCCTCCTGTGGATACTAAGTAGGCCCAGCTGCTGGTCGGCAGGGAACATGAGAAACAGAGAGAGAGGACAGGGGAGGAAGGGGACAGAGAAAGGAGAGTATGGATGTGGTGCATGCATACTTGAGATTCTTCAATCTTGCATTCAGCATGTCAGCTCAACTGACTACAGCTTTCTGTTTTGAGTTAGGGAGGAACCAAACAATGTCAGCTCAGAGGAGGGAGTGACCCACAACACTGAAGTCATTTTGAGGGTTGTTAAGTCGACACTGCGACCCAGTCTTCGGGTTATAATGTAGGAAATCCTGTCAGCAGATAGCCAAGGAATGGGGTTTGTTTTGCTTTTTGTGTGTATGTGTGTAAATTTATACATACACAGTAAAACTGCAGCTGGGTTCAGCTAGTCTATAATGTGCAAAAACTGCATTTACAGTCACATTATTTCTGTGAATGTGTCTGGATCTGGTTAAAAAGCATGAGCTAAAAATTGCTACATGAGTAAGAACTGTCGTGTATATCCAGTGAGGAGAGCTTCGTGGTGATGGACTATGCCACTCTGGAGAATGTGGAGGTGGAGGTCGTAGAGGAGGCTGAGGGACGAACATCTTCACCTGCCAAGGGCAGCTCCAGCCACCATCTTTCCTTTAAACTGCAGATGAGCAAAAACAGCGAGGGGAGATCAGAGCACATCTCCCTGGTGGCCGAGAACAGGTACTGCTGCTCTCACTGTCAATCAGCTGTGTCCTGTATCTACCGTAATTAGTTCAGTTAGTATCTCTCAAGTGGGAATTTACATTGGAAATGATTTATGCAAATATAGTCTTGCTATATCTGTAGACAGTAACAGTTTGGCCTCTGGGAAACTTGTTCCTGTCGTGATTTATTCAAAATTGCATTACCGTGCATGATCTGGAAACCACATCTGATATGTCATCTCTGGCTCCCTCTACTGACAGAAGTCTGAATACCAGTCCAAAATGCTCCCATACGTTTAGCTCACTCATAAGAAACAGACTTTTTTGGTCTTATCACATGTACAGTGGACTATACCGGGTGGGGTGGGATTGTATTTAATGGTGCTTTTTTGGTCTCTGTTGCCAAGGGTGGACCAGGCACGTTGGATAGTTGCTCTTACAGAGCACAAGCAGGCAGGTGTCTTCACTTGTAAAGATGGTAAGTGAGCATGCTTTATTTACCAAGGGTGTCGTGCTTTGAAATATGCAGTTAACTCTGAGTTTGACCATCATTTTCAGTATGTTTGTGTCTAATCTTTAAAAGTGACAACTAATGACAGATCTGGTCCCTTACCTTTCATGTGTAAATCATTCATTACACAGTTGGGTAATGCAGTGTGTTGCTCAGAAAACAGATGGTTCACATTCATTTTCCATTTCAAATGAGTCTGCATCTATTTGAAATGCTCCCTTCTTTGCCAGGATTTTGACCTATTTCTCAACATAATATTGATCTGTGTGAACCCTGACCAGACCATAAGCCCAGGGAACTCTTTAGACCTCAGCCATAAAATGGTGGTATGGCATAGATCAGGGCATGGGTATAAAACTATTTCTACAGCTTTCAGTGTTCGTGGGAGCACAGTGGACTCAATAATTGTGAAATAGAAGGAGGTTTGGAACCACCAGCACTCTTCTAGAGTTAACTAAGTAACCTGGCAAGAAGGGCCTTGGTCAGGAAGGTGATGAAGAACCCATCAGTCAGTCTAACAGAGCCTCAGAAGTCCCCTTCACATCAGCAGCTCTCCATCAGTTGGCTATTTATGGTAGAGGGGCTCAACAGAAGTCACTCAGAGTAAAAGGTATGACAGCCTGTTTACTCTGAAAACATGAGAAAAAAGATTTTATGGTCCAGTGAGACGAAACGTTAACCTTTGGGCAGAACACCAAACAAAATATCTGACTAACACCAGACAGTGCTCATCACCTGACTAATATCATCCCTGCTGTGAAGCATGGTGGTGGCAGTGTCATGCTATCAGGGTGCTTCTCAGCAGCTCAGACAGGGAGCGTGCTCAGATCTGACAGAGTTTGAGAAGACCTGCCAGCAATGTTCCCCCTAATTTTTCACGTGTCTGAGCATACACACAAACTCCCTGAGAATTCCTTGGACCACTGTGAGCAACATCAGACGTGCACACTGTCGCACATGGTAATTTTATGCGCTACATAGTAGTTGCTGTGCGTGGAGAAAGCAAGAGCAGTGCACAATTGCGCAGGCGCGCAGCTTAGCCTGCCAGGAAGAATGGGATCAACTGTGATTAAGTGTAGATTGATGGGCAAATTATTTTTTCAAATTAAAGCAGTGACCTTGTTCATACAAAAACACGCCCTTGTGATACTCCCTGATAATGAGGTATATTGCAACAATGACATTAAAAACAAAACCGTCATACAGGCAGCAATTGCAGTGGGTTTGTGTTATGGCTATTGTTTCAAGTGTGTGTGCATTTCTGTTATTCAATATCCTTATCAAAGGGTGTGCCTTTCCAGAGAAAATGGCACATCTCAGGAAGTAATGTGATGGACAGTATATATGTTTTTACAGTACAACAGGGCTCTTAAGACTTCACACCAACTCATTAAGAATTACGTACACAGAAAACAGAAAAATAAAATCCAGGAAAATATACTGCACCTAACATAAAAGCTTTGGTTTTATTCACCACATAGCATTACGGGAATATGTTTCAGGTCTGCCACAGTATGAGGCCACTAAAGCCTACATGCCAAAGGAGCCAGATGAGCTGGGGCTGCAACAGGCTGAGCTTGTCATCGTCTTACGGAAAGAGGAAGGTGAGGCCCTGGTTGTCACTACCTGTAATTCAACTTAGAATCCAGAGCTTCCAGCTCAGTCAGTGTCCTGTCTATTACAATTAATATCAAAGCTTGCAAGAGTGCTCATATCGAAACTGGTTCTTCTTAGCCTGGTGCTATGGGGAGAGAATGCGAGACGGAGAGAAAGGCTGGTTTCCTGCTAGCTGTGCCACAGAGATCACCAACCCCACTGCCATGGAGAACAACGTGCAACGCATGAAGCGCCTGCGCAAAGAAACCAATGTCTGAGTGACTCTCAGTGGCCATACTATCATATCAGGATGCACAGGGGGTGGACAAAATAACAGAAACACCTTCCAGTAGATTTTTGATGCTCAGTGTGTTTAGTTTTTGTTGAGACGGCATCACTGATGAATTGAACTGGACCATTAAAACTATGAATTACTCTTAACAGTGGTCCAGAAGTCCATTACCAACAGACTGAAAGCACATTTTAAAGCATTTAAAAAGCCCATTAATGCTGTCCTGGTGCCCTGTGGTATAACATGTATGCGGCTGTACATTTGGGTCTTTGTTTGAATCTAGCCAGTGTCCATGTTTCATGTTTCATGTTGCTCTCTACTGTCAGACTATCCAAACCATTTGTTTTAAAACACAGCCATCAGGCTAAATGAGAAGTTAAATTTCAACAAAGAAGAGAAAAAACAATCCATCCAATCCAAATGTATATTGAGGTGTTTTAGTCCACTCTCTATACTGTATGTGGAGCCAATAAATCAGACTTTTGCAGTAGCAGGATTTATTGGCCAACTTGTACAGGACTACTCTGTTATTACCTTGTTGGTGTGAATGTAGATTTGAACTTAATGGCTGTAGTAAATAATGAACCTCAGGTTTTATTTCAAGTCTAGGAACTACAAAATATAATTTTATTGTCTACATATAGAATGAGAAATTGCATGCAAAAAATGATTTAAGACTACAGTATTTGCTACACGATGCGTTCAGGAGTCTTGTCACCTGACCTCAACATGAGGAACCTGATCTATGTAGTGGTAAATACTGGTTACATTTCTTAGTATCACTTTATTTTAGTGTTGATTAAAGATGTTGTCTAGGGTTTCTTTGTTACCAAGGTTTTGGTAAACACTTACAATTTTAAAATATAGTTTTTGGTATAGCCTTTGTGCCATTGTTTCATCTGATTAACATTTGCTAGACCATATAAGGTTGTATTTGTCTAAAAATATGAAATGAAAAATACACTCCAACTTAACTGTCTACTGCCTGTAACTGAAAGAAAAATGATGTGGTTTGTGCCATTGTTTAGAGCCTGTGTACTTGAAAATTAAAATAAAACCACCATGAGACATTTTTCCTGGTTTCTGGACTTTTATTTGAGCTTGCATTTTGTTAAAATGTTTGAATACATAAAAAGTTATTTAAAAATGTCAAACTGACCAGATATCAAATTCCATTTTTTCTTTAAAAACCATTTGGTGTAAAAACTTAGGACAGATTTAGAAAAACATTTGCAGTTTCCCCAAAACTTTTTGTAGCTGTCACATAAAAATAATGGAAAAAAAACAAGTCTGCATAGATTCTGCAGGCAATCGGTGGTAATCTGGTCAAATGCATGGTGCAAGCTTGTGACGTTCGTCAAGTCAAATCTTTATTGCTCAGATCTTGTTTGATGTTTCTTCTTGTTGACAAAAAAACTGTAAAAGAAGAAAGGTGGCAAATTAATTCATTGGACATTTTCAATCATTCAGGTTTAGCCATGTAGCTTCCTACATAATGAGTTGCCTGAAAATGTGCATCATCACCAGACAGCAGAAAAAGAATCCAAATCCCAAAGCTACTGCTCATATGGAAGTGAAACAATAGTGAGTGGGCTCCATGGTGCCAGACAGTTTGCTTTATCAAATCCACTGCATTACCTCATACTTTCAATCATCCATTACAGAGCCAGAAAAGTGCAAATGACAAGCCCGGTAGCAGAGCAACTACTGAACTTTAATGATGCAAGTTCCCCCATATGTATTGTCAGTATCTTTTACAGTCAGCTCTAGATGTGAAATCTGAAGAAGATTGTTTGTGCAGCTAAAGCTAATGGAAATGCTGAAACTGATGCTGCTCGGCCATTACGAGGCTAGACTCACCCGGACGATGGTAAAAGATGGTAGGTGCCGGTGGGCAGTTTGCTTCCTACTCAGCCCCACCCTGCTGGGCCTCGGGAGCGGACGTTTTCTCTGCAGATGGGTCACCTCCTGTCTTGGCCTCCTTGGTTTCCGGGCCGGGTTTGCCACCGGTCTGTTGGCGTCTGCGGCGGTAGTTGAAGTTACGGCGGTAGCGCCGCTGGCGGGGCTGTTGGTTTTGACCACCTTCGCCACCCTGATTCTCCTTGTCCTCCTCACCGTCCCGCACCGGTCTGGGACGGGGTGGACCCCTGGAATGAACAAGGAAAAAAAAAAAAAGAAGAAGCGATAAGCAAACATTAAGCAAAGTGGCAATGAAATGGAGATATCATGCAAAGAACACATCAACCACATTTATTACTATTATGCAGTATTTTTTAGAGGACCCATTTTATTTGGTGGACTTGAGGATAGGATCCAGCTCAATGTTTCACTCTTCTGTTATTGCAACCCTGCATCAATGATCATGCAAACCTTGGTCGGAAGCCTCTGTAGTAGTTCTGCCTCACTGGTTTGTTGCCCTGGTCTGGACCTCCCTGGCTCTCGTCACCCTCACCTCCCTGAAAGCAAACAGATCAAACACCAACGGACACACAACTTTATCGAGAGTCAGTTTTGGATGTTTTTATGTAGTCTACAGGTTGTAATGAAACTGGCCAGGTTGCCTTTTACTGTTGCAAATAATAAAAGTGCAACATCAGTTTGCTCTGAAGTAGCTGAGGGGCCTATTTGTGTCAATTTGCTAAATATTGGCAAGACCCCCGATACACCAAGATTAATTGTTCACAACCACGTGAGTGTTAAAAAGGAGAGTCGAGTATGACATTAACATATCAAGGGTCCCGACTTTGTTACGGGACAGCTGGGTGCCTGATTCAGGATAGTAGCCCTGTGACGGCGTACCTCAGTCATCTCTCCGCGTGGTGCGTTGGTGTACGGGGGCCGGCGGCCGTAGCGTCTACGTACAAAGTATGGCGGGTAGCGCCGTCTGCCAGGATAAGCGGGTCTGCGCTGCTGTTGCTGCGAGTCTCCTTCAGGGGCGCTCTCTCCCCCTTCTCTGCTGCTTTTGTCACGACCTCCGCTGCCAGGCTCACCCTCTCCGTCACTCTGGTAGTTCTCTGGATAGTCTCCACCACGGGGAGGGCCCCTCCTTCGGGGATAGCGCCTATAGCGGTTCCTGTCAGCGGCGTACTTACTTCCCTGGACTGCAACGCCTCCTGGGCCGGTGACATTTGCCGCCTCTGCTCCCTGCGCACAGTGGGATTTTTTGTAAAGAAACACAGTTACCCAAATAAAAGATCTGTGAAATTACCATTAATTGGATGTTTTTAAGGATCTGCAAACTATAGTCAATATTTATGACCTAGCACAAAACTCAGTTACCAACCAGGGCATAGTTTACCTTCTCTCCTTCAACTACATCAAACTCCACAGTTTCTCCATCTCCAACACTGCGAAGGTATTTCCTCGGGTTGTTCTTTTTGATGGCTGTCTGAAACCACAAAGAGTTACAATGTGAGATTTTCATATTCACAATGGTTTTTTAAAAAAATAGGAAAATAAAACTACCTGCAACTTACCTGGTGTACAAAAACGTCCTCTTTTGTATCATTCCTAAACAAAGGAAGAAAATCACTCTCAGTTACATCTAGTTGGCAGTATCCTGCTGAGCCACATAATGCAGCAATATATCTCTAAACAGATTGCAACTAAACCAGCAAGTCTAAGGATTAATTAAGTGCTTCATGTAGCAACTGTATGGAGACCAGCAGACAAATCGTCTGGTCAGCGTTGTAAGCAACTCAAAGCTATAATAGGATTGGGAATGTTCCTTCACACACACACACACACACACACACACACACAGATGATGTCAGGGTCTTTGGGAAGCCTGGGTGGGGGTGGCATTCACTTACCTATTGATAAAACCATATCCATTCCTGACGTTGAACCATTTGACTGTACCCAAGACTTTTGTTGCTGCAAAGAGACACAATAAAACTGAATTATTAAGCAAGTTTAAGGCCAAGTCATTTCCTTTTAAATGTTACACAGAATATATCACACTGTGTATAAATGAAAAGCTTCAAACAATGTTCTCTGTGATTCACAAGACTTCTACCAATGAGAAACAGTAAAGGAGTCAAATGACAACAGATGATGAAAAACTAACCATGGCCACAGATAATGTGGATGTTATATTTAACTCCCAACTGTTGCCCTTTTTATAGATCCTGATGGTTAGGGGTGCTCTACGCCAGCTGCACTTGGTGTGAGGAATGACCACCGACATTAAGGACTGAGTACACAATTTCTCATGTGGATCTCAAGATGTCTTCTTATCCGCACTATCAGCGCCTCTGTCTTTCAGGGCTGCTTGTAGTACAGCATGACAAAGATGGATGAGGTAATAAGATAGTGCGCCGTGGTCGCTGACAACATTTCAAAGTTCAACTCCTACAGACCTACTGCCCCATTTTAAGCCGCACTGCTCAATGCCTGAGCGTTCACACGTGGTAAAGTCGCGCCCGGATACGTTAGCAAGCAATGAGCCCAGCTGGCTCGTTAGCATAGCTATGTAGCTAACTGGGGTTTCAACCATGTGGTTGGATTAGAGCCAGTGAGCGGAAATGGCCGTAATACATAAGACAGCATTTCTTGTGGCAAAGGACTTCGTAAGAATTAAAAAAATATGTCATTGTTGTAATTGTTTTCAGCAGACAAACGACTAAATGGCGAAAGAAATCAGTGGAATCATGCGGCGGACATTTTGGGTGGCCCCTCCAGCCATGTAAATAGCTAACATTAGCCAGCTAGGCTAACGTGGGTTCGTTAGCCAACGAGCTAACGTCGCTGTTAAGTAGCTAGGCCATAATGATAGCCCTTAAATTCGAGCAAAAATCGACGACCGTTGACAGTTGTGCTCTAGTGTATTTAGAAACCAGTCTTGATATGATCGTTTCGCCACCAACACGGGACGAAAGTTTGTGTATACTTTTCGGCTATTTTACAGAAACAAATACCATCGCCGAACCAGGCTCATTCGCGTGAACAAAGGGACGACCAGTAGCTAACGTTAGCTTGCGTTCGACGACAGCCGTAGCCGGTTTAGCAAGTGTGAAATAACTTCGTGTTCCACCATGGTGTGTGATTTACCGTTGGAACAAAATAGCTGAAGTTGAGTTTCTCGTGTCTCGAGGTCAACTACGGTTACCTGACAACCTGACATAGTGAGAGGCAAAGTGTTACTACGTTGGCGAAGAAGCACGGGTCTTAGTATTAACTTCAACGGTCGTGCATGTGACGGCCAACCGGCAACATGGGATTCCATTGCGGATACTGAACGTTAAGAGGCCGACGGAACAGTAGAGATTACCGACTAAAATTAAAGGATTATTTATACCAATCGCACACTCCCACCTGAAAGTAATTTCACGTTTTATAGACCCCGTTACTATTTTACAATTGACATTGAGTAAATTACCAAGCACCGGTAAAGCTAGTAATGATAACGCGATTCATCTTCCGACTGTTAATTTTAGGACTAAGGTTAAGCTAGTTGACAGCAAATGGAAATTCATTTTACTTTGCTTATGATAAAACCTCTAATAGTAACACCATTTTAGATAAAACGTTATCCAAATTTGGCAGAAATGTAGTGATATTAGCTAAATTAACGTTTATTTGACCTGCCAATTTAAAATATGTTATCGGAGTTGACAATGCCAGATTAACATTGATATCCAACGGTTAGTTGAGCCAGCGATCGGCTCGTTAACGTTAGCAACCGCCGCTTTTGCGCATCGCCTCTACTGCCTCCCAAACCACGTTAGCTAAGTTAGCTAACTAGCTAATTTCCCGTAGTCTTACCGATGACCTTCTTATCCCCCGCGGAAGCTGCGGCTGCCGGGCTGGATGGGCTCTCCGCATCGGCAGCAGGTTGCGGCGGTTGTTGTTGTGTCTCGGCCTCGCTGCTCATGGTTACTACTGGTTGGTAATGGCTTCTGCCGGCGGCGGCTCTCTGCTATGTTTCCCGGTGCTAGATGGTAACCTGGGCCGGCGGTGGTGGGGGCTACTGCCTTCGGGCTCTCAGCTTTCCTCTTTCCGCTCCCGTTGCCGATCGAACTGGGCAGAATGAGAAACTGTGCCGGGGAATGTTCTTGTTCAGGGGCCCGCCCAACGACTGTTTGTATTGGCTGGAATCCTTAGCGGAAAACAAAATGCGTTTCTATTGGCTAATACAACTGTCAATTTCGTTAGGGAGACGCGTTTGCTAAAATGATTGGCTAAAGGAGAGTGTACCTGTCTATTTTCACTGCCCCATAGTGATGTCAAAGCCAGACGAGTCAGACAGATAACCGTGACACTTTAGGAACAGCGTGTCTTAGTCTTTGTGTGTTAGTCTTTTGATGGATTTTTTATACACTGTGCAATTACCTGCCAAATGGGATGACAACAGTTATTATTATGCCATTCTTGCATAAAATGGCGTCTTGAAACTGTCTCAAAAGACCCGGAATGACTTTGAGATATCTCCATTTCACGTTCTGTAATTTTATGCCTATATTACATTTGCCCATTGAGAAGTGAAACAAAACTTGATTTTTTCCTATTTGTCTCTCAAGGTTTGAAGTATAATTGTCATTTTGTAAAGGGGTTACTTACCTAAGGTGTGTGTGTGGGAGGGGGGGGGGGGCGGGGGGGTCCTGTATGGTTACCATCACTAATGACTAAATATTAAATGCCTGTAGACAGTGCACACACACTATGTTTATCCTCATGTGCACTCTTATTGAGGGACAGCTGACCTAAATTAAGGGGAGGATTATGAAAGCCTTATTATTGCATTTAATGAGTATGATGTAAATGTTAAATTAATTTTAATGCAGGGTCACAGCAGCAGTGAAGTACCTCTCAAACATATATGATACCATGGAAGATTAGGAAGAGAGCTCATTTTGTTGCTCTGCACAGAACATTATGTTCTCACCAGCCAATACAGTCTGTATATGTACTGTAACAACACAGCTAACAATTGAGTACACTGTGCCATATCACAAAAAATGTCTATGACCCCATTATAGTTGAAATGTGATATTATTACCCCCAATCAATAACTGACTGTCTTAGATAAAGGTCATCTTAGGACATGGCACTCATGATGAACAATAAGCGCAATGTTCCTTCACAAATGTAAACACCAAGCATGATATTTGTATCATGAAATAATTCAGTTTTCACTGGGAGAATATTTAAAATGCTGTCAGTTCCACTTTCTTTAAATTGTTTCTTACATGATTATCCATCTTGAATTGTAATATATACACAAAAGCACAAATGGTGACACTGAATCCTGGTATAATACACTTAAAGTGTTCAGCACAATAAACTAGTTAAATGGTGTCGTTATCCTGAGAGCATTGAGAAACTCCACTTCCAGTAGCACAGAGCAGACAGACCCAGACTGAGTGCGAGACAACCCCACCATAGCCCCCCATCCATTGTCATGTTAATGCTCCGCTGGCACTGTTTATGAGCACTGGCTGATGTGTGAAGAACTCGGTGTTAATGGCCGAGCCCCATTCTTCCACACAAAGATGGGCTTTAGCATTGACCCCGGAAAGCCTCCCCACGAAGAGACCCCCCCAAAAAAAGAAAGAAAAAAAAAACAACCTTCTTCCTGCCTCCATAAGAACAGAGTCTACATCTGAAAGGATTCTTTTGTGCCAAGGGAACAAGGTCCAAGGCAGAAGAGGGAGAGCGTGGATGGGGGAGGGGCTCCGGTGGCTTGGATTTGTATGGATGGCTGGGACAAGAGGAGGTAACCATAAGTTCAGCGGAGGATTGCTTGGTACTGCAGTGAGTGCCTCTGAGGACTCTTGCCTCTCATTGTAAAGTGTTTCCCTACTCTGCACTACGGCAGTAAGGCTGAGATTGGTCATCGCCCATTATCACTTCCGAATCCAGTTATACATCTCTACACAATTGCTAAATGATAAATACCATCTATTTACAAGCTAAAGACAACATCCCTGTTTTCTCCAAGGTCAGACACACATGAAGAGGAGAAAATTACTGAAGAAAATCTACTAAAAACAAGACATATTACCCTGAGTACACAATGTTCTTAAGATACAAAGGTGAACTCAGAGCCGTTTACAACCCTATCAAATCAAATGAAAAGGGCCTGTTAAACTGCTACATATTTTAGATCTTTGTTACTCATTTGTAGTTGGTCTCACACTCCATGGTTATTATGAATATTGTAATAAACATATATTTTGTGAAACTAATTGACACTAGTTAAAATCCCTTGTTATGAGCTTAATGTCAGAATTAATTACATATTCATACAGCATATGCAAATAGTATGTACACTTTCACTATTTGGGTTTGAAAGAACAATATTAAAACTTTGAATACAGACAATGGAACAACCCAATATTTAAAAAAAATCTTCTTAAGAATGCCATTTAAAGGTACAAATGATCACCTCTGAAAGTTTATAAAAATGTAAAACAATTTATTGATAACAAATGATACACAGTGTGACTGATTTAGGAATGCTAACCAAATTCTTAAGGTTTTTTTTTTTATTTTTTTAAAAAGACAACTTTTCTTATTTCTCTTACTGTGACAAGATGTCTTCATTTGTATGAGAAAATACAACAACCGTGCTGTTCACAAAATGAATTTCAAACCCATATATTAAATTACATCCTGTCTTTATCAACACCTACAGGAGATGTGAGTCATCTTATTTGGGTTTGGATGTAGCTGTTAACCTGGGATTAGGCATACAAAACTCAGAAAATGGCCGAAATGATGTACTGCTGAACTTTATCATGTCCTTCAGTGTGTACTGTAGGAGAAAGAATCCATACAAGGAAAATAGGTGGACTGATATTTTCAGAGAAGTATCAGGCAACAATTAGCTTCATGTGTACAGAGGTTGTGTAGTTTTTACATCAGTGTTGTGAGCAAGATGATCACATCTCTCCACACTGTGCGATGATGATGGGGAGTTTGGGCTTGTTGTTGGGTCCCGTAGGAACATTCTGTTGGGAGGAAGGAGCACAAATTTAGAAAAAAGCTCAACTTTAAAATAAATGTGTGAACATCACACCTAACTACATTTACTGCAAGTGTCAATGGTTGGATGCCTGCTTTGCAGTATTTCTGGCTCAAGTTTTAAATATCACTGTGGAGATAATAATGTTCAGGACAGTGAAGCCAGTCACACATGATGAACGATAGAGGACATGTAACAAATCAGTACACTGCTGTATGAAGAAGAAAAGGCCCTTTAACTTTAAACACATTGTGCAAGAGCTGATGCTTTCAGACCATATTTATATGCTGTGTTTAAGCTTGAAAACATTTTCTTATTTTTCACTATTTTCACTTTGTGGGCTCCCTCCCCTCCCTCTCCCTCCTCTCTGTTTTGCTTTGTATTATTTGTCAATCTACATATCAGTTTAAAATGTATTTCTTGATTTATTCCTGCCAAAAGAGGAGGATAAATGTAAATAATTGAAACTATCAAAATTATATTTTATTAAAATTATATATTATTATATATATATATATTGATATTAATATAAATTAATATTCAGATGAGTTTTTACCTCAATTTTTCTCATGATCAGCAAACCATCGACCACTTTTCCTGAAACAGTCGTGAACGGGACAGTTAAAATCTGACACATAAACAAATTTTAAAAACAGCTCTAAATGAATATGAATGCACATTTAATGTTGTAGATTTACTCACCAAAAACAACATGCTTCCCGTCTAACCAGTCACATTTTGTACAGGTGATGAAAAACTGACAGCCATTTGTCCCTGGACCACTGTTTGCCTGAGAAGTATTTGGGAAGATAAAGGACTTAAATGACTGAGAAATAATGGCAGCTTTAAACATATTTAGGTTAGGGTTAATTCACTCTGAATCTATTAAACAAATCCTATTGTCCACAGAGGTTGGGGACAGTCCATATTGAATGGATTAATCAACTCTTAACGAACCTTTTTAGTTTGTACAATAAAATACAGGGCATTATTCATTTACTTTGACTTCAACCCCCTTGATTTGGTTGAAGTCAAGGTAAACAGACTCTTTCCTGATTCAGAAGTGTCGCTAACATCAGTGGTTTGATCTACAGACATACCATAGACAGAAGACCAGGCGCAGAGTGCCTCACTTTGAAGTTCTCATCTGCAAATGGACCTCTGTAGATGCTGCAGATACCAGTTCCATCACCCTTCACAAAAGACAAACAGCACATACAGTAAGATGGGGTTCACAACGGAGAGAGAGCTATACATTCAATGTGTTTAAGTGCTGTAATTCATCACATGTCCCCCAGATGGAGTGTTTTCTCCCTGCTCAGTTCAGAGTTACACTGCAATTAGTCCAACATCATGGTGACATTTATTTAATGTAATGAAAACAAAAAGCTGCCGTGAGTTATGATGGCTCAGCTCCTACAGTGACAGTCCATCCACTGAAGCAACCTACATACCTCAGTTTAAAAAACAGTGCTGACTAGTTCACCAGCTTTTAAAGTATCACTTTTTTTGTTTGTTTGTTTATGGTAAAATCTTCTGCTCACATTCAGATCTGTCTTACCTCTATCTACCCCTCCAAAACATTAATCCTATCATAGATGATTGAATTTGCATTTACCTATTTTAACCACTCACATGAGCTTTAGCACTCACAGCAAGCAGAAATGTATTGTTTCTTCTGCTTAGAAGAAAAGATTCTACTTTTACTCTGTAACTCTCTACTTGTTTGTGACATGAGAATAAGAACATTTGTTGCTCTGGTGTAAGATATGTGGATGTTCTACAAGTTCCCATAGTTAACTGTGGCCTTATTCCAAGCCATACATGCAAACACAGACAGACAGACAGACACAAAACATTAAACAATGATTATTTACTGTTTTCCTACAGATGCAACAAGAACACTAACACTAATCAGATGAGGTGTGCGTGAACTTACATTTACAAAGTCCCCTCCTTGTATCATAAAGTCTTTGATCACCCTGTCAAGGAACAATTGAAAACATGTCAGTAATCTCAGTTTTGCTGAAATAAAAGCTCACCTTTGGAGGGAAAGAAGATGTAACCAAGCAGTCTGAGACACGTTGATACAACGCCCATAAAAAAGTATTCACCCTTTTCTGTTGATCTGTGTCCAACAAGGACACTTTAAATTTACTTTGATCACGTTCTAAAACAGTGACATATGAAAACTTGATGGTGAATACTTTTTGCAGACACCATGGTTCCTGTTAAACACTGCCAGATATAATCACTGTTTAATCAGTGTTTATCACATTTATTTCAATATGTGTATTCTAGTCCGTGCATATGCATTATTAAACAAAAAACAGATACTATTATGCCCATGACAATGTTATTTAATATGATTGTAGGAAATCTGGGACCAACAATGGTCTGTATTATTTCATTGGTTTAATAATTGCAGTGAGGATTCTCCTCTCCAATGTGGCATTAAGTGCCCACCCTGCGTATTATTACAATTACTTTCATTTAAAAAGAACAAAAATGACAAAAGGTTGAAAACCTTTACTAAATGTTCTGTTTTAGAAACAAACTTCCAATTAGTAATTTTGCCTCCACAACAATAAAAATAAAGAGAAAAGCTGTTCCACAAGGCAATTAGCCATCAGAGGTTGTAGGTTTCTAGCTGAATTGAAATAGTTAATAAATAAAATAATAATAACAACAACAATAACAATAATAATAATAATAATAATTCAAAAAGTATTAAAAGCTATTAACAATCCAAATCCAATGTCCAACATCTCAGTACCACATGAGCTACACAAATCAAACTGCCAAACTGTCAAATTCTCCAAACTACCTGTGGAATGTGCAGCCTTTGTAACCAATGGGGACTCCATCCTTCCTGTGAGACAGATGTTTGAGACCAAACAAAATGAAGTTAGCAGTAAAGGCAAAACACTGTATCACCTCTCACAAAGCAGGCTTTTCCATGTACAGTACAACAACATGAATATGACAGTAAGTCATTATTTAAACAGGAATTAATACATGCTGCAAACCAAGATTAACTTTGGGCTGGCAGCTGTTCAGCCATCATCAAAAGGAACCTGTTATAATATAGCTGGCTGAGGTGTTCATGGAGACACCATTATATTTCACAGTGTGTGTGCAACAACTATCATCTTTGCATTTTGGAACAGCACAAGGGAAGAATGCTGGTCGCATTAAGAGCACCTAGTGCTGTTAAATGGCTTCATATTGGTTTGTGTTTGACGAGCATTCAGAGCATTTATCAGCCTGGGTGCAGATCCACAGCCATGTTTAATAGATGGCAGCACACACTGTGGGTTTAAATGCTTCCTTTGGCTTTCTCCAAATAAACCCATTCAGATGCAGAAATAATAGAGAAACAGCTCATTACAGTGTTTGTTTTCTTTATTCTGTTCAGTGTTTAGATTCAGAGTTTGTGCTTCTAACAGCAGGTTATGACTCAGTGCATACTGGATTACAAGGTCACAGTCACAAGTGTAATATAAAACCTAGTTTAGCTATATATTATAAATCAGTTTGAAAGAATCTACAGAGAAGAGGCCTGAGTAGAGCACATAATTTTTATTACTCTACGTATGCACTTAAATTTTATAGACATTCGACTTATCTGCATGTTATTTTTTAATTTGAATTTTGGCTACAACTTTTTTTATGTGTATGTATCACACATATTCATAATAGTTTGTCATAAAGAAAGCAAGAAATACTTACTACATAATAAAGACCCTTATAATAATTCCTGCATTTATTTACAGCATATCCCTGGTCTTATCTAATGCTTGGAAAGTATTTCCTGTGTTTCTACAACTTCTACCTCTGTCACATGAACTCATACGTAGCTGGACAAATAACCTTAGAGTTAACCGAGGCAGTTAATAACCAGCTTTGTGATAGCAGTTATTCAGGATGGTTGACATTAGGCTCGGCGAAGCCAGATAGTCTGCAGCCATGGCTGGATTGGGAAATCCTGGGTGGATTTACTGAGTTGATAACCACCAGCCTAAGACCACTTAGCAAGACCGCAGTTGTTGGGTTTAGTGAAGTCAGATAACGAAAAGATATCCAGGGTATACTGAACTTTACAGACTTTAGTACAGGTCTCTGACAAACCCTCTGTGTTTATCAGACTTCTCTTTATACCTTAATCTGATAAAGAGAAATGGGCATCTTATTTTCATATTCAAATATCAGGTTGGCGCCAAACACTGGGACCTATCAGGTTATTTAAGTATACAACTAAAGTACAGTGTATGAATGTGTGCCCAATTTATTGTGCAGAGTGGGGAAGCAGTGTTTTTGTACCATCAAAGCATATAACCCTTCACTGCCTTACCTGAACTCTCCAGTGCAGAACTGCCTGTAAGAGATGACGAAAATCTTTTTTAAATCAGAAATAGTCCAATCCACATGAACACATGTACAGTGAATGTGATGCAGTAACCTGAGCATCCTGTGATGCAGATTCTCTCCTTACCGGAAATTCTCCGCTGTCTTTGGAACCACATCAGCAAACAGCTCGACCTTCATTCGTCCAACATCCTGACAAACACACAAAACAAGAGATATCCAATGAGGACAGAAACATACACAAGTAAAAAGATGGGACAACAGACTAGATGAATGGAAACTGCTCATTCATGCTCCTGGAAGCTATTCTATTACAGCGACAGCCTCATCTGGACTAACCAGTTACACTCCGACTTGGGCAACAGGATCTAGCTGGAGGATATGTTCTGAATAACTGGTGTAGGAATTCTCACCCGCCTTTCTTCTGCTTCTGACCTAAGCACAATAACACCTTAGTTTATTCCTTTTACAAATTTCAGTTTCATGTTGCCTTTGCTGACGACATTAAATCAATTCATCCATACAAGCTACTTTCTGATTCCATTTTCCAGTGGTCAAAGCATACATAATAGAAATATGGAAATATGACAATGCCACAATCTTGATGCAAAACATAATTGCACATGAAATCCTCTTTGAGCTTTGTGTTTATGAGTATGTGTATGCATGCATTCAGCAGCAGGTCTCCCACAACCCAGAGGGGCATGCAAATGCACAATTGTTACAACAATGTCTGTGTGAAAACAAACAATGAGCTGGTGTTAAAAAAAAAAAAAAAAAAAAAAAAAGAAGAGTGGTTTGTCCTCATGACATCACTGCACAACCGGCCCTTCACACCACACGAACAACTCACTGTGAAACAAGCAGCCATTAGATCTCCTGTCTTTGCTACTTAGACAATGCAGTATATTTGTGTCAACCCAGTGATGAAATGAAACACAGAAGCTGAGTGTGCTGACACGGAACAAATGCCAAACACTGAACATTTCATCTGCTGTTTTCTCTGGATGGAGAGTGATGTTTACTGAAGTAAAGAGCCTAACAGGTAAGGCGACTTATGTCATAAAAATGATATAGTATCTTATCAGTGTCTTCATTTTAGAATTATGAGGAATTTATACAGTTGTACTGCTTTTTAAAGAAGATGAGAAAAGAAATGATTCAGACACAAAGCCAGTGGTTTCACTTAACACTCATCTAATCGAGTACAAAGTTCAGGCACTGCCACATCTACCACACCCACACTGACTCCTCCTATACCTAGAAGTGTGTGGACCTTTACGTGTTTATGACCTATATTTACAACAAGAGCAAACAAGTCAAGCAAACAACCTGTGACAAACTGTGAAACAAAATTAAATAGTCAACACCCCTTCTTATCGGATTGATTTTTGTAAGGTTTATGGTGTAAAAATATCAAATGTCATGTCATGCAATACAAAAATGACATGCTTTAACACAATCACTCCACATGCTTTTCAACTTTTATCCTAAAGCTAATAATTAACAATACAGCAGCCAGAGTTAAAATGTAGCTGCTCCTAGATTCCTTGTTTGAACAAAACCAGTCGCAGGGTGTGGTTTCAACTCACAAGCAATGCATAAGGATCTGAGTTTCATCTGGGTTACCTATCACAGGGAACGCAAATTAACACAACAAGAGGAAGCCACCTCTGGGGCATATGGGAGGAAAAACAAGCAGGTTTCCTTGAAGACAACACAGGTGTGGCCTATCAGCTGTTGGCATTCACAATGGAAAGGTGGAGCCATCAAGAGCTTATAGGACAACTACACCTAACAGTCATAAACCTGCACAGATGAGTCTCTGTGACAGTGTGCAACATTACTGGAGAAGAGTTAAGCATCTGGATCTCTACTGAGTTTCACTGGACAACAGTAACCCTGAGCAGACAGGTATAGGCAGCATCACGTGGTGTTTTACTTTCGTTGTTGTTGAGTAAATGCTGCATGCTTCAAGTGACAGAACATGCTTTACCTGACATTAATGTTACAAGTCATGTGGAAATTCAGGATGGTGTGGGTGCTGCTGTAGTGTATACCATTGATTAAACAATGTAAAACTGGCATGGTGTTTCAAAGCTGCAATGATAAAAGTCAACTTAAATGTCTTTTGCAAGAAAAAAAAAATCTTTACAAAAAATGAATGACACTGGAATCAGCAGCATTTTAAATATACCTTCAAGAAGTTTGCTGAGGTAGGTTGTGATGCCTTTTTCTCTTAGGCAGAAAAGTGTAGTCAAAGTCAGAGTGTACAATAATTACCATTAGGTAATTACCATATACCAGGAAAAGACAGATGTTGTACGACTTAGAGGGAAAAATGCAAATACTGTTTCTGGTGTATAGATTTGAAAGGGAGGACGAGAGCAGGTATCAAGATTTTCTACATTTATCACTTGTTGAAGTAATGAAGGAGTCTGTAGTGCAAAGGTTTTCCAGACTGTATTTTGTAGCAGAAGTGGGTCATCTCACCTGAAACAAAACCCACTGCTAACATCATTAAAAAATGAATACGCCCTTAGAAAATATAATATTAAAAATGCAAAAATATTTCTAATTAGCAGAAGTGTTGTTATTAAAGCTGTCATCTACAAACTAAATTGACAAGATGCATCTGGTTGACTTCCAACCTTGGCAAAACAATTTCTCAGATGAAACCCTGGTACCTAATCAACCATGCCTGTACAACCATCCAAAGAGTGTTGCACCTGCATCTACGTGTAATTTCTTGTAAATTCTAGCCAATGTTCCTAATCAATATTATCTTGTTTTTCACAGCTTTTCCAGGAGCATCTTGATACTAAACTGAGTGTTGTTGCAACAACTTCATCACACCTTCAAAATGCTGGCCATAGTAGAGCAATGGGTGGAGAGCTCTGGCTGTCACACCGACAACACAGAGAAGTATCTCTTCCTTATGGTTTTCAAGTTGGGACTGGATGCAGCCATCTTTTACCTTTGCTGCTGGAAGCTGCGTACATCCTTTTTAAACATGTGCAGCCTGTCCATTATCCTGGCTGACTTGGTGATGGTATCTTGTACGGCAGCTGTGTGGTTTCTTGGGGGTGAAAGGTCTCCTGTGTCATCCTGTTTCATTTTGGCTCATAGCTCTGCAATATTTGGAGCACTGCCACTGCCCATGATTTGCCTGGGTTTATTTGATTACTGTATAGAAGATACCTGCATTGGCAACAAGAGCGCCCTCTGCAAATTCCTCAGGAACGTGGTCTTGACATTGCTAGTGTGGACGCAAGCTGTTATCTACTCCTTTGTTTCTGTGAAAGCTGAGGTGACTGTACTGGATTATGCGAGAGGGATAAAGGCTGCGGTGTGTGTGGTAGAGGAATCTTCACTGATTATCTACTTCATTTTGGGGCTTTTCACCACAGTAATTTTTGCAATGCTGCCCTTTTGGTCCAGAATACCCCAGTGGGTGAGAGAGGCAGACAGGTTATCAGAATTGAGGGAAGAACGAGAGAATCAGAGGAGCGACTTGTTCACATCGTGCCCCCCCACAGAGACAAAAAACAGTAAGGAGCGTTATCCAGAGGAGACCATCGAGTCACGACCACCTCTGTGGTTCAGCCTGACTCTGGGCTTTACTATATTTTGGATGCCTTATCTCGCTGTGTCTGTGGCTTGTCTGGTCTTTGGCTACGGAGTACCTGCCTACATCACTGTCAACCTTCTGTGGTTGGAGTGCACCAACAGTTTACTGGTGGGTGTGGTGTTCTGGATAAAGGGCAGATCACTGGGGCCATACAGCCATCTACCAGAAAATGTATGCTTATGGCGCATTTACTGGTATTTGAGCAAAGGAACACAGCAGCAGCAGCTCCCTGTGGCTGTGTTTAACCCTTCAAAAGACAAGAGAAACACCCTTCTCTATGTGTGATATAAAGAAGCTCACACCACAGACTTCATGAGAATGAGCCAGCCTTTGTAGACAGTTCACCTATGTGAATGCTGTGACTGTCAAACAGCTCGGACACAGACATGCTGCATCTCTAGCGTCTAGCACAAGTTCCCTGGAGCAAAGACTTAGAAAAAGACTTGCAAAAATGTTGCAGTTGACGAGAGATTTTGACTGGACTTCTGAATATAATTCTTTGAAGAGCTGAGCAGCAAAGTATTGTGTATTGTGTCTTTACAGAAATTATCAGGAATTTTATATTTTCTAGATTCCTTTGTAAATGTTTGTCATATCTATATACAATTCCTTTTGATAATCCTAAACAGATGTAGCTTTCAAAAGGCTTTTTTTTTAAATAAAAAATTGTTCACATGGCAAATTTCTATGTCTACTGTTTTCTTAATGCTCTTCTCATTAGATTTAAGTGGGTGGGCCACAGTTTGGAAAAGATTACAACAGGTATGCCAATCGAAATCTGATGACAAAAAGTTATTTGCTCAAGTTGCATGAGTAAACCACACCCACACAGTCCCGATAAAGCTTTTCTAAGAACTTTAACTTTGCATATTTCCCTCTCCTAGTAATGACTATTCAATGGTACATACAAAAGCTTTTCCAGTTAGGAGTTTTAAAAGAACTGTCAATATGCAAGTGATAGCAAGTCCCAGTCCTGTGCTTCAGGGTTTTGTTGTGGGCTGACTAACTGGACCACAGACTACCTTTAAAGGGAAACTTAATCCACAAGGGACACACCAGAACCAAGAAGTCCCATAAATCGTCACAAAGCCTGTGTCACTCACAGAAAACACCAAGTGTTCAATGAAGGTAGCTTACTTTAGGCAACACTAAATGTATCCTACTTGACACAAGTTATTGATCACTACTGTGTTTTTAAATGCACAAGGTAAAAAGGGTAAAACATTTCCAATGCAGAGGCTTGGTTATTATACCTCAATAAGTCTCTCTTTTTCCACTGTGAGCACTATGACACCCAAGAGGAAGACAATCACTAAACAAGCAAAGAAATCAAGGTAAAATCACAGAGGAGGAGGTGAACCTGAAAAATATTGCTGCTTTCATTATACCAGCATAAACTGTGGAAAACAGGACAGCAGCCATAGTAATGTGTGGGTTTTCAGGCAACATTTTTTTCATTACCAGTTAATCTGATTGCAAAAGCTGCAAAATGTAGAGAAACATACTGTACATTTATAATTTCAACAACAGTCATTGACTGAACTTATTCTAAACTGAGACTGTTGAAATGATTCATGTCGAGACTGATACTTACATAAAAACACAGTTGAATGACAAGTTTTTTGGGGAAATATAGATAGATTTAAAAAGAGCTGGTAAGTACTTTAAAATAAATAACTTACACACTAAATGTACTGAAATATCAAGCCAAACAAACTGCTTTCAAACTACCATTCACTGAGAGGTATGTGCAGTATCTTGCCATGTATGTACTACATGTGTATTTGGAAACTACTGTCAGTGAATGCCTACGTCTCTAATACAGAGATTAAGTGTATTTATTTTTCTCTCCAACAGCACCACCTGCTTTTCCCTGTAGTATTTTCTACTGCCAGTTACACTGAATCTGATTGGGATGTACTGAATTTTAAGCAATAATGACTATGTATAACTATAAAAATAAATCTTTATTTATTTATTTATTTGGTTTTGTTTCTGTTTTTACAATTACATTTTTGCTCACGTATTAATTGAGTTAACTGACTGGCCTCCAGGAAAATGTTTAATACATTTTAAATTAGTACACAAAGTAATGTATTAGCACATAAACATAATAAACATATTTTTATTATTCCCCAATGTTAAACAGCAGGGCCTGTTCCTACAGCAACATGTACTTAAAACCTTTAGTTAAGTTCACATTTCATGGTGTATGGAGTTATATCTCCCATTTCCAGTCACGTTTTTCCGTGTAGCTCCGTGGGGTTCTGGTTATGAACTGTCAGGTCAGCTCTGAGTTCAGTATTTTCTTATTTGCAATAAACAAATATCTTATGGCGAAATAATGATGTTCAGAATTCAAAACTTCAACACCTACACCTCCCGTTTTAACACTTAGACCGTAATCACGCTACAAGACGCTCACCACAACATAAACCGCTGAGAGAAAAGTTAATCCTGTAAAGTTAAATACCAAAGGAAGCAGTTTAAACATTACCAACGTAGCTCACTATATCACAACTTGTAACCAGAACGAGACATTGTGGAGACGCTAGTGAGATGTGGAAACGTTAACTCAACGTTAGCTGTGAGCTAAAGTCATTGTTAGCTAGGCTCATTCTTCTACTCACCTGCCCTCCGATGGTAATGTCGAAGAAAACAATGGGGTTGTTGGGATTTGTTGCTTGAACAGACATTGTGACAACTTCCTCACCTTTTAAAACTAAAGAAATGATACTGCTTTATTACACGCCGGTAATTTGAACATCCAACATTTGCGCTGGTTAGAACTACGGTGGCTCATGAGGGACATGCTACGGTTCGTCGCTGGGGACAAAACAATGCAGTCGCGAAAGACGCTAGAATAACAGCTTGGGTAATAATACAAGGGTACCAGCAGGTGGTGTCCCAACTTTATGATTTAGATGTGTAACAAAATATAACAAGAAACCAAAATGTGCCGTTATTGTCAGGTAACTTCGTGAGTACTTGTGAAGCCACTAACTTTTCATTGTATTGATTTCTTTCTTTTTATTTTTGTTTTGTTTTTGTTTTGCAGAGAAATACCTACCACCTAGGCCCCAGACAGAAACATGTATTCAGGACAGGTACACAACAGCATACCGTAATCAGCAAATAATATAAATTTGGCTTTACATTATGAGCTTTCTGTGTAGCTTTTTCCTTTTTTTCCCCTTTTTTTAATCTTAAAGCCTTTCCGATTATCCTCTCTGATTAGTGACCAACGTTTACTTTGAGCACATTTTAAAGGAAACACTTTTTACTTGTTTTGAACATGATATAAATCCTTTCGCTACAGCATCCTCTACATGCACAGAGTATTAGTTGCAAAAACTTAACCCAGATGGAACATCTTAGACAGACATCAAGGTTTCTGATAAGGGTTTTATTTTCACAATAAAATGTTATGTTACAATTTAACATAACGCAAAGGTGGATCCACAAAAAATAACAAATTGCAAAGTGACTACAAAGATTTGTCAAAGCTGTACTAAAGCACTGTGATCCAAAAAAACATATTACAATAAAGGTTTTAACAGACTAGTGTGTCAGCAGGGAGATAAACCTAGCAAAAGCAAAAAGCCTCCAAGAAAAACAGTTCTATGTGAAGTAATATGGTTTCTTGACATTGACGCCATATTCTGAGAGGGCAGGAGTCAGGTCCTCCATAGTCAGAGTGTACTTCTTATCCTGTATATGAAGAAGACAAAAGTGTCACAATATTTTAACAACACTCCTCTTTTTACACACACAGCACTGTCAAAATATTGTATAGAGGTATTATTTAACACTGACCTTTGTCTTGCTCCTTGAGCTTCCTGAGGCAGTGCCCTTCATTTTACAATACTGCAGTGCATCATTGGCAATGTCTGAGATAAACTTCTGAGAAGCAAGGGAAATCAGACGAATTCTGTAGAATGAAAATGAAAATTATTACTGTGATTTTGCCTGTCTGCTCACAGCCAGACTGTGTCTTTCAATCACAGGGAAAAGGCAAAAGAAAGACAGACAGACAAGAAATCATAACACAAAGAGGACTATAAATGGCCTACTGGGCTAAAGGTCATGTAATTAATGATCATACATGTCAATGACAGGGAATATAGGAAATTAGTAGCAGTACTAATGTACACTACACATATACCAGTATAAAGATTTACAGGCATGGCTGTCATGGTTCAAGTGAGTTTTTCTTTGTTTAAAAGTTTATATTAGTATTATTTACTCAGGAATTACCATTATCATTCAAACAACACAGCCAGTCATTAAGAGTGGTAATTACAACTTTTTGTCAAGCTACTTTAACGCATGAAGCAGATCTTATTTCCCAAATCATTGTAAACACTGGAAAACATATTAAACAGGTTTCAGATGTAATTTGAAATAGTTCTTCTGTCCATAAGACTTTATTTAACTCCCCTTGTGCCAGTTTTGCTACGAGTAATGTTGTTTGGTTCCACGGCCTATTGGGCAGACGCACTCACACTGAAACATGCAGATTTAAGACTTACATTCTTGGATCAGAAGCCTCAAAGCCAGCCCGGTTGAGGTAGTACCCTGTAACTGCATCAGGAATCTGAAAACGAAAACAAACAGCTGACTTGTGGTCAAGATTCACACAGCTGACTTTCATTGCTACAGATGAAGAACATTATTACTGTGTCTACCATTCAGTGAACAAACTGCATCCATCTGCACATTTACTATAAACAGTTTCCTGAGTGAATTCCACCATATCTGATGGGTATCAGCTACTGTGGTTAATAAGGTAGACAAGCTTGCCAGATGTTACCAGCATTAATCACTATTTAGCTGCTAATATCACAAACATAAGCAGTGCTTTGAGTTTCTGGCCTTACTGACAGTGTGTCCTTATGTGTGAATGCAGCAGAGGAAGGTGACTGACAACACTTGACTTACTGTGGGAGTGTACTCTTCCAGCTGCATGAGGAAATCTGCCAGGGGCGTGGTGGAGACAGCAGGTTTAACGTCTCCATTGGTGATGCCACCAGGCACATAGACGCCGTTTGAGACAGATGTGTCTGCTGATGGTGTCACCATGGCCGCTGATGTGGAAGCTGTGACAGAAGTTATTGTGATGAGTAAGAATCAGAATAAGACTTTATTGCCAAAGAAGTTTGCACATACAAGGAACTTGTCTTGGTATGTCGGTGCTAAAGAGCAGTGATAGTAAACAAAGACAGATATATCAAATCGAAGAAACAAAAATGCATACCTATCTGCAACATGTCCCAAATAATAATAGACTGCAATGTCTAAAACTAAGTCCAAACCCTGAAAACAGGTATTGCACAATATTTCAGGTCCACACATGAGGATGCATGAAAAATGCATGATTACGTACACTTAGTTGCCAGTTTGTTCAGTACACAGAGCTAACATTACTAGACTGCATTGGCTTTAGCCAGGTAGACTAACAACTGAGGGGATATTGTGACAGACAGACAAATAATTCATCTTCACTAGAAATAAAGCACTAGCTACAATGCCTTGAACTAAGCTAAGGCTATGACATTAGCCAAAGTTACATAAATAACGTTACCACTACTCGTGACGGGAGGGATGCTGCTGACGTTAGTTGTTGCATTATCATTTGCGATACAGTTACTTGAAGTTGAAGACGTCGTAGATGGCACTCCAGTTGTGACCGACTGATTAACGTTGTCGATATTCATGTTGATGTTAATGTTAGCTAACGCGCTAACCTTAGCTAGCTAGCACAGAGAAACGTCCAAATACGCCAAAAGCGGCTCCGTGCTGTATAGCTCTAAGACTAGGCCTCTACAGAGTACTGAGTTATGAGGTGAACCTTCTTTTGAAAGTCGGAGGATATTACAATTACAGAATCAATCGTTAGCTAGCGACAGATATGTTTTGAAGCTACCGTGCTACAGAGAGCTGAGCTCACGCTGCAGAGCTGGTCATGTGACCCTAACTGTCTGTACTGATCGGATCTGACGAAAATGGCCGAAGATCTCTTTAGTGTCTCGATATTTACGTTTGTTACACTTTGGTAAATATTAAGTATGTATCTGTCAGATTGTAGACTGCTTTGTTTCATTTCTGTCAGCCGCTAACTGTGAATATAACTGCATAGCTAACAGAAAACAAGTAACCCCTTTAAATGTTAGAACAGTTATATATCTGCTAACCGTTATTATGATAAAATGATTAAAGGTACAACACAGCTGCCATTATTAAACACAAGAAACAATACACAAAATACAAAAATGAAAGAATAAAACTAAAAGCTAAAAACGTTGCCTTCGGGTGCTGTCGGAAATATCTAACATAATCTGTTGAGGCAGGTGGTGTTAAATTGTGATTCATCGGGCAGGCCTGCATGGTTAACCAAATAAAAGACCCTTTCAAGCGCAGCAATTCTTTTAAGACAATGAAGACATGTTGTTTAACAACGTGGAGGACGTCACACCACCACAATGTGATTTCTATCACGCTGATAACTGTCATGTGACTACTACTACCTTAATGACTCAAATGTGACCTCCACGACCCTCATGACGCCATCGTGTCCGAAACAGCTTAGGTAATCAATGGTTTAAACAAACAAGTAGAAATTAAATGCAATATCTCCGGTTTTTTTTTTTTCAAGAGATCAATTAAAAAACAGAACTAATGATATTAAATACCATACTCCACAAAAAGCTAAAGAGGTTCACTTTAAAACGTTAAGACTGATAGCCTTTATTGCTCGGGGTAATTTTTCTAAGGTAGTAGTTTGGATTGTACTAAGTGATGCAATTTCTGTGATGAAAATCCCTAGTCAGCCGAAAATATGTTTAATGATTGTATGTATAATGAAACATTTTGGGCTTATATTAATCACTGGTTGTTTTCTAAAATACTTGGTTTGGCTTATTTTACAAAGGAGGATATCATTTTTGTAATCACCTTGAAAGACAAAGGACACAAACAAGTCCTAAATACTATTATCATACTTTAAAAATTCTATTTGTGCATGTTAAGATTGAAGAAAAGTAAACAAATCCTTCCTAAGCTGTCACCCCTGTTCATCCTCAAACTTCATGAACAAAAAAATGCCAGAAGACTGGAAAATCTGAACATTGACTTTTGTCTGTCAGTACATATCTCTGTTAACAATTTTTGAGTCTCTTTTTATTAATTCTTATTTATTATTATTATTTATTATTATGGTTGTAAATGACTATGTTCGTGTAGTTTTATCTACATTTCCTCCAGATATCCTACTACCCGAATGACTGATAATGTCCAGGTGTGTGTCTGTGTGTCAGACTGAAACTGGCAGTTAACGAGGAGCAGTGAACGCAGCACATTGACCTCCTGCACACTGTAGGGGGCGTTAGGAGAGTGTTTGTTCGCCTTTGGGCTTGTCTTCGTTGCTCGAAGAAGTGACTTGCTCTGCTGATGTAGTCTTTCGCTGAGAGGACACCGGTGTCTCTGTTGTCGTGTCCAGAAGAAATTGGACCAACGCGGAAAATAGACAGAAGGTTTTGACAGCCGTATGGGACAAAACAGGTACTGAGCCAAACAGACATGCAGAAACTGACAGATATTATTTACCGGAAACACTACATTTTATTGGGCAACCTACTCTCAAAACTGTCTGGGATTGAATCAGCGTATTTGAATCTACAAAGTGGTGTTTAATCTGTAAATGAAGCCCACCTTCAAGTGATGGCTAATCTACATGTAGTGAACTGGAGATGTAGAGAATAATAACCCAGATTACTGGAAGTATGATCCTGGCAGGGACTGTCGAGGTGATCTCCTCTGTCTGATGAGTTTGGCATTGTTTGAGGTGTGTCAAACAAGCTTTGTGTCAAAGTTCACAGGGTGCCACAATGACTAAACCTGTCCGTGTCATCGTGGTGGGAGCTGGCTGTCGAGGAGAGATCTACTCCCAGTTTGCATCCATCCATCCTGATCGCATGAAGGTGAGGGAGGTTGCTCTGCAGCCCGATGTTGTCAACAAAGGAGGCAATTCAGTGAACAAATTTCTTTTGTGGACCGTGTTCTGAATTGACAGTACTGATACAAACACACCAAAAAGTCTATGTGGTATGGAAGCCCATTCACGCCAAAGTGCTGAAAAAAGAATCCCGTAAATCGTAACTTTATTTTGTTAAAATTTGTTATTATTTCGATCCTTATAATGGGAAACTAATTTAGTATTTTTTGAGATTCTAAGTCATCACTTCAAAATAAGTAAATAATTATTTCAAGTTTCTCATTATAATGATTAATAGGATTTTTTTCACATTGACAGAACGTGGCTTCCAAACTGTAAGCCAAAGAGGAGATCATTGACAAGATGCCCATGAAAGAAATACCTGAAGTATAATAGAAAAGTTTATGTCACAGTACGAGGAGAGTCTGTTTCCTGTAACAGTATAGGTTGGAAATGTGCAGTGAATTAACTAGTTTCTTAACTGCCATGTCCTTAACTTCCTTGACTGTTGTCACCAGCTTTTAAATTCATTTTGGTGATAATACAGGATTTTTACACCTAACAGAGTGTATTCTCCTGTTATATTGCTACTTTACTTCAGTAAGTAAATCATCAGAGTACTTTTTCCACCGCTGCCCAGGTATTGAGTTGTAATGTTATGACAAAGAACTTGTTATATCCCCTTTGTTTACTGTTACTTTATCAATTTCAGGTTGTTGGAGTTGCTGATCCAAGGAAATTTGCTCGCACTAAACTTCAACGGCAACACAAAATTGCAGATGAAAATGTATTTGATGGTCAGCATCAAAAGAGAAAAAAACAACATAATTTTATTGTTTATTATTCTCTGCTTCATGCTTAATTATTGAATGCTCTTTTTTTAGACTGGCATAAATTAGCTGAAAGAGAGATGTTTGCAGATGCTGCGTTAATTTGCACTCCAGACCGACTTCATAAGGTAATCATACAATGTCTATGCATACTCTATATGTATAACAAGGCAGTGTCATTGTCAGTCATTGTTTTTTTGTCCTATTTAAACTACTTTGCCTTTTCCAGGAACCTGCTGTGGCCTTTGCAAAGAAGGGCTACCACATTCTGCTGGAAAAACCAATGGCAGTGAGTGTTCTGTAAATGAGATTAAACATAAACTGTGTTGACATAGAGCGCAATTTTAACTTTGATACAAATGTTAATGATCCTACAGATTGATTTTTACAGTCATTTCTTGCAGTTTAGTTTGTAATTGTGTATTTTGAATTAAAATGACCCTTTTAAGAAAACACCTCACATTATCTTTTCCATCACATTTCAGTGCAATTTAATTCATATGTTGCAAAGATTAGATTTCTTCCAAGCACATCGCAACTTTTGGAAAAGATACCATTTCATTTTCTATTTCTGAATTACTGAGATTCCCCTCTCACTTTTTCTCTTTCTATGATTACCTTTGTGTGACACTCATGCCCTCCTTACACATTCATGTGTCCACATGACTTTAGACAACTGCTGAGGACTGCAAAGCGATTGTGCAGGCTTGCACGCAGAGTGGTGTGATGCTGTCAGTTGGACACGTTCTCCGATACGATCCCACCATCCACAAGATAAAGGTGAACACATTTCTGTATGTAAATTTGTGTACATTAAGAACTACTAGAATTGTCAGTTCTTCATTAAAGTTAATAACACAACACATAACATCTACAGAATTAAGATCACTCAGAAAAAATAACCTTTTTCAAACTTAAGTCCGTTGGGAGTAATAGCACCTTCAATCTGCAGAGTTAATAAAGCACTCAGTACGTGTTGGTTTAGGAAGTCTGACAGCAGCAAACCTGTGATTAAATTTTCATAAGGTTTGGTTTGGTGAAGTTGCCTTCTTGGTCAAAAATTAAATTACACAATCTCTTTCTAGGAACTGATAAATGCTGGAGCCATAGGTGATGTGATCCATATTCAGCACTTTGAACCGGTAAGATCCTGAATTTCTTTCAAGGCCCAACTGTTAGGCCTACAGATACTAATTATTATGATAATACAAAAATCCTGATAAACTCAAGAACCTGATGTTGTCCCAGGTCAGACCTATATACACTTATATTTTGTAGAGAATATGTTATATGACATTAATACAAAGTTACATTTATACAATATGTTGACAAGCAGCATCAACCTCTTCTTCTAGGTTGGTTTTTATCACTTTGCTCACTCATTTGTTCGGGGAAACTGGAGGAACGAAGCTGAGAGCTCTTTTGTTCTTTTGGCCAAATCGTGCCATGACATCGACCTAATACATGACTGGGCTGGAGCTCGCAGGTAAACAGTAGTCGATGATCAACTCAAAGTTTTTCTAAGGTTTAGAGATTAATATGCAGTCAACACTAAAATAGAAAAGTTATTTGTTCAACTGGGTGATATCAAGTGTGTCAGTTTGTCAGATGATAGCAGATCAAATGATGTTAGCAGGAACTAGACCCATTAGCCTGGTGGTTTTGTGGAGCCTCAGTCTCTGTGTTTTCAAGTGTACAAGTTTGTTTTCTGTTAATTTATTCTGTTTTCCCAAGATTAATCATTAATGCAGCAGTGTGTACTTTCCAGGTGTGTGAAAGTGTCATCATTTGGATCTGTCAGCCACTTCCAAAAAGATGACATGGTATGTGGTCTGTTCACACTACGTGAGATATGAAGAATCATTAATTTTACAAAGTAAATTAGTAGCAATTACAGATTGGAACAAACAATTTTCTGATTGTATTTTTTTTCTTTTATAAATGAATCCTTTTTTTCCTGAAGATCTATGGACACTTTGTGGAACAGCACATCACAGCACTTAAATTTTTCACTTTTCAACAGCGCACAGTTGTGTTTTTGTGTCATTAAGATTATTATATTATATTAATATTATATCCATGACTGTTCTCTGTACTATTGCTAACAGAGGAATTCTCTATACTGAGCATGAATATTAAATATGACATTGTTTGTTTTGATTTTTGCCAGCCAACAGGTGCAGGGGATCGCTGTGTGGATTGTCCAGTAGAAAAAGACTGTCCATACTCAGCATGCAAAATCTACCTGGACAGAGTGAAACAGGTTCACACTTCAACAAATTACTCTCACCAGCTATCTGCTATACCTAACCACCTGTGAACATAATCTTTTCCTTGTCATATATAATTTTATATGAACTGTGTGTATGTATGTGTTCCCAGGGTCACACTGGCTGGCCTGTATCAGTCATATGTCCGAACTCGTATCCAGACATCGAGTCAGTAACCGAGGCACTGAGGACTGGACCATATGGGCGCTGTGTGTACAAGTGTGACAACGATGTCTGCAGTAACCAGGTTAGAAAACACTGGCTTTTTAACACATTTAAGGCTGACTCTTCATCTCCATAGCACGACATCTCTGTTTAACACATTACATTTAGTTTCTGCTTAAATAAAACCCAAATCCCACCAGGTATGCACCAGTAGCCATTGTGATATCAAACATATCACAAAGTTTCAGATCTTTTCAGCTGATATTTCCAGACTGCTGCTACTACTGTACACAGTGACCTGACATGTTAGAAATCAAAGTAAACCATCATCTATCAAAGACATTAAAATATAGGGCGATTTTCAAATAACAGTTAAATATGGTCTAATTCTTAGGTTTTTTTACAGCATCATGTCAGATCCGGTCTAGAATTAGTTGGATACTATGTGCCAGCACTGTGTTTATTTTGCCTTAAGCTGTATTGCCCTCTTGCAACTGTCTGCTTTGTATTATTGCTCATGCTGCCTTTGATTAATATTATTTCACAGTTTTCAAGGATAGGTATTTAAACTGAAATTTCATAATTCACTTTACTCTAGAAATACTGTGTTTGTGGCACTGAAGTATTATGTGAGGCTTACTTAGATTCAGAAGCTTAACACTTTTTCCCTTTTTGTCTTGTTTGTCCATTCTGTTTGCCCAGGTTGTGAACATGGAGTTTGAAGGGGGTCTGACGGCAGCCTTTTCCATGGTAGCCTTCACTGAGGAGATGTGCAAGCGAAAAACAACCATCTATGGCAGCAAGGTAGGGCCAGAGGGACTGTGGTATTGCAGGAAAAAAGGGAAAACAAATGGTATTATTTAAGATACAAGAGGTGCTGTAAAGGAAAAAAGCACACGGGAATCAGCTATTGGCTCACAGAGAGAGTAGTGTTGACCACACACTCTGTATGGCCAAAATTACAAGTAAACAAAAACATTACACCATATGTCATTTAAGAACCATGATTATCAAAATGCTCTATAACCTTAAGCCTCAGCTTTTATGGGAAGACTTTTCGCTGGATTTTTGAACCAAGCAACAGGGATTTGCTCCCATTTAGTTAGATAAGGTTAGATAAGATTAGATAAGGTTAGCTAAGGCCAACCTTGCAGCTGTTGCTCCAATTCATCCCAAAGGTAACCAACAAGGTTGAGGTCAGGGCTCTGTGCAGGCCAGGCAAGTTCTTTCCACACCAAACTAGAAAAAACATTGATATATGGACCTCACTTGCGTGGGGGCACGGTTATGTGGAAACAAGAAACCAGTAATCAGTGAGTATTCCCCCTCATGGAATTAAGTGGCCTTGCCCATACCACAAGTGTGTGTTATCAGTCTCAAAGAAATTTAAACACCTGAAAGTTTTGAGAAAGAAAATCGTTAATGTGTGGATCAGATTAAACACGGTCAACTGTCATAACCTTAAAGACCATAAAAACAATTTTTAAGCTACTGTATGGTGAGCTGATGTATTATAAGATATGTTAACTAGCTAGCACTGTATCAACTAAATGCTACAGTACCTATATAATGAAGTGTATCTATACAGGGGGAACTGTCATATGATGGCCATGAGGTACACGTGTTTGACTTTCTGACCCAGAGATCCACTAAACACACAGCCAAAAGTAATACCCCCATGCACTTTGGCATGGGTGGACATGGTGGAGCAGACTACCACCTTATGGATGCCTTTATTTCTGCTGTGGCGGTAAGTACTTATAAATACATATAATTCTTTAATTGTGTCACTATATAGTTTTCTGCAGAGCTTTTATTTTTAAGAATCAATTCATTTGGTTTATGCAGTATATTATCAGTTTTGATATAGCTCCTTTATGGACAGTTTTTAAAGGATTTAAAAGATGTATAGGATTTGGAAACATTGACTGTGATGGTTGATCAGCCACGTGTGTTCGTACGTGCAGAACAATGATCCATCCCTAATCCGATCGGGTCCTGAGGAGACGCTGCTGAGCCATTTGCTGGTGTTTGAAGCTGAACGTTCACGACTGGAGGGCAGGGTGGTGTGCCCTGCTACTGCTGATATTAACCAGAGTTAGAGAACCAAAAACACTGTCATGAAAATGTCAGCTTAAAAATCAAACACTATGATGATACCTGGATGATTAAAGACACTGTTAGTCTGGTGAATGAAATGCCAAATCCATTAGTACTGCTATGCTCATGATGCTGATGATTCACTTCATATTGTTCAGGGGATTTTGATACTGTGTGTTTGTGTTTGTGAGTGAATGTGGGGACCTGTTTAGTTTTTTAAATTGATTAAAGTACTAAGTCAAGAACTTGATCATTTATTGTTCAGCATAATGTTATGACGTGATCATTCTCAAGCAAGTATTGTTAATGAATTCTCATAATTTTTAGTAAAAACTTCTGAATCTGTGTAATTTCAGTCATTGTTTCACTCTTAATGTGCCTCCAAATATACCTCAGGATATTTATGATAGCTGAAGTGATAGATCTGTCACCCTGGACTACTATTTAGCTTGATTACTGATTAACCTTTATTCAAGTGAAGAAAATAATGAAATAAATGTATTGAATGCATATGTACCACTTACTGTGAACAACTGCACATACACAAGATACACAATGCTTCTTTTTAATTTAAGTTGTTACCTTAAGAGGGTTACTGAATAACTGGTGTGTTTAAGCTTTGCAGCATGTCTATATAAACTCACTAAAAAGCATACAGTATAATATCATGTCTGAAACTCATGGCCTTGTGTTGCTCCATGATGTAGCTCATGGCAGCTCCAAGGAGCAGCACCAAGTGTAACCATGAGGTCAGTCTGCCTTCTTTTTCCTCTGAATCTGAGGGATGAATTAAAGAAAACCTCATTTTTATCATGTCTACAATAATCCCAATGAAACAGACAAAGATTTAAAGATAGGAATATTAGTGAAAAGGTTTTACAATTTGCTTTGTACAAATCGTTTTTTTGCATTTCTTTAATCTTAATTATGTCAATTGTACTCACCCTTCTTATTGACCAGTGTCAGGAGATCGTCTCTACTCAATGGCTCCTTTGCATCCAGCAGCACTGACTCCACTAAGTCTGGATCGTTACTGAGGTATCACACAAATCAAAAAGGCAAGAGGCTGATTAATGATTATACTATTGCTAATAATCTGCCCATGATTGATCTTTGTCCATCATTGATCTTTGAGAGTCACGTCTGAGATCTGCACACTTTTCAAGATAAAAAAAAAAACAAACACTTACCCAGGTGCGGGAGTCGCAGCAGCCGTGGTCAGACTGACAGATGGTGGAGTTATACCCAGGAGCTGGCTGGCAATAGTATTGAGACTGTCAATGTCCTGGAGGTGAGACAGTGCAGTTACACAGTAAGTAGTAGTGAGATTTTCATCACGTTCTAGCAGAGGCCACACTCAGTTTTCTGACTGCACTGGCTGCTATGACAGTATCTTGACTCTCCATTGACAAGATGTTTCATGCCCACATACCCACTGGCTTTCCTGGAAATGAAGATAGGACTGCAGAGCGAGCAGCTCGTTGACTCTGTCCTCCACCATTTTCAGGTACTCTGTGACATCTTCATCCTGGACCCCATCGGAGGAGCTTAATTGGTCAAAGATCTCAGAGTTGTTATAGCTGATCTGAAGCAGTGATTTGACACCTGGTAAAAAGAGTTGTGAGATATTAAAAAAAAACTGCTTCTACAAAACTGATGTTATATTACCTTTATTTTATCTCCCACCGTTGGATAAAACTTCATTGTCTGCAAAGTAATGAGCTATTATCTATACTTGTGTATACTTTTGTTTGATGATCCTGCTATCAACAGCTGCAATTGTTACCAAAAACAGAGCAAATTTACATGATTTAACAAAAGCATTTACAGCCTGTTTTTGCTTCTGTAGATGTACTCTAACCAAATAGGTGTGACTCTATGTGTTGTTTTTACCCTTCATGATCGTATCAATGAAAGAGTGACTTGACCATTTCACATGTCACTACACTTATCTGTATGAATATTTTTATTTTGTTTTTTATACAGTTTTTCCACATTGCCATGTTCATAGATAGATGGACACAGTATACTGTATATCCTATATATGATGTTACATGACGTTTTCTGCTGAGAAGAGACAAACTCCATTGTCATGTTTCTGTTGCCCCCCTACAAAGGATAATTTTATTCAGAGTCCTATGCTGTACCTTCTTTGAGCTGATCTAGGAGCTTTTCCATGAACTGCACACGCTGTTTATAAACTGGAAGCTGTTGATCAGTAGCTTCTTGCTTAATGGAAACCTTCATCTGACGAACCTGCTGTACGTTCCTGTTGCTGCTGGTCCTCAGCTGAAAAAATCTCCCTCTCACTGAGAAGCTTTCAGTCCGGTGCATAATGGAAGACAGTGTACAACCACAATATTTATTTCCCTCTTTATCTGTCTTCCTCTCCCACACACCACCACACACACCACCAACCTGAGAGATCTGTCTTGAATGGTCTCTGCTTCATTGTGCTGATAGTTGACAAAGTTCAGTAAAGTGTAGTTCTGCCCCTCCACTGATGGAAATATATCATAACATATTCTGATTACTGTTAAAATGCCCAACTTCCACTGCTTCTGTAATGTTAAATGGTGTGCAGAATTTTTCATACTTTGTATGAAGTTCCTGACCAGTTTGTCCAGGTCACTTTCTGCTGTCTCTCTGAAGATTTTTTTCATAGCATCCTCAAAATCCTCCAATGCCCATTCCTTTGACCCCAGCTCCTTGCATTTCTCCACTATGAGGACAAATGTAGAAAAATCATATAAGACCTTACTTTACCCATCATGCCTAATAGATGAGTAATACACCAGAGCTTATTTGCATAAGGAATGATTACAGCAAACTTTTTTTCTCTTACTTTTCTTTCTTTCTTTTCTTAAATAAGTCAAGTTAGTTAAATTGGGTTCCAGGAGTCCACAAAGGAGACTTGTATTGACCCATGTGTCTTTATCCATCTTATTAAATACCAATAAATAAAGACATTTATTATTTATAATGACATATTGACTCAAAATGATTAGATAAAGAAGATGCACAAACGTGCCAAAAAAGTTCAGCAGGACTAAAATTACAGGAACAAATACAGTTTGACCATACTGTAGAAATATTGTAATCAGTGCTAATATAAATAAAATATATAATTAACAATTATTTATACATTTCTGTTCAGCCTCTGCTCAGTATTCAGAATTAATAATAAGTAACAATGGAAAAATCTCCCCTCTGTCCTCCTTGTCAAGTGTTTGTAAAGTGTGAAGAAGTAACATCTTTTAGACACAAGGTGTCACTAGTTTATTTGATTAGAAGTCATCGCATTTGATTAGAAGTAAACATAGGCCTGGGATGACAGTAGTCAGTCTGTTGTGTCAAACAATCTATAATAAGCACTAGCAGACCTAATACTGTGGAATATTAAAGTAATAATGATAGGGTATATATTGACCATGTGGAAAAACAATGTCAGCAAAATGAGAGAGCAACACACTGCCAAGTAGCTTTGGCATAGCAGTGAATTAAGTACATAGTGCCACTCTTTATGGGAACAGCAGGGTGACGTGGTCTTACTGCCATGTCACCCTGCTGTTCAAATATTTGACATGGCGTAGTCAGAGGACAGTAAGGGATTTTTCTGATATGCAACATTGAGTGTATTTGTTATTGTTATTATCCTAGTTTAGGGATTCAGAATAATGTGATCTGACTCATCTTGTGTTAAAAGCATGAACTTTATAGTCACCTTGACTGTGGTCGATTTCCTGGTTCATGCGCACAATAGTCTTTATGTCTAGGAAAGCCTTAAAGTTGCAGTAATGGGAGATTCCTCGTTCCAGGCCTCTCCTCTCTTTGATGTACTGAGCCATATCCTTAGCATTCTGGTCCATCAGAATCCTCAGTTTTTCCTGGATTTTCACACTAGTTATAGCCATAAATATACAACACACTGGACAGTTAGACATAGTGGATGTATTTTATCATTATGAAGTCTAATCTCATGCAGTTCTTTTTTGTTTAAATGTTAAATATTAAAACATTTAAGTAAGCAATCTCTACCATTTGCTACTCAGAAAGCTTAATGGGAGCAAGTGATTCTTTGTGAGCATCACTGTCCCTGTCCAAATCCATCTGTGCTCTAACATAGCAATTGTGCAAAGTGGGTCACAAGAAATGCACCTATCTTCAGAGTGCTGCAGAACAGTTTACCTGGCATTAAAGGCTTCGGTGCATTTAGTCATCATGTTACAAATATCCTTGCGAATGGCATGCAGCTCCTGGAAGAGATAACAGAGTTAACTGACTATAATCTCAAAATATTTAAAGTCAAATCAAGTCAATTGTATTTATATAGCACCAATTCAACAACATAAGTTATCTAGGGGTACTGTACATATAGAGCAGGTCTAGACCATACTCTTTATCTTATAAAAGAGAATTATAAAATATTTCCCCTTTAACACCCATTTACTGGCAATCCATCATGAGAACATCTCCTAAATTTTGTCTGATACATTTCCCTGTACTCCCCAGCTTTGTAGACAGTGTTAAATCTTCTGTTGTAAGATAACGTGATTCTACAATTTTCTGTGATTTCGGTAAGATTTACAAGTGAAGGGGAAGAGAAGCATCATTCTGGCACCTGTTCCTTGGTATCACTCCAGTTGCTACATTTTGGCCCGATGTAGCAGCAGCAAATACAAATTTAAGAATTGACTGAAATAAATCTACCTTTGTCCGCTGAGACTGAACATGAAGGAAATGTTTCTTCTCCATTTGTAGTGTTTTCAAATCCTCCCTCAACTGTCCATTCCTTGTCATCAGCTCATTGAAGCATTTGCAACCCTAAAACAGAAACATACCTGGAGTCAGAATAACCAAAACAAAAAACAACAAAAAAACACAACTACAATAAAATAAAGAATGTTTACAAAAATATGAAGTTGGTGGAAATCTGATTTCAGTTAATGTAAAAGTGGATTGTCTGTGTAACACTAACCCTGTCCAGTTTGTTTTCTGTTAAGCAGGTGGTTTTAACTAAGTTTCTGTTATCAGATTTCCAACTATGGCATGTAGTTCCACCAGTGGCCCTCTTTCCCACCAACTTCCTCTCCCATTTCGATATCTGAAAAAAAGCCAATAAGTGGGGTCAACTGAGGAAAGAAAATCGTGATGAATTCACTCTCACGTGTGTTTCCACAGGAAAACACACTTGATATTACCTGGTCTTTCAAAGATGCCACTTTATCTTTTTCAGCCCTCAGCTCCTCATCTAGTCTGTCTCCACAGGCCAACAGGGAAGTAAGGTCTTGAACAGTGCTACCATCAGTCCAACTGCTACAACTGGTCTGAGAGACGCCAAGGTTGCGTAAAAGCTTGTCACGTTCATCTTGGAGTCGCTGGATTTCTCGTCTCATGACACAGACACACAAACACATAAATACAAAGTTTGGACAAAACATGTAAAACTTACAAGTTATGCTTCTGGAAAACACCAAAACAGAACAGATGTTTTTAAAAAGCTACATAAGTCTAATTAATTTTAGTATTAATTGTCGTTTTAACTTCACTACTCTTTCTACTTGTTTACAAAGCATCCTAAAGTGACATTGTTTACTAAAGGGCATTCTTCCATCTTCATTCTGGGGCTTCAATCTAACCCATAACCTTTGTACATGCCTTATTCTTCAATCTAATCCCCCTCCTGTCCTCCTCTGGCAACTAGTTTTATGCACAAATGACCAATTGTTTATTCAATGATGAAAAATACACAGAAGTCTAAAATTACCATCTGCACCTTCAGAGGAAAATGTTTCTATGAACATTTCACTTAATGTGATGTCAATGTGGACTTAAAATATATCATCATAAATTGTCTCTGGAGGTGGCAAGAACTGGTTAATGAATGACGCCACTCACCTGTGTCTGTAGATGAGGACTCTGGTGTTCTTAGAGTATGCCCGCTTGACTGCCTCTGATCTGCGATACTGCAGCTGCAGTTTGTTCAGGTCCGTTTCCGCTGTATTAAAAATATGATGTAACTATGTCCCATTTCAGAATTACTGTTTACGCTACTATAAATTTTATTAATTATTGATTTAGACTGGAAATTAACGCTTTTCGTGTTGTCTGGTGCAGAACTTCAGGAATCAGCATCACTTGATGTGTAGCGCTTAGGAATAGCTACAAAACTTACTAAAAAATTCTCCAAGTAGTTGACTTCTAACAGCCGATGATCGCTGACTCATGTTGAATTTTGGTCTGTCTTGAGTCTGAAGAATAACAGAAGTCAAAGCTGTGCCTGACTGCTAACTATACACATACATACATACATACATACATACATACTATTGTGAAAATTCAATGTTAAATTTAAAAGAGGCTTAGCTAGGTTAAACTGTGACTAACGGTAGCCTATCGTTGGTTGCAAACAATTGTCAAGTAAAGCTGCACTAGCTAAAATAATATACTATCTTTATACGTGTCTATGATGCTAGCTTTAGTATACTACCACATAAATACTTACCACTTAAATACTTAAATAATATGCTAGTGTTAAAATAGACCACAATGCCGAACTACTATTAGCTAATGCTAGGACATGTACGTAACATTAGACATAACGCTAGCAAAACTCAGCTACTTAGCTAACCATTTGAATTTGTATTTAGTCAACTTGATTAATTGGCTTCGGTTCCTCGGCATTAACGTCAAACTCGCTGAAGGTACCTAACGCTAAAAGTTAAAACGGCAGATTTATATAGATGGAGACCTTTGTATCAAAAGGCCTAATTTACTGTGTATGTTGGACAAGCTAGTTAGGAGCTAATTAATTAACGGTAATCACATAGTACGACCGTTAGCAGTTTTTTTTTTGTTTTTTTTTTTTAAATAAAAGCTAGGTCTCAACGTCCGTCTCGCGTGTGATTAGGGACATAAATGATTTGATTAAACTATTAATTAATAACATTATAATATATAACTCACTTTACGTCGCAGGAGATGGTGCTTGCTAAAGTTGGTTTCAGATAGCCAGTGTAGTAAGTAGTAAGTAATGAAAAATCTCGTTGAGTGTGCTCTAAATTTGTAATGGAAAACAAAACTAAAATAATGAACATTTCTTGTCATGGGATTAAACTGTTTGTTGCAGGTCTGCACATGCTGAAGTAGATTATGCCTGCATTTGATTTTCCGGAAGCAGCTAATGCTCATTGTTTTTTGTTTTCCAGTTTTGGCTTGAAATACAACCATCATTTTTATTGTGATTAAATTTAAACTGGCAAGTGAAGCCAAACAGGTCATTAGTGTGCATACCCAGTGTACTGAATACGTTATGACTCATATTGCATCACACTCGGGTAAAATAGTTGTACAATTTTATCAGGCAATCACATTCCATTATGGAGGGAGGTGTCTTTCTCAATTACCCTCTGAACACAATAATGTCCACAATAGCACACCATTCCTGGACCTTGCAACACAATCAGGATGACTAATTCTGAAGTGTGTCCCAGAGTCCATACTCCCAGGTGGATCACGTTGTGTTGATAGTTGGACTGACACAGTTATAAGAATATTGAGGCAAGAAGGGTGTGTAGATAAAACTGAAGAAATGACGAAATGATTGAATCACAGAAAAACATTCTGGTGCCAGGATGGGATTACAGCAGTGGTGTGAATAGGCACTCCTTTGGCCAATGCTGCATTTTCCATATGATGTAATCTGCCTATTCATTTTTAATGTCAAGTGTTAACCTCAGTCTAAATGCTCTCTTTTTCAGCATAATGAAGATTAATCTGGAAGAGGATCTGTCTTTATGAAGATGTTTGAACAGGTCTCACACACGTACACACACTCACGCATTCAATAAGCCAGATCAACTGGCGACGTGCTCCAGGAGAAGTTTGCAAACTGAGTCAGCAGCTGTATTTTTGAATGACTCAACCAGTCCACCGCAGAGCCCTTTCGTTTCTCAGAGCCCTGCCCTCAACCCTCCCTCACACACAGGCATGCACTGCCTACATTTACGCCAGGCCCTTACCTCACCACAGCATCACTTCCTCCCAATTTACTAGGATACGCCTGGAATTGCCAATAGCAAAACAGAAATATTTTCCAAGGAACTTCAACTCAGTTATCAATATTTTTGGAAAGGCTATGTAAAGGCTTACTTTATGTTTGACCTAATTATTTGATTTAGTTTTTTCTCACTGTCTCCTTTATTCCCCTTTTTCACTTTAAGCTCTATTTTTTCCATTAACGATACAGACTCTTGACATGCTGTGGCGAGTGATGTGGTGAATTTTCTGCAGCGCTAATAATCCTCTGATCCTCCGAGTCATAATCAGTCACATTGCCAGGAAGAGACTCCTACGTCTGCTTTGACTTTTCTCAGGCTCATCTGCTTTCATGCAACAATATCTGCTGGAGGGCTGTTATATTGTCACACTACGTTTTTCCTACTTACAAGACAGGCATCTGTGAACAAGGAAGTTGGAGGAGGAAAGCAAGGAGGGGAGCTGTAAACTGTAAAACACGGTGCAGTCTGGCTCTATCGATGACTCAACAGGAAATGATGGAGCCGAAGAAAGGTGAGAGAGAGAAAAGGGAGGAGGGTGGGAGTGAGAGATAGAGTGAGGAAAAAAGAAAGATTGACTTTGTCATGCCTCAGGACTCTGAGCTATGTTGTGTGGAGAGACAGACTAAAAGAGGTCATTACCATGATTTTCTGAGGAAATTTGTGGGCCGTGAAAACACAGCTGGCCTCATCATTTCTCCCCTCCCGGCTACTCAGCACAATAGACTTGTGACGTGCACACACAAAGTAAATAATAAGCAGTCAATCAACTCTATTACCAACCTTGACTATTTTCCGTTGCCCTCCTGAAAGATCACCTTGTATGTCATGTGGTGATTAAAATTGACTTTTACCTCAGGACAAGTTGGAACAGACAGTGTGGAAACAAGCAAATATTGACAATGTCATCCTGTCATGCATTTCCACAAAATGAAAAACACTCCATGTCCTGAGGAGCGCCCCCGTGTCAGTGCCAACAAATAATGTTTTTCACTCTGACTACAGGGGTAGAGAAGCTTGAGAGTGCAATATAATATAAAAGAATAAGTCCATTGCCTATATACACTTTCTCTGCAAAGTGCTTTTCTTCCTCCTTTATCCTCCCTCATTTCAACTGAAACTCTTAATGAACTGGAGATCAACTTCACAGTGCTGCGGAAGGCACCCTGCTGGGCCTGCAACACCCTCTGCCCACAGTGAGACCTGAGATCACGGGTACGGAAGCTGCCGAGGCCTCACAGTGCTGCATCCTGGGCAAAGAATTGCTCTTTTCATGCTTTGGGTCTCTGACATTCATTGAAGCTGTCACCATGAAATCAGATGTCACAGAGTTTAAATCACTTTAATCCTCGCCACTTCCTCAATCACTTCTTTGCCTGCTGATTCTGTTTTGTCTCTCTCTGTTGGTACCCTGGGAAAAAAATTCTCTGCTTTCTTTTATATTGAAAGTACCGCAATACATAAGGCTGTGTGTTTGTATATGTATTTGTATGAGTGTGTTTCACTTCTTATCCATTAATTTCCTTGTAACTACATTTTCTTTACAGGATACATTAACAGTAATGCACGTTAAATTCAGTTTTGCATCTGAATAGGTTTCACAGAAAGTATTTTCTTTTGGCCCTGGGCGCAGTTCCTGAGTTATCCAACAATCAAAGGCAGCCCAAACATCATTCTTCAGCCCATCCTCCTCTTCTTCCCAGTGGCTGTTGGTTCTTTGATAACTGAGCTGTCCCCTCACGGGATGAGGTCAAAGGCCATGGTGCGAAGCCCCCTCAGACATTTGAGGAGCCCGATTCCTTCCTGACGCCTCCAACTTGTCAGACCCAACAGCAGATCCATTAAATTAAAAAAGATTAAACGAAGGATGTGTTTTTCAAATCGCACATGCCTCTGCAGACAACAGTGATGCGGTCTGAGCGAATGGTAGGGATTCAGAACTTAATCATAAGTCTTTTGTAAAATGAATTTGTGAATATACATAGAAAACATATCTTCTTTTTGGCAGTCTACTGTGAAATAAAAATGTCAAACATGACTGTTCCATGTCAGGCTGAAGGAAGTGGTGGGTGGTGGGAGAGAAGCAAAAAGTACTGAGGCAATAAACTAGACCTGAGAATTTCCAAATAATCTCTCTCTGGTTTCTCACAAGTACTGCAACACAAGATTTGGATGACGATGCCCCTAGTCTCGGCTCTTGTGCCCCACTACATAGTTTACTCATCAATTCAGAAACTTTTGATTTAATGGATAGGAATTTTAATTTCTTACACATGTACCAGCTGTAACTGAGGCCTTTTTACCTAATTATCTGTCGTAAATGTGTACACAACTTTGATACAAGTCTTTCCATTTGTTGAAATATCTGGTATCGATTCACATTAACAGTGTTACGATTAAAAGGAATGTGAAACTCAAACACAAGATAGGTCGACCGTGACTTTGAAAACAGCCACAGGCTTGTCTGTCTCCAGTCTGTAACGGTGCTCTAATTACTATTACATGTTTGTACACAGCTGGTTCCTCTATAAGAGAATTCCCTGTGTCACCATGTCAGCACATCAACCTACACAAATGTATTTACCATAGAACACGTATGTTAACACCTACTTACTTCATTTCCTATTCCAGCTTGGGATGCTGTTAAATGTGTGGTGGGCAGACATTTATCTTTTGAGATATTCCTCATTTCAGGGGTTATCTGCTGTTCACAGCATTTTCAGAGGAGATATGAAACAGATCTGCTGTACCTATCCAGTGTGATATTTCAGGAATTATCTTTGCTTTTTATTTTTAACTTGTACTCACTTTTTTTCCAGCTCTAACCTTGATGTTTCATGCCTTTCATCAAACTGAGGTCATTAAAAAAAAATCATGAAAAGAGGCCCTTGATTTCAGTCCGGCTTTGATGATCCATCTTTAATTTTGAAGCAGCATGAGGGAGTTCCTTCAGAGCAATCCATCACATCTTTGAGAAAAGCACAAGGGTGGATGGGTGGGGGGTGGGGGGGTTACAGATGTGGGAGGTGGGCTTCTGACTACACTGACAGCTGTGAGGGACGGAGGTCTCTCAGAGCAGGAAATGGCTTGACCTCCCCTGTGGGAGACTGGCCCACCCCGACAACAACCCCCACAAGCTCTGTTGCATCCTGGGTCGCAACAAGCACCCACAGAGGACCCGCAGATCAACAGCAGAGCAGCAGGGACGAGAAGTTGTGCCGGTCCAGGTGGCAGAGATTTGACATTTTTTGGATGGTGCTGTGTGATCTCTACACAACCAAACGACACAGAACAAATGGCCAGACTAAGACCTTTAAAGGGATTGTATGTATTGAGTTTCAAAATCAAGACATGAGCTGCAACATTACTATTTAAAGACAAAGCCTTACGTCACAGCTGACAGCACTTTAGCCCATTTATGTCACGCCGAATTCACATGTGCTACCAATCACTTCATTGCACAACAGGAAGTTGATCAAACAGCTTATTTGCTAAAACGTATGAGTGTCCCTTTAAGCAAACAAAGTTATGTTGATAGGAGAGGGACAGTTGATGATTGCAGCAATACAAGCACATTACATGGAGTGTATTTATTTTGTGGGTTTTTGATTTACAGTGGGTATATAGGAGTATGGCACTCCTTAATCCATATATGCCCCTATATGGATTTTATTGCAGTATTTCAACAGTGGAACAAGTGAACAATGGTAGAGAGGGAAAGGAGGTCACAGGGTCATTTGGCATCTCCTTTACACTTTTATGAGGTGGTTATTTTATTCAGCACTTTGCAATACTTAATGTGCCTATTTTTGTGAGGATTTATTTGGATTGTTACCACAGTAAAAAGATTATTTGGCAGTCTGGAGGAAGACTGTAGGCTCAGTGTGGTCTGGGCTCTGTGGTAAAAACAAGAATGGCCTGCACTCACTTCCCTGCTATTTTCTGGTAAATGGCCTCCTGTATTGTCCTACTGCCTCTCTCAGCGTGGGCGAAGACAAACACAGACAGTGAACTCCTATGTGACATGCAGGCTTCAAAACAAGCCCCCATCCACCATGATTAGGCTGCCAATCTTGTACTTGTTCCTCTCTATCAGCCCTAACTTGTACTCATGCCAGAAGCCACCCACACACCCTTTGACTCCCACACAGGTCAGACCAAAATTGTTTACTGTGTTATGAAGGGCAATTTCCCATACACTCAATCATTACACAATGCAGATAAAATGATACAAACCCTGATTCTGGAGGTCTCTGGAGGCCATTTTTGCTGTTTCACCTACAGAGTTACTTTGCATAGGAGAAGCATTGTTTCTGATTTAACATTGTCTCTCTGATTTCTGTATATTAACATGAATTAGCTTAGAATAACTGAAAAGTATTGAGAACAGACATTTTGTCAGACTTAGGGCCTTGAAGTGCTCATGTCTATCACTGATTTTCACAAATTTCCTGATCCAGTGGCAGTGAGGACACACTTTTGTGGATAATGACAGCTATAGTGTGATTGTCTGTGTGACTACAGGATTAGTTGACCCATAAATTGAACTGAAAATCCACCCAGCTAATAACTTCCTCTCTGGTTCACAGTGGTGGAAGTTCAGGTCTTTTAAATACTAATTATACTAAAGTGTCAAAAGTAATTACTAGTTATGCTGAATGACAGCTGTGTTGGACAATGACTGCTGATACTTATGTACAAGCAGCATTTTGATGCTGTGGCTGGTCAAAAAAGATTTGAACTTCTTTGTACAGTTTGGTAGTGTAATCAATGCACTTTAATGAGATTATCATGTGTTTCATGTGTGAAATTTAAATGGGAAAACTAAAAAGAGGCAATATTTGTAGAAAATCCCTCTGAAAAAGGTGGAATAAAGTCAGATAGCACATGTTAACATTTAAGTAGCCTACAAAGACATAACAACCAAACACAAAGAGTAGTTATTTATGGTTTAAATGCCATAGGCTATTTTTCCTAACGGTGTTTAAATTTTCCTTTTGCTTTTGATATTTTAGGGGGGATTTTTTTCCTTTAAGGCGGTGCTGGGTGGAGTTACAGTAACGTGCTCGGGGTGCTGGATGCATTTATAAGGAGATGTGGAAACCCGCGTCACTCTGACAAAATGAGTTTCACCTCCCAGCCTTGTTGACAGAGGAGGGATGTTGCACATGGTTCAGTTTTGACTGGGGAGTCCGGACTCGTACTATCACAGAGAGCATTTTCTTTCTTTGGACGGGAGCAGATCGCCTGACAGGAGCTTTACGTGATGGAGAAGTAATCTGCATTTTCATGGTAAGACTTCTTCCCGTTTAGCTGCGAAAATAACCATTTAAATCGATGGTAATCTATTTAAACTGAGGGCACAGGAGCAGTGTTTTATGTAGTGTGACTGAGACAGCCACTTTATTTTAAATTCAAACTTAGAGAGCAGGACTGGTTGGTTTTCTTTCTCTTAGGGAAGTTAAACGTAAAAAGAGTCGGGAGACGCGGCCGTTGGTCAAAAAGGTTGGTCATGAATAGTGTCGGTTCTTTGATAAGACCCTTTGGTTGAACTGTGTGTTGATTGATACAGCTCATTTCCTCGGGTAACTTGTCTGTGAGCAGCGGTAAAACTGTTCTCCTTAACCGCGGCATGGCTCCCTGGTGTCCGCCAAGTGAATCCATCGAGGCGGGATGGTTCTGTGGCATTGCTCGGCCCCTCCCCGGTGAGCCGCTAGTGGGCGCTGAAGAGGCAGGTAGTCAGCAGTTTAGCTGGTGCATGGTGTTTGGTCAAAGTATAAATAAATAATTTAAAAAGAACTGATAATATCTATCTATCTATCTATCTATCTATCTATCTATCTATCTATCTATCTATCTGTTTGAGTTGCTATGTAGTTATGAAAATATTGGACATGAATAATGAAGTTAAATTGTTGCGTCACAAGATTGTTGCTATTTATGACCGGTTAAAAAATATTCTCCCTCTGCTAATTCAGGATTACTCATTTTTATTTGAAAGATGGATTATAAATGTGCAAGAATCCAAAAATGCCATTTTGGATAACTATAAATAGTTCAGCCTATAAATATTAAGCTTTTTTCTCCATCAGGTTTTCTCTTATCTACCCTTGACAGTGATGTTGGAATACAGGCACTGTAATATTAACCAAATTATTCATGTAAAATTTGTGAGTGCACTGGAGTCAGTGACTTAATTTAAAGCGTTACTGAGTCAAAATTTCTGTCTAGAGCCGTCATTCACTAACTCAGAAAATGTCAAATTTGCTCCATTAGCTCCCAGGGTAGATTTCCACACCTGCTGCCTTTTTCTACCACCTAGTGAATCAGTGTCAATCAGAGTCTTAAATAAGATTCTTCTTAATGTGAACAGTGTTTAATGGTTAATATCATAATGAACTACATGACTGTCATTGAGTAAACTACAGTGTAGTTCATGAATGAAATGAGCTAATTCCAGAGACTGATGATTCACCAGCATTGGCCTACAGTCAGGAGGATTTAAGTCAAGATTTAGAGAGTTTTATTTAAAGGCTTTATTCTTTCATATGGTAACACCAAACTACAGTTTGTGTAGTGAAATGTAATGTGGCACACTGAAGAGGGTAGAGTGCAATAGTGAGTAATGATTAGAAAATACATAAGTAAATTAATTAAGTAAAAAAATAATTAAATTAAAGTAAAAATATGAATTATGTAGTATAAAAATTAAAAGATAAATGAATAAAAATATTGGTTATATAATCATTATTATTATATTATATATTATTATTATTATACATTGGTCTGGCATCTCTCATATACTAGCCATGTGGGCTGTGCAACTTTTTCCAGAATCTAAAAATGTGAATGCAAAGATTGAATTTCCACACACTGTCAGCATTTACTTTATCTGAGAAATAACATTTTGTTCATGGTTATGCAACAAAAAAATGTTAAATATACTAACGTTTAAAAGCAAACTATATAATAAAACTCTATACACAAATGATAAAGAGAACTAAAACTGCATTTTGTTTTTAGTCAGATGTCTTGTCCCACACCACCGACTACATTTTTTACCCACATGCCACAAGGTTGGATCATGCCACTTGTATCCCATCATGCTTTATTGCGCTTAATTCTCATTATGTGGTGAACTGAATGGCTCGGCCTTGTCACATCTACAGCACAGTCCGCACACACCAGACCCATTACAAACAAATACATGTAGAGCGTACCGTATGTCTGCAACAGGTCTGGTTTGTTAGTCAACTGTAAAGCTCAGTGAAAATCCCAGTCACACATTTAGTTGTCTTTCCTTTAATAAAACAATTCACCAGATTATTTTGTTGAGGAAATGTTGAAAACTGGTCTTATAGCATTTGTTTAGTATTGTGGCCTACTAATGTTGAGGTGGAAATATTTACATCAGAGGCACTTGGTAAGATTTCTGCACAGAATACTTGACCAGTAGTGTTTACAATAAGTTGTATTTAGGTGATGTAAAACACATACGTTCTGCCAGCACCATAACTAAATCATCTGTAAAGGTCCAGTCAGTGAACGGCCTGTTGTCTGAAAAACGTGAGGTGGGGACAGCCAAGGACAGCACATTAAGGCTCCCGCGTGAGATAAACAAACAGCTTTTTCCAGCCTCAGTGTTGTCCTTCCAATGATGCCAGTTGAGGCAGTTCTCCTGCAGGGGATCTGTGGCACAGTCTCATACCTTGGCCACGTTTGCTTGTCTCCATGGCGTATCTTCAGTCCTAACCTCATGGGAGAGTTCACTTGAATTTTCAGGCCTGTTTCGCTGCGCACCAAAGTGACACAAAGGCCCATTCATGCCTGAGAGTAGCTCCATTCATGGACACTGAGTAATTGCCGGTAGAATTCATAATTGTTCAGCGTCTTCCATCTCCGAGGTTCACTGGCGGAAATGACGCCACAGTCGGTTGTTTTAAGGATCACATGAATATTCAAATAGATGCATGGGTCACCGTTTTGTTTGGAGTGGGTCTTTCGTTGTATTATGCATACTCTGCATTGTTTCCCTCCCACAGTGACTGTAGACCTATCAGTGACATGAAACAGAGCAGACTTTGAAGACTAAGATTGCAGTGTGATAGTAAAACAGCAACCTTCAGGCCTCCAGGCAAGTGTGTGTGTGTGTGTGTGTGTGTGTGTATGTGGATGGACTCCTAATTAGCAGTTTGGAGGTGAATTTCTGCATTTAGTTCTATAGAGTGTACAGCAACAGTTTAGTGCTTACATTTTATTGTGAAATGTAGTTTTTACTGTAGTTAATGAAGGTAGCAAGTGTCCATGTTGTATCTGCATTATAAACATTTTCTCATGTTTATGTCTTATGGATAATTTACTGTCAGAGTCAAAGTTACCCAGAGGTATTACATTGATAACATTGGCACTGCTGGAGGCTGGAATAGAATTAATACTTTGCACATGGACACAGCACCATGGTAGAATCCTGCTGCAGACAGAGGGTTTCACTCAGTTTTAAACCTCTTCAGTTGTCAGACGGTGTGAATTATGCTATATGGAGGCTGGAATAGAATTAATACTTTGCACATGGACACAGCACCATGGTAGAATCCTGCTGCAGACAGAGGGGTTTCACTCAGTTTTAAACCTCTTCAGTTGTCAGACGGTGTGAATTATGCTATATGGAGGTTGGAGTTTGCTTCTCTGGCTTGACTTAACTTTTTTTTCCCAGAACACACAACTTTGACAAAATATTTTTTCACCACTCTGCAGATGATAACATCTTCTTTAGCATAATTTAATACAGACCTGTATTACATTTATCTATGTTATTATTTATTTTTATGATCAGTAAGATATTTCCCAGTTAGTTGCATTGTGATGTCCTTAGCTGTCCTTTTTTCACAAGTGATAAATGAATAAATTAAAATATATTAAAGTCACATCTTAGTCAGGCCAACTTTTCCTTCAAGTGTGTGTGTATAAGGGCGGTGCTTTGGTGTGCCGTCTCAGTGGTGGAGTTTGTCATTCAGCATCACAGGAATGCTGCACAATTAGTCCCTGTTGTAAGGGCGGATACAGCATGGCTTCATGGTCATGGAGAGGAAGGAGGGTGAGGAGTGCTGCTGCCCTCCCACATCTGACCCAGAGGTTGTGCAACAGCCTGCTCATCAGACGAATGGCTTTAAGCTGGAACCACAAAGAGATACACATGGCAGCTGCCAGAGCAGACTGAAGTCATTTACTGGGCTTTTGTTGTGATTGTTGTTTCTTGGAGGCTCACCTAAAACAATGCAGTGTTTCAGGAATGCAGATTGTTATTTACTGTACTCAGCAAATAGTGAAGACAAACTAAAGATCAAAAATCTTTTGCTTAATACTCTCACAAAGTGCTTTTTATTGACTCAGTTATGTTTCAGTGCAGAGGCTTTTTCACAGTGAGAAGGAGTAACAGGACAGAGTGGATATATATATATATGTATATATATATATATATGTGTGTGTGTGTGTGTGTATATATATATATATATATATATATAGTGTTTTGAGCCTCTATGAGTTTGTTCAAGAGAATCTGGCCTGACCTTTAACCTGACAGGATGGGAGCATGCAGCTGTGCGTGATGGGTGGTGCTGTGTTCCATATGTACATGGTTTATGTGCCCTGTTTATGAGCAGGTGTGACCAGAACAAACGGAAGGAGTGTTGTAATGCAAAAGCAGAATGTGGAGGATTCATGTTTTTAGTGTCTGTACTTTGAATGATGATGATCCCTTCATCACTCACTTTTCTGTTTCTCTCCAGCAGCTCACCACTGGCTAAAATGAAGCCGTGATGGGGGGTTCGACGGAGCTGACTTTTGTTGGAGCTCTACCAAACAGACCTTGATGATTTTTACGAACACAGCCACCTTTCTGCCACAGTATGGCCGGGAGTCAGAATAACTACTGGGGACAGCATGACCTGAACAGGTACACAAATACCACTCTGGCACGGACAAGAACGAAATGTAAAGAACTCTCAGAAATGATTATACAGTCTGAACCTACCATCACTGTTTTTACCTTCATCATATAGTATCAGGAGTGATTCTGAGATTGCATTTTTATTGTTTATCCATGTTTGACGTATAAACAGACAAAAAAATAACCAATAAAGATGAAAAGGCTCAGCACCTCACCCTTATGTAAAAACACATCTTTAGGATGTTATAACACCTGCTTTCATTTAAAGGCCATCTGACTTGCATTCACTTTAAATCACTCCCAGAGGCAGTCCTCTAATTGTTCCCATGTGTCTGCGATCAGAAGTCATCATATTCTTTTATAAAGACAGTTTTATTTAAACAGACCAAAATCACAATTTTGCCCTTACAGTCTATACACACTAAAGATGCCCCCCATCTTTATACCGTTATCTGACATTAGAACATTAGATAAGGACAGACAAAAAAATTGAGTCGTAAAAAAGAGTCATACCGGAAAAGTTAGTAATTAGAACAGAGGAGGGATTCCTCTTCCAGGATGGATAGATGTGAAATAGAGTATATATAGAGTAGACGGTATTAATAGTAAACAGTAGAATGAAAATGAAATATAGCTAAATAATATGAAACAAAATGTTAGTGTTTGGTAAATAGGGAGCAAACATGAAGAATATGGCTCAGAAAAGATGTCGGGCAACTTGCAGTGGTCTTACATAATGTAAATACATAAAGATGAACAGAGCATATGCCCTGTTAAAGCATATGTCATGCTTGTTATTTCACATATAATGACTTACTCTTGACAGGTTATGTACAGGAATGATTTACACACAGGCACAACTCTGTATGGATTTCTCAACCTCTCTTCCTTCACAGAGTGTGCTTTGGCCTGAGTGCTGACATGGAACACAACCTGACGGAGCTTCAACAACAGCAAGTGGCCAAGGAGTTTAACTGTGAGTCCTTTACATATTAGTTTTACATGAAAGAAATGTTACACAAGAATTCTACAATTACGGCAGATTACAGATTGGAAACTAATTACAACTAGCACCAATGTATGTGGCACTTAGGACAGTTTAAATGCTTTGTGAATTTGAGTTAATATTTCTGAGGAATGTTATAACATAGATTTTTATCAGTGATTATTTATAATTGCAGAAATTGGGTTTTGAAAATTAATTGCTGCAACAATATGTCTACATTAGAGATATGAAAATAAAGACGGGTATGAATTATCTGCAAAACTGAAATAGAATAAGCCAGTAAACAAAGAATAAAACACTTTCATTTTTACAGAAATTGTCACATTATTATGTTACTATGTTGTTACTATTTTGAATTATTGTGAAACACTTCAAAGGTTTAACAAGTGCTTTAAATTTTTTTGATACATCATAGAGAACTCTTTAAAAAATTTTTGTTAATTTATATAAATTTGCCAATATAATAAAGTTATATTCTTAGGTTCATCCTGACTTGACAAATGATAGTTTAAGTCCTGTTTGACAAATAAAACAACAGATAGACAGGGTTTAGGTGAGTTTGTCATCACTGGACTGAGTGCTGTAGCATAGAGGAGAGCGGGATGAAGGAGGAGGGGAAACTATCACTCCCTTGTCACCAGCTGTTCCTGCAGTCTGGGGCACGTCGGATGTTTCCACAGAGAAGGTTATGGGAAGCTCCGTTAAGATTAGGGCCTGCCCCGCAGATAATGACGATTCCTGTGTTAATCAGGGTGTTGTGGCTGATGTTTGACGAAGAGGGTGATAGGTTAAGCGGTTGTTTTCAACACACTCGTACCCTTGTTTCCTGTAAGATACCTTCATCTATGTAGAGTGGGCAGCCCACTTCCCCTGGTATTTCTCCCCTCCTACACCATCACTACACTCTAGTCAAGCGTTTTTTCTCACTGCAAGTTGTTTTCCATGTTTCTTCCTCTGAGAGTTGTTTCCACTCTGAAGGAAAACAACGGTGATAGCAAAACCTTGTATAAAAAAATCAGTGGTTTCTTGGTGTACTGTGCAATTTAGGATGTCATGAGGACATTGGATTAATACCCGGTTCTTTTCCCCTTTTCCAGCCAATATACCCCTCCCCCAGTCTCCTTTCTACTCTGATACTTATCGCTTGATGTCTGATAACATTTTGCGGTCTCATGAGGGAGACCAGGTGGTCCCTTCTTCCCAGAGACGGACAGTGTTTGGGGGCCCCCAGAGAGAGGCCAAACCCCTGCCGCCTCTGCCTGACCCTGAGGAGCTCATGTCGGATGAAGCAGCTGATAACGAGGTGGAGTTTTTTACCAGTGACCGACGCCGCCTTTTGCCCAAAAGCTGCCCCAAGGCCATATCCAGGAGCAGCAACAGAGACTGTGGCCAAGTAAATCATGCCTACCAGGAGAGCTCGGTGGGGGCTGGTGGTGCTGGGATTGGCTCCATGGCTTTCTCCTGGCCAGGCAGAGAGGACAGACCAACAGGTAGAGGAGGTGAGTTTGGAGTCAACAACTGGGCACCTGCTCTCCACAGAGAAGACCACCAGCATGTGGTGTCAGCAGTTGGGGATCCTTTGTGTAGTAAACAGCCAGACCAACACCAGCCATCCAGGTTTCGTTTTTCCTTCATTGGCCCTGCTTTCCAGTCGCACAGCAGCACCACAACCTGCCCTGCTGACAAGCCACAAATCCCTCCCCGCATCCCCATCCCACAAAAACCTCCTGTTCTCTCAAAAACCGTGCGCACTAACGAGGAAGACAAGCCTCCCAAAATTCCTCCAAGGGTCCCTTTAGTCCCACCCTGCCCACCACGTACCCCAAGCCCTAAAAGCCTTCCAATTTATATCAACGGCGTGATGCCTGCCACACAGAGTTTTGCTGCTAACCCAAAGTATGTGAGTAAGGCATTACAGAGACAGCACAGCGAAAGGTCGCCACCTGCAGCTCAGTTTTCTCCCTGCATCGTTCCCATTTTGAAGGACGGCAGGCAGGCCAGCGCCACACACTACATCCTCCTGCCGCCGGGCCGACCGCCGCACACGGACAGACGAGAGAGACTCCTCAGTGAGCCGGCAAGGATGGGAAACAGCAGCGTCTGGCAGAACAGATAACCCTCTCTTATGTCACTGTGTCTGAAACTTGATGAATACAAAACTGTGACTGACATCATCAATAACTGTGTGATACACAATACAGAGAGTGTGAAAACATCCCCATGCTACATTTGCATGTCTAATGTCATGTTGGTGTTGTTTTCAATGACTGATGTATTCTAAGATCACTTACACCAGACCACACTGTGAGGTTTTTGTCCATTTTTTAACTGAACATTTTACCAGTCAGTATTTTAGTGACGTCTCCTCTAGTTCAAACCAGAAAACATCATAACATTCCAGCGTTTTCTCTAACAGTGGAGAAATGTTTACCTCCGATAAACATTTTTGATTTTGGTTACTGGGATACTGCAGTTATCTCACAGGGAAATGCCTCATCACTCACTTATTTTTAAGCCTGACAGCCACTTGCTCATATCACTAAAAGAAACTGAGCTAATACTATATTTCTTAGAAGTGAGCAAATAATTACTGTCTGTACAAGCTGGGCTTGTGCATGTATTTTGTATGACAATGCTGCTTTAAATCCTAAGTATAATGTATTCATAGATTTCATGTGTTGCAGAATCATTCTCAAATTAAGGTAACGATTTGTGGTAGATTTGACATTGAATGACACGTTTTGAACTACAGTGATGTTCAACAATTCACCTGATAAAACTCTTTCTTCAGTTTCAGTGGATTCTAGTCAATTTCAATGCTTTCATTGTTTTGTGTGTAAGTGCACTTAATTTTTGTTAAGCAGCTCTCACAATGAAAAGGCAGATCTTTTTATTCCAAAGTTACACCGAGCTACAGTCTACATGCAAAATACTCATTTGCATTTGAGACATTGATTCATTCATTATATTATAATTTATATTAATGTTATAATTTATTTAAAGCTACAGTCTATGATCCAAATGCAAACAGTTGCCAGAACATATGACTGAAACCTGCTGTCACTCTTAATTTGATTGACAGGTCCTTTGATACACATATGAAGAACATTAGCCAACAACTAAGTCATTAAGGTTTTTTGATGCTGTTAACAGTTTTACATCAGCTGTGTTTATAAACACATTTGTACAAGAGGCCTTTATTTTTGATAACAGTCAGTTGACAAACACTAAATATTAATCATTAAGGCAAACTGTTTAATAGTGTATTTGATGGTCAAAAATGTACAGATTGGACCTTTATGGATTTCCTTTGTGTCTGTGTGTGGGCATGGAAATGTTACATGTTACATGTACACTGTCGAAGTGCAGACCCACATTTACAGCCTTTGTTACACCAATGGTTTTGGAAGATCTCATGAAGGTTCTGTCAGATTTGACCTGAGCAAAGCCTGTTTGTAAGTTCATCATGTTGTTGTGTCAAAAGTAAATCAGTGTAAATTTGTGTTTTTAATCTATTTATAGAAATAAAATAACTTATTCATTCTATGAACTAAGGTTCCGTGTTCTCTGTGTCTATCTGAAAAGTGTCCTTTCCCAGTGTTACTGTGCCATAGGTGTTTAAAAGAAAGATGGAGGAAATCATTCTCTTAATTAAGAGGAAACATTCTAACAACTCTTCATTTACTAACAGATTGAATGACTCTAAATGGTGATTTTGTCATGACACAACACATACTATAATGCAGACAAATAAAATGTGCACCACTGAACTATCAATAAGGTTATGTCCTACACCTAGATTGAGTCAGATATCATGTTTACTTGATACATATATTTTTGCAACCTCTCAGAAAGACTGGGAAAGCAAAGAAGACACTCAGACTGGAATTCTGAGACAAATTTTAATGGAGCATCAACAACAGCAGACCTTAAATCAAAAGTGCTCACAAACAAATGAGCAGCAGGATGACTGATGTACATAAAATAAAGGCTACTGTTGGTCATCTTCCTTGGTGAAGCACGCGATGGTGGAGACAGTGTGACAGTGCCTTTGGTGAGAGAGTGTTCAGGAAAGCAAAAAATAACCACTTCTTGTCCATGTTACATTATCTCCTCACACTTTATATTCACAGTTCATTTACTAACAAACCAAATGACATTTTGGTATCATGGCGTTTCAGCAGGCTAAAAGTACAAACCATACAACTATGGTATCGTACCAAATCATGCTCACGTGTCTTCTGTGTCTCTTTTCTCTGACCTCCACATGTATCATCACTCTTCATTCAGTCTAACCAAGCAGAAATGTAACAAAACATAATCTTGGGGAAAAAAATCATTGCTTAAGTATCTAACTTTTACATGTGTTCATAAGAGGAACAGCTGTGCTTCCTCTGCCGAATGCTCTGTCTTTAAAAAAAAAGTGTCTCTATTCTCCAGAACCAAGTCGGGAAACAACACCATAGTAAAAAACAGCAATCTGTACTGGTGACGTGTTTGAGCATCATGCTCTGAGGAAGACTTTATGCTGAAACAGGTCAGCAGTTGTGCCAGCCTACTGATTGTAAATAAATTCATCCCAAGTACAAAACCTCAAAAACTCTTTTACCGGACTTGTTCCTGGAAAATGTAGACACCAACTTTCACATGTGTTGGAATTTCCAAACTCCACAATTTAATAAATTCAAGTCTGTTTCATTCATTAGTAATTAGTTATGTTAAACATTTAATCAAAATGACATGGCACAAAAAACAATTATTCTACTATGAAATAATTCCTTGTGCTTGCAAAATAAGTTAAAAAATAAACACATAAATCCTTTACTAACCCCTCCTGTCACCCCCACCCCGCTGTCCCCCTCACCCCTGCAGTTCCTTATGGGCCTTATTGAACTTTGACCTGTGTTCTTCTACAGGCACAGCCTCAGCCGTCTCATCTCCTCGGGCTGAGGTCCTTCGTGCAGCCTCGGGGCTGTCAGAGATGGGTATTTCGACGATCACTTTACCGCCAGGCCCGGTTGAGCAGTTTGACTTCTGCCAGGCGTTTGCTGATCATGGTGGCGAAGAAAAGAGCAAAAAGTACGCTGCTGATCAGCATGTAGTCGTAGTCATCTTTTAGTACGTCAAACTGCTTCGACGGATACACACGTGTCTGGTAGATGTCGAGACCATATGCCACCACCTACAAGGAAAAAAGTACCACTATCTTATTTTCCTTAAATTTAATTGAAGGGGGTGGAAACAGTGTGTCTACTACAGCTCTTTTGGATAGATTTGTCATTTACTGAGCACTCAGTACATCTATGTTGGTAATCATCATTTAATGTTTGACAGTATTGTGATGGCACTCACCAGACAGGTCGACTCTAGGCCAGAGGGGGCAGTGTAAATTCCTCGCACTCTTGATACAGTCTGATTGTAGTTGATAAACCACTCTGTACGGATCAGTAACTCTGGTGCGTAGGGTATCAGGTTCTCTTCACTGTAGATTAAGTGGTTAGAGAAGTTAGACAGGAAAAAAAAAAAAAACAAAAATCAGTGAAACGTTTCAAACCAAATCTGACTAAAGGGCTCACCGGCTTTGCTCAGACACGATTTCTGGCCTCCTAGGGTCAAGGAACATCTTGGGCAATGACAAAATCCCTCCTGATGGTAAGCCAACTGTGACAAAGCAAACCCAAAGAAACATTAATAAAAGGCAATGGGCCAAGCAATGTTTAGAAGACCTTTTCATTTACGAGAAAAGGTGGATTGTTCTCAAAATTGCATCTAACTGGAAAATCTGCGGCAGACAGCGATACATGCCACTGAAACTTACTGAGCAGATGGCGGCTGGTAATGCCCTTCTCAGTCAGAGTGGCCTCCATGGTAGAAATGGAGGAGGGGAAAATGTAAGATTGCTGAAGCACTTGAGGAGCATGTGGCCGATCCAGTGAGCTGAACACAGTGCTGTTGTAGAGCTCCATTCCTTCATACAGTTCGATTACAGAGAACTCGTTCCTGCGAGACTTGGTACTCCAGTATTCGTACTGCGGAGTCAAACAGAGGCAGGGGACACATTCGGTTGTTAGATCATGTGACCCTCTGGGCTTTCACCTGTGTTCCATGTCACCCACCAAGTGTGGGGTGTGCGACCAAGCAACAAAACAACAGAAGATGATCTTTATTTATTAAAAGTGACTGTAGCCGTCACCAGCACTCACCACCACCCAGTTTTCAGAGTGCACGACATGTACCGGTCCTCTGGCCTTTCTCTGGACAGCCTCATGGAAGATGCGACCAGTCACGCCATCAATCAACAGGATCCCAACAAAGCTGCGCTCCTGATGTAAGTCTGTGCTCTCAGTCACCACCGCCAGTAGATTGGGGTTCAAGTACTGTAAAAAAAAAAGAAAGAAAGAAAAGTTTTGTATAGTTATTGTACATTTTAGGGTAGTTATGTGAAAGTGCAGCTAATGAGTGCAAGAGTAGAATGAGTAATGTTACACGTCACAAAAATTATAAGCAAGGACTACGGTAAGGAGTGTAAAAAAAAAAAGTTGATTCTTGTTCAGAGTCTGTGGGAGAGAGGGAACATGATTCACTGGGGAAACAGTGACATGACGTACAGTGTTTCTTGTAAAGATGAGTTCTCAGTTTACATCATGAGACAGGGGGGTGACTCTGTCTGCATGACTGAAGTGGGAAAGACGAGGTACAACACTGACCAAATCCAGCACAAAAAGTAGCAATAGCATAATTTCTAAACTTTCTCAACAGTTTTACCAAACCACAGCGTTAGTAACGTTTTATGGGAAGTTACTGTACCTTATACAGGACACTACGGTCTCCCATTACTCTGCCCTGAGAGTGCACATGCTCATTGGGCCTTTTCCCTTTGACCGAAACAATCCTCTGCACCTCAGTTGGGATGACAACCTCCCAGATCAGCTCAGTGGACAAGTCCTGAGAACACAAAAATATCCAAATTTAGTCTTTTTTCCAATTAGTCAATGCTAGAACAAATATAATCCTCTATTGATTTCAATCAAATATACTATACTAAGTATTTGTTATATAAAATAGATTTGAATGTTCTTGATCACTTTTATCATGTTTTCCATTACTGAAATACAGAAGAAAATTGTCACTGCACTTATGAACAACAGAAAAACTGCAATCATCATTGTCATCTTTGGCAATCAAAAGCAGAAGCTTGGTGGTGGCTAGGGTTTCTAAAACCTGTCCAAAACTCTCAAACCTTAATATGGAAAGAACCTTGAAATACTGCGGAAAAAAAAAAATACAAAAAAAACAAACAAACAAAAAAAAAAAAGCAATGGTTCACTTGCCATTCGTAGCCTGTAGCCAGAAAGTCTTCCCTGGGCAGAGTCAATAAGGTAAAAGAATATGGATGAGGCCATCTCCTGGAGCTGCTGCAGTACATTCTTTGTAGAGGGAAAGGCAGACACCTGGGGAAAAATCAAAAGCATATGATTTTTACAAGCTATTTCCTGGTATCAAATGTCACTCATTCAAAACAGAATATTACTACAGACAGTTAAATTCTATATTTATACAATTGTGTACTTTTTTACAATCTGTGGACAGACAGAATTAATCAAAGAATGAAAAGCAAAAGGATCAGAGTTGCTGAGTGTTGGTGTGATGGGCATGGATACAAATGGCTTTGAAACACAACCTGTAGTATATGCAGTAGTTAATTCAGAATGTCGATCTGGTTTGCAGTTTGGCACTGACCTTGTACTGGTCATCAACAAGAAGCAGGACTTTAGCATAATCCTGGTCCATGAGTGGCAGCATGAGTGACTGAAGTATCGGCTGAGGCAGAGTGGGTGGAGTGATGTGACTCTTCTTCCCAAAGATGGGGTTAAATACATGGAGTGTGGCCAGGCCTGTGTCCTGATGAAAAAAAGAACAGAATAAACATTATATGAAATAACAAAAATAAATACACACCACTAAAATTACACATAGGTTTCAAAGTAAAGTAGAGCTGAGAGGCCTTGTTATTAAATACCTTGTCTTTGATGAGTAGTGTGCACTGTGGGGGATGAGGGAAGTGTGCAGTTGTCCGTTGCACCATGAGTTTGAAGGCCGCATTCGATGGGATGTTGTCCAGGTAGTGCCTCCACAAAATGCTGCCAGTCTTGCTGTCAATCCCAAAGAGCTTAACAGAAAAGAAGCAAAAGATCAACTGTACAGGAAAATGTGTGTTTCAAATAGGTCTGATGGAGTCTGTTTATTAGTACTTAATTTTACTAAAGGCCTGTATGATCTTAGACAAAATAAACACAACCTAGTTTGACCACAACTGTGCAGCACAGCTCGTCTCCCCTACACAACCACTACACAATAACTAAATGAGAAGGTAAGCTTTTGTTGCATACCTTCCCAGATGCAGTAACCATAACCATCATCTTCTGCAAGTTGAACTCATCTCTGGACAGATTCTCGATGGTCACATCATTTTTAACTTGACTGCGAGGCTTCCGTGCGTCATAGAACAGCTTCCAGAGGTGGCCGATCCAGGCCTGCAGCAAGATGAACTGAGAGGAGAGCCTCTTCAGCACCATGGACATAAGGCCGTCTAGACAAATTACAGCAAGGGCACAGAAGCTGCTTAATGACTTTCAGTGGATTCAATTCACATGTAAGCATGTAATTTAACAATCACAACTTATTTGAACTTTGTCGCTGCAGGCAAATCACAGGTGTACATCATTAAAGGGCTCTATCAATCACTGATCGCTGTGTAAGAACTAAAACACAGGAAAATAACACTTGTTACACAGCATATTGCTTGTATCATTAATAAAAGAGTGTATCAAACAAGACAGGTGCAATTTTACATTAACAATTTGTGAGAGTATTATAAGACTATATTCTAAAGTGAAATCAAGTGTTGGTTGGGGGGTGACCCAGAAAAAAGTTCAGTGGATGTTACAGAAGATTTTCAGTCAACAACAGGAGACTTTAATCTTTAGAAATCAAGTGTTTCTGAATAAGAGTAGAGAAGTCTGTTACCTTGAATAGCTGAATCCAAACGCAGCAAAAAACAGAGCAAAACAGAAGAAAGTGAAGCTAATAGCAACCAAATGATTCATGAACTCAGCATACCTAAGAATTGTTTTTTAACTGGCCAGCCACTTGTTGCAACCGCTAAAATAACAAAAAAGCTACAAGTCTGATGATTGAATACAGATGCTGGGAAGCTCAAGTAAAGGTACAAGCAACAATTCACATGCCTAAATTTCACTGTCAGTTCTAAATTAGTGGCCCATAAATGTCAAATTGATGTAACAAGCTTTATAAAATAACTCAAATTAGAAGTTTGACAACTTTTGTTGATGTTTCTAGAACACGCAGGCGAATTTGACTGAAAACAAGAGATAAAGTACTGAATCCTAATCCAAAGCAGAGACTGGTACTTAAAGATGGGAACTTGGGAATAAAGACAGGATTTTGGCTTGACATTTACCAGCCTTTTTGCCAAACTCTCCCTCCAGCTCTGCCTGCGTTCCTGTCAGGGGCAGATCCACCATTTCCATTGTCACCACATCTGACAGGGCCTCTTCTCTTGTCCACATTACACGCCCTGGAAAACAAGACTCATTATTGTTCTGTAATCACTCATTCCACTTTCCACACCCCGCGACAGTATGCAGTTTGTGCTGACGCTTTCTGTGAATTATGACATGACACACTTTTTTTCCCTCCTCATGCTTGTGGAAAGGACAAGATGATGTGTATATTATGAAAACTGAGACACTGTTGGTACTCCACACAGTGGTGAGATGTTGGCAGTATTCATGGTGATTAAGAGGTGGAAATATACCAAAATGTTATCATAAGGCAACGTCTGGCTCACCAGTGTTTTTGTACTTTGGAAATATGTATTTGTTCTTAACAGTAAACGCCACAAGGGATAGACTCTTCTCATAAATCAAAAGTTTCACCTATTGACCATTGGCTGGCTGTGATTCTCTACAACACACCACATGCAGACAACTATGAGGTCCAGACATTAGTGTAGTTGTGGGATCTGGCCAAACTACATCCCTGGAAAAAAAGCCTCCTTATTTTGTCTGTTATTTTGTTACCATGACAAGAATGTTTTGACTTTGGTGACCCTCAGTGGTAGAATCAAACGGACACTGACAGCAGTCCACACTAATACTTGAGATAACATTGTCTTCTATTTTCCCAACACTTAGAAAGCTTCCTGTTTTTACCTGGCTGTTGTAAGAAAGTGAGTGTGTGGTCTTCTGTCTGCACCATGACCCTGTAGCCAACAGAGTCGTCTTTCTTGAGGAATGCCTGTACATACAGCTGAAAGACAGAATGAAGATGACTTGAGATTGGAAAAAAAACAAAAAAACAAAACATAATTAACACCCTAAATCTTGATGTACATAAGTCAGCTCCCAAACTAAACCAATCTGCTCTGAAAGTAATCATGTTCAACTTTGTGTAAAATCCATGGCTGTGTGACTAGCTACACAATGATGGGGAAAAAAACACAGACAAACCTTCTCTGGTTTGCCACCATTAGGGTCCACATTAAAAATTAGTGTTGTGTCGAGAAGTCTGCGTCCAGTTTCTGCACTAAAGAGGTTAAGACTGCAAGCCTGAGGAGGAAACAGAAGAAACTGATCATTTTCATTTGACTTTAAAGACATCTCGGATTAAACTCAAAGACCTTTGAGTTTAAAGACTACAAACAATCCCTACAGCTTAACAGCCCCGTAAAAAGCCTGACTAGGAGGAGGTGTTTCTCAGCTTTAGCGTAACACATTTGATTTCATCATCAAGCTTAATCAATACAGCAATCACATATCAAGCACACAAGGGGACAAATAAAAGTACAAAACCTGCCGGAAATATACTGTAATGTGAGCACAACAGCAAAACACATACTTAACTAATCTGTATAAATGATTTCTCATTAACTCACAGTTTTATTCTTGGGTGACATGACAGCAGCAACAGTCTTCTCTCCAGTGGTAGCAAATGAAACCAGCATTGCCTATGAATCAAGACAAATTAAATGCATCTTCAATCATTTTCACAAACTGGCTCTTGAACTAACAACTGCAATATCTCAGTATGACACACTGAGATATTCTCTTTTTTAAATGCTAAAAATATATATTACATATTAGAAAAGTATTGACTTGGAGCCTAAAAATAAGGACACGTTTTAAGAAAATACTGTGAATTTTGCCTTACAGATAGCCTGGTTATTTGTAAAATTTCCATCTGTAGATGAACCCAGCAATTTGCATCTGACAGTCAAATACTTGATCAAGAAACATTTACATTTAGACTTGTAATTGAAGCTTTTTCCTAGAGTGACATGCAGTACAATAACTGTAATACCAGAATGAGCTAACATTCTTGAAAAGAGAACATTAAAAACAACAGGTAGACTGGATTTTCATTTTCAGAATGTCAATCTTGTGTGAGATGGAGGTGTTATGTAGAGAAAGTTATGTACCGGCTTGAAATCCCTCAGTGTAACAATCTGACCATTGTTGAGCTGGAGAAGCAGGTAGTGTTCTGGCCCGAGCTGGAGGAAGAACTCTGGCAGCGGCGGCCGAGCTGGGTTGGGCTGGGTGGACATCAGTGCTGGATGGAAGCCAGGGGCAGCTTCAAGTCCCAGTGACTAAAAGACAACAAATGGGAACACACTGTAAAATATGGACAAACATATTCATACAGAATAATAGATAAGTATATAACAAGAGACAGTTCTGTTATTTTAGTAAAGAAATGCTGAGAAAAGAGAGAATTGGGGACCAACCCAAACCAGAGCAGAGAACACACATGGTCATTTCCATGTGTTCCATTTCCAAAGTGAAAAGTTTTATTGAATTTGTTTTATTTTGGTGGGTACCTGTAGGGGGATTTGGGTCATCTGTGATTGCATGTGTAAATCAAGAATGTACAAGGACACAGTTGCAGAGTCTACACATGTCAAAATCCCCTGGCCGACCACTGCACAGCTGGCCTGTATGTTAGACAGCCACGGAGCTTCGACTGAGATCTGAGGACAACACAAGCAGACACGTCAAAAACAGAGTTTTATTTATATATTGCTACATTACTTTGGCTTTTTTTATGCAGTTAAAACAATGATTATGTTTAAGTCTAAGTTATATAAGAATGACATTATGTATCTTCTACAAAGCATTTATACATTTAATATTGATACAATGGATCAAGATTACCTGCTTGATTATCTCTCCATCCTCCACACTGTAAGCAACAATAGTAATGTGGGAATGGGGAACGAGTCCCAGTGCATAAACTTCACCATTTCCACCAGAATACACAGCCTGGTAATCCACAGTTTCACTGTAAAGATAAAAAAGACAGACAGTTACACAATTGTTATATACAAACATTGTTTATAAAGTTAGCTGTTAATTGTTATATAGTGAAATGTTATGTACATGTTCATTCATTCATTTATTTTTGATTTGATTTTTCAAAATGTTTGGGTGTCACTAACGTGTGTATCAATAAGAAATTATCAAAATGATTATAATCAGCTCTTTTTGATTCAGCATATTTAATATTGCTATCATTTCCCCTCATTTACATACTATTATAACAATAATGGGAACCTCGACCAGCATTTTGTGATATAGATGGCACAAAAGCATTCAATCTGACAAAGTACTTAATTTCAGGATAGGCATTTTGTCGATGAAGAGAATTTAGCATTAAAAGTGTGTAGGTATAAACGTGGCTTTAAATATTGACACATTAACTTAAAAATTATGGCTTTTTACCTTTCTGGAAGATTCTCTATCCATTTCTGATGACCGTTAGAAAGGTAATGTAGAGATATGGCAGTTTTCTTCAAGACAGCCACATGTTTCACTGTGTCTTGCTGTCCAACCAAACATGCGGACTGGAAACTAGATGTATAATACAAGCAGTTAAGACCTGGTCAAAAATAACAGTAATTATATACTCAATCACTGTCAGTCAAAAAGATAATCACCTGCCAGAGTCAAGCACAATCTCCCAGTTCAAACCACCCACATTTATCTCCCAGGAGCGCAGCAGACGGCCATTACCAACCACCAGCACCGCATCTAAGAGACAAAAACAGTTTAATACGTTTCTGGGTTCAGTGGAGGTACTAAAAGTTCTGTAAGATAAACTGCAATGAGAAAAATCACCTTGTCCATGTTGCAGGAGAGCATCAATGTTTCCCTCTGGTCCTGTCTTATCCACATGTCGCCAGACTGTAGCAAACATTGACAAACAAGTAATTTAATCATTAATATCACTGTTATGTACTTGGCCCAATAGGACCGTCTCATACCAGGGAGTACCAAAATACTCACAGAGTTCTCCAGTCCTGGTGTTGAGTGCAGCAAAAACATTCTTCTCTGTTGCCAGAAGCACCTTTTTGGATGACTGCACGTGTGTGTCAAAATGAGAAAAACGAACCTTGCCTACATATTGTTGCCTCCTGTGAATCACAAAGGAGAGGCGTCAGAGGGTCAACAAGCTGGCTAAACCAATGCTTGTATCACTACAGGGATCAAACACCAGCAAAAAAAATAAACAAATAAATAATTAAAAAGTGTATTCATGGAAGGTATAGGTTACTGGTTATTATCAGTTTGGTTACAAAGCTTTCCAAATGGTTAGAAAAAATTTTCATTCACATTTACTCTTTGACTCTACTGCACCATAAGTTTCCTCAAGACAAATTTACGACAGCGCCCATGGCTAGATAGCAAATAAAATTTCTTGCATTCATTTTATCTTATTTTTTGGCCTGTTCTCTCATACAAAGTCCAGTACAAACACACCGGGTCGCAGCTACTGGCTGTGACAGGTGTTAGCATTAGCATCTCCACGTTAAATCATTACTCTAAATAGCGCACATATTTGATTGGTTCGCTAGATTCGTCTTACCAGTCAAATTTTCCTACTTGATCCTCAAACACAGCCTCGATAGTGCCGCATAAAATAGTAAATTTCAGGCACAACAAAATTAGCTTTGCCATTGCACCAGTAGCTTTGGCTTGCTCTTCAAGGGAAGGAGGAAGTCGGAAGTTGACTGGCTTCCTTTTTGTCTGGTGACTGGGAGGTGGTGCCTCCTACAGGCGAGGAAAGGGACATAGCTCCGATAGATGTAACACAGCAACGCAGCAAACATGAATGAATTTTAAAATGTTTACCCTTTACCTATCTGCAGAAGTTCAAATAACATGGTGTGGTGATAATATTGTTCCATGTAATAAAGTCAATAGCTTTGTCCAAGATAAATTGATCCTCTTTCGTCTTTTTTGCAATTAGGCTTTTAAAAGTAGAATTATTTCCAGAAATGTGTGGATACCATACCATACATTTTATGTATTTTTGAAGGACAAGTCAGAAAATAAATAAATGAATAAATAAATACCGCGAATATGAGAAATCACAGCCTACAGGGCAAGCCTGCATATTCGTTTTTAAAGTAGTTTGCTCTCTGAACATCATGTTTTTCAAAAGAAACTTTTCCCCTATTTAGTTCTGTGAAAAACAAAAATATTTATGTCATATGAACATGGCCAATCATACTCTCCTCACAGGTTAAAAATCTCATTCTGGACCTAAAAAAATATACACTTCCGATTGAAATGGTATTTGTTTACTGTTGTCAGAAATTATATCAATAATTGAATACACTGTTAATATTAGAAAGATTACTATAATACTAAGGTAGCATGGGACGTAAGTACAATAATTATTTCTTATTATATTGGACCATCATTGGTTCAGGAGGTAATCAATGCAGTCAGCAATGTTAAGGTGCCATCACTGCTACAACCCCAGATTTCAGTGACAGCTGTCCGATCTGCTGAATGCACATAAACTTTTACTCACAAGAATGCTAAAACATGTTTCTTGACATGAAATGACATAAATTGAATGTTGCTCAACATGCGCAGTCAATGACAAGGAGAAATAAGTGACGTGTATGGGTGATAAACTTTATTTGTGTATGGGAAAGGTGTTGTTTTGTTTTTAAGTGCAAACCGGGAGTCTCATTATTACCTCTTGGGACTGTGGGATGGAATATTGATCCTTGGAGACAAACAGTAAATTTTCAGCCCGACTCATCAGATTTTGTGCGCCCCCTGTGATTTACCTTCACAGTTTCTTCTTCCAGTAGCTAGTTTTTTCTAAGGGATTTCAAGATGGCGTCGAGCGGAGGAGATGGGGAACACGAATGGACAGCGGCAGTGCGGCCGCTTTTATCGGCTTCGTACACCGCTTTTGAAACGAAAGAGCTACCTCAGCTTATTGGGTCTATAATCAACAGGTAACCGGTTACATGTCAATCATTTTTGGGTCTGTATTTGCTCGTATACTGGCCGTGTCCACCCAGGAGTTAGCTGGCTAGCTAACTTGCTAACTTAGCTCGGTTAGTTGAGTTCGATGGGAAACGTTACCCACAAAGCTAACGTTAGCGGCTACCAAGCTACCTGAGCTTAGCTTGTACTGGCACCGAGTCAGTTGCTGACGTTAGCTAACATGCTAACGTTAGCTAACTTACTCAAAATGTTGTGTAGCTTGTACAGACTGATAGCTCATAAACGATTTGAAACAAAGCACGACCCATGACTGATGGACGTTGGTCTTTACTTTAACGTTATCGCTGTGCAAACGTTGATCGACGTCGCAGTATAACGTGTAGGAATTTTGCTTCATCATTAGCTAGCTAACACAAACATTAGCCAACAAGCTAACTGATGGGCCTTCCAAACGGACTGGATAGCGTAACGTTGTAATGGCCACAGTAATATTTGACTACGTCAGCCAACTTAACTTAGCTAAATGTGATTCGGCTTGTGTGCTGAGCTTGCCATATCCAGTCTACTCGGGCATGGCCATGGACTGTTTATGTGTTAGCTGATTCACAGCCCGTCAGTTTATCGTTATCTGCTGTGTCTGTCTGTGGTTGGGTGGAAAGTAGGCGGAGACCCTGTACTGTCCACTCAGTTTTGGAGAGAAGGTGATGGGTTGCCGTTAATGTATTGTCATTCAAATGAAAATCTAGCGATGTTGTTGCATATTCAAATGTATAACCCAAGTTGTTGTAGGAAATCCGACATTGTGTTAAACCTTTTTTGGTGCAGTGGCTGTCATGCAGAAGGAGCTTGTCTCCGGAGACGAGTGTCACATCCACGCACAGTCATTGTCGGGGAACTTTCACTGATTTTCTAGGTAGTCTGTGTACATTCCGCACACGCATACAACACTACGAGTTGATTATCAAGTCAACAGCACCTGCACTGTGCGTTAGCCAGGTTGTCACCTGACACTTCTGTTCAGTGGTGACATCAGCTGATACCTCTGGGCATTCGAGTGAAGAGCTTCCTGCTGTGTTTTATAGGTTTCATTTTCCGAAGCAACGACCGATGAACCATGAGTTTGTTAGTTTCGTCATCAAGTAAAACAAGCAGTCAGCAAGCATCAAATTTAAAATGATTTTAGGATTCTTGTGTGAGGAGTACCTACTATCCACACAGTCCATTATGTAGTGCTCATGTTGGAAAAATTCCTTTTTAGTTGAGTAACTATGACAAGCCTGTTTATCACTGGGCCACAGGTGTTTACAGAGTGCAGGAAAAATTAAACCACACTAAAAGAAAGTTCTACTAATTTCAGTACAAAGGTCATGTTTTTATCTCTAATTAGCTATTTTCTTAGGGGTTTGTAATTTTGTGGACGTTAAAGAAATAGGTATGTCGTTATAGTAATAAAAAAATAAAAGCCATTATAAATGTCTTAAACTTCATTTTACAAGGTGCATCAACATTGAAGGATCTGTCAAAAGATTTTGGTTGCAGTTATGGAATTTGGAGGAAGTTGCTGTCCTTTGACCTGAGAGATCTGGCAGTTTGATAAAGTAGTAGCATGATGGGTATATGATACAGTCCAGACCATGACCAGACCATGCATGCTTTATACACCTTGAGTGAAACCTTGGAATGGACTGTACTTATATAGCGCTTTTCTAGTCTTTTCGACCACTCAAAGCGCTTTACACTACAGATCACATTCACCCCATTCACACACATTCATACAGCACATATTCTATATTTAATGTGCTTTCTAAACACATTCACACACCGATGTGAAACACACACATCGGAGGCAATTTGGGGTTCAGTATCTTGCCCAAGGATACTTCGGCATGCAGACTTCTGATTGGTGGACGACTGCTCTACCTCCTAAGCCACAGCCCCCCCTTGATATCAGTGATGAACAGGAAGCCAATGGGGTTGTTTGACAACTGTAATATGGTTACACTTAAGTCTAAAGGGGTTATTTTCAGAAGTCTAGCAGGTCTGAGGTGTTTTAGGCATAATGTCACTGCACCATTACCCACTGGACAATTTATAAAGCAGGTATTAGCATGTGGCTTAAATGTTTGTTGGAGGTGTTTGTTTCCCTCATCCTGGTAATGTGCAGCTTCTCTGTGGCCAGTAGTTCAAAGCTTGTTTTAGGAGAAGCTTGAGAAAAGCTGATTGTGTTTTGTAGTTTTTGAAAGCACGGATGTTTTCTGTGTATTTATTTGTTTTGGTGATTGTAGATACTTCGAGGTGTATATTGCCATGGAGTGGCACACTGAAGTAGTTTTGTACTGGCACTTGAGCAGATTAATGTGTTGGATACTGCAGAGAAACACTCACTGGTATGCAGGATATAAATTAGGGGAAAAAAGGGTTCTTGTCCCTATGAGGGATTTATGCTAACAGCAGGTTAGCTACACAGGTCAGTTCCAGCAACATTTCCTTCTGCCTGGAAGTACGTGATCAGATCACAGATTGAGGAGGTGTCACTTGGCTCAGGCAGTTTGTGTCAGTGCTGGAAAGATGGTGTAGGACACTGATGATGTCTGTCAGCAGAAGTACTGCGTCAGAGCAGTGTATTTGCAGGTGTTTTTAGGACATTGAATAGGCTAATCTTAAGAGCATAATTAACTATAAAGTGGTGTTCCCTTGTGGCAGACTGCAATTAGCAAAAGAGGGGTTCTGTCAGACATTTTAGAGAAGACTACATACATGGTGTTCCAGAGGGCAATAGACTGTGTAATGTCACTACACTGACAGCCAGGACCAGTTCTTTTTATTGGCTTGTGACATGTGGCTAAATACAAGTGTGCCTATAGAAAAATAATTTCTCCAGTTCCATCTTAACAGTTACTAACCACAAAAAGGCAACAGACACAAAAATGAATCAGAAGTACCAAACATAATGTCACACCATTTCATTTATTATCACTTGCGCAGTGTTAATTATGACATCTGAAAGTGTGTTCATCAGTTATAGATTTTTTACCCCGTCCACATTTTTGGCAAATAACTGTCAGAATCAGAATCAGAATCCTTTATTAATCCCTTGTGGGAAATCGTTGCATTGCAGTGCTCCATTCCACAAATACAGTACAGTACAGTACAAGTAAGTCTGGGTTGTAGGAAATTATTTGACTGTTGCTAAGTGTTATAAGTGGCATTAGGTTCACTGTACTGAAGCGTTTCTCTTATAAACATCATGAAACAATCTGTCTCTCTCAGCTCTCTTCTCCAAAAAGAGAAATATGAAAAAAATGTTCTATGAAAAGTCACATTTGACAGTATTTAACGAGATACTTCACTTGTCATTTGCAGTGAATCAGACATTCTTCACCACGACAAACAGTATGAGCCTTTCTACTCATCATTCGTGGCACTCTCTGCACATTACATCACCACAGTATGTGGACAAAGTATGTATTTTTCCATTTCTTCTTTGTAATAGATAAAAAATTGCCACTGCCATTCAACTAGAATATTTGAATGGGTAGTTTTTCTTCGAACCAGTAAATTATTTTTACTCTGTCTTCCTAGTACCGAGAAATCAGTTGCTGTCGGTTGCTGCCGCGTGCAAAGTATTGATTGAATTCTCATTGCTGCGCTTGGAGAACCCAGATGAGGCATGTGCCGTATCACAGGTAAGAGAAACAAACTGCAGGAGAGAGTATAATGTTGTGGGACTGGATTCAGTGGATGATTTTTCATTTTTAAGTTTTTTTTTTTTTTCATTTAAACTTTTTTACATCTTCTGCTGTATTTGCTGCTGGAATGTAATTTCCGAGGAGTCATCCAAAGATCAATAAAGTCGTCTAAGTCTAAGTCTAAGTTTACATTAACTTGTTTTTCCTGCTTGTATGTTCATTTTCTATTTAAAAGAACATGAATCAGCCAGTTATATTCTTCATTTTCTCCTCAGAAACACCTGATTCTTCTAATAAAAGGACTTTGCACTGGCTGCAGCAGACTAGATCGCACAGAAATCATTACTTTCACTGCTATGATGAAGTCTGCCAAGTTGCCTCAAACCGTCAAAACCCTTTCAGATGGTAAGTGTCTGTGTACTTTTAGAGATGAACCAAAGTTAAACAGTACCTAACTGATTATGACACAGCATTACTCACAGTCTTGCACAAAGGCCTATGGGAATATTGTCTCAATTCGCCTGTCAGTAAATAATCTTCAGGAATTGACTAGCGCAAAAGCCTGGTAGAGACAGACACAGCTAATAACAATTTTAATGGATTATGGATTTGTGATCTTCAAAGGTTTGGGATGTGACTGAGAAAATTGTTTCCTTGTTCATTTAATAGTGGAGGATCAGAAGGAGTTGCCCAGTGCTGTGAACCCAGAGCTTCGACAAAAAGAAGTACAAATGAACTTCTTTAATCAACTGACTTCAGTTTTTAACCCTGACCTTACCACCATCTTGGCCTCCCCATCAGCAGCACAAATGCAGGCAAGTGTTAGAGACCAGCCCTCTGGCTGCTCACTCTGTTACTATCACAGAGCTGTTAGCCACAACAGCTTGTTCAAGTTTCCTCTTAGCAGTATTCTGACTGAAAATAAACTCACTCTTAACCCTAAAACAGCTGCTCTTTGACTGCATTGACGGTCATATTAAATCATCATAATTGTTATGTTTTTAACTCTTTCCAATTTTAGGCTGAGAGCGATTGCGATGACCAAACCACAGATCAAGCTATTCAGGCCAAAATGAAAAATGCCTTTGTCTCTCAGAATGTGTCAAGCTTACAGGAACTTGGTGAGTAGTACCATGTTGCTTTATTGCAGGACAGTGTTGGCTTATTGACACTAAGTAGTAATTAATATGGATAGGTAATTGCTAAATACATTTTTCTGTGTGTCTGTATAGCCACTTGAAGTATTCACGTTTTGTTTACAATAAAGTTATTTCCAAATTGAATTTCAGTTTGGAATTTTAAGGCCTCTCAGTGTAATCCGTCTGCTGATGCCACTAAATATATGAAACACAGACTCAAAACATTAGAAGTGTGAAGCACCCATCACCTTGCAACAGTATCCTGCTGGTAATTTATCAGAATCTTGCTTCAGCATGTTTTACCTTGAGCTTATCAGGCCACACGACAGTTACTAGTGTTAATATTTTGCTATCATAAGTGAGAAAAATTGTACTCTAGAGCTCTAAAGTACCTTTTTTACTTAACATTTTAATGTCATATGGTACGTTTTTTTGTGTCTTTTCTCATTAGAGTTAATAGTTTTTTTTAATAACTTGTGTTTCCAGGTGGGTCTGAGAAGTTGCTACGAGTGTGCCTCAACCTGCCCTACTTTCTGCGCTACATCAACCGTTTCCAAGATGCTGTATCAGCCAACTCTTTCTTTATCATGCCTGCCACAGTGGCTGATGCCACTGCTGTTCGCAATGGGTATTTTATTTTTTTTTTATTAAAATGTTCTACAGTAAAAATATGTATCATTATATCATGCGTTACTATGAACAAGCAATATAATCAGTTTAAGTTTCTGCGTATTTATTACACGACTGGTGTTTGGAAAGGTTTTTCCTTCCAAACATCCAATTAACTTTCTGTACTTGAAACCTGTACCCAGATTTCACTCACTGGTGATAGACGTAACCATGGCTTTAGACACACTTTCCCTGCCTGTGCTGGAGCCCTTGACACCAGGAAGATTACTGGATATGACTGTGCTGGCTTTGAGCTGTCTCTATGCTGGTAGGTGATAACTCTGAGTTAAATAAAATAATACTGTATTTTGTTCAACAAACAAACAAGGAGAAATCATTAACAGGGAAGCAATAGCATTTTTCTTCTACAAACAACAATTTCAAGAGACCATGGAAACAGTGCAGTAATCTGACATGTGCTGGAAAGTACTAGCGCCCCTAGTCATTCCCCCTATTTCATCAGCAACTGAATGCAACAATTTCCTAGTCTTTCTTTGAATAGTGTTGAAAGTCAAACTGGTAAATGTAAAAACCGTTTTTACCCATTTAGGTGTGAGTGTGGCCACTTGCATGGCCATTCTGCAGGTAGGAAGTGGCTTGCAGCTTCGATCTGCCTCCACTGGAACTAAAGAGGAGGACTATGAAAATGACGCAGCAACAATTGTCCAGAAATGTGTGAGTATTATGATTATATACAACATGGTCAGTGTAAGCTCATATATTAGTTATGAGACAATGCCTGGTGTTACATAGAAACCTAATTCACTGTTGCTACTCACAAGTTTTTACACAGACCATATATACTGACTTCAAATACTGAAAAAATTGTGGGGAGATATATTTGTATTCTGACTATGTCTACACAGAGGGTATTATCTCATATCACATCACACTGCATCAAATCTCCCCCTATGTTTCCTTATAAATAACTAATGACTGCCTTCCAAGCATGTGTGTCTTAACAAGACACGGCACATTGAAAATGGTAACAGGTACAAAATTTGTGTTTGTAACAGCTGGAGATCTATGAGATGATTGGACAAGCCATCAGCAACTCCCGCAGAGCTGGAGGAGAGGTTAGTACCATGGTTGAGCCCTATACTAGATTATAGTACAGTGCCTTTGGATTTCCTTAGACTGTGCCACTTGAGACATTTACTGTTTTTGAAGCTAAACTAAGTGTTGAATTGTGTGTGAGCTGTAAATTCTTGTTTTTCTTACTTATTTGTATATACAGCATTATCAGAACTTCCAGCTGCTTGGAGCCTGGTGCCTTTTAAACAGCCTGTACCTGATTCTTAACCTGAGCCCAACTGCCCTGGCAGATAAAGGGAAAGAGAAGGATCCCTTGGCTGCCCTGCGTGTCCGCGATATTGCTGCTCGCACCAAGGATGGCGCCGGATCGCCTAAACTTGGTCCTGGCAAAGGGTAATTTCCCATGAACATGAAATAGAGTAGTATAATCTTTCTAGTGTCATTGTGGCTCCATTGTATTTTTGGATTTTCATCAGTTACACTGTTTTTAAAATTTGTATAGATAAAGGTTTTGGCAGTGGTTCCTGCTATGAAATGTCATGTATTTTGTCCAGGAACCTTAGTTGGTCACAAGAAAGCATTTTATTTAGAATTAACTATTTCTGGGTATAGAGTGAATTAGGTTTGTGTGTATTAATTATTTTTGTCTTTTTGTTATTTTTCTCAAGACACCAAGGGTTTGGAGTTTTGTCTGTTATCCTGGCCAATCACGCCATCAAACTTTTGACTTCGCTTTTCCAGGATCTGCAAGTTGAGGCTCTCCACCGGGTAAATGAAGTACTTACTTTATATTCTTCCTTCTTTTAAAGAAAATATCCATTATTTTACAACATTTGTCTTCATAGTGTACTTGAGGCCTGCATGATTACAAGCACAAAACTTGACTTGTCACTATCATTATAGAGCTTGTGGACATGAACCCTATGCTGGAAACATTATATTGAATGCTAATGTGGCTAATGAAATATGAACTCTTATCCTGTTGTTTAAAGAACAAAAAAACTTCCCGTTCTTCAGTCAGGTTGCCAACATGACTTCTCTGTATGACTTCTCAGTTGTTTTGGCCAAATCATGTCACATTTTCAAGAGATAACAAAAAGCAGACATACAGGTTTTCCAATCTACTTACAGAGGGAAAGTATCCTTAAAAACATATTTAAAAAAATAAAAGTATATATAAAAGTATCTAAGTGTATGCAAGAAAAACTTTGAAACCTATATTCTTTGAGAGTCGTGTTTCTTTATTCCAATCCCTCCATCATTCCACTTGCAGGGTTGGGCAAGTGATGGGCCACCAGCCGAGCTCAACATCATGGCACAGAGCACTTCCATCCAGAGAGTCCAAAGGCTCATCGACTCTGTGCCCCTGACCAATCTACTCTTCACCCTTCTCTCCACTTCCTACAAAAAGGTACAATCATTTCTATTCACATATCTGTGATTTGCATAATTGCTAGTTATGTTTTGTTATTAATTTCACCATGCAGTGTGATATAACCCAAAAGGTGACATATAAATTACAGTGGATGGATATAGACCTAATAAAATATACATAAAAAACAAAACAGGTACTGTGTTACAAAACATTTGATGGAACAAAAACTGAGAAATATACTCTACATACAATTTGTCCAACAAAATTGGTGGCTGATTGAAAGAAGTACAAAATGTGTGATGAAAGATTGAGAGGTATGATCATGATGTAAGTCTGCTGTTGTTTTCACTGCTATCAGGCTTGTGTTCTCCAACGGCAGAGGAAGGGCTCAGTCAGCAGTGATGCCAGTGCTTCTACAGACTCAAACACCTACTATGAGGATGATTTCAGCAGCACAGAGGAGGATAGCAGTCAAGGTATTTTATCTTTTTGGATTTAAGCAGTTATATCAGCACTTCAGAAAGCTTCCTTAAAATTAAAAGTTCATGCTAGCGTCTGCACCCACATAGCAGCTTTAGGTCTGCTCTGGACATATCCTGGACATGATTTTAACTAAAATCCTGGCTGTAGGAGCACACATGATATGAGGAACAATGCACATATTTTTCTGCACAGCACTGATAATACAGGAACAACACAATTCTTATTAAAAAAATATGAATTTGTAGTTACATAGTACTAAAATGCAGTTAAGCAAAACAATAAGACAGGTGGCTATTGGGGTGTTGAGTGAATAAAATGATGACATAGCCAAAAGTAGTACATTATTGATAGCATTTGATAATGCAAGGATTTTATAGAGTGTGTTGAGCCATAGATGTCTCATGGTCCCAAATGATCAGTTATATATCACATTTAGATGCATCAGAGTATGGGCCATAAAAAGAAGGTATGATCAGTGCCTCATCTAATTGTAGATGTGATGGAGACACACCTATGTTACTAAGAAGCCAGTATGCCATAAGGTTGGTGTAATGTCATCAAGGTACGCCTCAGATTTCTTTCCATCACAGTGTGGATGCAGGTGCTGAAAGCAGAGTCGTGTTTGTGTTTGATCTCTGAGCTAGTGTCAGTGCTGAGCTGTATCAGCAATGCAGTGAAACAGGTGTGCTGTCAGCGGATCAGTCAGTCAGGTTATGGCAGCAGTGAGAGGGGTAAACACATACACATGCATACAGTTTCGCAATTACATTTTTTTTGTCCCTTCATCACACGATGACAGTGTAGTTGACAGTTTCTACTATTTCAGCAGAGAGAAGACAGGAGAAGACAAGTGCAGCTTGTGTTTCAGGTCAGCAGTTTTCTGTCCTTAGGTCAAAGACTTGGTGTCCACTTCACTGTCCTAGATTCATTTTGTTATTGTATGTCTCACAATTTAGGCTCTGAGCTGTGGCCCTAATAGCTTAGAAAATGACAGAGCCACAGATGACGAGGCTTTGGCAAAATAGCCCCATCTCTGAAAGGTGCTTTGTGTTGTAATTGACATGAACTAAATTTAGATTTTTTTTTGTCAAAGAAGTTCATCTGTGGCTCAATGTGGTCCAAAGGATAATACCAGTGGTGTTGACATGTGGGTGCTCATCATTGTCTTTACAAGCATTAAAACCTCACAACAGAGCTGGGTGATAAATGGAAAAGTCACTGATACTAACATTTCTACTAACCGAACAACTAAATTTCCTCCTCCTGGTACGTTGAATAAAAAGATTTTTCCGTGTGCTTTCGTGAGCTGTTTCCTAAAAGCACTGTCACCCCTTTGTCATCCAGTCTGTGCCCCTGCTTTGTCCTGTAGTTTTCCTGTACAATCATTCCAAATAAAGCAGCTTCTGACATGAGGAACACTAATGCTTTAATAGTTCATAATAAACATGATCTCTCTGCAGATATTTTATGGCAGACTTAGATTGTAGTTAAAGGTCAACTTTTGTAAACATTACTTAAGCCATACCTCAGATTGTATTAATTTTTTCTTTGGTCATTATACTCTTCTTACTTGTCATCCCACTACTCGTCACAAATGTCTGGAAATGTACTAAATATAAAAATACTGTAGCACCCACATCAAAACAGTGGTATTATTCTTGAATATGACAAATTCAAGTTGTGCTTGTAAAAAATGGGCTTAAACACACTATGCTACGTCTTGCTGTCACCTGAAAAGTTATGATTTTTGTATGTTGCATGCAGATGTGAATATCAACTTAAAGTGATATTCTTTGAAAAGTTTAAAGTTGTTTCTTGTTTTTGTATTTGAATTAATCTGTACATACTTCAACTGGCTACGACTGCAATCAGATGCTTTTCAAGTCTAATCATAATCTTGCTAAAAATACATTTCATTGATTCATATCTAATTAATTGGGTAGCCTTGTGGGGCCACTACCCCATGTGAGGGTTGAGTGCACTGCCAGTTAGGTGGCAAGTAAAGGCAGGGGCCTTGACGGACCAACCCCACTCTCTGATGGGGAATCAGCCAAGGTTAAGGTTGGTAAGGAGGAGGTTGAGTGATAAACTACATTTGGTTGGACTCAGTTCTGACACCGAAGCCCTGGATAGGAGCATTGCTCACTCCTCTTCTGGAATTGTTCAGTGTGAGAAACATTGAGTGGGTGTGGGAAAACTCAGAAACAACCAGCTGAGCACTGACGTGTCAGAGTTGTTGGAGAACAAGATGGTCAACTCTGTGCAGCTGCCTGTCACAGGGCTCTTACATCATCTCATCTGGCCGTCCTGGATTTGTGGGGTTTCAGAGAGGCCGCCATCTGATGACTTTATAGTTCTTCTGGGAAACTTCATGCACATTTGTAAAATATTGGACACACCCAGAGAGTGCTGATTGGAAAGAATGGCCTGCCTGATCTTAACCCAAGTGGTGCCTTGTGACTTCTCCGATGGTCATGGACTGTGGATGATAACACTGTATGTAGATAAAATACTGGTAGTGTACTTGGTAGCAAAAACACCCTGATGCAAAGATTAATGATTGACTTTATAGTCATATAATCAGATTTGCTGACATGTCTTAAACTCAGATGAAGAACAGGAGCAGAGCTGTCATCTGAGCTGGATCATCAAGGATGCCAGACAGACTCTGTAAACCCCAATGTGTTGTGAGGGTGAACTGAGAATGTCTGCCAGGTCCCCAAATCCCACCTCCAGAGGAATATTTCCTGCATCCCATGGGCAGCTCGGGCCCCAGAATCGAAGTCAGACGTGATAAAAATTTTCCGTAGCCTAAGGGCAGCTCTAAATTGTGGTCAAAAGCTAGTTGAAAACATGTTTTGGCGGTAAACCAGAGAACCTGTTGATGGATACCAGGAGAAGGGAGCGATAAAGCTGAAGAAAGAGACCTTTGTGGCCTCCATGATTTAGAGCTAAATTTAAACAAAATATCTTATTTTAACTTAATTTAAAATGTCTATTTGTTCTTCTGCATGATGCTAGTACATAAAACAATCCAATGCCTGTGACACGTTGATTGTAACACGAAGCTCTGTTATGGAATAATGCAGCAGTAATGTGTTCTCAGTTCAGCAGATACAACTTCCATTGAAGGGTAACAACACATGTGTTGCATCAAGTGTGAACCTGACCAGCACTGTTTGTGTCATTGTTGTTAGTAGCTCTATACACAAATCCAGGTATGAACTCAACATTGCATGCTATTTCAATGCTTAGAGTTTGGACTGAAGTTTTTAAAAAGGGCCTGACTTTGATTAGCTCTTAATTTTAAGTTTTCCCAATCAATCAAGGTATTAATGGAAGTACATATGTTGGAGCTGCACAGTCAGCAAACATTCATTTGTTCATATTATCTTGAGGCAGGATATTGGCCATGAGGATGTGAAACACTGTAGAGCAGAGGTTTTTTTTCAGCATCTACGGTGACAGAGAGACACCACAGCATAAGCTCTGTCATTATCATTTCAGTACCTGTTTTGATGGGCAAGTGTAATGATGAAAGAAGAGGAAAAAATCAGCGAGCAGTTATAAGTGTATGTTTTCTGAGAAATATTCTCAGAAAATTAACTCTTTTGTTCTTTAAGTGGATATTCACCAATACAATGTCAGTATATGTTCACTTTTTACTGCAGTGTTTGCCTCTTGTCCACCCGCCTGCACAGTGCTGTAGGTGTCATGAACTAGTTTGAAGCTTTTTTTTACATTTTGCCTTTTGATGACACCACTACCACTCCACACACATCTTGTTAGTCCTTGAATGTTTCTAAGCTCCAAGAAGTTCATATGAATAATTTTGTCTTCCTCTTTGTAGATGATGACAGTGAACCCATCTTGGGGCTTTGGTTTGAAGAGACAATTTCACCCACCAAAGACAAAGTAGCCCCCCCGCCACCTCCTCCACCCCCACCCCTGGAGACCTCTCCGAGACTGAAGAGCCCCAGCAAGCAGAATCCGAGCGAGAATGGCAACATCTTAGCTGGCCGTAAAGACCCAGAGCTGGTGAGGACTCATGTATGTGTATCTGACAACATACACAATACTGCTGCTGCAAGTCCATAGTAAACAGCACGTGTATGTTTTTTTTTTAGTGTTGGCACACCTGTCGTCATATCACCAGTACCAACTTAGTAAAGTTATTAGTTTTAATGTGATAACACAACCCACCCATATTTGTTTGTTCCTGTAGTTCCTCAGTTTGGCCTCCAGCATTCTGAACTTCATCACCACCTCAATGCTCAAGTCCAGGAACAACTTCATCCGCAACTACCTGAGCGTGTCTCTTACAGAGCAGCACATGGCTACACTAGCCAGTATCATCAAAGATGTGGACAAAGACGTCAAAGGTATGGCTGAAAAAAAATCACACACTGCTTGTCATATCTCAACTATTTTCCGTAATTTCCTTCTTTTGGCCTAGTAGCTAATGATGGGTCTAGCCCGTAATTGGTAGACAGCAATACGCTGTACTGGGTTTAATGTATTTTATGTATTTTTCTATTCAGGCTCCTCAGATGAAGTGTTCTCTTTAGCTCTGTATCACTTCAACCACACACTGGTGACATCAGATCTTCCATCCCCAGCCTTGCAGGTAAGAGGAATTTGTTTGTTACACCAGTAACTTAACCAGTAACAAAGAGAAAAAGAGACTCTTGACAAACAATTGCTGCGATTAGCTTTTAATTATCAGAATTTGGTATTCAGTGTCAATGTCTTATTTTACCTCATGTCATTCACAGAGCACCCTTCTTCAGCAGTTGGGCGTTGCTCCCTTTTCAGAGGGTCCCTGGCCTCTGTACATTCATCCACAATCATTATCAGTCCTCTCCAGACTTCTCCTAATATGGCAGCACAAAGCCAGTGTGCAAGGAGAACCAGATGTGCCTGAATGTATGAAAGTTTGGGAAAGGTATGGCAACCATGGCATTCCCAGCTGGCTTTTATGTGCAATGTAGTGGTTTACATTGTCTTGAGGCTGTCATCATAATACCCTGGAGTTCAGTTGATAATACTGTAAACTACTTCTGCTGTTGTACCTTTTTAAGCAGTAATTTCAAAACATTCTTCACTTTGGCATCCATGTTAAGCTTATGAATATTCTAATGCAGTGGACAACTAGTGGTCTATAGCCTGTAAAACCACGCCTGATTTCTGGAAATGAATACAGTTTGTACTATGCAGTATGTATATTCTAGCTTACACCTACACACATACTGTTTTAAATTGCCCCCCCAATTTCTCCTTTGTGCTCCTAGGTTTTTGGGAACACTGAAGCAACACACTATCCAGGGTTCTGTTCATGGAGACGATGACCTTAATGTTGAGCACCTCCAGCTCCTGCTGCTCCTTTTCCACAACCTGTCAGAGCGCGGGCGACGGTCAGTCCTCACCCTGGTCACCCAGGCCATCACTGAAGTGGCACAGAGCAGAGACTCCCAGCTGAAGGCTGTACCCCTCAACCTGGCTCGCCTGTTGCTGGTTTTTGACTACCTGCTGCGCCACTACTCCAAGGCTCCCTTATACCTTTTCGAACAGGTTAGCTCTTGTTTTCTAATGATTGTAGTATTGTCCTGATGGTAACTTGCGCAGATAAGAAATGGTTATATTTATTTGATAGGTATATTTGTTACATGATTCTTATTCTTATCAAATAAAATACATCCAACAATGTAATTGATTTATTAAGTAATCAAGAGCAAAGTAATAGATATCGTCAGTTATATCATAAGTCTCAAAAATGTCCACACAGTCACTTTCCCAGTAAATTTCTTTCCAGCCAATAGTTTACCTCTTGATTATACAACCAATTTAGATGTATCTGTAACAAATTGTTAAATACATTAGCTGTAGGAATAACATGACATCCAAATGAAGTGGTATTCCAAATCATCATTTTCTAATGCTCAATCTTTGAATAAATGTGTGTGTGGGACTGTGGTGACGATAAATTTATCTACTCTCCACCATGAATATTATTTATAGGTGCAGTACAACCTACTCACCCCACCATCCACTGGGCCAAGTACTGTTCAGGAAGGTGGCAAACGTAGCAGTCTCCCACTTTACTATGGTTTCAAAGAGGTGGAGGAGAACTGGGCTAAACATTGTTCAGCAGGTAAGACCAACGTGAAACTTTTATATCCGCTGGCCACAGCATGGTGATATCTACAGAAACTCACCAGCTGCAAGGACCGTTTAACTAACCACATTTTTTTAGGATAAAGAACATTTGTGCACTGGTTGTCCATCCACCAAAGTCACTGGTAGAATGGATAAACTTAAATGGCTACAGCCAAGATTCACCAGCATTGACATTGCTGGCAGTAATCTCCCAACGACAGCAAAGTGCACTAATATATTTCCTATTGTCTGTGTTCTTATTTCTTTTGTGTTAACAGGATGTTGCTGCTTTCACTGGTAGTAGATGAGAAAATTAAAAAAATTAATGTATTTCAATCCTTTTTAGATTCAAATGTACAGCCCAAATTCTACTGCGTTCTGTCCCCTGAGGCGTCTGAAGATGACATCAGCAGACTAGACAGCAAGGTGAGACTTTTTTTAATGAAACATAGTTGTGTGTGTGTATGTATGTGTTTATTTTTATTTACATGTCTATATTTCCCTGCGCTTCAATATGTCCAAACAACTGTTTTTTTGATAGGTCTTTCCAAAGCTGTTCAATGGAGCAGTTAAATACGATGAACTGTATGCGTGGCTCATCTCACTCCTGGCAGCAGGTTCTCAGTTTGACACAGCAAGGAGACAGGAGAACAAGCCCATCACTCCTATGGTGAGAACACACCACATGAACAAACTGTGAACTGTGCCAACAGGGTAAACAAACCCATGATACAGGTGTATTATAGTATGCATTATTTAAAACTGCTCTGCGAACTCACAGGCAAAATATCTGTCTTGATATAAGCTTTCTCAGTGCGCTTCAAATAAAAGCACTCCAGTGTTTTGATTTTAAAAGCCTTTAGTCTTTTGATGTAAGGACCACCAGAAAGTGTTAAGTCTTAATTAATAGAAGCTTAACAGCTGGGGACTTCAGCAACAGCATCTGACAGCAACTGAGCACAGCTTGTTGAACAGTGTATGTTTATTTCCCTGCACAGGAGGCCTGCTCCCTTCAGTACTACTTCCTGGTGCTGTGGAGGATCCTGGGTGTTTTACCTCCTTCAAAAGCCTACGTAGAGCAGCTGAAGACTGGCTGCAGTGATCCCAGTGAGAGCGACATCCTGCACACACTGCGATGGTCCTCACGTCTGCGGGTATCTACCTACGTGAACTGGATCAAGGTCTGTTGACAGCTGAAAGTACTACAGAAAGCCTTATTAGCACAATAGGTGCCAAAGCAAATGGGTTTGTGGCCACTTTTACAATATTTTCGTTATTCTACACATAATTATTTTGCTTTTAAAAATAAATTAGTTGAAACTGGATGCATCAGATTTGCATTTGGAAAAAGTTTGACCTCTAGATTTCTGTCTAATGCAGTTTCAAATGCACGCATTATCCTGTACCCTGCCCTTAATCCTGTGATGATGTGTGTTCATTGTAGTTAATTTTGATGTATGACTGTGTCCAACCCATCTCTGACAGGAACACCTGGTGAAGCAGGGAATGAAAGCGGACCAAGCAGCCTCACTAGTTGAGATGACATCTGCTAAGTGCAGTACCGTTAAATACGATGTCGAGCTAGCAGAGGAGTACATTGCCAGACAGGTAATAATTATAACATAGTCACTGATGACATGTGCATCTATTGTTGTTCAGAGCTTTGAATTCTGTTGTCAACTTGATTTTGTTGCAGATTTCCACCTTCTCCAGTGTAGACCCGAATGTCATTCTTCCACTTCATCAGTTACCCTCTCTGCAAGCCATCTATACACTTGATGCAGTCATCTCTAAAGTGCAGGTTTCCTTAGACGAGCATTTGTCCAAGGTTGCCATTGAGGCAGACACTCATAAGTCCTCTGAGATCACAAAGAACCTGCTGCCAGCCACACTACAACTCACTGATGTTTACACGGCCTTCACAAGGTGAGAAAGGATCTCTAACAGCTGTGTTGGGCTCACCTCTTAACAAGTTTATCCAGGCCATGGTAAATCTAGCAGGCCTAAGGATTACTATATGACTGAATGTTTTTTGGGGGGGTGATTTAAGCATGCATATTAGAAGTCATTGAGGATTAAAACACAAAAGAGCCAAAGGGCCTCCACATGTTCCTCCATATGTAACAAACATCATGATAAGAACAATATAAGACCAATACATATAAACCAAACAAATAGAAATAGAATTTCTAATTGTAAAGTGTAAATTGTGGTCTTCCTTTTATTCATGTTGTAAATTACTGAGAAATCATTTTTTCAAAGCCACACAAAGAAAATCATCATCTGTTTTATAACCCCTTATCCTAATTAAATAATTAAACCAAACTTGCCATGACCAGGTCTTACCTACTCATGAACATCCCAGAGGAAGGAGAGAACAAGCTGACAGATGCCAAGCTCCAAGGTTATGCTGCAGTTCTGTCTATTGGCTCCACCCGCTGCAAAGCCAACATGCTGGGTATGTGGAAGAATTCCTCAAGAACAAAATTGTTAAACAGAACTTTGACTTCCACAGCTTTTCTTTACACCCACTGTTTTAACCTGAACTTTTTTAAATGAAATTTTACAGGTCATAGTATTATGCAGAACTTGCCATCAGCTGTACAGACAATATGTGAGACTTGGAACAGCATCCACACCAACGAATTCCCCAACATTGGCTCATGGGTACGTGAGTAAAATTGTTGCTCATAGCTCAGTATAATTCTGTCCTTCTTTTAAGCACATTCTACAGAACAATAGGCAGTTTACTCACTCTTTGTTTTTTTGCCCTTTTTAAACAGTACCAAACCACTCATTTGAATCTGCCTTGAAGGATGAAGTGAAATTTTTTTGTAACACCCACTCTCACTCTTTTTTAGTGTTTTATGTGTTATTTTATTTATTTATTAATACAAGTTATTTCTTCTTGTTTTTTTAAAACAATAGATTAACCTTATTTTTAGTTATAGCTATAATGCACTATCCTAACCACATCTGATTGAATTTGTTATTTGCTGTTCATTTTGTCAAATTTAAGAATAATTATATCAGCAATTATGAGACTAATAGTCTGGTTTGTTTTCTTTCTCAGCGAAATGCATTTGCCAATGACACCATTCCATCAGAGAGCTACATCAGTGCCATCCAAGCAGCTCACCTAGGCACACTGAGTTGTCAGTCCTTGCCTCTGGCCTCTTCCCTTAAACACATCTTACTCTCGCTGGTTCGTCTCACTGGTGACCTCATTGTGTAAGTGCTTGTCCAGTCTTCTTTAAAATCTGAATCATTTAGCAGATGTGATCACTAGTTAATATTGTGGCATGTTTGACTCCTCAGCACAGAGGAGCTGAATCCCTCACAGGTTGTGCGGACTCTGCTGCCCCTCCTGCTGGAGAGCAGCACAGAGAGTGTGGCTGAGATCAGCAGCACCTCACTGGAGCGCATCCTCGGCCCATCAGAGTCCGACGCCTTTCTAGCTCGCATCTATGAGCGTTTGGTGACTGGGTGTTACAACATCATTGCCAATCACTCAGATCCCAACAGGTATACTTTTTTTAAACCTGCATTAAACAATATATTGGACATAATTAACAATGAATCATGATTCTTTATTGTGTGAAACTAGTGTTGGTAGAGCTGAACCCACTTACTCTTAAGATCTTGGTTCTTTTATTTTTCTAGTGGTTTGGATGAATCTGTCCTCGAGGAATGTCTTCAGTACCTTGAAAAACAGCTTGAGAGCAGTCAAGTCCGCAAAGCCATGGAAGAGTTCTTTTCATTCAGGTATCTGGTCAACTGCTAATCCAGGTGCCATTATTACACATTTATACATCTACCTCGCTTATTTTGTGTTCTTTTTTTCCCAGTGGTGAGCTTGTCCAGATCATGATGGCAACAGCCAATGAAAACCTGTCAGCAAAGTTCTGCAACAGGGTGCTGAAGTTCTTCACCAAGCTTTTCCAGCTCAGTAAGTCTACTGAGTTCGTTCCAACCAAGACTAGCTGTCTACCAGTAGACTAGTTTGTATTTAGTGTTGTCCACATGTTAAGGCAAAAGTGTTAAGTACTTTCCCAATTGACGGAGTGAAAAGCATCCATTCATACAGAGGGGTGAGAGGCCAAAATAGTACATGGTTGTACTTGCTTGTACACCTGAAAACTGGCAGAAGTACTTGTGTGAAAATGGAAAAAGTTGGAAAGCTCGAGAGAGTTCAAAACCTGCATACTTCATCACATCTACATGCTGGGTGTGCTTGTCTGATATTTTGCTTTGGAAAGTTACAAAAATTGTATTCTGATATCAGAAAGATGTTGGGGTGGGGTTCCAACAAACACTAAATTTAAAGTGTCAAAAATGACAAATCTTGAAAGCTGCAAGCTACAGGTGCATCAGTTGTATTTGGAAGCTTAAATCTCCCTATTGTGCTGTGTCCCCCAGCGGAGAAGAGTCCAAATCCCAGCCTGTTGTGTCTGTGTGGCTCTCTGGCCCAGCTGGCCTGTGTGGAGCCTACTCGTCTGCAGTCCTGGCTGACGCGCATGACGGCCACCCCACCAAAGGACTCAGAGCAGTTGGAAATAGTGCAGGAAAACCGACAGCTTCTGCAGCTGCTCACCACCCATATTGTGCGTGACAACAGCCAGGTGGGCGAAGGAGTGTGCACTGTCCTCCTCAGCACACTCATTCCTATGGCAACAGACATGCTGGCCAATGGTGATGGAACAGGCTTTCCTGAGCTCATGGTCATCATGGCCACACTTGCCAGTGCTGGTCAGGGGGCCGGCCACCTGCAACTGCACAGGGCAGCGATCGACTGGCTGACCAGATGGTAAGAAATCAGTTCAATTTACTTCAGGGACCTGCATGTCTTTTTTTGGCATCAGTGCTAGGGTTAAAGTTACCAAACAAATTGCTCGATAAAAGGACACACATATTAATGGGTAGTCCTCTGTAGTGGGTGACCAAATCCCTTGACCATGAATATGCAGCAATAGGATCCTAAATTTCTGAATATTTATTTTAAATTGCTCTAATTTTCCTCTGCAGCAAAAAGTATCTAACACAGAAGAATGTTGTGGAAAAAGTAAGCACAAATGTTTCCCAAGGAAAGGTATGTTTTTTTATATATATATATATATATATATATTAGTATATTGCACCAATTTATTAAAGTGTCTTATACCCTTGACTCCATCCAGGTGTTAATGCATTTTAAACACTGGCTTAACATGTTTCCTATTTGACTGTGAAGTAACTGATGAACACCTGTTTCTTTTTTGTCAGCACGCAAGCATGCTGGAATGCTCGTGTCACATCATCTCCTATCTGGCCGATGTGATGAATGCTTTGCGGCAAAGCAGTGGACAAGGCACCTCAGCACTGCTGATGGAGGGAGAAGAGAAGGCCATGGAAGTGGACTCAGACTGGGTGGAGGAACTTGCAGTAGAGGAAGATGATTCCCAGGCAGAAGACTCTGTGAGATCTCACCCCTTTAAGTCTACTCTCCTGAAATAGGACCGTATTTTGTCCGCGTTTACACGATAATTAGGGCTGGGTACTGAACTTCGGTTCTTTTATGGCACCCGAACGAAAGCAAGATTGATGCCAATGATGCGCGATGCAGTATTTGCAAAAAGGACATCATTGCTAAGGCAACACGACCAATTTGATGAAGCATTTGAACATGCACAGGATCAATTTAAGAGCAGAAAGTTGCTCCGTGTTCAACTGCACCAAGATTCAAAGGTCCTTCATATGCAGCAGTGAGCATCAGACACTGACTTGTCACTTGTTCTTTTGCACTGAAAATTATTTGTTGTATATTTTTTATGTTAGAAAACTGCTTTGAGTGGAAAAATACCTGAAGCTGAATAATAAAACTCAAGATTTGTACCATAATAGGTAATGTAATTTTCTTTGATAAAATTGGTTTTGAAAAAAGTATCATTCAGGAACTGGCGTCAAAGTCAAGGTATCAGTATCTGTACCGGTATTGAAAATTTTTGAATGATACCCAGCCATATGTATAATGCAGTCTCTTGGATTTCTTAACTAAACTCAAAAGCCAAATCATCATGCAAAGAAGCCCCCTGACTAATATCAGACAATAGAAAAAAACAATGTTACTGAAAACCTTTGTAGACCACCTGCCCCAGAAAGCTGTTTTAATAACTCTTTTCCTGCTGCAGCCTGACTTTGATGTAAAATCCCCCTGGTTGTGCTGCATAGTATGTCTTGGCTCTTAGTCCAGCTCATTGCACTGTCCAGTAGAGCAAAAATTACAAGGATAACATAACGTAATAGGTTTTAGCCTCATGTAAGTTTCCCGAGGAAATGGAGCTCATTGTGCTTTGCAACTAACAATATGATATTCAAAGTCTGTACCTCTTGATTTTCAATGAAACATATTTAAATAAGTTTTGCAGTTAATTACTTTGTCTTGACTCAGTTTGGAGCAATCTGTCTTAACATGTTTGTCATTGTTTGACAGGATGAAGACTCCCTTTGCAACAAACTCTGCACCTTCACCATTACCCAGAAGGAGTTCATGAACCAACACTGGTAATGAAAAGTTTATTGTTCCCTGTGAAAACTTTGATAACTCAGAATAAAGGAGAAAATCATTGGGCACATTGTTGGCATATGTTGTTGGATAATTCCACATTATTGACAGTGAAGAAACTGTATACAAAACTATGTTAATTTGTACTTTAGTTAAGCATTAGGTAGATTAAATGAAAACTATCACTATGTGTTAGTGACACATTTTCTTTAAGCAGTGTGTTTTTTCCCCTAATGTGCTGATGTGTTAGATTGTTAACAGTGAAGCCAACTACTCAGTACCCATTAAACGTCTGAATTCAGGTCTGGGAAAATATTTGTTTGCTTAGTGGTATGTGATTTCAAGTGATTTGAGCCTCCCGTCTTGATATAGGAGTATAGTACACCGGTGAATTTCTGTGCAACTAAACTGATGCACTATCTACAGTCTTGCCATCTTCCTTTTCATTCTGCAGGTACCACTGTCACACCTGTAAGATGGTGGATGGGGTAGGTGTGTGCACAGTGTGCGCCAAGGTCTGTCACAAAGACCATGAGATCTCCTATGCCAAATATGGCTCTTTCTTCTGTGACTGCGGTGCCAAAGAGGATGGCAGCTGCCAGGTGAGACCGAATACCTCAGGTCATCATGGGAAGAGAACAACAGCGGTAACTTTGGCTTGCAAGTCATTCCCCCATTGACTTCCATCCAGTCATTTCATTTGGTCAGGGTTATAGCTAGCCCACACATGTGGCCAGAAAACAAGAAAAATCATGTTACAAATGTCTGTCGTCAACATTTTGTGTACTAAAAAGGCCAGTTTTCCTAGTTAATCTTAACTGGATTTCTGAATGTGCATGTGATGATGAACAAACCATCAACTACATTTTACCTTCAGTTTACTTGTAGTCTAAGTTGTCTGATAGGCCTTTTGCATTCTTTCTTTGTGTTTGTGATTGCTATGTCTTCTGTGTTAGTCTTATGATTATAATGGCTCATAATAGTTTGGTTCACCTTTATTTACTTCTTTCACTTTTATTATTATACACATTATGAGTTGAACTGTCCTGCAAGGGCATAATGAAGTGAAAGTATATGCTACTGGAATTCAGAAAATTCCATTTATGAATCCAGTCGATAATTGTTCCAGTGCTATCAAGCGTCTTTTTCAATCAGACTGATTTTTGTTTGCCTGTGGGGGCAGTTCAGATTAAGTGCGCCTCCATCCAATGCAATCTCTCTGTCCATCCTTTTGATTATATACTCCACAATGTGGAGAAGCTAGCGAAGTGGAAACAAAATCAAGTTATTCTAATTGTAAAGAAGCTAAACCAAAGCTTGTATTTGATGTGCTGTATTTAAGTATATATTTATGTGTGTATGGACGCTGTTGCTGTTCTCACTGCTCTATTGTGTTTTCTATCATCTACAGGCCCTGGTCAAACGCAGCCCCAGCAGCGGCATGGGATCCACTCTCAAAGAGTCTTCTGCGTTCCAGAGTGAATTGCGTATGCCTGAGAGTGCTATCCGCCACCAGAATGCCTCACCCTCCGACAAGGGCAAGGTCACAATCTGTGATGGCAAACCTGGTGATGAGGACAGACCAAAGAAGAGCAGTGTGTGCAAGAGCATTGAGGGCTGCCAGGAAGAGTTGCTAGCTCAAGTGGTGAGCAAAAATATGCTTATCTTTTCTGGATTTATCCCTGTCTTATTTTACATGCTCAGCACTGTACATTGTGTGACTCACACCTTTGGCGCTCTTTTCCCATGGCAGATGGGATCATCCACTGCAGCAGTCATACTGGAGATGCTCATGTTTCTCATGGAAGCCATCCAGACCAACTTCCAGCAGGCATCAGCAGTGGGAAGCAGTAGCCGGGCTCAGCAAGCCCTCAATGAACTGCATACTCAAGACAAAAATGTGGAGATGACAGACCAGTTAATGGTATGACAATCTATAGATTTTGGAGGGGTTAGGAAAATTCCTCAATGATTTATTTAAACTTCACCAGAAACTGGAAATTTGTTACCCGCTGCAGTTTTGTGTTCTCATCTGTTGCTCTTTTCCCCTAGGTGCCCACGCTTGGCTCTCAGGAAGGGGCTTTTGAAAATGTGAGGATGAACTACAGTGGCGACCAGGGACAAACTATACGCCAGCTCATCAGTGCACATGTCCTGCGCCGTGTTGCCATGTGTGTCTTGTCCTCACCCCATGGCCGCCGCCAGCACCTCGCAGTCAGCCATGAAAAAGGAAAGGTAAGCCTCACAAACTAGATAGGTGAATCCCATAATTGTTTTCGGTTTCTTAAATTTCTAGACAACTAAAGGTATCTGCCAATAAAAGCTGCGCTTTAGGCTGTGCAATTCCAATCACTGAAGTTAGTTTTCTTTTTTAGGTTCATCAGTAGTTTTCAGTGCCTTCTCCTGTTACAACACCCCATAAACAATTATCTCTCTCTATCCCCACTTGACAGATAACAGTTCTGCAGCTGTCCACTCTCCTGAAACAAGCTGACTCGAGCAAGAGGAAGCTAACACTGACCCGACTGGCCTCTGCCCCAGTCCCTTTCACTGTCCTCAGTCTCACAGGCAACCCTTGTAATGAAGATTACCTGGCTGTGTGTGGCCTGAAGGTCAGAAAATCAGCTTTTTCTCAGTTTTAGATTGTTGTCCTAAGTAGTTTAGTTATTTATTTAAAATGAAAAAACATTCAAAAATATGGAACAATGTAGGTTTTGCTGTTTAGGAGGAGAAACCACAATTCATTTGCCTTAAATATTAATAATTGTGGAATCTATAGTAGATTGTCCTGCAAGTTGTGCAGGGATATTTAACAGATTCTGTATATAAATACAGCTATAGAGATTTGGTATTTGACTTGTCTTTGTTGTTCTTTCATGTTTGTTTTTTTCCCCCAGGACTGCCATGTACTAACTTTTAGCAGCACAGGATCTGTGTCAGACCATCTGGTGCTGCATCCACAACTGGCCACAGGCAACTTTATCATCAAAGCTATCTGGTTACCAGGCTCACAGACTGAACTTGCCATCATCACTGCTGACTTTGTGAAGGTATATTAAGAGAATAGGCATATTTTAGGTACTCAAAGTGAGACTATTGACCTATTATTGGTGATTTGATTAAATTTTTCTATTGATTTGTCAGTCACGGTGACTTTATCTATTTGCCTCCTTTGCCAAACAGATATATGACTTATCAGTGGATGCCCTCAGTCCCATGTACTACTTCCTGCTCCCAAGCTCCAAGATCCGTGATGCTACTTTCCTTTTCAATGAAGAGGGGAAGAACATTATCGTCATCATGTCTTCAGCAGGTTACATGTACACGCAGATCATGGACGAATCTAGCAGTGCGCAACATGGTCCTTTCTATGTCACAAATGTTTTGGAGATAAACCACGAAGATCTGAAGGTAAGTGGGATGTGTACGCATAGGTCATGAAAATATACTTTAAAAGTCATGTGATGTTGTGCAGAACGCTGTCACATCTGCAGAAAAAGATATGATTGTTTGCCAAAGGGCTCTACACTTGGAACCCTGCAGTGTATTTCTGTTTTTGGTTTGATTTGATTTCATGTTTACACACACAGTCAGATCAGTATGATATGAGGTTTTTTAAATTGCTAAATGACAGAAAGCAGTATTGAGGCCAGTTCTCTCTGTGTGACTCCAGGATAGCAACGGGCAGGTAGCTGGAGGTGGCGTGTCGGTCTACTACTCCCATGTGCTTCAGATGCTTTTCTTCAGCTACAGCCAAGGAAAGTCCTTTGCTGCCACAGTGAGCCGCAGCACCACAGATGTTCAGAGGCTTTTCCCCATCAACATCAAAGGGTAACGCTTGTTCTACTCCATATACAGTTTCTCTCACTTCCCTGCCACTGTACTGAATCTGGGAAATATAATGGATAACTGGAAGAGATAATCCTCTTGTCCTCCTGCCTCCTTTAGCTCTAATGGTGGCAGCAGTAAGATGTCACCTGCTCTGTGCCAGTGGTCTGAGGTCATGAACCATCCAGGCCTGGTGTGCTGTGTGCAACAGACGACAGGGATACCGCTGGTCATCATGGTCAAACCTGACACCTTCCTCATCCAAGAGATTAAAACTCTGCCAGCCAAAGCTAAGGTAATGGACATTTACTATACTGACATGGATCAGTCATTAGCAGGTTAAAAGATGAATAGAGCTCCAGTAATCAGAAACTGATGTACAAAATATAACAAGAAGTTCATTGTGGAAAAGAAAGAGCCTATTACTCAGACTACAGAGATCTAGTTCATGCATGTCTGCCAGTACATAGCAAGCTTTTGCTCTTTAAGATGAAGACTTTTTATGTTGTACTTGCTACTTACTCTCAAGTACATACATTGTGGGAAAGTGGTAACTATTATTATTTGGATGTTGATCCAACACATTAACAAAACATAATAATCATGAAAATGCAGAAGTAACTGTGAGACCTTATATATTTTTTCTTTAGAAAAGTGTTGTCCACTTGGATGATTCATTTCCTATGGTTAACATACATTTATTGTCTCTTTACCCCAGATTCAAGATATGGTAGCTATCAGACACACAGCCAGCAATGAGCAACAGCGCACTACCATGATTCTTCTCTGTGAAGATGGAAGCCTGCGAATCTACATGGCCAATGTGGACAACACCTCTTACTGGCTCCAGCCCTCATTGCAGCCCAGCTGTGGCATCAGTATCATGAAGCCGGTCCGCAAGCGCAAAGCAGCTGCTACCAGTGAGTTTTGTGGCCAATAAAGTACAACTGTTATTAATCACCAGGATCATACGCAAGTGGATTCCAACATAGAGGAATAACACACACAACCTCTTGTAGAAAAATGTGATCATTACATCCAAACAATGACTCATTATTTGCCAAAATACGCAGTTAATCACTGCTGACATTTGAATGATAACCCTAACCCAGAACTCAGCTCAACAGTATTTCAGTCTGATGTGATGTTCTGATGTGATGTGTCAGTTCTTTTATTTTGAAAGTCCACATCAATCCAAAATGCAATCCAATTTTCATTTAAAAAAAAAAAAAAAAAAGTCTACCCAATAGACCAACTGATAATTAAATGTTCACTCAAAAACGGTAATTAGAACAGGGAGAGCAGAAAATGTTTACTTATATACATATGCTGTGTTCTTGCAAAATGTTCAAACTTTAATGTAATGATTTTGCTATTAGCCACACGCACCTCCAGTCAGGTGACCTTTCCAGTGGACTTCTTTGAACACAACCAGCAGCTGACAGAGGTGGAGTTTGGCGGTAATGACTTGCTGCAGGTCTACAATGGGCAGCAGATCAAACACAGGCTCAACTCCACTGGGATGTATGTGGCCAACACAAAGGTATGGATATTTTAACAAACCAATTCAGTGTTAAGAATGTGTGAGACTACTCTGCTTTTTCTTCATGTAGTGATTAATACAGTCAGTCGTCTGTGCGTTTATTTTACACTGTTTTACATTAAAAGCAGAAACTATGTGCTGTAAGTGAGTAATGTTAACAGCTATAACTAAGTGAAATTAATAAATAATGGGACAGGTGTGAACCTCCATTTCACAGTGGAGCTTTTTTGGCCAAAAAGGACCATACATGCTAAACATGTTTATACTGTAGTTGTACTATTGTGTGAATGGACAAAATATGTAAAACTCTTCAACAGAGGTTCTCACAATTCTGCTTGTTTCATCCTAGCCTGGGGGATTTACGGTAGAAGCAGTCAACAACAACAGTTCGATGGTGATGACGGGCATGCGGGTGCAGGTTGGCACTCAGGCCATTGAGAGAGCTCCTTCCTACGTGGAGGTCTTTGGCCGCACCATGCAGATAAACCTGACGAGAGCCCGCTGGTTTGACTTCCCCTTCACCAGAGAGGAGGCCCTGCAGGCTGACAAGAAGCTGTCCATCTTTAGTAAGTGTTGCTGTGATGATGATATCTCGTTATGGCTTGTTGTTGTTAAGTAGATCTTTTTTGCCACCTGTATAGACAAATCTGTTTATGTAATTACCTGTTACTTCAGGAATCATTTTAGTCACTTTTGCAGCTACAAGATTTGACAAAAAAATACTGTGAATGTTAATATTTTGCATCATGTATCTGTGTCCTTGGCACTGAGAGCATATAATGACTGTGTAACTGAAGTTATTATGCAGCAAAATTAATTATTGATATAATAACAATGTTTTGTTCATTTTAAAGTTGGAGCATCTGTCGACCCAGCTGGAGTCACCATGCTTGATTCAATTAAGATCTACGGTAAAACCAAGGAGCAGTTTGGCTGGCCTGAGGATCCACCAGAGGATTTCTCTTCTGCCTCGGTTAACAACGTCTGCAGTCCCAACCTCAACCAGGGCAATGGTGCCTCTGATGGAGACATAGCCACCCCCACCACCACCAGCGGCACTGTCCTGGAGAGGTATGGATTTTCCATTTTAGGGTTCATAAGGTCAACACAAATTGTTGGAATTTACAGTTCTCAATCCTGTGTAGTTAACTTTACCACACTCCTGAACTGATGAGATAGTGTTAACATTTCTTTAACGTTATACTTTATATAATTTTTAATGATTTTTTTTATGCCTGACAGGTTTTTAATTGGTTTTCCTGAAATTTTACTATGTTAGAGTGTATATGGATGTTGCAATTAAAAGAAATATGCATTCTGTGATAGTTGTTGTAGATCTATTTATTTATTTATTCAATCACCCACTCCTAGCATCTTTATCCTTCATGGGTCTAGCTATGTAGCAGGAGTTGTTGGGGACGAGCCTGAAGCTTTAACATCAGGGGTTGGGTTCACTTTAGAGTATTTAGTGCATGGCTATCGTGATGTCATCTTTTCTTGCATGCTTCTCTTTTGTTCAACTGAATCATTTAATTTCACTTGTTTCTTTCTGTGATCCTCACACTTTTTTTTGTTCTTTTTCTTTTGCTCCCAAAAATACAATAAAAAGTTGTGAAACTGAGTCCTTATCAACCTTGGACCGGTTAGTAACTGCCCTTTCTCTGCTTGTTTGTATGGTTTTGTGCATGTGTGCCAGTTTGTCCATGCCTGAGACTGTGAACATGCCATGCACCATCTCCATGCTTGAACAACAACAACAAAAAATCAAACAAAACATTTTTTTTCCCTTACAACATTTATTCTTGCATTCAGTGTTGTTTTGGCATTTAGAATAGCACAGACTGCAACAAATTGAGATTTCCTTTTTGTATTTGTATGTTTGGTCGATTAATGGCAAAACCTGCAGTATCCACTGTGTTGATCCTGTTTCTTAATTTCAGGTTGGTGGTTAGTTCCCTTGAGGCTTTGGAAAGCTGTTTTGCAGTAGGTTCCTCTAGTGAAAAGGTAAACAGATACAGATTTTATTCTTTGATGTATTTAAAAGTAAGACCATGTTTGAATGGAAAATCCTGTGCTGTCTTGTCTTGCATTGTTGACGGTATGTCTTTTAACACTTTGTAGGAGAAGAATAAGTCTGCAGCACTGGAGTTGGCCACTCTACTTCTGTCCATGCCGACACCCGCAGGTGTACAGCAGCAGACCAAGGGGCTTCTTGCCAGCCTGCACACCAGTCGAACTGCCTACCACAACCACAAGGTTAAAAAAAAAAAAACAACTCAACCAAAATCATACTCAATCAATAACATTACTATCATCATTACCTAACAAAACTTAAGTAAACTTGAGTAAAAATAAATTATTTACTTGTTATTTAATCAGTTCAAATTATCAATCCAATAATTTTGAGTGAAAGATTAAAGGTAATATATAGTGCTTGAGTGAGGAAGTAACAATTAGTGAGCCCTTCATTTTCTTGACCTTGTGTGATGGAAGTAACCCAACATTCGTGTCTGGAAATTTGATGAATAGTGTGTCTCCAGCCCTTCAGTTTGTTCAGAAACCACACCCTCAGAGCTGTATAATGAAGGTGTTAAATGTGCTCATCCTCTACGTCGTTTATGAAGAACTAATGTGAAATTTCTGTTTTCTCTGTTCTCTTTTCTTTAGGACCAGTCCTTGTTGAGTAACGCAGTGCAGTGTCTAAACAGCTGCAGTCGTGAGGGGAGGGAGCTCGACCCTGATGTCTTCCAGAGGCTTGTGATCACTGCCCGCTCCATTGCAATCATGAGACCCAACAACTTGGTGCATTTTACAGAAACAAAGTCACTACACCATGACTCTGGTAAGAGTCTGTTTGGCTGCTGCTAGATGATGTCCAAGGAATAGCAATTAATGTGTAGATGAATACACTGTCTGTAGTCACGATTTCATGATGTACAGAAAGCCTTTAAAACAAATTCTCTTTAACAACTATTGGTCAAAATGACTTTGTATGTGACTTGGAGACTAAATAATATAAATGTGCCAGAGAAGAGTCATTATGCCCCTCTTGTCATATTAATCCAGAAATGACAGACGATGGGCAAAAACTTGTGGATGGCGAAAGCTGTAATTTCATCACACAGCTGATGAATAACTTCTGGAAGCTTCATGCCCTCAAACCAAAGAATGCTTTTCTTGCTCCTGCTTGCTTGCCTGGTAAGTGCAAACATTCAAACCCCAAAGTTTTATATTTATTGAATGTCAAAAATACATAGACAGCTACATGATCATGAGTGAACATGGTTCTTCTCCTCCCTGTAAGGCCTAACTCACGTGGAAGCAACAGTAAATGCCTTGGTGGACATCATCCATGCATACTGCACATGTGAACTGGATTACATCAATGTAGCCTCCAAAATCTACATGCAAATGTTACTTTGCCCTGTAAGTATCAAATTCACTAGAATCATATGTCGTTTGGAATTCTTGATTATTGTTGAGATATCAAATCACTGACTGAATTCTGTGATTTTGGGGAAAAATGTGTTTTAATGTGTGTTTTAATCCATTAATGTTGAGTGTTGCCACTGTAACGTTACAGTTTCTATCTTATTAATACTTTTATTTATGCAGGCAGGGCTATCGTATTTACATTTAGAATAGGAACTGTTACATGGATTATTCCAGTGAAAGGCAGTATCAACAGCCGATCATCAAGTAACCATTGTGTATTTGAACCAATTTCAGGACACAGCTGTGAGCTTCGCCTGTAAGCAGGCTCTGATCAGGGTGCTCAGACCAAGAAACAAACGGCGACATGTGACCCTTCCGTCCCCTCCACGCTCCAACACACCCATGGGTAAGTTTGCACAGGCTTTATATAGAGCATCGGTGTATACATTTTATGTTCCCAAGGAGGCTACTTTGTTCTAAGTGTTAAAACCTTGGAGTTCTTAAGTGTTTCAGCATACACATCCCATGGCTGCTCTGTGCTCTGAATGTCTTAATGAAGAATTGAAGCCTATACTGATGCTCCTAAGGTCACAAGTGGATTTAGTTCTGTAAAATTTGTTGGATCATTTCCTTTACCAGGAGACAAGGATGATGATGATGATGATGATGCAGATGACAAAATGCAGTCATCAGTGCTGACTGGAGGAGAGGAGGGAAGACAGGAGAGTCAGGAGCAGAATGAAGTGGACCATGGTGACTTTGAGATGGTGGTGAGCAAAGAGGGGCAATTCAGTCTGTGGGTTGTACTGACATTACTCCTGCATTGTTTACATTATGAGAGGAAACTGGCATGTGTTTACTAAGTCTTGATGCAGAAATAAGAAATAATTGTTCTTCTGTTTCCTTAGTCTGAATCCATGGTCCTGGAGACAGCAGAGAATGTCAACAATGGAAATCCATCTCCCCTGGAGGCTCTGCTGGCTGGAGCCGAGGGCTTCCCCCCAATGTTAGACATCCCTCCTGATGCAGATGATGAAACTATGGTAGAGCTGGCCATCGCTCTCAGTCTTCAGCAGGATCAACAGGGTAAGTCACCAGAAATCATAGAATAAAGAAATAATTCTGTGGCAACCCAGCCAGCCTGGAAGTCCTACTTTACTTTTGGACAGCCTCCCCATCTGTGATGACATTGTTCTCTGCTATTAAGAAGAGAGTTGTTTGAACCAAAAAATTAACTTAAGGACAGGAGGAAAGTGCTGAGAACATTATGGTATTTGGTTATCATGGTCCTCAAAGAGTTGCCTGAATCTTCATCAGGTGAAATATCACTTTAGGGATCAGTATGTTGGGCTAGCATTTGTATTTTTTGACATTTGTAGGCAGTAGCAGCAGCGCCCTTGGCCTTCAGAGCCTTGGCCTGTCTGGCCAAGCCCCAAGCTCCTCTTCACTGGATGCTGGCACCCTTTCAGACACCACTGCATCAGGTAATAAGAGCACCTGCATGATAGCATGTGATCATATGTGATTTTATACCTGTAAGGTCACAGTGACTAATAAATCCTTAACATGAGAGGCACATAGTTTTTTTTTTTCATAGACACAATGTTTAAATTACCTAAATCTAACAGTATTTTATGCATGACTACTGATCATATCCCACCTTAAAACTCATAACCTAATCTGCTGCACAGCTTGTGATCTTAGTTCATAAGTTTGAAATTAAACTATTTTTTTCCTCTTTTCAGTTTCTCAAGTAGCTGTAACATAGCTTCTCACTGTCAAGTTAAACGTCATTATTTTATATGACAATGCCGACAATAGGTTGTCAGAACAACCAATAATGATAGTTGAAGTATTTTGAATGTACTGTATGTTTGTTTTTGTATTGTTAGTGCACAAGTGTAAACTAAGATCATGTATCCTGGCCAGATGACCGTGGTGTATTTACTGTTACAGCTATTGCTATGATTTCAGCCCCGGCGTCAGATGATGAGGGCAGCACAGCTGCTACTGATGGCTCCACGCTGCGGACCTCCCCAGCTGAGCACGGAGGCAGTGTGGGCTCAGAGAGTGGAGGTTCTGCAATCGACTCTGTAGCAGGGGAGCACAGTGGTGGGTGATTTCAGAAAAACGAGTGCCCCTCGAACACAACCAAATGCGAGATACTGGCTTTTGAAAATGCTAGATTTGTTATGAAATGTCATATATGTTTATTTATTTATAATATCTAGAAAATATATAGATATCAGTCTGAATATGTTTGGAGACTGATTTTCAAACAATTTAAGGGGTAATGAACGTTATGCTCCCCAAGCTGTTGATGAGTCTTATCAAACAGCCTCTTAATACACTAGTTTTTAAGTTTACAGATCATCATACATAGTGCCTTGCCGATCCTTCCCTTTCCCCATACCTCAGGTCAAAGTCATGATATCTCCATGATCTGTCATGTCACTAATTCACTCTGAGAAATTGTTTTGAAAATATCTAAACTTAATCATATTTAAACATAATTATTTTTTTCAGTTTGAAACAAAACTTTAACACTTAAAATATACGTACAGTATATACGTACTTCAACTATATCACCATGTTGCCAATTTGCTTAGTTGCATGTGTGCATGCTTGTGTACAGTGTCAGGGCGCAGCAGTGCATATGGGGACACAGCAGTGGAGGGCCACCCTGCAGGCCCAGGCAGTGTGAGTTCCAGCACTGGAGCCATCAGTACCACCACAGCCCAGCAGGAAGGCGAAGGCTCTGAGGGAGAAGGAGAGAATGAGGGAGACATCCACACAAGCAACAGGTCAGGCATCCTGAATGTGAATGAGGGATCAAGATTAAGTGGGATGGTTCAAAATTATGCTCTGCTGACAACAAACATCTGCCCTTAAGTGTTAAGAGACTTTCTCTCTCTACCATCCATGGGTATTGGCACAACTAGGGAAAGGAAAAAGATGGCAGAAAATGTATTTGCTTTTTAGCAGTAAATGTTATGAAAAATGCTACATTAAGCTTAAAATGGTCATCTCTGTTGTAAAAGAAAAAATGTTTTTAATTTTTTTATTTTGTGTTTCAGGCTGCACATGGTTCGTCTTATGCTCCTGGAGCGCTTGCTTCAGCACCTTTCACAGCTCCACAATGTAGGTGGAGTCCAAGCCATCCCTTACATGCAGGTAATCCTCATGTTGACTTCTGACCTGGATGGTGAGGATGAAAAGGATAAGGGTGCCTTGGATGACCTGCTTGCACAGCTCATTGCTGAGCTTGGCATGCACAAGAAGGTAACCACAGTCTCTTTGTGATGAATCAGGCTCAATGTGTCTGTAAATGAATCCTTGCAATGATTCATTAATGATGCTTAAATTGTTATTCCTGTAGGATGTGTCCAAGAAGAATGAGCGTAGCTCCATCAACGAGGTTCACTTGGTCATCATGAGACTGCTCAGCGTCTTTATGTCTCGAACCAAATCTGGCTCCAAATCTTCCTCTGAGGTACACTCTCTGTCTTTTCTTAATGCTGTTCTCATAGATTTAAACCAGTACCAGTGCAATACCAAAATGTCTGGATACAGAAGTGAGTTTCAGCAGGAGTTTCACGCATATTTTGATGGTATTTAACTTGATATACTTGATGTTATACTTGATATTTTGTACTGAATGAAGGAATTACTGTATGAATTTTGACAGCTGTTGGTTTCCTCTCTCTCTCTTTCAGTCTTCTTCCCTCATTTCCAATGCCACAGCAACTGCCTTGCTCAGCCTGGGTGCCATTGACTACTGTCTCCATGTGCTCAAGTCACTCCTGGAGTTCTGGAAGAGCCAACAAGGTGAAGAGGAGCCTGTGACCACCAGCCAGCTCCTCCGCCCACACACAGCCTCTTCTCCTCCAGACATGAGCCCTTTCTTCCTACGCCAATATGTCAAGGTATCACTTTTTATCACTGTAACTTGAAATCTTACTGTGATGTAAGTGAAGTTTATGTGAACTCACTGTGCTTTTCCTGGCATCAGGGGCATGCTGCTGATGTGTTTGAAGCCTACTCTCAGCTGTTGACCGAAATGGTGCTGCGGCTGCCGTATCAGATCAAGAAGATTGCCGACACCAACCCTCGCATTCCTCCTCCTGTCTTTGACCATTCCTGGTTCTACTATCTGTCTGAAGTAAGCTATTGAATGCAGGACTTGTTTGGTTTTCCTTTTCAACATCTGTCCTCAGATGACAAATAAACTCAACTCCTTTTTTGTCCTCAGTACCTGATGATCCAGCAGACTCCATTTGTCAGGAGGCAAGTCAGAAAACTGTTGCTGTTTATCTGCGGCTCCAAGGAAAAATATCGTCAGCTGCGGGATCTGCACACTCTTGACTCCCATGTGCGCAGCATCAAGAAGCTTCTGGAGGAGCAGGGCATCTTCCTCCGGGCTGGCGTGGTCACAGCCACGTCTGGCTCAGCTCTACAGTATGACACACTTATCAGTCTGGTGAGTATCATCAAGATTATGTATGCAGAACTGCCCTTGTATGTGCTATACTGGCAATAAAATATGTTTATGTCATACTCCTTATTTGTCATTTGTCTTAGTGAGCTAGCATATTCTGTGCATATATTCAATAACCCCCATCTGCCAAATTGTTGTTAATACGCTGCTGTACAGATCAAGATTTTTATACCATCCTGTACTTAAGTGTGTGTTGTTTCTCTCGGTTTAGATGGAACATCTTAAAGCTTGTGCTGAAATTGCCACTCAGAGGACGATCAACTGGCAGAAGTTCTGCATGAAGGATGACTGTAAGTTGTTTCAAATCAGTTTTTGTAACTAGAAACAACCAAACTTTCAAGGCCTGCAATGTTAACATTGTTTTTGTCTCTTTTCTCTCCTTTATCTGTCATTGTCTTCTCTTTCCAGCTGTGCTGTACTTCCTGCTCCAGGTCAGCTTCCTTGTGGATGAGGGTGTTTCCCCAGTACTGCTGCAACTGCTGTCCTGTGCCCTGTGTGGCAGCAAGGTTCTGGCCAGCTCCTCCTCTTCCTCCTCATCATTCTCAGGAGGAGGATCCAGTAGTGCTGGGCAGACAGGAGCTTCTCAGTCCTCTCAGAGCAAGTCCTCCAGTAAAAAGAGCAAAAAAGAAGACAAGGACAAAGACAAAGAGGGTGAGGCAGCACCACAGACTTTCTCATACTTCACCCGATAAACCTTAACAGGAGATTTGGGTATTAAAAATTGCTAGTGGATGCTAGTGTCCTGACTGTTGTATCCTTGTGGACTGACCACAGGTGATGGAGTTGGCAGCCAGGAGGATCAGCTGTGTATGGGTCTGGTCAGTCAGCTTAACAAGTTTGCAGACAAGGAGACACTCATTCAGTTCTTGCGCTGCTTCCTGCTGGAGTCAAACTCATCTGCTGTGCGCTGGCAAGCCCACTGCTTGGCTCTTCATATCTACAGGTACTGTTTAAACACACAGACAGTGTAGTTTAGGCTCACTCTTTCATTCTGTCACACACACACTGCCTGATTTACACAAGATAACCTCTTTTAAAGTTTTTTCTTAAATGTAGGCTAATTCAACCATAATACAAAATGTTGCAGCACCTCTGAAAAAAACAAAACATTTGGAATTACACACAATGGAATTAATTTGGGAACAAAAGCATGACTAAATGATTAAATGGTGAAACCATAAGCTGGGCCTTTGGCTGACATCTGAATCTCTCTGCAGGAACTCCAATAAATCTCAGCAGGAGCTGCTGCTGGAACTGACTTGGGCCATCTGGCCTGAGCTCCCTGCATATGGCCGCAAAGCTGCCCAGTTTGTTGACTTGCTTGGATACTTCTCTCTCAAAACCCCTCAGACAGAGAAAAAGGTTTGTTTGAAGGCTTCACGAACTAGGGTTGTACTGACTTTAGCGTTGTACTGAAATCAGATCAAAAGCATCTATGAAGTAACTACATTTCTTAGTGTTTGCTTAACATCGTACTCTGCAAACCTTGGTTGGGATTTTTAGTCCTTGTATAGCTGTTAAAATTCAGCATTCAATAGAACATGGTGTTGTAATGATAATATCCGTAAGTCTCTGAAATTGTTATAATTTTTTCCCTTTCCTGTTCCAGCTCAAGGAGTATTCCCAGAAAGCAGTGGAAATTCTGAGGGCACAGAACCATATCCTGACAAATCACCCTAACTCCAACATCTATAAGTATGTCTACACAAACATGACGTCTTTGTAGCAGGGAATACAACTTTAAGTAGTGGATCTCATCTACATAAAACTGTCATCCTTTGTGTTGTCTCCTGCAGCACTCTGTCAGGCTTGGTGGAGTTTGATGGCTTTTACCTGGAGAGTGACCCCTGCTTGGTGTGCAACAATCCAGAGGTTCCCTTCTCGGTATGTGCAACATAGCCTCACTTAATGGTCAAATATGTAGTCAGAAAGTTTTGCCTTACTTTTGCATTGGTTGAGGGTTTCTGTTTCATCTTGGGTTAGTAATTTGAACAGCTAATGCAAGATGTGGCAGGCTTAGGGTGTTCATCTGATCTATTTTTAGCTATTCATAATGAAAACCACGACAAAGTGATGAATATGTGAACAGAACACAGACAAGTCACAAAAAATACTTCCTTGATCATCTATGGTTCGACCCAAGTAACAGAAACACAGTCTATGATTGTTTTCAAAGTTGTCATGTGTGTCTTCCAGAACATAAAGCTGTCATCTATCAAAGTGGACACCCGCTACACCACCACACAGCAGGTTGTAAAGCTTATTGGCAGTCACACCATCAGCAAAGTCACAGTGAAGATCGGTGACCTCAAACGCACCAAAATGGTCCGCACCATCAATCTCTACTACAATAACCGGACTGTACAGGCTATAGTGGAACTAAAGAACAAGTATGTTTCAGCAAAGAGCTGCTGGTTTTTCTCTCTCCAGTGTTATGTGTTCATGTTGGTTATAAAACATTTGAAGATGCAAAGAATACACTGTCACTTGACAGTATGAAATTAAAGCTCTGCTGTGAATTTGTAGGCCTGCTCGTTGGCACAAAGCCAAGAAAGTTCAGCTGACACCTGGACAAACAGAGGTGAAGATTGACCTTCCCTTACCCATCGTTGCATCCAACCTGATGATTGAGTTCTCAGATTTTTATGAGAACTACCAGGCCTCCACTGAGACCCTGCAGTGTCCCCGCTGCAGTGCCTCTGTGCCCGCCAATCCAGGGGTGTGTGGCAACTGCGGTGAGAATGTGTATCAGTGCCACAAGTGCAGGTGAGTTATAGGTTTCCTCTGCAGTTCTGTAAAGGTAACAGGAGACATTGAAGTTGATTGTATGTAAACTCTGTGGTTGTCTTTCAACAGGTCCATCAACTATGATGAAAAAGACCCCTTCCTGTGCAATGCCTGCGGTTTCTGCAAATATGCCCGATTTGACTTCATGCTTTATGCTAAACCATGCTGTGCTGTGGATCCCATTGAAAATGAGGAGGACAGGAAAAAGGTAAGCAGTCAAGAAAAAGAAAGGATTCAAAAGGGTTTTACAATTCCATAACATCAGCTTCCATGCATGCAGGTGTCCCCATTTGTTGCAGAGGAAGTCAGTTAAGAGAAGTAGTTTCCTCTGTTTTATCTCCCTCTGCTACCATTTAATTTGTGTCTTTATTCTTGTAGGCTGTGACCAACATCAACACCCTGCTGGACAAAGCTGACAGGGTCTACCACCAGCTGATGGGACACCGACCTCAGTTAGAAAGTCTCCTGTCAAAAGTCAATGAGGCAGCACCAGAAAAGCCACAGGTCAGTCATATGAAGGGCATGAACAGTACATGTGTTTCTTCAGTCTAATACTAGATGTCGGATAAGAAACTGTGGCATGAATACTGTTTAGGAAGCCACTTTGTCCACATTTGCTGGTATGAACCTAAATATAAAGTACTGTATTTACAGATAAATCACTTAAATACCTGGGCTATTTTTTATGTGAGTATTCTTTTAAAAAACATTTTTCAGCAAATGCAAATCTCTGAAAGGCTATAATAACCTCTGAATAACAGTATTGACATATCGCTGATACATAGTAGTACAGTAAAATCTTTTAAAAGCCCGTTTCTTATGTCTGTAGTTTGTTTCAATGATATTATTATCTCCTCCAGGATGACACTGGGGCAGGTGCAGGACTTGGCACATCCTCTGCAAATGTGAACAGGTACATTCAGCAGCTGGCTCAAGAGTACAGTGGAGACTGCAAGACATCATTTGATGAACTCTCCAAGATTATACAGGTTAGAATAAAAAAGGACTCAATCTTCCGTGTAACTTGTAGTATTTGTTTTTGTTTTTTTTCTTCTTCTGTTCCTGCTCACATTTAACTATGGCATTTTCTTTTTGTTTACAGAAAGTGCTTGCATCTCGTAAAGAGCTCCTAGAGTATGATCTGCAGCAGAGAGAGGCTGCCACCAAGTCATCCCGGAGCAGCAGCAGCCACCAGCCCACCTTCACTGCCAGTCAGTACCGTGCCCTCTCTGTGCTGGGCTGTGGCCACACATCCTCCACCAAGTGCTATGGCTGTGCCTCAGCTGTCACAGGTCACTGTATCACACTGCTCCGTGCACTGGCGACTAACCCAGCCCTCCGGCAGATCCTGGTCCTCCAGGGGCTCATCCGGGAGCTGTTTGAGTATAACTTGCGGCGTGGTACAGCAGCCATGAGGGAGGAAGTGCGCCAGCTGGTCTGTCTCCTCACCAGGTATGTCCCTCCCTTACCCGTCTGGTTGTACTAAAGTCTAGAAGTTGAATAGAGTCTCTGCTTTTTGCTTTTTAATCTGCTTATACATTGAACTGAAGCAATAGTCATTTATTGTTCTCTCTCTTCTTTCATTCCATGTTTTCCTGCTTTAGAGATCATCCAGAAGCCACCCAGCAGATGAATGACCTCATCATCGCTAAGGTGTCAGCTGCCCTCAAGGGTCACTGGGCCAATCCTGACCTGGTACGTCATCTCACATGTCCTACTATAAGCTGAAGAAATAAAGCTGAAGAAATGAAACTAAAGTTGTTGGAAAATCACTTTTTAATCTTAACAGCAGAGCCACTTGATTGAGCATTTTAACTTAGTTGAATAATGATGAACATGATGTCTTGTTTTCCCGACAGGTTAGCAATCTACAGTATGAGATGTTGCTGCTGACAGACTCGATCTCAAAAGAGGGAGGATGCTGGGAGTTGAGGTTGCGTTGTGGTAGGCTTGATTTCCTAACATTTGCCGGAACTGGTAACTTGTCTGTCTCTGCCTGACCTGAACATTTTTCTGGAACTACCTTCTTCTGATTTTTTTTTGTCATGTTTTCACTCCTCTATCGTACAGCCTTTACTGTGTTGGGGGATGTCATTGTTACTGGTCACAACTTAAGTCTGTGTCTAAAAGCATTGTATGTTTTTGTTCACATAGCTCTCAGTCTATTCCTCATGTCGGTGAATATAAAGACGCCTGTGGTGGTGGAGAACATCACTCTTATGTGTTTGAGAATCCTTCAAAAGCTGATCAAGCCCCCTGCTCCCACCAGCAAGAAGAACAAGGTAAATATACTGTAACTCTGTAATTTCACCTCATACCTGTCATGTAATCTGCCTTTAGATAGTTTTAGGTGGCAGTGGTGCAGTTAAGGTCGAAGATGGTTGAAGAAATTTCAGTCATTAGGGCCAAACAAAAAATACCAGAGTCAATTTTGTAAGCTGAAATGTAATAATAATAATAAATTAATTTTGATACACCAGCTCAGGAAATATAAAAGTTACATATGCAGTGTCTGTCAGTTACCACATGGTTGTTACACGTTCTCTTATGCTTTTGTTCAAAGGATGCTGCTACTGAGTCTCTGACCACAGTCAGGCCCTACAGCAATGAAATCCATGCCCAGGCCCAACTCTGGCTCAAGAAGGACCCCAAAGCATCTTATGAGGCCTGGAAAAAGTGCCTCCCTGCAAGATGTAAGTTCAGTGTCTGAACAAATATGCAGCATGTCAGTGTTACAACATGGTCCTCTCATTTATTTATACATTTATAGTGAAATAATGAAAACTCATTATGATGAGCTTTTCTTGTTGACTTTATCTTGATTACCACAGGCCAGGAGACCATGACGAAACCTCAGGGGAAGGCAGAGTTGCGGAAGCAGTATCTGCTAGAGAAGTATGTGTGGAAGTGGAAGCAGTTTATGAGGTCCAGAAAAGGTGAAGGCCTGTTCCCTCGCCTGCTCAAACTGAGTCACAACAACTGGCTGCGGCAGGTAAAGGGAAAAAAACAAAAAATGATTGTTTCTGTTGTTGTTACATTAATTGTACTTAAATTTTAACTAATAAATGTATCCTCTGAAAATAAAATTGTTGACTTTGTTGCAGGTCTTGTTCACACCTGCCACTCAGGCAGCCAGACAGGCAGCCTGCACCATTGTGGAGGCCCTTACAACAATCCCCAGTCGCAAGCAACAGGTCCTGGATCTGCTCACAAGGTATGAACCTCAAACAGTAAAACTGATTATCACATCATGAGGATTGTAAATAAACTGTTATTAGACTACAGTAAGATTTACGCTGTACAAAAGGTTAATATATATGATAGTAAATATTCTACTGTCTTTATAACAAACAAATATGTTTGTCAGAAAAAAATTGTTAAATGTTTCAGAAATTGTCACACAGAAGACTCTCTACTACAAACATCTTGAAATGAGAAAACTAAAATTAAATTGTAAAATTTAACTATTGATTAAATTAAAAATGTACTCTGTTCATGTTTGTCTGTCAGTTATCTGGATGAGCTGAGTGTAGCTGGAGAGTGTGCAGTGGAATATCTGGGTCTGTACCAGAAGCTGATCAAGCCAACACACTGGAAGGTTTACCTAGCTGCCCGTGGAGTCCTGCCCTACATTGGTAACCTGATCACCAAGGTAATGCGCTTTCTTCCCCAGAAAATAACATTGTGCTTTTTATGTGTTTTATTTCATTTAAAGTGTATTTATCTATACTGATAACAAATATGACAAATGTCAATAAAACTAAATCTTTTAATTCTCTAGGAAATAGCCAATCTGCTGGCTCTGGAGGAGGCTACACTCAGCACAGACTTGCAGCAAGGCTACGCCCTCAAGAGCTTGACTGGTACATTAGTTTTCCTGTTACTGTTTATCTGACAAAGCAGTGTAAGGTATAGATGAGACTTGAAACACGATTCTAAAACATTTGATAGAGATGATTTGTTTCTCATAAGCAGACTGCAAAGCAAACTTTAATATTAAATTCATTAATTTTTAAAATTTGTTTTGATGCCTTTGATGAATATTAAAATGATTTGTGTGTGTTTGGTGCCCCTGCAGGATTGCTCTCTTCTTTTGTGGAGGTGGAGTCCATCAAGCGACATTTCAAAAGTAGGTTGGTCGGCACAGTGCTCAATGGTTATCTGTGTCTGAGGAAGCTGGTGGTGCAGCGTACCAAACTCATCGACGAGACTCAGGACATGCTGCTTGAGATGCTGGAGGACATGACGACAGGTCTGCACTGACTCACTCAAAAGTCATGAAATTCAACCATGTCACAAATGATATTGTTAGAGCAATTTTTTGTTTTCACACTTGATAACATAAAAGAATATTTTTGGTCACTATTAAGAAGGAATCCACAAAAAATCTTGTAAAGTGAAGAAATTCAACAGAGGTCATTATATGTTGTATGTCTATGAATCTTGTTCATAGGTACTGAGTCTGAAACCAAAGCCTTCATGGCAGTGTGCATAGAGACTGCAAAACGGTACAACCTGGATGACTACAGGACACCTGTGTTCATTTTTGAGAGGCTGTGCAGCATCATCTATCCTGTGAGTTCCCTGATGTGTTTCATTTAAAACGCCCTACAGAATAATGCTGTAAAAATCAGTGTAGCTGTGAATTTGTCTTAATCTGGGACTTTTGTTTCCTATTCTTTGTCTAGGAGGAGAATGAGGTGACAGAGTTCTTTGTGACCCTGGAAAAGGATCCTCAGCAGGAGGACTTCCTGCAGGGCCGAATGCCAGGAAACCCCTACAGCAGCAATGAGCCCGGCATTGGCCCTCTAATGAGGGACATCAAGAACAAGATCTGCCAAGACTGTGACCTGGTGGCGCTTCTTGAAGATGACAGTGGCATGGAGGTAAAGTGACCTATTAATTATTTTTGTTTTTTGTTATTTTTTTACTTTCATGTACTTTTCCTGTTTTTGATGCTAGCTTTCATCAAGCTCTTGTGTGTTTCTCAAGGAATTTTAAAATCTGACATATTACAAGAATTTGTTTTGATGTCACTTTGTTCCCTTTAGCTTCTGGTAAACAACAAAATCATTAGCTTGGATCTGTCAGTGGCTGAGGTCTACAAGAAGGTGTGGTGCCCTACAAATGAGGTGAGAGTCCCAAACAGTTTGTGAATGCATGATACTTTAAACAACATTTTGAATTTTGTGGACTGTCATCAAATTATTACAGTACTCCTAATAGTAGCGTAATAAGGTGATTCGTGTTAGTCATAGAGCCTGTTGGTTTTCTTTTTTCAAGGGTGAGCCGATGAGAATCATCTATCGAATGAGAGGTCTGCTGGGAGATGCTACTGAGGAGTTCATAGAGTCACTGGATTCCACCACAGGTTTGACTTACTGTTAATTTACTGTATGTTTTGTTTAACTTGTTCTGGACATTTTGTTTGCCACCACATTCACCTGTAATTAGTATATTCTTGAAAGAGATGAATATGCAGTATCTCATCTCTATTGAAGAAAAAATATTGTACCTCGGCTTTTTACAGATGAGGAGGAGGATGATGAGGAGGTGTACAAAATGGCAGGCGTTATGGCACAGTGTGGAGGACTGGAGTGTATGCTCAACCGGCTGTCTGGAATCAAAGATTTCAAACAAGGAAGACATCTGCTCACTGTAAGCCAACATTTTTTTTCTGTCAACAAATCCTTTACAATGAGAATTTAATCTTTATTCTCTGACCTTCTTAGAAAAACTGAAACTAGAATTTTGCAAATAAAATCTGATGAAAGTCGGAAACCTTTTCAGCTTTTCAAGCTCATCATCTCTCGCCTGATGTGTCGATTATCTTTACAAGGGCTGCAACTAACTAGTATTTTCATTATCAAACTGCTGATGATTTTTCTTGATTAATCGTTTGGTGGCATAAAACATCAGAAAACAGTGAAAAATGCTTATCACAATTACTTAGCACAAGGTCATGTCATTAAATGTCTTTGTCAAATCAACAGCATAAACATAGTCACATTTTTTTTTTTAAGCATTATGAGACTTTGGAAACAAAAGCAGAGCTGCAGAGTTGACCGGTGTGTATCTGTCTCACTCACAGGTTTTACTGAAGTTGTTCAGTTATTGTGTGAAGGTGAAGATCAACAGGCAGCAGCTGGTCAAACCAGAAATGAACACACTCAACGTCATGCTGGGAACTCTAAACCTGGTGAGTGTTACACTGACGGCGATATGTCATCTGATTAGTGAGGAGAACGGGTGCAGTGTAATCTTAACCACACTTTTAAAATGCAACATATCAGTTATTTTGTTATGTGTTTTAGAAAATCTTTAATGTGTTTTGTTTTGTTTTTTTTAATTTTAGGCTTTAGTGGCAGAGCAGGAGAGTAAGGACAGTGGTGGTGCGTCCATAGCAGAGCAAGTCCTGAGCATCATGGAGATCATTCTGGATGAAGCCAACGCAGAGATTTCAGAGGACAAGGTAAGACTGTAAAGCACATTTAACACTATGACTTAAGAAGTTTGACACTATTATATTAACCTGAGGAAAAAAAACATCCCAATTCTTGTTTGATTTAAATGGGAATCGGTTTGTCTTTCACAGGGTAACCTGCTGCTGACAGGGGACAAAGATCAGCTGGTCATGTTGTTAGACCAAATCAACACCCCATTTGTGCGCTCCAACCCCAGCGTGCTACAGGGTCTGCTGCGCATCATCCCATACCTGTCCTTTGGTGAACTGGAGAAGATGAGGATTTTGGTGGAACGTTTCAAACCGTGTTGCAGCTTTGACAAGTGAGCATTACTTCTTTTTTCAAAATGGTGTGTTTGTGTATTGACAACTGTGGAAACTTAACCTTTCATTTGTTTTCTAAGGTATGATGAGGAGCACAGTGCAGATGACAAAGTGTTTCTGGACTGCTTCTGTAAAATCGCTGCTGGTATCAAAAATAACAGCAACGGGCATCAGCTCAAAGATCTTATTCTCCAAAAGGGAATCACACAGAGTGCACTGGACTACATGAAGAAACATATCCCAAATGCCAAAAAGTAGGTGTCTCAGAGCTTCAGATGTGTAAAGAAATCTGAAGTCATAATCTTTCATGTAATAAAATATTTGTGCTTTTGCTTCAACCTTCTTAAATCTTTGTGCTCTGAAATCTCTCATTAGTCTGGATGCAGACGTCTGGAAGAAGTTCCTCTCCAGACCAGCTCTACCCTTCATTCTCCGATTGCTTCGTGGTTTGGCTACCCAGCATCCCCCCACACAGGTACTAATACTTGTAATAAAAAACTCAGCTGCCTAATGCCTAGTTCCCTCACATGGAGGAATAGACACACAGTGAACTCCACATCAACAAATACACCTAACTACCTAACATGACTGGATGTCTACTTATCTTCTGTCCAGGTGCTAATAGGCACAGATTCAATAACCAACTTGCACAAGCTGGAGCAGGTATCCAGTGACGAAGGCATCGGCACTCTGGCAGAGAACCTTCTGGAGGCCCTGAGGGAGCACAGTGATGTCAACCTGAAGATTGAAGCAGCGCGCAGGGAGACGAGAGCTGAGAAGAAGCGAATGGCTATGGCCATGAGGCAGAAGGCCCTGGGAACACTGGGCATGACGGTACTCTTCTCCTCTTTTATCTAACTTTCTCCTCTCCATAGTCTTTTTTTTTCTCTCCTTTCTTTGTTGTAATACTGTTAATTTGTACTGTTCTGCCACTGTCACCTTGTCATGTCATTAACACAGCCCAGTATTAAATTGTTAATTTCTGCTCATGTGTTTGCCTTTCAGACCAATGAGAAGGGTCAGGTGGTGACTAAGACTTCGCTGTTGAAGCAAATGGAGGAGCTGATAGAGGAGCCGGGCTTAACCTGCTGTATCTGTAGAGAAGGTTACAAGTTTCAGGTACAACAACACATCAAGGATTATGAGTGGATCACATCATATAGTATTTCATTGATTGTTAAAAAATACATTCTTTTTTTTTTTAAGCTGGTGATCTCATTGTAGATGCTATTGAAACACTCAGCTTTTACATGATGACAGAAGTTGCAAAATTTAGTTTGGAGTAAATTATTTTGCCTATCAGTTGTCTCTGATAGTACTTTTACGCAGATAAAGTGATAAAACATTGTTGAGTGCAGATTTAGAAGTCTATTTAAGAAAAAAGTCTTGGACTGATTTGTGTTGGTGTTTTGAGTTAACATTTGTCTCTTTTTTCCTAGCCGACCAAAGTCCTGGGTATTTACACTTTCACAAAGCGTGTGGCCTTGGAGGACTTTGAAAACAAGCCTCGCAAGCAGCAGGGCTACAGCACTGTGTCGCACTTTAACATAGTCCACTATGACTGCCATCTGGCAGCTGTCAGGTAACAATAAACACCTTCTGCACCTGCTGATGTTTAAAGTACTAAAGAAATTTTCCACTGTAACTTCACCTTTTACTTAGTCTAATTTTTATTTTTCCTTTTTCCCGGGGTAGGCTGGCTCGTGGGCGAGAGGAGTGGGAGAGTGCTGCTCTCCAGAACGCCAACACCAAGTGCAATGGGCTGCTTCCTGTGTGGGGGCCGCATGTTCCAGAATCAGCCTTTGCTACATGCTTAGCAAGGTAAAATCTCACACATCAGCATGCACACAGATGGCAAAAGTTTAACTTAATTTGGCACACAATCAGTCATTCCACACTGGGTTTCTCTCCGCTGCACAGGCACAACACATATCTGCAGGAGTGCACAGGCCAGCGGGAGCCCACGTACCAACTCAACATCCATGACACCAAACTGCTGTTCCTCCGCTTTGCTACCGAACAATCGTTCAGCGTGGACACGGGAGGAGGAGGCCGAGAGAGCAACATCCACCTCATCCCCTACATCATCCACACTGTGCTCTACGTCCTCAACACGTATGTACCTCTTTGATGTAAAATTGTATCTGACCACAGAAATTACTCCTCATACGTTCCATCAACACCAGCGCCCAGCTGCTAGATGTGTGGTGAAGAGATGACACATAAACTAAAAGTCACCTTATCTGACCAACATTCGGGTGGTATGTCTCATGTATTACCATCTCACTTTACTGTGCAAACTCTGTCACTGCAGTACAAGGGCTACATCTCGGGAAGAGAAGAACCTGCAGAGTTTCCAGGAGCAGCCATGTGAGAAATGGGTGGAGAGCTCGTATGAGGTGGAAGGACCGCACTATTTCACCATCTTGGCCATGCACATCATGCCACCTGAACGCTGGAGGAGTTCACGTTTATACTTCCTAAGAAGACTCCTGGTCGCCGCACATGCACGCAAGGTCTCGGCAGTCTGCGCCAACAAGTATGACACTTAATCTCTTTTTCATTTTTCTATCTCTGTTTTACAGCTGATGCAGAGTTAAAGCAGCAGCTTTGTCAACCATATAAATTAACTTCAGGTTGGATCAAGTTGGAAATACAGCAACATCAAATGCTAATTTTATTCTATGGGTGGGATTTAAGGGTGTTCACCAAAGACAAGAATTTCAAACATACAAATGTTCTGAGTTACGAAAATCATACTGAAGTCTGTGTACTATATTTATATTCATATTTGAAACACTGTTTATCTCAAAACTGTCCTCCTGTTTTATTTTCAGGCTCACAGACAAAGCACCAAAGGAATATGCAGTCTATCGCTCGCCTCTTCTCTTCTGGGGCCTTGTGGATCTTGTCTATGACATGTTCAGGGTAAATGTGTTAAAAATCAAAACCATTGTGTATACTGACGCCACAAACCAATTATATTCTGCCGTTTGTGTGTTCTGTATTTTGTTGGGATGTTTTCAGTTCAAGTCTTGTAAAGACGTGACGTAATATTTCTTATCTGCTGTTTGGCTATACAGAAAGTTCCCACCAGCAACACAGAGGGGGGCTGGTCCTTCTCGTTGGCAGAATATGTCCGCCACAACGACATGCCCATCTATGAGGCGTCAGAGCGAGTGCTCAGGACCTTCCAGGATGAACTCATGCCCGCCGAGTCCTTGTCAGAGTTCTTTGATGTTGTAGGTCAGTATGCATACACACCTGATTAACTTCATCACTGTTAAATTATCAAAATGAAAAGGTAAAATTATTCTTAAACACCTCAGCTTCAGAGATCAAACTCAGAATCTGAATTGAAAGCTGATGTCATGTTTCTCTTCCAGGTCTCCTCTCTGAAATCGCAGACCCAGACCTCTTCCTGCAAGAATTGTTGAACTCTTTGCCCTGATGGCCAACCTCAGCCCACACCCCTCCAACACACAACATAACACTGGGACACCTACCAACTGAAAGAAAATGATTTTCTCTTTTTACACACTGACACACATGCAGAGTACACACACACACACACACACACACACACACACACACACAGTACACACCATGCTTCCTGCTCACCTCCCTCCCCCATATGACATCCTCAAATTAACTTTAAGCAGAATCTATGTGTAGTCTAAAATAAATCATCCACTTTTGGCAACGTCTCTGTAACGTTTAACGCAAAAACACAATGCTGTTAAAGGCTGGGGGTGGGGAGACACACTAAAACAGAATTTTTTTGCATTGTCCCCCTGATTCAGAACGCTTCAGTGTAGAGTTAAGTATGTGACTAAGTTAAGTATGTTTCTTGCCAAGTTCAAGACAAGAGATCTGTGACTCAGTTGATCATTAAACCAGAAACATTTTGTGTATTTTCTGGTTCAAGACTGTTAACGCCAACAAACCTGAAGCTCACAGATTGTCACAGAATGGCGGGATGAGAGTATTTAATGATGCATATTTTGAAAAAAAAAATAAAAAATTGTCCACTTGATGTGAAGAATTCTGTTTTAGGGTGGACATGGTTTTGGCTTTTCAAACCCCCCTACCCCCCTCAAATTTGGGGTGTAATGTGAAGGTAACTACAAATGTTTTGGGATTTGACCCACCACGTATTAGGAGTGGCATTTGATTTTATCTTGTTTTCATTTTTCATTTGTTTGGTTTAAGTTTGTTTTTGGTCAGGGCTTTTTAAAATGGCAGAAGGTTTCAGTGTCACATGGTTATGAGCCAACCTGTCCTTTCTTCCGGGCTTTTGCTGTTTGGTCTTCATGTAGGTTCTAACTGGAATTTGAGTGATGGACAGAAAAAAAGCTTTTTGATTTAGTGTGTTTGTGTAAGGTTTCTTTTATCAGCCTCTGAAGCAAAATGAGGAAAAGAACGATGAATAAAAGTTTGTTTTATTTTCTTCCATAAAGCTATGCCTTGGTCACTTTGGACTTGTGAAAGATTCGATCTGTTGCAACTAAATATCAGACCTGTCTAAATTAATAATAAAACAGACCTACATTGTATCCTATAACTTTTTCTTTGACTAATTGTTTTGTCGTTCAGTTTGGTTTCTTCCCCCAGCAGTCTATTTATTTCTCGAGCCTCTCTACACAACTTTAATTTAGATTTTGATTTTTTCCCCCACAATCACTGGTAACACTCTTGTTTTCAATCCCCACAACAGATTTCTAGATTTCAAGTAAAGCGCCGCTGAGTTTTATCCTCAGCGACTGATCGATCAACCTTTCAGCTGAAACAGTTAAAAAGGTGTCCTTGTACTCGAGAGTCGAATGCATGGTGTGGAGTTCACCCAGTTTATTGTTAATTCGCCTATTCCCGCTGCTACAATGTTCAACTGTTGCTGAATGTCTGCTTTTTGAAATTAGCTCATGATTAATAAAGCCGTAATAATTCCAAATCTGACCCAGGGTAACCTCTTCTGTTCCCGCTGCTGTTAATGCTCTTAAAAAGGGATGTTACCACCATCTGTTTGTTTTCTGCTCAGCTGATGACGGTGCTGGTAAAATGTCCTGTGAGGAGGCACAGGATAGACTTGCAGTTTCACATTTTCACATTGGAATTGCATCAGATCACCATATTTACACACTGAAAAATTACAACAACCAATACTTTTTTCAGTGTAAATAAAGGCATGTTGGCAGTGTTTTAAAATGGCTTTGCTTTCTTTCAGTTTAGTTCTTAAACTAATATTCAGCCTTTCATGGTGTTGGCCTGTTTTTTGTTTTTTTTAAAGGACCAGCAGTGTTTCCCCAAAGACCTCCAGTTGGTCTGCCTGGTATCATCCCCTGGTGTTGTGGATGGGTCTTCTCTGTCACTCAGATTCATTTGTATTGATATTAACAGTAACAGAATGACCCACATAATATCAGTACTGGAGATGCACTCAGAGATGACACCTGAGTGAAGCATTTAATGATTCACACACACACTACACAGTACTCTACACCTGAGCTGCTAACAACCGGATCATGTGGGTCTAAAAGCTAACTGTCTCTCAGCCTGGTGCTATAACATCCATCCTCTGACTCTGCTCTTCATGTCCAGTGATGAAATTAGAACGAAAACCTGAAAGACTTGTGGGTCAATAATTTTTAAAAGAACCTATTCACCTGTTCTTCTGAGGTGTTAGGTTCATGAGAGTCCACAGAGATTATGTCATTAGGTACACCAGTATAACGGCCACTAGAGGGCGATATTCACTAAGACACTTAGATGTGTCATTGGTGAGTTGATGTTCCCTGTTTTAGTTTAAACCTAATATAAACAGTCAAACTGAATAATACTGGGGGGGAAAATGAAAAAAAAAAGTTCTAACACAACAATTAAAGAAAACATAAAAGTTTATTTTCAACTTGTGTATAAAAGCACACACTGCACATTTTACTTTCAGCTTTCAGTGAGACATTTTATACTTAATTAAAAATAACATAATTCACAATGTCATAAAACATTTACAAAACAAAGTATGCATTGGCATAAACATTTCCCCTTTGTACAAAGGAATATGGCTTTAAGTTAACAAAACCTCAACAACATAAAATATACATTTCAAGGCCCAGTTGTGGACCAATAAGATCACAGTATAAGGTCATAGATCTGGGTATAGAACTCCAATCTTTTCTACCTCTTACACTTACTGTTGAGTGAAAACAAAAAAAAGCTGAAAAACATTTTCCATGCAGAGCTTCTTCTCCACATAATGCGATATACTCAGTGTTTCAGCTTGTAGATATTCACACACATAGTCCCACATGCTGTTTCACGTTGCATGTTGTCTTCATGTGTCTGCCCAGTTCTTACTGTCAGCACAGTGGGGCCACATCCTCTGCAGGTGAGGGGAACAGCCTCATGGCCTCTCTGGAGGATTTGGTGTAGCCATTGTGGAAAATCAAGGCCTTCTTCACTGCAAAGAAAGAGACTGTCTTGTCCCACACGTCAGAGCCGGACACCCCAGAGTTGAGTTGGCTCTCCAGGGCCGAGCGGAGCCTCACCGCTCTGTCTGTGCACTTCCTCTCCAGAATCATCATTTTACACATGCTGAGGACAAAAGAAGAGAAACATCAGATCATTGTTGCAATAGCAAAACTGTGGAGGCAGATTCTCAGAAATGAGTATCTTAAACCTTGGGCATTTACAATCCAAACATAAATCCTACTACGCAAGTGAGAAAATGTTTTTTTGTTCATTTGGTTGAACTGACCCTTTAACAGATCATTTTGAACAGCTGCCCCAAAAGCCAGAACTTTCAAAACTTTCAAGGTAGAGATTAAAGAAGAGAAAAAAGCTGAAGATCAGTAAAATGAACTTCTTCTAGAGATGAGTTTCCTCCATTTGAGCTTACGTTGTGTGCTGATCCCTCATGGTGAATGTGAAGTCAGATGGCGTCCAGTCAGTCCAGGCCTGTGTCGGGTAGAAGAGGTGTTCAGGGTTATGATTTTACCCACCGAGACCTCCATCCCTTATATACTTATACCAACTTTCCCATCGATTTAATGCAATGCTGGTTCTCACAGTGGTTGGCCAATCACAAAGCAGTGTTATGACAATAGGATGTGAATGAATTAGTTGAATTCATGGGGTACAATGGCCCCAATCCAAACAAACAGGTGGGAGGGGCCCTTCGTTGGCCCCTTGTCGCTCGGCCGATGCACCACAACGAGGGAGAGATCCTCATTATTGTATGGGCCGGGAGTGATATGTGGTGGGAACGTGGTGGAAAAACATCTGCCTGAGGACGACCTACACAGAAGAGAAGGACATCCATTTACAAGACGTCTCTGTGTCCATGTAGCAAGATGGTGGACAGAGATGTTAAGTCAAAAGCTGATTGGAAGCAACCTGAGCTTCTACTTTTTTAGTCTAAAAATTTACAGAAATTGATTAAATGTAGAAGTAGTGCCCATAAGAGAAGACTTAGTAAAAACTATCAATACTTGAGTTTCTAATGTTTTTATTATTTATTATATTTCTGTTTTTTTTTTCTGAATCCTCTTTCTGTCGCAACAATTTTATAATGTGAAACAATATTCACTCTTTCTCAGCCCTTCATCTCTCATCTCAACATATGATTTTTTACACCCTTTCCTTCCTAAACTTTGAAAACAAACTCATCAAACTATCCTCAAAGTTTCCCAGCCTCCACACACACACACACACACTCACACTCCCTATTCTTTTTATTTAACTTTCTGTCTCTATTTCAGCCTTTCCAATTCTCACGGTGAGCGTCTCCCATGCTTGATTGGCTGACAATAGTGTACGATCAGTCCAGATGGTGTGCCTGGAAGCCCTGTTGACAGCCCTGTCTTCCTGGGTGTGTGTGTGTGTGTGTGTGTGTGTGTGCTGGGAGGAGGGTGGAGGGAGGGGGGTTGGTCACTCAATCTCTGTTCGATGGGGCACACTTCCTTTGTGCAGCCGGCCTCAGTGTCATTAACACTGAAGTGTGGGAAGCCTGGGACCACAGCGGCTCCCACGTTCCACACAGGCAGGAAGGGAGCGTGTGACTGAGACGTGGCCAGCGGCAGGCGGGTCAGCCAGCTGTGTGTGTGTGTGTGTGTGTGTGTGTTTGTGTGTGTGTGAGGGAGGGAGGGAAGGAGGGAAAGTGTTTGAGAGTGTGGCTGTCTGTGTGAGTGTGTGGGGGTTTGCCTGATGTGTGAACATGTGCTTGGAGTGTGGAGACTGTTTACAGTTGAAGCACTTTTCTTCACTTACAGTTCAGATCACGTTCACATGCCATCTAATTACAGTGGACAGACTGAACTTCAAAAGCTTGAGCACTGAGTCAAAGCAAAATATCCAGAGTTAGTCTTGATTTTTCATTTACACTTACTTGGAGTTTCACAGTGTCACATAGAGTCATTTTAACTCCTTAAAAAGGAGAAAATACATTTGAATAGCTACTGAATTATTAGCAGTTAAACAAGGGAAATTATACAGATATTATAAACTGATAAAGTAATTTACAGTTTACAACACAATAAATGTCAGCAAACCTGGCTTCTCAGAACTGTGTATGTGTGATTTGATCAGGTTTGATTGACAGTGGTGTCTCTATGGTAACATAAGCAAACAACACAACAAATGTCATCCCTTCTTCTTAAAGGAGGATTACATAATCTAACAATTTGTGAACTTATTTCCTCTCTTTTGGCCATAACCTCTATTAGTAATACTTTAAGGGGTGTTTACAACAGACATTTATGGATAATTATGACCCACAGTAATATCTGACATCACCTTGCCAGTGGAAGAGCACAAACAAAACAGAAATACATAAATATATCGTGAAAGAACCAATATTGTTCTAATTTTGACAGTTAAAAGTGTTTTTCCAGCACTTGCTGTGTGGCCCAAAACCTCATAGAAAGTTTAAAGCCACAGTCTACACATTCTCTTCTCTTCATCAAGAAAAAAGGTTGTTTCTGTTTTGTTTTTTCAGCCTTGAAACTTGCTTTTTTAACTTCATCTCTGAGACATCTCAACTGTTGCACAGCTCCACGAGGGAAGTCTGCCGTGTCAAACTGGTGGAAGTGGCTGCATGTAGATCTTTTCTAATGGCTGGCCCTCTGTAACACCCACGTGTGCCTGGTGGCGGAGGCACTTTGTGCTCAATTACGTGGCGGTGGAGATGACATGAGACAGCGGCATGCTTCCCTCTGGGGTCACCACTTTCCCATATCAACACAAGCACTGGGTCATTCTCCCAGCTACCCCCCTCCCCTCCCTCTCCGTCACCCCCCCCCCCACCCTCTCCAACCTCCCCCCTCCACCCGGGGGCTCTTTCTCTCGCACTCTATTCCTCCACCTGCTCCCCGGAGACACACTCATTGTCCCCACAGCTATAAACACTTCATTGAGCATGTGGCAGCTCTGCGTTCCTCAAAGCCCTTCCCAGTGCTCTCATTGGCCCGTGGACTGTGAGAAACTCCAACAAGCCCAAGACCCACACATTCATATGGAGATTTGGGCGTATAAATACAGGGTAGAGGCAGAGGAGAAGGCAGCTCAGATTCAACTGGCTCTTCAAACCGAGCAGGAACACTCTCACTCTACAGCTATGGCTCCCACTGTTTTTGGACAAGCAAGCTACTCTAAGGAACACCTGACTCCTGCTCATAAGGTAAACATCTTTTCTATAAAGTCACTCTCTCCCTTGTTGACATGTGTTCATATTAAATTCAAATGTTTCCAGTATTCAAGTGGACTAAATGTTTTCTCTTTTTTTTCTTCAGCTGAGAAAACCAATGGTGGAGAAACTGCGCAGAGACCGCATCAACACCAGCATCGAGCAGCTGAAATCCCTGCTGGGTCCAGAGTTCCTCAGGCAACAGCCCGATTCCAAGCAAGAGAAGGCGGACATCTTGGAGATGGCCGTGTCCTATCTGAGAAGCTGGCAGCAGCAAAAGCAGCAGCAGCAGCAGCAGCAGCAGCAGCAGCAGCAGCAGCAGCAGCAGCAGCAGATTAGTGTGACCTCTGGCCTGGCGACGGCCAGTGACGGCTACTCCCGCTGCGTGCAGGAGGCCGTCAGCTTCCTGTCCCACTGTGAGGTCCAGACTCAGGCCCACAGGCGGCTGCTCAGCCACTTCCAGGGCTTGCAGGCGTCCAGCAGGACCAGCCACAGTCCCTGCACCCCCTCGCCTCCTGGCTCTCCTCTCCATCAGGTCAGCTCCAGCAAAGGTGTGAGCCAGGCTGGCTGTGGTCTGTGGAGGCCCTGGTAGGACAGAGGCAGCATCACCTCCACCCAGAGAGAAAGAGAACTACGTCTGTGAAGGTCACGGACAGAAAGTTGAAGACTCACTGAAGTCTGTTTCCTTCTGCTTTGGCAGGAGATTGAATATTGTTGAGTGTTTTACTAGTGTGGCAAAATGGGTTGAATGTCCCAGTATTCCTTTGGAAGGACTGAAATGATTCAGGTTTTACTGAATATTTACATCATGTGTATACACATTATAATACTACTCTACATAATTTAGAGTGTTCACTGTGATTGTGTCAATTGTTCCCGTGGAAAAGCTGAATTTTGTTTGTTTTGCAAACAGCACTGAATTATCTTGTTGTGAAACCCATGTTGGGTGAAAACTATTTTAGTGTTTGAGACACTGTTTGACTGATGTGTTTAAACCACTGTCTATCTTTGATGCTGAGTATCACTGACTGATCTGTTTCATTAGTTTGGTGCTAATGAATCAGCAACATCCCATAAATGGATCCCATGGATCCACTTTTACTGTAAATCTAGTTATGATTACACTTTATGATGACTATTTGTAACCATTATTTGGCCAATGTGTGAAAGAGTTTTACTGCTGAAATTGTACCTATTGACTGTTCAGTTGTGATGTTCATAATAGATGTTTTTTTTCATCCTCAAATGAATACCTTTTATAAAGGCATTTTATGTTGACATCAATCTGTTGGATTGCTTCCTTTAGAAGTTTGTTTTTGACTATGAAAAAAATAAATGGAAAACTTCACATGAAGTTTTGCAAACATAAATAACGGTGGTGTTTGTCTTTAATCAGAAATCTTTAACCCTGAGTGTACATAGAAAATCTTATGTAGAAACTGTAGCCAGCTGAATGAATAATTAATCAGTTGCTGTAAGAAGGAGAGCTAGTAGAGTCACTAAACATGTTTTATTCAAAGTTTAAACGTAGCTCAGTTGAGGACAACATACCTCCACACAGCCAGTCACACCAGAGTTTATCAGCACAGCATTCAGCTGACAGCAGCTTCACTGTTGTATCTTGCTCAAGGGAACAGCAGCAGTCTTTTTGTCTGTTTGGGCAATGCTAAAAATGTGCCAGTTTGTCAGTTCAGCATAGCTAACTCTGCATGTTCACTCTGTTACCATTCAGGCATCCACTGCTCCAGACAGTGTGTTCATATTAGTGAGAAAACGGTGTAAACACTCTATATTGCACATTGCAAAGAATCTAGAGATGGAGAATATCTAAATGAGACATAACAGAGACCATGCACGTAACTCCAATTAAATTGATGTACTTATATTAAAAATTCACTTGTTCTCATATTTATTTCAAGAAATTAATTAAAAACACATGTATGTTCAAAAACATAATTAACACTATTCAGAGAATTCATCATTCAGATAATTTAACTGCAGGTGATGGTTCTTTTGGGTGTGTGTGTACAGTTTTTTTCCCCAGTATCTTTTTCTTGATCTGGTGTTTCCCACAGGGATCATTAACGTTTTATCTTCCTAGTGCACAGGTGTTTAAAAAATGGAAATCTGGGGTGAGGAGACACCCCTGCCCCACTTATGTCACATGTCCCACTTCTGTTGCTGTGGTTGTGGCATGCTGTCTAGTGCTTGAATTATGTCTCAAGTGCCACAAAAGTCTTTCACAACTATTTGTGTGTGCAGAAGTTGTGGAGAATGTGGCATGCCTGGGACTTTCTCAGGGTCTAGTTGGCCAGGCCAGATGGTCTGGCTGAAGCCGCCTCCCCTCCCCCTTCAACAGGAGATCAAACACCGTAGCTAATGTGATGTGTAACAAGACACACTTCTATTGTTCCCGTCTTGGGGCCAGTGAATAGGCACAGAGTGTGGGAAACGGGAGATACCACACTCACAGAGAGATGGCTGACGGGAAGCCGCTCTGTGCCGCCACAGGTCTGAGCGATGGCCGAGACTTTATGGCAGGAATTCAGAGCTGTGGTGGGAGGGGAACTCGTCTTCACACACACTTGTAGACAAAGACCCCCAGCAGCCGCGTAGTGCACACTAACTTTCAGAGGAGACACAAATTCACACAAACATGTCGACAATGAAATCAATGGAGGGGACGGATAATAAAGCCAAACATGAACGTGACTTGACAGATTGGTTACTGTGTTTTCAGATGCTACAATGACGAGAGACAGAGGAGATGTTTACTCACATACCTAAATAATATGCAAATGTAGAGCAAGGAAACAGATAGTATTGTTTGTAATGCTGAATGCAGCATCTGACCTGGGTTAAATGGAGATGGTGAGCAGCAGATAGAAATTTAAAGCACTTTAAGTGACACCCTAAAATATCAACAGGTCACAAACCTGTTCAGGTGGAGGGAAGTAACTAAGCACATTTACTCAAGTGCTGTTGTTCCATATGATTGCACAGTGCCAGATCCTTCACATTAAAACTTCTAGTTCTAGATAAGCTTATAAGGTGTAGCTGTTGTCAGGAAAACAACTTCCCTATAACTCTGAGACAGCCTGTTTTGATGATATAATGCATTTAATATTGTTTAAAGTATTTTAGAGAACTTGTAAAGGAGCACGTGACACTCTAACTGATCTAAAAGTAGGAAAATAATGATTCGTCATAGCGTAAGTCCAGTTGGATTTCCATTATTTCATCGCCTCTGATGTAGAAGAGTTTCACTTTTCATGTACCATCATGTTCCATAAAGGCACTGGCACTGCGCAAGTCTACAATCTTATGCGGTCCCTTCCTCTCAATTAGGATCCAAAAATGTAATGTAATGTAATAGAGGAGTATTACTGTTTTGGCTTTACTTCCATGACTTAATTAAACTTTAAGTACTTCTTTCAGCACTGTGGATGGGTGGCTGAACTCTTAAATTAAAAAAGTCAACTCAGACCAAAGGCAGACAGACCACTCTGTGCCAAGCAGTGAAGCCAGTTGACTTGATTTTTCCCAGATGGACCAGGACACAGAGTTTCTGTTTGTCCTGCAACAAAAGATCAATTAACATTCCCAGTGGAGCATTGAGGAGCGACATGGCTTTTGTAGGTCATTTACCCTGATGTTGGGGATTGGTGGGAAACTAGGGAGACAGGGCTACTCACACTGCGCCTACAAGGCCGGCTTCACATCTGGGGCCAGCCAGTGATGGAGGCCCTCAGAGGCACACTGCCAACCCTCTCATAATGCCATTAACTTGACACTAATTTGACACAGTTCACTTACAACAGAGTCTGTAGAGCCTTGGGAGAGCTAAGACAAAGGCTTATAATTAAGGTCTGGCTTCAGTTTTTCCTCAGAACTCACTCACTAAAAACAATAATAATTCAAGTCCAGGCAGTAAAATAATTCTTTTGAAAAATCAAAGATAAACTTGGTGAAATGATAAATTTGCAAAGTTAATCTCCATGAGGGCTGCACTCATAAGGTTACAAGTGTCTTTCATATCATTATTTCCAACACTGACACCTGTCGGAGTAATGTTTGGAAGTTTAATGAAGTGACTACCATAATCTATTCTAACTTGTTTCCAGTCCCACACTAATACTGCATAACACATGCGGGGCTTCACTGATTAAAAATCTGACTATATTCTGATAGGATTTGACTTTCTGTTAATTTTTTTCTTTCTGTGTGTAACGCAGATGAAGACACGGCTGAAACGCGATGTCGGTTTTGTTTGATCTTAACGAGGGGCAACTAAAAGTCATGCTTGACTGCATGCGAGATCATGTGCTTCACTAACTGCGCCACTGTGCCGCACGCGGTCTTCGACTCGCGCCGCCGAGAACGTGCGCAACTTGCCGGCTTTCACACCTGAGACGTGAGTCGGCGGCGGCCTTTGATCAGTCAGTGTCTCTCCTCAGATTATTACAGTGTTTTCTCGCACATTAATCCTGTGGGAAACCCTGACGTTTAGGAGCCTGACGTGAGCTTTAACTTTACGCAGCGCATAGTTACAAAAGCAACAGGTGGAAAAATGAAATGTTTCACCTGTAGCCAGTTGTTGTCGCTCTTTGACTTCCCTACCTGCTCTGTCCTTTCTCCTCTGTCTTCCTCCTTATTTTTAACATCATTTAGCCAAACCGTGATGACCCTGTCACCAATTAAACTGTAACCTTTTCTAGTGAGAACAATATTTTCATGTGTTCAGATGCTCCTGTTTGTGCACCAAAATGCTGTTTTGAGGAAGGGCAGTTGTCTTTGAAGAGAAAATGAAAGCCCTCAGACTATATTGTTTTACTGCTGTGAAGCATTTGGTCCTTAATTGTAGTTACCCCCCTTTGAAGATGTTCACTTCTGTATGTATCACCTCTTATTATTCATCTAAAAAGTCAAATTCTAACCCTCTGTCCATGACAAACTCTCAAGCGATTGCTTAATAAAATGTTAATTACCTGTTGCTTATCTTGGGAAACATGCCCCGCACAGATACATGCCCTATGAGTTATTGACGTGTCTTCTATTGTTGTGCTGGGAGTCCCACTGGTCAGAGTGTGGGAACCCCAGCCCTGCCTGAGCCACATGGCTTTGTTATGCTAATCTCCCAGTATAAAATGAGGGGCAGCTCCTCCAGAGACATCAGAGCTTAACACTGCCGTCCAGAAGAAGCTGCTCACTTCACCTGCACAGACATGGCTCCCTGCTCCACCAACTACTCCTCTATTCACCACATTAGGATTTCTGAGAAAGACAACATCAAAGTGAGTGCTGGAGGAGATTTCAATGGTTTTGCATTTGCTTGTATAGTACAAATGTCTGATTGTGTGTTATTGGCTTGATTCGTGAACTTACCTGACTGTCTCCTCTTCCACAGCTGAGAAAACCTATTGTGGAGAAAATGCGCAGAGATCGCATCAACAGCTGCATCGAGCAGCTCAAGATCATCCTGGAGAAAGAGTTCCACAAGCAAGAACCCAACTCCAAACTGGAGAAAGCCGACATCCTGGAGATGACCGTGAGCTTCCTGAGGCAGCAGCTGCAGCCGGGCCTCTGTCAGAGCGACTACAACCAGGGCTACTCTCACTGCTGGAGGGACTCTCTGCATTTCCTCTCAGCCGGCTCCAGCACAGAGGCCTCCATCGCTCCTCTGCAGGGCCTCCAGCAGCAGGAGCAACAGCTCCATCAGGTCCAGAGAGCCAGCAGCTCCTCCACAGTCTGCTCCACCCTCAGGTCCACCACACTGCAGGACAATAGCAGCAGCAGAGGTCCTGTGTGGAGGCCTTGGTAGGGACTCTGTCATACAGACACTCTGAGACCTGAGGGGATCTTCTCTGTCCCTCACTATGTAGGAAATATATTTCCAGCCTGCTCATTCATGGTGGGTTTCCTTATTGTCTCATCACATTGATGGACAAGTAGTAAAAGCGAAGGCTCTCACTTATTTCAAGATTGTCCTGCTTTGACTTTGATTCACATCTGATGTTTGCTTTTTCCTTGTGTTTAAAGCTTGAGGTTGATTTTTGAGTGATGATGGTTTTGTTGAATCTTGTGAAATGATTGTTTACTCCAGTGGAGTTTATCTTTGGATGCTGCTTGATGTAACAGTATATATATCTGCCATACTGTATTTGACTGACAGCTGCTGTTGAGAATATTTCTCTTCTGTTTTGAATTATCTGTACCAAATTCTATGGATGAGAATGATGATGATGATGATGATGATGATGGTGGTGATGATGACGATGTGTGTGTGTGTGTGTGTGTGTGTGTGTGTGTGTGTGTGCAAGTGGATGTACATATTAACATTTTGTAATAGGATGTTGGTATGGCTGTTTTGCTATTACATTTTGGCTCTTAAAACTTATTTCTAACATTTGTATGACAATTAACAATAAAAAGATACAATCATTTAAAAAAAAAGCTGATTCCAGATTTTTTATTTCAGAATCTGAATGTAAACAATTAACTTATTTTTCTACAGAGCATTCAAGAAGCTTGTCTTCATAATGATGATCTTCCTCTTAAATGAAGGAAATGATCATACTGTGTCTTTTGGATAATTTTTATAAAGATTGTTCCTGAAGATCCCGAACTTGTTTTTATTGTGGAGGAGGTTATGTTGTGTTTGAGTCAGGAGGTAACAGGTATCATGATGTTTTTGTACATACATAAATACTCAAGAAGTTATGTTAAGACTTAAAATACCAATACAGACATGTCCTGCTTTTGATTTAAGCCTTACTTATTTGGAAACATAACAGTATTTATTTTAATTCTGTCAATCCAGAACTAGTTCTATGAAAACAGATAAACACACATAAAGACATATGCAAAGTGTTACATGGCCTTTTAATTAAAAGTAAAGCCATGCGAAAAACTAAACCAATCACTCTCTCTCTCACTCTCTCACACACACATACACACGATAGATACACACACAGTGTAAAGAAAAGTCCAAATATATTTTATTTAAATCATTTTTCCAATACACAGCATTTACTTACGATACAACAGAATACACAGCATACACAAATGACCCACTACATAAGCCATGACAGATGCGTTCAGTAAACCACTCTAGTCTCAAATATAACCTGACATGAACTTCAGAGCAAGTTAAGCTTCACACAGTGAAAACATTTTCGGTTCCATAAAGAAACAAAACATTTCTAATAACCTCACTGTGAGGCATGAGAATATCATTTTACTGGAGGTAGCAGCGCTGCACGTGCGGTGAATAATCTCCAGTGTGAACTTGTGATTAAGAGGATAGAATATCTATTACATATCTTTCATCAGTATGATGAAACATTAAAAAAACACTCAGTATCACTGTGAATGAGCAGGCTGGAAATATATTTCCTACATAGTGAGGGACAGAGAAGATCCCCTCAGGTCTCAGAGTGTCTGTATGACAGAGTCTCTACCAAGGCCTCCACACAGGACCTCTGCTGCTGCTACTGTCCTGCAGTGTGGTGGACCTGAGGGTGGAGCAGACTATGGAGGAGCTGCTGGCTCTCTGGACCTGTTGGAGCTGTTGCTCCTGCTGCTGGAGGCCCTGCAGAGGAGCGATGGAGGCCTCTGTGCTGGAGCCGGCTGAGAGGAAATGCAGAGAGTCCCTCCAGCAGTGAGAGTAGCCCTGGTTGTAGTCGCTCTGACAGAGGCCCGGCTGCAGCTGCTGCCTCAGGAAGCTCACGGTCATCTCCAGGATGTCGGCTTTCTCCAGTTTGGAGTTGGGTTCTTGCTTGTGGAACTCTTTCTCCAGGATGATCTTGAGCTGCTCGATGCAGCTGTTGATGCGATCTCTGCGCATTTTCTCCACAATAGGTTTTCTCAGCTGCGGAAGAGGAGACAGTCAGGTAAGTTCACGAATCAAGCCAATAACACACAATCAGCGAGGCCTTAAAAATGCTCTGCGGTACTCACTTTGATTCTGTCTTTCTCAGAGACCCTGGTATGGTGAATAGAGGTGTTACTGATGGAGCAGGGAGCCATGTCTGTGCAGGTGAAGTGAGCAGCTACCTCAGGATGACACTGAGCTCTGATGTGTCTGGAGGAGCCGCCTTTCATTTTATAGGCAGATATTAGCATAACAAAGCCATGTGACTCAGGCAGGGCTGGCGCTTGTAACAATAGGACATACATCAATACCTCGGGGTAACGCAATCACAGGCTGACCACTAGAGATAAAACCATTCCCAAGATATATATCAGACTACGAATGATGTGCTGTCAGTTTCTTATCAGGGGCTGCTGCTTATCTCACACTCCAGTTACACAGGGTAACACAGGCAGCACCTGATGTGCACCCGAGGAACAATTAAAGACAGGTTGATTAATAGGAGTGGGTGTTACGATCCCTGACGTTTCAAATGTGAAGGTATTGGCCTCAGAGAAAACACACGCTTTAAACATGGCGTGATGATATAATAACATGAATTTTTCCTAAGTGCACTGGATCAAAAAGCTTGTGAAATAAAACTCCCAAAACCTTCCCAGCAGCAACTTGTACTGAGTGCCTGGAGTACCGACAATAAAACTCCTGCTTGTTCACCCATGGCACACTTCGATTGTTGACTGAGGGTATTAAGCTGTGAGTGGACAGGGAGACTGTGGGAAAGCCAAGCCCGGACTCTACTCACACATCTACTGGTCAATAGCGCTGACCTCTCAGCCACAAAAGGCCTTTTCATCTCCGCTCTCAAACAACAGCCAACAGCAGCACTGTGACTGTGTGTGTGTGTGTGTGTGTGTGTGTGGCTGCACATACACATAGGCACAAGACAAGCCAATTGTGTATTTATTTGATATGCAATGAGATGTTACGTCATGCTGCTTCTCTGAAACTTTTTTTTCTGTGACCAGCTGCCCCTGGTTGTTGAATCCCTGGAAATAAATATGATCATGACACTTGTTTTGTTGACTCAAGCCAACACTTATAAACCAGAAAAGCTTTACAGATCCTGTATTCAAACATCAAACATGAAAAACAACAGCATTTAGATGAGATTGTTTTCCCCCCTCTGACGCATTAACATTTTTTATGAGATGATTTCCTTGATTTTTGGATGATCTTCTGGAAACAAGTGAAACCTTCTGAGATCTCATTACTGACCTCATTGTTTTCACAAAAATAAAATCAGTGTTTTTTGTGTTTCAGTTCCTACTACAACTAGCAGGGGGCGCTACAATGAAAAAGTTCTCCCTGTGTATTAATATGAGATTCTCCTAAAGAGTAGCTCCTCACATCCATTTACCTTGTGTTTGCTGGTGGTAGCTGACTTTTTTATCAATCAATCAGTGACTGTTTTATCAAAGGATCATCATCCAGGTAAAAAAAGACTGCAAAATCAGTCATGAATCATAGACATCCAAATTATGACTTCTAAAATAAATATTTTATCAGCTTTAATTCAGCACTTATTGTTTCCAAACAAGTAAAAATGGATTTCACAAATGAATACACACGAGTCAGATTTTCTTTATTTATTCTATTTGAGGACACAGAGCCACAGTTGCTGATCTGTGTGAGTGTGGAGATCCAGGAAAAACAGAGTTCTCCCACTGAGACCAATTTAATACAACTTTATTTGTGTACACACAATAAAGATTGAAACTCAGTTGTGAGATAAATATAAGTGAAATGTTATTTAACACACATCGTTTGTAGTTACTTGTCTTCTACTTTTCCTCAGATAAAATCATTATAGGCTTCACTGTTTGCTCATGGTGTACATTTGAATGCAGTTCTGGAAATGGGCAGTCGTGTTCATTTGTGGCTTCAGGACGATGATATAGATTTTGGGCAGGAAGTAGCCCCCGAAGAAGGCCAGTACGCTAAAGAGTATGGCAAACACGTACGCTGCCATGGTGAACTCGTCTCTGCTGATGAGATATAGAGTGAAGAAACTCATCCAGGAGATCATGTACACCATAAGGCTGAAAGTGACACACTTAGCCTCATTGTAGTTTGCTGGCAGGTCTTTTCCCATGTAGCTGAAAGAGAAGCAGAGGACGCTGAGCAGGGAGACGTAAGCTAGCTCAAGACCTGAGCCAGGTGAGAGGGTGTTACTGCACTCCAGGACAATTCTGTCCTCGTAGAAGTTAAGATCCTGGGACGGCTTGGGAGCATTGAGGGCCACACGGAGCACAGAAATGAGCAAGATGGTGACAGACACCAAGAAAATGGTAAACTCTGGCCCATGATTTTTTGCCCATTTGTCATAAGCTGGTGGCAGCTTGGATGCAAATTTAAAAATGCAGACAACCTGGAAGGAGCGCACAGTGATGCAGGCCAAGCACACAGTGACGCTGAAGATGAATAGAGGCTGCATGAGGATACAGGCCAGAGGAGACGGCCGGCCAAAATGGCACAAAGAGCTCATGGCAGCGGCAGTTAGGGCTGCCAGCATCAGGAGGCAGGTGCGGCCTCCGGCGGACTTGGCCACAGGCGTGTTCAGGTTGAGCAGGAGGATTACTGCAGAGCTGGAGGTCATGAGAAGACAGGTGGCCAGAAAGAGGAGCAGGGCAATGGAGAGGGGGGCGTCCCAGGCGAGCAGCAGGACAGTCCTATTTAGACACTGCTCGCTTTTCGGGGGAGCCCACTGCTCCGGCAGACACAGCTGGCACGTAGTGGGCTCTGGGGAAGAGGCACAGAATAGATGTAAAGAGAAAACCTGGGTTGTAAAAGCTGTTTTTCAAATTTAATGTTAGTGAGTCATCCCTGGAAGAGAAAACACACACTGCAGCACTTGTTAGGTGTATAAAATAACATGTTGTTAGGCACTGGTGACTCCTTTCAGAACGGATCTGGAGTCAGCCTGGCTTCTGCACCAGCACATAAATGAGTGTCATGCGCCACCTGCTGGTCAATCTCCCACACAACAGCTACAAAATACTGCTGTGTTGAAGTTTTGACACTTTGATCAAACTGGCTGTAACTTTCTTACAGAGAATTCAGAAGAAAATACACACCTGTACCACTGACAATGCTGACATCCAATACATGTAATTTGTTTGACCTATTCAATCTACCATCAGCCAACAGGTAAGTTGTCCAAAATCATCATTTCTCATTTCTCTCATTTCATACTGTCATTTAGTCCCACTCCATGGAACAAATATCTCCTTTCCATCTGTCCTTTCTTTGTTATTCTTTAGATATTTGTCTGACCTTTGACTGTTTGTGTGAGTGTCTTTATCTTACCACTTATATTGAGGAACGTGGCAGCAGGACAAGCTTGGCAGTAAAAGCAGCAGATGTGCTGCCCTGTCAGCAGCTTCTTGTGGCCCGGCGGGCAGGGCGGAGAGCAGATGGACAACGGCACCTACACGTCAGCAACAGGGTTTGAGACAAATTGTAAACAACCTATATTAATCAGGTATCTCACTGAGGTGGAAATCTCCAGATATTAGAATATAAGATAATGCACAGAATAAAGTGTGTTTTAAATTTGTTCAGGTTGTTTCAGAGTGTGAAAAGTTCTACAAACAGTGTACTGAAAAATACGCCACTTTGGTCTTACTGATCTTGAATGTTCTGTGTCACCGTGCCACTCAATTTTATCATCATCAACTATGAGCGTAATGGGATCTGGGCTGAAGGAGCCCACCACTCTGAGAGACCAGTCTGTCCCCCTCCAAACCCAGGAGACGATGTCATATCCTGTGGGTGGGTCACCATTCCTGTCAAAGTACACAGAGGTGTTGTCCAGAGAGAATCGCACCTGCTTAAGCCACAAGAGAAGCTGAGGTAGAGAGGAAAGAGGAGACGTCAGTGCTTCGTAATATCTGGTTGTTCTTTGACACACAAAAACACACATTTACATTTGCTCACCTCCCATGGATACACCCTCCTCCTCTGGCACTTTCCAGAGTCACAGCCAAGAGCTTGGTGCAGTGCGTGAGCCACGGCTTGTACCGCCTTATACACATTGAAGGAGGAGATGATGTCATATTTCTCTAATGAGAAATTGTTCTTGGCGAGGCTGTACAGGTCTGTGCTCTGCAGACAGTCATTGCTCGGGCTTATGGTCCCATTAGAGACTTGCAGGGTGGCGCTCTGTTGCACAGAAGCCTCAACCACCTTTCTCTCAAAGTCCTCAAAACCAGAAATCGCTGCATATTTGACGGACATGCCGAGGACAGTGCCGATGGTGTGGATCCCACGTATCCCTGATATAAGAGTAGCTACCGACCAGTCCTCCGTTCCAATCCACACCTTACCTGTCACGTTACGCTCAACGACAAATGGGAAGAAGCCGCTGAGCTTTGTCTTGCTGGAGAAGACTACGATGGTGTTGACTTTGGTCATCAGTATGTTGTCCACCATGTTCCTCATGATCTTGATTGTGTCATCTCTGAGTGAGGGGATGATTCCTTGGTAGGCGATGCAGATGCCGTGCTGTGGTGCTTCTTTGGAAAAACTCTGCATGCCCTGAAGGCCATAGGAGTTGTCGCTACCCAAGAGAGCGATCCATGTCCATTTGAAATGAACTAAAAGCTGGATTATAGCTGCAATCTGGTTCTTGTCGCTAGGAATTGTGCGAAAAAAGGCTGGATACTGGAACTTGTTGCTGAGCTCTTCATTTGATGCCTCATAAGAGATCTACAAAGAAACCAAGAGGATGTGAAGAATGACTGTGTTTCATGTGGGAATTTTCAGGTCATATTCCAATGGCAATGATTAAAACTTTCCAGTTGATAACTTACTTGTGGTATGAGATAGGCCCCCAGTAATGCAGCAGGGGTGAAAGACTTGCTGCTGCTGTCTGGCCCAACCACAGCCACTGCTCTTTGACTGTTGTCATAGTCTGGGTCCGTGTCCCCTTTTCTCTCAAGCGTAGGGGGGCTGTGGCTCTGCTGCTCCAGCAAGTCCAGTGTGGCCAGGATACTAGCTGACACTGAACAGATGTCGTACATCTGGTAGCCCAGCTTCACTCCTGGTAAAAGAGGCCGTGGTCCGCTACTGTTGTTGATTTCTTCCACAGCAAATCTCATGGCTTGCATCAGGTGAAAGCCATGTCCGTTGGTTCTACCTCTAGAAAAGGTAACAGGTAAATAGAAAAATAAAGACATGTTAAGTGATACACTAGATCAGTGCAGCTGAACATTTACTGTCCAGTAAAACATTAAGACTCACTCATCACATGGACCCAGAGCAGGTAAACCAGCACTTGGTTCATCTGTGTAATGTAGAGGGAACAGCCCAGCGATGGAGAAGTCACCCTGCAGCTGCATCCCCTGTCCGTGAGAGGTGTAATCCAGTTCCCCGTCTGTGAACTGGACCATTAGCCAGCTCAAGCAAAGAAACACAGCACCAAACATTTCCAAGCTTTACCTCCACCTCACACACGCTGCTGTGAGAGCTCGGTGTGGTTTGTAAAACAGATCAGGGGCTGTTTTTCTAAGTGTGGACTGACAGAGGGAGGGATGAGAGGATCACTTTTGCATCTTTCCGGGGAGTGGTGGCTGACTGAAGCATATTTGCGTGTGTCATTTGTTTGTGGGACTGTAGAGTTTCCCTCCTATTAAAATAAATTGCATAAATGTAATAAGCCATGAAAAGGGAGACCGGTGTCTCCTCCATTAATCTTTGAGAAGTGACATAAAACAGTAAACCAGAGAAAACACAGACAGTTTGTGGCTCAGTGCAAATCTGATTGTTATAAAGCTGTTTCACTTTATTAAATCAGTTTTGAACAGAGAATCTTCTAATTCAAATGATTTTTAAAACATTTTCAAAATAACTCTTTCAATATTTTTGCTTATCTCACTTGACAATTCAAGAATCATTATGTACTGCCTGGCTGGATAAGTTCATAATACTGTTTTGATGCTGTCTTTCTTTTGCTATTTTTACTTTTGAGAAGACCAGTGCACTCAAGACACAATGCACAGGCCAAAAATGACAAATCTTGAAATTTAAAGACTCTGCACATTTAGGTCCAATGCAAGCATTTAAGTAACATAGAGTTTATAGCTTTCTAGAACATTTGATTGTGTACAACCCCTGTTTTTGTCAAATTTCACAGGCTGAGGAATTACAGAGTAAAGGAGACTTTTGAACCTATTAGTCTTTTTCATTTTGCTATTTTCACTTGACAGAACAGGAAAATCACGGTTGTTATTATCAACACTAACGATGACTGCACCTCATTTAAGTGAAGCAGTTGCATGGCCCTGAAAAGTCAAAATCTCTGCTGTGAAAAAGCTCTGTTGTCCACACTGTCTCACTAACCAAAGCTTACTGGCAGAGGAACAGAACCTTCATTAATCAGTATTATTAGTTATACTTGTGTTTTGTTGCTTAGCTAAAATGTCTGTCATGAAAAAGGTTTGTGCAGGTGTGGCTGAATTTGCATGATGGTTGATATTTGAGGCTCATTTTGTTAAACACACCGGTTGTACAAACATACAATTTGCCTGATGCTCACCTGTGTCCAGGACCAGAACCCTTTGTTTTGACATGAATATTGTGCATTTTGTCAACCACAGTATTATGTAGGCAAATAGACCAGTAAAATTTCCATGTCTATACAAACAAAGATTTGAGTGAAAAACATTTGCATTGGGCAAGCTTTCTCATTTTCAACAGAAAAAATATTTGATAATGTTGTATTTGGTAATTCGTAGTTTTCAAAAGACTAACATTTTTATTAGAGACAGAGTAATAGTTGAAGGTAATATATTGTCTCCAACATGTAGCAGCAAACAGTTTAATCGTAAGTTTAAGACATATAATGATTAAAATGGGGCGCACCTTTGAATTCTATATACAGACCCAACACACTAAAAACTATATACAGACCCATTAAAACAAAGGCTTCAGCGGTGGATGTTATTTAGTTTTGTTTTCCTGGATTTATTTGTTGGAATTTATGATTCTGATACTTAATAGTGAACAATTTTTCGTCATTAAAACCAGTTATAACTTCAGAAGAATTGTAACAAATCCCACAAATTACCTTTTTTCTTTTTTTTTTTTTTTGCAGAGGACACGTCATAAAGGCACAAGTGTAAAGAATAATGTCAGTGATGGCTCCTGGGTTGCTCCAGTGAATCGTATCAGTGAGCCAGCATACACAATAGACCTTTTTCACAAAAGACACTTTGACATGTCACAGAAGGAAAACCACAAGTGTAAATTCCTGTGTTTGTTTCTATGCTTTTCTCTTGTTGATTAAATTCCCCCGATCTTCTGCTCTCATGTTGATACTTATGTGTTAAGATCTTACATTGTTGAGATATGATCTGTTTATACTGATGAAATTATGAATAATTTTTTTCCATTTTGTTTATCTGATTTATTACTTATAGACTAGCCCATACATTCATATATATTCAACTTTCAGGATAAGTAAATAAAGACTTTTATTTAAGAAATTCAAAATGCATTAAATTTCTTAACCTTCCAAAAGTCTCTATTAACAAGCTCTATTACTCATTAAGAGACTAAATAAAGCTAAATAATCAATCAGTTATTTTATTTATTTTATTAAACATTACAGTAGGCACATTATGATGAAAAAAAATCTACATTAAATGAACAATAAGAATATCAAACAAGGAGAGACCTCCAAACAAACAAACAAACAAACAAACAAACAAAGAGACCTAGAACAAAATTTTAGCTTCTTACGTCTAGCTGCTGTATTGATACATCTCTGGATTATATCTATATTTTGGTTTATTATGCAATTATGTTGCATCAACATGATCAACAAACGTAGTTATTTTTCAGCAGCCAAATATGCGGTGCCTTATTGTGCAAACATAACGAATTGGTAATAATAATAAATATAGAATAAATATCTAACAATTAAAAATATTGATCAAATAACTAATAAAAATAAATCTAGCGTCTCAGCTTCACCGTCAGATTTCTCTCCTGCTGGTACAGCTTGGTTATGATATTGATTTTTGTTTTTCCAGAGTAAAAATATAAAAAATATTTATTTACTTTGTCTCATCTCTGGATAAAGAGAGTGGTGTCTGGTACTGTTTGCGTCACTGCTGTGCGACGCACATGTCGAGGTGAAAGTGCAAGGCTGCCATTTTTTCGAAGAAATCTTCCTGATTAGTTAGACGAGCAAAGAGAAACTGTGAGTTTCAGCGTCACTTTTCGGCAGTTTAGTTTCACCTGTCGGCGCACTGAGGACATACTGTGCAGCGATATCATACAGGCTCTGTGTATTTGAACTCTGGTCGAGGCTCAGGCTTCGCTCGGGGCTGCACAGGTCTGCAGATGGCTGCTTAGCTCGGCGGGCTAACGTTAGCTGTGGCTGTAAACAAACACTACAAACTGTCGAGAAACAGCTGCTGGTGAAAAATCACACGCTCCGCAGCCTTTCTTGAACAGTTCTGGTCAAAACCTCAGCCAGGTAAAGAGTTAATATCAGGGGAGAGGCGCGGGAAGCAGGAGGCGGCTTGACGCTGCATGTCTGTAAGTTTTTGACACAACTTCAGTTTTGATGACAGTGCGAGTTTCTTCACATCAGATTGGAGCTCAGTCGCTTTAGAGCGGGTCGGGGGGTCTATCGGGCCACAGGGGAAACACACACACAGCGGCATGTCGTCCTTCTCGGAGTCGGCCCTGGAGAAGAAGCTGTCGGAGCTGAGCAGCTCGCAGCAGAGCGTCCAGACCCTGTCTCTGTGGATCATCCACCACCGCAAACACTCGGCCCTCATCGTCAAAGTGTGGCACAGAGAGCTAAAGAAAGGTGAGAGCTGCCACTGCTGACTGCAAAAATATACACTATGAAATACATGTTGTGGGTTCTGTGCAATGGAACAGGATGCTGGCAGCGTGAGCAGCACTGATTAACACAACCATGACTGTCAGTAGATGAATTAATCTGTAACAGACAAACTGGTACAGAGAAGACACTGTCTGTGCTTTACAAAAAGTTTAACCACGATAATGAAACACTTTTCTTGTTCCAGACTTTGCTACATGTTTTTACGTGCTAAGCTTCTCAACATTTAACTTAGGCAGGTGAGAGACCCCACGTATCTGCAAAATGTCAAGGATAACATAACATAAATAAAGTTGCTGAGCCCTCCAGCCCTATGAAAGATGTCTTTGAGATCCTCAGGGGCTCTGTTATAATGTCTTTAGGTGGTATAATGACTAATTTGTCTGACCTTTTGTCAAATGTCACTCTGACAATTTTATGTTAGTCCCTCAGCATCAAAGTGCTCAGGCTTAGTTTGAGATTTGCGGTTTAGTTTGGACATTCAGCAGTCACACAGAGTGAACACAGAACACAGAATATAGACCAAACTACCCTGATAATTGGACTTAATTGTAATTTTGTCTCAATCTGAGTTGACTGTCAATTCAGGGGATTAATCGACTTCACCCAGGAAATCTGTTGTGTTTTAAGTAAAGAGGCATGATTTAGAAACCCATCAACTACGACTATGGCTGCAATAATAAACATACTGGGAAATGTGATATGGCAGGTGTGTTGAAGAAAAGACACAATGGCAGAGTAAATCACACTTTATTGCAAAATAATTAGCATGTCTTGACCATCACAGTTTGATAATGCAGTGTAACTTTTCTTATTAAATCTTCATATAGTATTGTATAATGATTTCAGTAAGCAATTTTTCATGTATTTTACAGCTAAAAGCAACAGAAAGCTGACGTTCCTGTATCTGGCCAATGATGTCATCCAGAACAGCAAGAAGAAAGGACCAGAGTTCACCAAAGACTTTGAGTCCGTCCTTGTCGATGCCTGCTCCCATGTTGCCAGGTAGATAATAATACGACCAGTGTACGGTCTCAGACTCCTATAAATGATGGGCTATATAATGATTGATTGTGAGCATGCTTCTGTGTGTTTGTGTGTGTGCGTGTACGTAGGTGGCATGCTTACTGTCCTATTTTTATCCTTCTTGTGTCCTGTTTTTTTCTCAAAGAAATCTGCTATTGTGGGGTGGGGGTATTTTAAAGGTGGAATTCCCTCAAAAGTAAAAACTTTATTGTGATCTTTTTATCCCATTCAGTTCAAAACCCCATCAAATTTTGTTGGACCATCAAAAAAATTGAAGTAATATGGAGCTGCATTTATCCAACTCATTTCCTGAACACTGTTTTTGCAGCATTTTGAGCAAATTATCTTGTCCTTCATCCTACTGAACTGTGCTGTTCCCCTGCCTCCCTGCAGTGAAGCAGATGAGAGCTGTAAAAAGCACATGGAGAGACTGCTGAACATCTGGAAGGAGAGGAACCTCTACAGAGGCGACTTCATTCAACAGCTCAAACTGGCAATAGAAGACACTAACAGTCCCAGGCCTTCAGGTTAGACAACTGTTACATAATCTCATTGTCACACCTACACATGAATACATATGATATTTGTCAGAGGTGGGTGATGCCACAGAATTAGGTTTGGATCTGATACCAGTAAAACCAGGTGCAGGAACACTGATAGTTTTTGTTATTATAAGCAGCTAATGTTACATGTAGAGGGCATAAGTGTGCCATGTAAATTACCACATTAACACAAGACAACTTTTAAAAATAAATAACAAATATTTATTGTGTGACTTCTCTAAAATGAAAAGGTGATCACTGCACAAATGCACAGAAGTGTACAAAAAAGAGAAGTAGTCATGTACCCAGAATGTGATCTAACATGAGATAGTATGTCTTGTTTTGAGTATCAATCACCTAATACTTAGGCACTGATACTTCATTGATCTGCCCACCTCATTTGTATTGTAAAACCTGCTATATTTCGTAGTTTAGTGTTAGTTTACATATTGAAGAACAGCTTGACAGTCCTCTTGTTTTCCCTTTTGTAAAAGCTGGAAAGTAGTGTTTATCACTTGATTGAAAAATAGCTGACTGATGACCCAACTGCCATTTTATAACTCCACCTCTGCTTCTAACAAAACTGGCAAATTTTATTTTTTCAAAATAACATCAAAATTAACTTTAGTGTAATTTTCAAACATTAAAAAAAAAAAGAGTTTCATACAATGACTGGTACTGGAAGAATTCAGTTTTTGTTTCATTTTATTATATATCCACAGTATAATATGTAGGATTAAATTGGTGGCATTTGACATGGTTGGTTTTTCTGTTCTGTGGTCTCCAAATTTGACACTGCAGAAGAGAAGAAAGCTGTAAAACGAAGCTATCAGAAGATACAGGAAGATGAAGATGATGAGGACAACGACTACAGAAGCCACAACTCCCCTCACAACACAGATGCCGCTGCAACTCAGTTGGTAAGGAATAACACAGAATGCAAGAAAAATGCAGTAAAAACATCCCACAGTTAGTGTTAAGATATTTGTCTTGTGTTTTATGCACTTCCCATTTTTCTCCTCTCTCTTATTCTCCCACTTCACTTTGTTTTCGTCTTCTTCGTCTGGTCATCATCCCCCTCTCCGACTCTCATTAACTTTCTCCCCCCCGTTCCCTTTAAACACACTCTGATTCATACTTTCAGACAGAGGAGCTGGTGAAGGCCCTGCAGGACCTGGAGAATGCTGCATCAGGCGACGCAGCTGTTCGTCAGAAGATCGCCTCACTGCCGCAGGAAGTGCAAGACGTTTCCCTGCTGGAGAAGATCACTGGTAAGAACAGACAGCTCTGGATATTTTACATAGATATTCAGCATTAATTTGCAATGTTCTTAATAATTTTTCATATTTTAAAATTCCTCACATAACTTTCTTGTTCTTGTGCATTTTCCATCTCATGGTGGGACTGTCTCTGTTGAATTTTCCAGGGTGTGTAGTGAGGATTGTCAGATGGGTTTAAAATGAGAGAGCAGATTGCAATAACAAAGTAATATGATGTAGCTACAGAAAAAAAAAAACATAGAGCAAATGTACACACACACACACAAACAATGTCCAACAAGATAAACAGAGAAGAATAATAAATAAAAAACCCAGTGTTGAAAGTAGAATGTAAACAATTCACAATTATTCAAACCAGGTGTTGCGAGCAGTCAACTTCTTACAGTCAGTAAGTTTGATCAGTTTACAGCAATATTCTGTACATGATGTACACATTGTAGTAATTATTTGTATAACACTTTTATAAGCACAGGTGATAAAGGAACACGTGTAATACAAATAAGGAGATGCTGAGACAAAAATATTCAACAGTAAAAATAAACTGAGTGAATGAACAGGGGAGAGATTAAAAAGGTCTAAAGTTAATACTTTGTACTTAGAGAAACTATGTAAATAAAAGTCGTAATCTGTAACTTTAACAATCCGTCTTGGCCCCACTGTAGACAAAGAGGCAGCAGACAAGCTGTCGAAGACAGTGGATGAAGCCTGTTTGCTGCTGGCAGAGTACAATGGTCGACTGGCTGCAGAGCTGGAGGACCGGAGGCAGCTGGCTCGCATGCTGACTGAATACATCAGCAGCCAGAAGGAGGCGCTGATGGAGAGAGAGAAGAAACTAGAGGTAAGGCACTGCATACACAAACATAACGGCCAACAGCATACAGAGGACTGACACATAGATCCCTTTTTGAATATGTCTGTGTCTCTTTCTTCATGCGCAGAAGAAAATTCTTTCTTCTGGGTCTGGTTTTCAAATGTTAGCGCAGCTATAACTCTTGTTTTTACACAATATCCAGTTTAACTTATTTTAAAGAGAAAATCAACTGTAAAATCACCACCAAAAACTGTCCATTGTAAACATCTGTCACAGTTCATAGACTTCCTGATTCAACTCAAAGTAGGTATTATTATTGACATTTTGGCTTCATACACTTTCAGTTTATTCAACGTGTCTAATTGTCTGATTGCCTATACTTGTTTCCAGATTTCAGAAATGACTCTTAAGCACAATGTTGTTATTACGAGTAGAGAGCCCCATATATAGTGATTCAGATGTGTTTCAAAAACATCAGTTAGAGAAAAGGAGGAATTTTGTTCCATGCTTTATGGTTAAGAAAGAATTTTTAGCTCATATGTACCTGTACTGTGTCTTTTTGATTGCCCTCTGCAGGAATATAAGCAGAAACTGGCGAGGGTGACCCAGGTGAGGAAAGAGCTCAAGTCCCACATCCAGAGTCTCCCTGACCTCTCCCTCCTGCCCAACGTGACTGGGGGTCTGGCCCCGCTCCCCTCAGCTGGAGACCTCTTCTCCACCGACTGAGGGGGTCCTTGCCTGGACGAACTACCCCGACACTCCTCCACACCCAAACCCAGCCCCATGTTTGATTCACAAGAATACTCCCAGCTGTTGTCTCCAGCCAGAGGACACATGTGGTCAAACCTCTCTCAGCAGAGTAGCCAGCCCACCTGCTAACTCCAAACCTGCAGGACGAGAGGGAGGAAGGGACATTAGAAGGAAGGTTTGGTGAAATCGTAACGCTCTGCAGAGGAGAACAGAGACTCTGTCAGCCTGGATCTTTCCTGTTCTCACTCAATCAACAAGGATTCCACTCCACCAGCTTGGAACGAGTTTGTGTCCTGTTTGTTTTAATTTTTTTAAATGCTGGAAATGTCACGGAGGAGGGGAGGGGTGAAGAAGCAAAGCATCGACAGACATAAATGCTGGTTGTCAGGGCGTGTCAATCAAAGTGTCTTTCTGTGTGGTATATTTTGGATCAGTGAGCAAAGGTGGGCCGTTTGCTCTCCCAGTTCTCAGAGGTTGTGACTACACTGTGAAGAGGATGTACCATTCATTAGTTTTATTTTTATTTTTGGCTTTCAGTTGGTGGCTTTTTATTGACACATAGTCTGATAGGTGGTTTTGATGAGTGTGTACAATTAGAGAAGATTTCAAATTGGGTTAAGTGTATGTCAGATTTTGAATGTTACATGAATGCTCATGGCCGACAGCTGTTACACAGCACACTCATTTCAGTAACGCTGCATAGAGTCTGAATGAATAGGATTTGTAAGACATTTGTCATCCTGACAGTTTAAAGTCAGTAGATGCGCTTTGGTTTTTGTGATGTTTTTTTTTTCTCATTCACAGACTAAAACTGAGCAATTCAAAGTATTTGTTTTCACACTTTAATTTGGACAAATGCTTGAAATGTGATGCGGCTAATTATGTTCATATGTGTGTACTAGGCAAGGTTTGTGTTTTACCAAAAAAAAAAAAAAAAAAAAAATCCTAGAGATTGGAGAAACAATTCAAAGTTTGCTTTCTAAGAAACTGCCTGGTTTTTATTTGTAGGAAAACTGAAATGCTAAAATTCAAAAAGACAGTATCTTTTGAAAGGGAAAAATGGTGAGAAAGAACTAAAGAAAAGTGTTTTAGTTTTAGCGTATGTAGGGTTGGCAGATATGGAAAGAAAGAAATATCACCATAACTAGGTCAGAACAGGAAATCTCTTTGATCTTGTTGTATATCACAAGATCTGCTTTGGTATTGAAAGTCTAATCTATTCCACTTTATCTCACATATCTAATTCAATACATCAGATATGTGAGATAAACTGAGACTGTCATCCTCAGCTCCAAGTATTTAAGAAAATAGTTTATGATGATTCATTCACATTATTACATTCACCCAGTATGATTAAAATGCTTAACGATGATTGATACATTAAATATTTTACTAAAAAGTAGAAGCATCAGACTCACCTCTAGAGTCTTTTATTAAAATTGATAAAGGCTAAGGCAAAGGATGACTTATTCCCAGTGAAATATTTAGAAGTTTGTGAGGGCTCTCCAAGCTGTTCTCTGTCAAGGCCAGAACTATAGGTATCATTTGTTTGGCTCATATTTGATTTTCAGTTGTCTGTATACAGAAAATACAGGGAAAAAATCATTTATGGAGAAGTTTTATGATAAATTGTGCGATATGTTTACCAAGACTCATTTTGTTTAAGCTTTCAGAAGCAAATCACAGCTTCTGCTGTTGGTGGGATGAGTGTTTTCATAAGTTAAATAAGATTACAGTAACTGTAATTTAACTGCTGACGCAACAAGCTTGGGGTTGAGATGCTGCGACAAATCCTTTTCAGTAAACTCTCTGATTGATTGGTGTCTCCTCACTGTCCTGAACCACAAAATGTTTCAAACAGCAGGTGAAACTGTGACTCACAGCAGCTTTCCAGTGTTTGTTAAACCAAATGTGTAAATGTCATCACTGGAGTCATTGTGGGGCCCAAAACAAATAATTAGCCTTTAAAATGACATTAATGTTAAACAAACTTTGGATGTTGAATATTAAAGTGGATGAATTTTGACCCATTATTTGTTTAAAGATAATTACAAAAACTGTTCAATACAACAACTGTACGCCAGGAGGGATTTCAGCAACATTTTGACCCAGGTGTGCTTCACTGTTGATATTAGTTAGAAATTTTCTTACCTACTTGCTGTGTGGTATGTGTTTCTCTCCGCAGAATCATACTGTACTACCAGGACTCCACCAGTAAGAGTAGTGTTTTTCTGTAATGAAAGTGATTCAGTGGATGCCAATAAACTGGAACCATTTGAAATATTACTACATGTGTGTTTTACATGAAATCAGTATAAGGTAAATATACACGACACAAAAATCCCACACTGTTAGATGTGTTGCTTGTAGATTTTTGTGTGTGAAACAATACAAATGCATACTCACATACAGTATGAAATCAAACAGTATACGTGACCACCATCAGATGATGACAACATTTCCCAACCACAGAGTGCAGACACCTCCTGTTTTATGTTATGGTCTATGCTATATGTTATGAATTATATATGAAAATTAAAAAAAGAAAAAAGAAACTTGCAAAATCTTTATATTCTTCAATTTTCTTAAAGTAACTTCAAAGTCCAAACATTTTAACACACTGGATAACAGATGCACCTAATCTGTCTGTTCCAGCAGCTATTGTACATAATGCATACACACAATTGACAAATTCAAATTATGTCATCTATTTATACCATTACACTGAAAATAAATTGCAGATAACCTGTGCATCATTTTATGTCATTGCAATGTTATTAAAATACAAAAACTTGCAAGATTAAACATCCTGACATTTATCCAAGATTACCTTTCATCTTCTCATGGTGTGGGCCTGACACCTTTTGTTAAGGCTCTATGAGTGATGAGCTCCTCAGTCTACCACCTCTCCACTGTCTGAAATCACAAGAGCAACATGGATGTAGCTTCACAACACAGTCTCTTTTTTGCTTCTGTTTTTACTGAAACTGGGCAAAAGCACAATACTAAGTAAATAGGTATGACCTACACATTTTAGTCATTTTGGAGGATATGTGGTGGTGTGATGAATGTATGAGTATACTCCGCTCCTCTCATTCCCTTCTGAAACAGTGTGGGAGGGAGAAGAGTCCAGATTGCAGAAAACTGGAGTAGAAGACAAAGCACAAGAATATAAAACAAATATGATTAAGTGGTGTTCACAACATAGAGTCAAGAACAGATAATGTCATTTTTTTAGTCTAATCTATGCTCATGACAAAGTGACACTCATGTTCATATATAACAACCACCTTAAAAGTAGTTCGGAGGAAATAATCATTAATGTTGTTTGCGCACAAGTACAGTCACATAGTATAATTCATGTTTTCATTATTACTAATCTATATTTTTGTTATTAAAGTGGTAATCTCTGACTTTGGAGATTCCTACTTGTAGATTCACCACAAATTTCAGGGTCCCAGTTGGCCTACGGGTTAAGGCACTGACCAAGGACTTTGAAAAAAAAAATTAATAATTTCCCATCTCTCTCTCCTTGCTTCCTGTCTTTTCTCCACTCTCAACGATCTAATTAAAGCATAAAATGCCCTGAAAATGACTAAAACATAAGTTCATAAGTTCAAAGGTAAATGAATGTTAGCATTATTAATTAACTAATGTAATAAAGCTGTGACAAAAATTACATATCTCAATAATAGGAAAACTGCATTTCTTCAGGTAAAGAGGAACAATGGTCACACTTGACCCTTCCACCACCACCACTGACCGAAAGACACCTAACAGTACAGCACTGCCTGTTAAACGATAAATTCTCATTCTTTCCATTACTTAATTCCTCATATATATACTATATATAGTATATAATATATATATTATATATATATATATAGAAATCACTGACTAACTCTTCTATTACTTTTAGCTAATTTCCCCTGTTGAGATCAATGAAGTTTCACTGCTCTCTAATTTCTCATCTCATCTGTTCACAGCAGGATATTTACTTCTTTTCACTTCAACAGTCAATAAAATATGTGATGTGCCCAGGAAGTGGCCACACTTTTGCATACAACTGTACACATCTAGAGAACACATCTCTAACACATTTAGAGAATGTGATTTGTTTCAGAATGTGTTTCAGATTATGACAAGATTCTCTATTAGTGATCTATTCTAGAACCCCGTCAGGTTCTGTGGGAGTGGACTCAGTTCTATCACACAATTACAAGCACATAGTGAGAGAAACCTGAACTATAAGGTCTTGTGGTGAAGAGCAAAGATGGGTGACAATAGCTCAGTGTATAATGAGCTCCGCCTGGAGCAGCAGCTTTGTGATGCCGTGATCAGAGTGGACAATGTTGAATTTCACGCGCACAAGGTCATCCTGTGTAACTGCAGCTCGTACTTCAGGTGAGCTGGTTATTGGGTGTTAACAGGGGTATACTGCTCTCTACTTTTCCAGTAAGCAAAAAACAGCAGCATGTGTTGTAATATACAACAGTTCTTAAACTAAAAAACAACTCAATATTAGTAAGTGAAGTTGATTCATGAGCAACAAGTTGTACCAACAAAGTGAGGATATACTTAAATCAATTATATTTATAAACACATGAATATGAACCTGCATGTTTGCTGTCTGCACACATTGAACAAAGTTTTACTGTCTTTAACTGTACAGTATGCTGGAATTAGACAATTTAATTTGATGTGACATTTACACACAGATTTACAAATTGTTTTTAATGACATCAGAATTATCATTTGAGTTCAATATGTGATTGTAAATACTAGTACTAAATATTTCTATCAAAGTAGAAGTTAACTCTTTGGGTTCCTGGAAACAGATGGAGCTTTTATCTATGCACATCATTTAAACTCTGCTCTGAAAGGGAAAACAGGAGCTTTACGGTTAGTTTGTGAAGTGTGAATATGAAGAGAACATGTTGACCACAACTATCACTCTCTTGTTTTGTCTCCTTCCTGGACCACAGAGCTCTCTTTACCCACTGGTCAACCCCAGACAGTCGGGTCTTTGACATTCCCAATGTGTCACCTGACATGATGAAGCTCATCATTGAGTTTGCCTACACTGGCTTTATTCCTGTGACACAAATAAATATACAAGAACTGTTTATAACGGCCGACCGGTTTAATGTAATGGGAATCATAAAAGCCTGCAGTGACCTCCTGGTGGAGCAGCTGACCCCACAGAACTGCCTGGGCATCTGGTGGTTCACAGATGCCTATTACTACCCTGAACTGAGACACACGACCTTCCTCTTCACGCTGAATCACTTTGAGGTTATTGCTGCCACCTCAGAGGAGTTCCTGCTACTCTCTGTGCAGGACCTTGCCAAAATCATTGAGAATGACCAACTCAACGTGAAGAAAGAAAAAACAGTGTTTGAGGCTATCCTGCGATGGATTTCCTACGCACCTGAGGAACGCAGAGAATACATCTCTCTGCTTTTGCCCAAGGTAAGTGGGGACTGCTGAGCTGCCTCTACATTCACCTCTGCATCTTTTACTATACGTCTAACTAATGTTGTTATCATAAATACAAAACCCCCTTTGTAAAGTCTGACAGTTCTAAGAAGAGATGGTTTTAAATCAAGGCCAGATGTAAAGAGGTCAAGACAAAATAAGAGCTGACAAAAGTTAATGAAGGGGAAGAGAGACGTAGATCTGTCTGTAAGAGCTTTGTCTTAAACTTTTTCATCAAACAACTATTCTAGGATTTTGATGAATATTTCAATAGAAGTTTGAGAGATCCTACAATCTGGTATAGTTCCTTTAAAAAATGCCTTTTTTAAATTTTGGAAAAATTTGGTGAACAGGAAAAACTATATGGTTGAATGAAGTCTAATTCTTAGATAAAAGTTAGTAAAGGAGTTGGTAACAACTCTCAGAACTGAAGCAGTGTGACTAAAGTTTTACAGTCTTTCATTACATGATGGAGGTTTATTCCTAGAAACTTTTACACTGAAGGCAAGGTTAAATGAGGTTAAATTCATGAGTTAGAGTAAATAATGTGTGCAAAGGTCAAAAGAAGAATATTAGAACATGTTTTTCCAAATAATCTACCTCATTTAACAAATTTCAGACCTCCACAAAACAGGATCTTTTAGGCCAATCTTTTTTTAACATAAACACATATTTTGGTAAGTATGCCTTAAATTAGGTTTTTAATCTTTTTCTAAATTTCCTTTAATTTCCTTTGCCATCTCTATAATTTCTTGTAACTTAAAGTCCAGCTAACTATACTAGCCATGCCAGAGTATTGGTCATGCTCCATGTCTCTGTGCAGGTCAGAATGGCTTTGATGAGTCCAGAATACGTCATGGAAAACATAAACGACAATGAACTGGTGAAGGCAAGTGATGAGTGTCGATCAGTTCTCCTAAAGGCATTGGAGGCCATGCTTGATGTCAGAACAGCGAGGTTCTCCAATTCTATTTTCTATAATCCTTTGGTCCGTCCACGCCTGCCCCCTGCCATCCTGTTTGCCATTGGTGGCTGGAGCGGTGGCAGTCCAACCAATGGAATTGAGGCATACGATGTCCGTGCAGACCGCTGGGTCAATGTAACTGAAAATGAGGAACCCCCCCGGGCCTACCACGGTGCTGCCTTCCTCAATGGATCGGTCTACTGTGTCGGTGGCTTTGACAGTATCGAACAGTTCAGCACTGTGCACAAGTTCGACCTGGATACACACACCTGGCAGGAGGTGGCGCCAATGCATTCCAGCCGCTGCTATGTCAGCGTAACTGTGATGGATGGGTACATATATGCCATGGGAGGTTATGATGGACATGATCGACTCGAAACTGCTGAACGCTATCATCCTGAAACCAATCAGTGGACTTTAATTGCGTCCATGCACGAGCAGAGAAGCGACGCCAGTTGTACTAGTCTACGTGGCAAGGTGAGGAAAACTCAGATGGCTCTATGTTTTGGCAGGGAGAGCACAGAAGTTGCACATTTCTTGCTTGACAGAAAGTTAAAAAGAACAAACCTAACTATTTAGATGGTGCGATATGTATAAGATACATATGTACGTATACATAGATACATGCATATACTTATCCATTACATGTGTAGAATACACTTTTTGTAAGAGATACTAGGTTAATGTTTCTGAATATTCTTCTTCAAAAGACCACAAACCTCTTTAACTCTCTCCAGGTCTACATTTGTGGCGGCTTCAATGGGAACGAGTGTCTGTCAACGGCCGAATGTTACAACCCAGAGACCGACCAGTGGACATTGATCGCCTCCATGGGCAACAGACGCAGTGGGATTGGGGTTGTCGCCTATGCAGACCATGTGTTTGCAGTAAGCACGCTGAAAACTGCTGACACTCACCACAGAAACACAGTGGCATGAAAAGATGCTTTCATTACAAATCAAGTCAGCATTGTGCATCTCTGATAAGATGGAGTTTTGTCCCTAAAAACCTCTGTAAAAATATGTATTGGCATAAAGTGTCAACAATTTTACCCAGTATGGGTTGACATCTTTTATTTTACCTTAGAACAACACATCTTTATTTGACTCACACATTAATGTCAGGGGTTCGTCATAGATGTATACCTTGAGACATAAAAGAATATAAGTAGAAGCAATCCTGACTTCATATTTCACCTTTCCCTGTGTAGGTTGGTGGTTTCAATGGAACAAACCGTCTGCGCAGCGCTGAGGCCTACAACCCTAACACCGACACGTGGCACAGTGTGCCCTCCATGCTGAACCCCCGCAGCAATTTTGGCATCGCTGTGATTGATGAGCGCCTGTTTGTGGTCGGGGGCTTCAACGGTTTCACCACCACCTTTGATGTTGAGTGCTATGATATCGAAGCTGGTGAGTGGTCTGGTGCCCGTGACATGGAGATCTCCCGCAGCGCCCTGAGCTGCTGCGTGGTGTATGGACTGAACAACGTGGCCGAGTACGCTGCTACTCGTTACTCCCTGCAATTCTCTGATGAAGAGGTTGAAGTGGAGTGAATGAAGATCTGACTATGATTTGTTCTGTAAATAAATGATTCTGTGCATCAAATTACAGCATTCCTATTTTACAGTTTGTGTGATGAGCTGTCAACTTGATGCCCAACCACTTACATAACTCACAAACCACCCTGACCTCCCTCTGGAATGATGCGGGGGGGCCAAAAAATTTAAGTATCACAAAAAACAGTCAAAGTGAGAGTCAACATTACTTGACAGCTACAGCTGGGAGCAGGGCCACCCATCCATAAATGCAGAGTGTGTGCTGTTCTTTTTAAATGAGCAACTTCAAATAGAATTAACATTTGTCTCTGTCGCATTATTTGTGCTTTCCAGAGTCACATTCAGATTCGGCTACATCCCTACTCTGTACCTTATTCTACCTCTCTATATATCAAAACTTAATGGACTCTGGGGATAAAAGACATCTTATGTTTCAGAGTATGAAATTGATAATGTTTTGTGACAGAAATAGAGGGAGATGGGAAATAGCTTTTGACAGCTGAAATAAACAGGTATGTGCTTGAAATCATAATTAATATAGACACAAAGATTATAAAAGACACAAAGAGAACTCAGACCAATGGTAAATGTTCCTGAAGAAAGAAGTGGGTCCAAAAGTAACTGTGATGTGGGTAACTGTGATTATAGATATTGGTGCATGTCAGATCAGTTCAGCCGATTTTGCCTGCCAGTGTCATCCTGTAAACTTGTTGTGGTAAAACATACAGCTGATGGCTCTGCTGCACTTGTGACCAGTGTTCATTAGCTTCTCTCTCTCATCATTTCACATCCCCTGAATGCTAACTCGCCCGATATTAGCTGGCTAGCATTGCTATCCTAGTTAACAGTATCCTACTTACCATCTCGTTTTCTCAGATGTAAAATTCTTGTCGATTTCCACCGTTTTGAGCTGACAAAGTAAGCAGTGGATAATGTGACTGCTGTTTCTTATCGTTTGAAAGGCGAACGGGGTCATTATGTGGGGCCAGGGATACGCTTGCACGTTTTTCTGAGGGAGACACGGTCTGTCATGTTATTGAACTGCGGTCAACTGAATCGGGGATGTCGTGGAGGGGGTGGGGCCACACTTCCGCCCACCTGCGGTGCTGCTGCTATGATTGGCTAGTAGGCTAATGATGATCTCTAGCAGCCGGACTACTGCTGGTGCGCGTCCGAGCTCAGCTGAATTTATCAACAGATAAGTGAAAGTAACTAGAAGCATGCAGCCCAATGAAACGGACTTAAAGTACACATATTTCCTCATAAATTTAGTATTCTGCAAAATAACTACTCTTAGAAGTACACTTGTCTACAAAAAAAGAAAGAAAAAAAAGTAACGGTGTAAATGTAACGCGTTACTACTCACCACTGCTTATGGTCTGACATATCATCCAAACTGGGTTTTTGTGATGCTGTCCCTGTCCTCTGCTAATCCTTTTTGGTATTTGTTTTGGGGGGAAATGGTCCCTGTGCCTGATGCACATATTGTTATGACACTAAGGTATTATCACTGTCAGTGCATTAAGGCATAAACAGCACACTCTTGTAGCTGTAAGGGTAGTTTAATACAGGCCCTTTCTGAAGGGTCAGCAGAAAAATCTGTGGAGTTGTAACATGATGGGCCTGGAAAGAAGAAAAAAGAAAGTTCTGATACAAAAATCACTTTTCATGTTTTGAACTTTTGTTGAATATATGCTTTGTTTTTGGGGAAGTAAAATAATAATTAATAACTGATAATAATAGATAATAATGATAAAAATAACTGACAGACATCTGAAAAGTTCTAATAGGGCCCCAACTAGACACTGATTTTTTTGTGAGGGTTCACAAGGCAAATGGTTGGGAACCACTGGCTAAATCTGATGTGTTAGTTTCCACAAATGTAGTATATTTAGAACCTTTTTGAAGTTTAAAGTCAACAGACAGACAGACCATGTGTAAGCCCTGGCTGTACTGCTGATGATAATGAGGCCAGAAATTGTGGAGAGAGAAAAGAAACACACTTTTACATGCGTTACAGATAACAGCAGAAAACTGTCATTTTGCCTCTCTTATATCAAATTCTGGATGACCTATAATTTCCTTATATTGGACAATGACAAGTCAGAGGTCATTTCGTTTGGCCCCACTAAATTCGTCAGCTCTGTTAGAGCTAACTTTGGTGGCCATTAAGTAGGCTGCTATCTTGAGGTAATCTTCAAAGCTAACCTCTGTTTTGATGACTAAGTCAAGAATATTGTTAGATTTCGTAGTGACTTAGTGAAATTTTACTGCTCACCTTTAAGGTCTTAAATGACCTTGCTCCTAAATACGTACCTCTCTAATCTATTGACCTGGTGTGTGCTCCTTCTACCACTGAGATCTGCTGCCACTTACTCCCAGGTCACAGTTTGTGATCAAGGGTAACTTGGCCATTGTCTCATTTTATTTGCTTTGTCTGGTTTTATGATATGGTATAAAAAATATAAGAAAAAAATATTTATCAATTGCATTGATAAACTCTTCATTCATTCACCATTCATATAACTCCTCATGTGCCTTGCCATTACTAACAGTTATCTAACAACTGGATTATATACAGCTTGGTAATATTATAAGTCATTCAATAATTTAATAGAGTCAGATAAATTGTATTTTACACAATTTTTACCAATCTAGTGCATTCTGCTGCCCTATAATGATCAGACATGTATGGACCTTCCAGCCTGATGTTTTCCAACGTTTGATAACTGTAAGTTTTATATAAATCAGTCTCCTGATTATCAGTTGAGAGAAAATGCATAAAAGGTATTTTCATTTTAGGAGGAACTTCAGTTTACCATAACCAGAGTATTTCCTTCTTCCTTCCTTCTTCCGGCTGTAATTAATTTGAAGACACCTGTCATATGAAACGTGCCTAACAGAATACATTTATTTGTAAATGTAAATGTAGTTGTAATAATGTTAGTTTGTAATGTTAGTGTTACAATGCAGCTATTCTTTGGGATGCTATCACCTTGAGTAAACCTGAGTAAAATGCATGTTTTTCCATTGGCTTGTCAGAGTGGTTATGTCTTCCTGGCGTTATGTGGTTTTGAAAAGCTCTAACAGAGTTTCTAAGTGTTGCTAGCCTTGCAATTTTGGTTCAGTTTGAGAAGTGCAAATAAAAGAATGTGCTGTTGCACAAAAAAGAGGCTTCACTGTGTCTAGTGCACATTATTCATCATTACTGAAATAACAGTGGACTTAAACACACAACTGTGTGATACCCCCTGTGAAAACTTTTCAGTGAACATTTATGTTAGGTCAGAAGGGGTGGAAGTACAGTGAAGTGCACTCATTTAACTTACTGGAGGAAAGGACTTTAAAAGTACAGTCAGAACTTGAGAGACCACTGTGTAGTATGCCAGATTTTCCACTTGCCATCACCCTTCTGTCTTAACGTTGGGTAGTAACATACCCGAGATTCCCTAAAGCAGACCAGGTTGTCCTCCTGTGCTGGAGGAAACAGTTGAGCACATTTGAGTTTGGGTTTTCCCCTTCTTGGACCTTTTGACATTAAAATTCCCTACACAAATGTAGTATATTTAGAACCTTTTTGAAGTTTAAAGTCAACAGGTGCTTATATTATATTATATTATATCATGCCTGCGTTCTGGGTAGGAATGTCAGGTGTAGTAAACATTCTATGGAAGACACATAATGCTTTTGAGGAACCTGTGAAGAACGTATGTAAACAATCCACTACAACTTTTCCCAGCATAATCTGCTACACAGTTGCCACATCTGGGACGTGTAACAACATGATCTAATGTGAATGTCTGATTTTTACACAAAACAAGGTGCAAATCAAATGCAATAGTATAAACTTTATAAGAGCCAAAAATACAAGATTCACCATTTTACCAGTGTGACCACTGTAATATAATTTTTATATAGTCTATAAATACTATAACACATCCCAGATTATAATTTAGGTGATTGCCACAAATCTCATATGAATGCAATAATAATACTATTACATTGGTGATTGAGTTGGTGGTTATGGGGTTGTGGTGTATAGGGCTGTCCTGTGCGTAGAAGGAGAGGGTGGGGGCAATTATCACAGTATAACAACTTCTACAAACTACACTAAACCACTACATTATTTCACAACTATAGTGTTCTTAAAGCATCTATTTTATTTAACTAATTTCAAGGTTTTATTTTGACTATATTAAAAGTACCTGTCACACTGGATAAAAGGAGACTTGTTTCATTGTGAAAGCCTTCCACTAGATGGTAGTATTAGAACATTTTTGAGAAAAATGTGACATGCTTCTCAGTTGACTGCACTTGCATGCATAATTTATAGAACTAACATAAATGTTGGATATAAAACTAACATAAAAGCTGCATATCACTATATCAAGGACAAATCATACACACCTCCGTGGCATGGTTATATACTGTAAAGATTCCTCACCTGGTCAATCACGCAGGAACTACACCCAAAATGTTAGACGCAACCTATCCTCGTCTAACCCCACCCATTCCCATTGAGTTTAAAAGACAGAGCTGTGTGTGTCTTTACGTACATCAGGGCAGAGAGGACAGCACAAAGAGTTCCTGAACAGGTAGGTTTACAGACATATCTGAAACACCTGTGATCTATGTGTTATTGTGAACAGTAAGTCAGTGTAGCTTACGCTAAAGTTAATAATGTATGGTGGGGTGGGTTCTTTTGATTCATTCTTTTTACAGTACATTTGATTGGGGGCCGAGCACAGAGGGTGCAAGGAACCTTTCATTATTATCTGTATTATTAGGGCCCAGTCAGTGCTGCTCACAGCTTAATTTTCTACACAAATTCAATTGGTGGGAACTGGCAAAAAAAAGGAATGTGTCATTTTAGAGTAAAATTATAAAAGTATTTATTTTCATCTTGCAGTAATCGAGTGTCCAGCCTTTGTTTTGCAGCGTTCATGGATCAGGCCATTTCTTGTGGGTATGTAGTAGAATGGCAGATTTCACTGTACTGAAACTGCAGACTGGCCTTACCTGGTATTAAACTGATACTGCTGGTGTTTGCCTATTTCTGCAGTACATCATTGTGAGTCATACTGAGATACTGTATGTTGAGTTAGAGTTACACTTTTTTTTTTATCACTATTACTATTCACTTCATTCTATTGATTAGGCCTACTGAGGAGAAATATAATATCTATATACAATGTGAATATAAGTAATGTTTGTAAAGTTAGTTGTAAGATAAAAAAGACCATAGATGATCTGGCTGCATAAACTGACTTGTTTGGAAATATAACGCTATCATTTAGCTGATCTAAAGTGTGTTCAGTCTTTAGGCTTTAACCCTTTCCCCTCTGCACTCACAGATCTGTAGGGCAGCAGCACCTGGTGTTGAGGGAACTGGCCCAGGCTGTGATTGGGCCACTGAAGAGGGGGCTCCATTCCCTCAACAATGTCTCAGAAATGCTCTTCAGTATGAACGCACACATCGTCCTTCCTGGATGCCAGACCTTTCGTGATATTAGACGAGAGATTGAGAACATGAAGCAGGAGATGGAGAAGTCAGAGCAGGCAGCCACAAAAGAGCTTCAGTTGCTGGATAAGGAGACTGAGTGTCTCACTGCACAGCAGAGTCATTTAGCAGAGCAGAAAAAGCAGAAAGAGTGTGAGTTAAAAGGCCTGCAAAAACAGCTGGAGTCACACAGATCGTGTCTTAAGAGTTACAGTGAAGCCCTGGAAACACACAGGCGAAACCTGCAGACAGCAGAAGACACCAAGCACAGCATGAGACAGAGGAGAAATCGGGCTGAGACAGTGACCAATGCTGGGATTGGTGTCTTGGCTATCCCAATTTTTGGGTGGATTGCTGGTCAGAAAATAAATCTTGAAATGTTACAATGTTACATTTTTAAAATATTATGTAATTAAATGATTGTATATCTGACTGAAATTACACATTATTAATATGTTTTGCCCTTATGCATGTATTTTACCTCTTCTCAGGGGGAATTATGCTAAGTGTTGGTGAACAAGACATGGCCCGGGCCTCTGATGCTGTCAACAACGCTAAGATGGAGGTACAGAACTGTACATCTCAGATGAGATCATGCTCTGACAAAGTGTCTGAGTATAGTTCCTTGATCGATAAAGCTCAGTGTGCTATCGTAGAGGCCAACAGGAAGATTGATGAGACCAAGGACAAACTGCAGGCTATGTCTGTGAGGCGACATATTGTTGCTGATGTTCAGGCTAAAGTGAGACGAGGCGTCCATCATCTGGGGGTGCTGTGTGGGGTGACGAGTGTGCTAGAGCTGCAGACCCGACGCCTGATCCTGCTGAAGCCTGTGATGGAGGTGATGGAGGAGATGATAACAGCACTGAGACAGATCACTGGAGATGAGCTGCTGCACACAGAAGGCGTGAAGAGTTTGATGTGGGACAGTGGTCCAAACTAGACTCTACAGACTCTGAACCTTCCTACTTTACTGAGGGGAATATACTGAATCTGTCATTCGTCTGCAGCACAAAGGCAAAAACCAACCACCTAAAATGTTTAACAAACTGATTGAGAAAAGATGATCTTACCTCGCATGTTCTCACAGTGTGGGGGATGTACTTCAGCGTTGCGGTTTAGAAACAAACAAACAGAGGGACGGAAAAAAAATCTCTGTTCTTTCAAAAGCAGTCACCAAACCTCCGCAATGAGGACAGCGACTCCTGTGTGTAGGCGGAGACGTCGGCAGCAGGCTCTCCTCTGCTCAGCTGCTGCACAGGTAGAAATAAAAAATGGAGAAAAAAAGAGAAACTTATTCAGCACTTGAAAATGTGTTTCATTGGAGCTTGGAGCCTTATAGACGCAATAGTGACTTCATCATTTTAAAATATCCCTGTGCACATTGTGTTACTGACATGCTTTGTTTAATTGCATCACAATCGATTTAATCTGTACATGAAACAATAATACATAACAAACAACAAAACATTAGTATTAGTATGCCAACATTAGTCGGTGGTGTTATATTGAAACAATTTTATTAGACTAAAATGTTTTTCCCCCTGAAAATGATGCGTTGCAACACTCTACATGTGGCCATCATAAAGACCGATATTATCCTAAGATGATGAACTGTCCATTATTTGAGTGATTCAGCATGGAAGGCTGTAAATGACTGGATATAATGTTCAGGAGATGGCGACATTCATCTGCTGAGAATTTATTTTGACTCTGCGGGTACAGTTGGCCCACAAGACAGCAAATAACACAGAACCTTAAAAATGTACTTCAAAATTTTATTTTCATTTTTCTTTCTGCATAATCAACAACATTTTCCCTAAAAAGAAACGAGAAAGCTGCTCCCTCAAAACAAAACAAAACAAAACAAACGCTTGTTATAATCACATCTATTGTGGCAGTAATTTTATTGTGACATTTAAATCTAACCAGTCAAAGAGAAAACAATCTTATTAATCATTCATGTAAAACAGATGTGTGAGTTATTTATTCTATCATAGCTTACTACATCAGCAATGTACATAATGATTAGTGGATGTGAATCAAGTTACTGTTTTGGATGACATAATAGCATAGTATATTCTAGTATAACAAGTGGATGAAAATAATAAGTAGATTAGAAATGAAGTCTATGGCCTGTATGCCAAGGGTAGCCCCATAAACTTCAGCCACTCCACTCCAGTTACACAACAACATAAAAAAGCTGTTACTGTTGTCAGATTGGCTCAGTCCTTCACAACAACGTTGACAAGGCTCTTGATGTTCCTCAGTTTGTTGCTGTCAAAGTTCACCAGCAGCACGCAGGTGCCAACGCTGCTGGGACTGAACTCAACAGTGGCTTTGGCCTCCTGTTTTGGGCCCACAGCTCCAGCCCTGCAAGAGTCGGTATTCAACAGTGAGCGTCATCTGTCAAAACATTCAGTTTTATGCTGATCTCCAGTCTTATGCACACAGCTCAGAAAAAAATGTTGCAGTAGGTATGGCATCAGCCTCCATTGTATAAAGGTATTATTATATCACCACAAATCACAGAACAGACTCTTTTACTCTGAGCTGTAAGTAATTACAGATAGAGGAATCACTGTATGATAGTTACTGGGAAAAGTTCACTGTACTTGACTTTTTGTAAGCTTTGAAGCCTCATCACAAACAATTAAAAGTTAAGTTAAAAACTATATTGTCCATTAAATTGTAAATAAACTGATATGGGAGTTGGGTGACACAAGGAAACCATAGAAAGGTAGAAAAAAGAAGGAGGTGAAGCATAAATCTGCTCATGACACTTGGGATGGAGTTGACATACTTCGCTGTTATGGGTTTGCTGCTGGTGAGGCCGACCCCCTCTATGGTGAAACTGCAGTCCTGCAGCGGCTCTGGTAAAGGGTTCAACAAGGTCAGCTCTGCTGTCACAGGCTGGTTCACTACGGCTTCTTCCAACAGCTGCAGAGATGGGTTCAGGTTAACAGGTTTCATTGTGTAAGTGTTGGTGATATTGTAAATGACTGAATTATAAATCTGTACAATTTTATGGAAATTTATATTCATCAAATAACACACCCATTTCAAACAATCACAGCTTTAGAAGAATGACAAAAAGGCCATGGACTAAAGTTGAAGACTGAAGAAATTACAAAATGTCACCAGGTGCATGGGAAAAAAGAAGGATAAATATAATGCTTTCGTCAACTCTGAGAGATCTGAGGCTTTTGGAAATGGAAACTCCATCTTTGCAACAGAGGTTTAGAGTGATCCCCATTTCCAGTATGCCTGTAAATCAACAAAAGCTCAAATAGTGTTCAGGCTACCAGTTAGTCTAAATAGCACACTTTATACTTCAGCAAATATCAGCTCTTCACATAAACTCTGCTTTAGGTGACGTTTCAGTGTTACATTACTGCATAACTGTTAGAAAAATGCAAAATCCACACACACACACACACACACACACACACACAGACACAGAGAGAGAGAGAGAGAGAAGAGGTATAATTTATCTCATTATGCAGATAAACAAACTTGATTGGTGTTGAGTTGGCTCATCATGGAGAGGGTTGCAGAGAGGATAGGCCAAGAGCAGTGCAAACTCCCCCTTGTTGCAGAACAAGCTCACTCTTTTTAAAATAACTCAAATTAGAGAATAGAGAAAAAACTTGAACTTGAAATGTCACCAAACAAGCCATCTCCAACTGACTGACGCTGACCCTATTGATTAGTGACAACTGTAGTCAACTCATCCACAGTCAAGCCAGTCCATCCTTGAACTTTTAAGTTGTGGCTGCAAGAAAAGCTGCCATTGAAAAAGCAAAAAAGGCCTTAAAGTGCCCAGCTCTGTGTTAAAGTGGAGACTGAAGGGGATGGTGAATAATAGGTTCAACAAGTACAATAACAACAACGCACTCAAACAAAGGTGTTTCTGAAATAAATTTTTTAGGGTTGTAAGTCTGTGTGTTTGACACATTCTTTTTAAGCTGAATGGTGAATATTGTTCTAACCTTTTCACTGTGTCGTCAGGGTTAATGAACAAGAATTAAGCTTTTACAACTCTACACAATGTGCATGCAACAGACATGATACTATGAAGTGTAGCCTAGGTGATTTCCTGCTCAACTGAATTCTCCATTATCTTTTCACCTGAACAGTTTATGATGTTGTATATGGAATCATTGTAATACTTCACCATGAAAACATTTGTCTTATCATGTTAGTTCAGGAGATATGATGCAAAATACATAAATTGGCTATAGCAGAGAGTAAAATGGGGATTTTTTAATAGCTCCGTTTCTGAAAATATGAATATGTCACTGTAAATTTGACACCTATCACCTGGACTAATGTGCTGAATAAAAGAATGCTCTGCTTTGAGCTCAAGTGAGCTGATTTCTTGTTACGTTCAAATTATTGATGATTGATACTGGAGTTTCTAAAGGACAACACTAGAGAGCTGTTTTATTGCTCATGACAAGTTTCTTAATTTCTTACCTCTGTCCTTCCATCCATACCTTGATCTTTATGTCTGGCTCATCTAACACAATGGTCTTCTCAGCCTTGTGGTAGTCAACTGTCTGCTTGTCAATGGTGATAGCTGACACTAGGATCAACCTGTCTGAGGTGATCACCGTTCCATAGCTGTCATAGTCAAGTTTGAGGGACAGCTGCCTTTCTGAAAAACACATTAAAACAGTCATGATGCAATTTCAGCATGAGAACAGGAATTTTTTGGCAGCCTATGAAGCAGGTTTGATCCAACATACATTGTAAGGAAGATGTATATCCTGAGAGACATTTCCATGGTACATTTGAATGAGCTTGAGTTGCTTAATTCAAATATTAGTCAGGCATAGACAGCTCTGTTTCATTGAGGTACATTAAAAACAACTGTGATCATTTTTGTAAGATCATTAAATTCACACCTCAGATGATATGGTGTAGAGTGTTAAGATCAGAGCAAACCTTCTCCAGGGGGCACCTCCACTTTTTCTGAGGCATATGTCGCAGCTGTCTCCCAGTTTTCCATTGTAGTTGGCGGCTTTGGCGAAAAACAGGAAGTTGCAGGTTTTTGCCTCCATGTCGTTGTTGGTGAGGATAGCGTACACCTCAAAGTCTGAGCCCACCATCATGTTGTCAGAAAGCTTGATCTTAAATGAGAATTATGAAGTGCTTTATCTAATTTAATAAGTGGAACATACAATATTAACCTGCACAAAAATGTGTTTGACATTAGCAGGTAGTTCTGAAATGTGTCTGAAAAATAATTGTTTTCCAAAATCTAAAACACGATTCAGTTTTGTTGTAGATTCAGTTCTAGTGTGATAATAATAATATGCAATCAAAACATCATCATAATCAGAACATCCTAATGAAAGTGGGTACAGTCAAATGAATTTGAGGCTAAGGCAGGAAATAAAGCGATGATAGAGTGATTAGGTTTCTATCTGACCCCCCAAACCATCCACGCATTTAACAAAAACCGGACACTTAAGGAAACTTTGAAGTAAACAAATCATAACTGTACTGTGGTTCATACTAGGCTGTGTGCCAGTGAGTAGTATTTGACAACCACGTGCTGAATGTTTGTCACATCAATGTTGTTCCTCTTTCTTATGCCACAGCCAGTCTGTTTTGCAAGTATTGGCGCTATTATTGAGACTCATTTAACATAGTAAAATATTTTTTCAGTTTCTTTTTCAGTCTTATTTATTTATTTATTTACCCAGTGAAACTACAATTTAGGCACAGATGGCGTGACCTCTTTGGAACTATTGTCTCTAGCTTATATCTCCCCAGTAAATCTAAGTATGAATGCAGGGAAAAAAAAAAAAAACCTTCAGATGGAGCCCCGGCTCTTCTCCTCGTTGCTGTAGCTTGTTGTGGTGCTGGGCCTTCTCATACACTTGCCTTTCCTCCTTTGAGCCTGAAAACCATCAGGAATACAGCTTAATTTTCATCAAAGCTCCAAAACAGCGCCAAACACAAAGCCTCTTCAAAACTATGATCATTTGAATTCAACAGGCACAAATTCTATGTGATTATTTTTCTTTTCTTTTTTTCTAGTAGTATTAAAATTATTAGTACTTTTTTTTTTTTTCTTTGCATGTACAGTCAATATGTGTGTGCACATGTAACTCTGCAGTACCTTCTGGATACTTGTACTGGTGTGTGATGTCGTGTCTCTCATCTGAGCCCACAGCTTTGGTGCTGATGAAGCGTCCAACAGACTTAGTTGACCCACGGAACTTGACAAACTGTCCATTCGACAGACGCACCATGTCCACAACATCTGCATTAACCTGTCTCCATGCATGATATGAAATAACATGAGCCAACACTACATACAGAGATGTCTTTACACACATACGTATATACATATAGTATCTCTTAAATTGTGTCTCCTTAAAATAATTAACCAAATGAATCCGTTTCTTTTGGGTGGGTTAGCTGGGATCAGGTCTTAGCAAAATTTTTAACCTCTTACTCTGACCATGACTAGAAAACTATGGTAGTCTATGGCATCCATAGCTAAATTCAAACTATATATATGTCTGTGTTTCTCTTTAAATGTTACAATAAAGGGTTCAAGCAAAAACTCACCTCAGCAAAAATAAAGGGAGAGTCATACTTCTTGGTCAGCTCTCCTTCCTTGATGGCTCTCAGTGAGGCCGGTCCACAACAGAAAACACCTGAAAAGTAAATCAATAAAGACATACAAATCATTCAATATTATGAAAAAAACAGTGTGAACAGAGTATCAAGGTCACATTATCTGTGTGCATTAGTAAAAACAATGAGTATCAAGGAGAACAGCCTTGTGATAAATCATATGAACATAACAAACATAAGCTGTCACAAGTTTACCAAAGACCACAATCATACACTAAATCTGTGACTGCTGCCAGAAATTGGAACTAACCACTGTGGTTAAATACCGTGATGGCATGCAACCCGTTATGACGCATCTTATTTGCAGTAACAGTAAAAGTTATCGTTTGAGTTTTTTCTTGTGTGGCAATGAAGATAGTCAGCTCACAGATCTACATTTCAGACTTGGTAAAGTAAAATAGAATAGTTTTGAGGGAAAAGGCCAAACTCCATTGAAATCCAATTTCACCATCACTTGTCTCCTGCGGGGTTGGGTCACTGGTTTGCCATCCATCATACTCAGACCCCAAGTCTGGACGAGTCATCCAGCTATCCACCCAAACATGGAAATTCCTGGGGAAACATGTAAAATAAAGGAAAAGAGCATGGTGATTCTACGTCTGAGGAATATTAGAGAATAACAAGAGAGTGTAAAAATGATGTACTATAAGAAACAGCTGTGTTTATCTCTACCATAGACTCACCATATCGAATCTTCAGAAATTCTTTCGCCATTTTCATCATACAGGTTTTCTATCACTAGGTTAGCGTCTGTATCGTGAGCTGACCCAAAGTTAGTAACCACTCGACATGGGATGCCCAGGGCTCGGGACACTGGAGGAGGGAGGAGAGCAGCACCTCATCACCACTTTACTAAAACACGTGCGTGAGATAATGTGAGATTAGATAAATTTAGGGTTTTGCTTAAAAAAAGAAAAAGAAAAAAAAGGCTGGATTGGCAGTAGAAGTGGACTGGTGGATGTAGCAAATGAAAGACTCCCTCAACCCTCAGACAATCAAACCAAGACTCTCATACACTCTGTACTGTGTTCCAACCTGTGCAGGCAACAGCAGCAAAGACCCAACATTGGCCATAGCGGACGGGGCCGCTTTCTGCCCACTGGCGCAGAATGTCCCCGCTGCCGATCCACTGTCCTGGATGAACCCCACCTGAAAACTCTTCCCACTGTCCTACCAGTACACCTCTGTCGTCATTACTGTTGATCTGTGGACACAGACGGAGCGGACACAAGCACAGAGGTGAATGCCAAGAAATAAGCGGGAATCAAATATACAAGACTGAACATTTTAGCATTTGTTAATTCAGTCAAGTCAAATTTAGCATTTGACTTTGTAAAAGTCTCCTACATGATGCTTATATTTTTGACAGCAACACTGGTTTATTTTAGGCAGAAACATCAGGCTCACAAAGATCTGGAGGAAAAAAACCAAGCACAAAATTTGGATTTATTTTCTTTTAAAATCCTTCAACATCTTTCAAGCCCTTATTTTAGATGTGATTTTCCTCAGACATCCATCAGCTTTTCAAGACAGAGGTCTGACACACGATTTAGTACTGACAAAGCACATGATGCTCTAGACATTAGACGTGTGTTTATAATCAGTTGATATAATTTGGGAGAAAGTGAATAAAGACCAGGATCTTTTTTTTGGTTGTTTGATGCCATGTGTGGGTGCATCCTTAGTCTGTCATGTAACCTACAAATAGTGCATGATGTGAACATGCCTGGTACTGATTTATTGTGGAGTGACAGCCACTGATGTGTGACTCCCAGTAGAAATAACTTTGGATTTCTCATTTAGCTATTTTAACTTGCAGCAGGAATAAATTCTGACAGACCTAATTTATTTGTTTGTTATTAAACTGCTTTTCGCCACCTGCTTGGAACCAGGGCTGCACATGATGTCAAATTTTACCTCTCTTTGCTGCTGCTTTGTATCACAAAGGTTTGCTGGAAGAGAACAGAAACTCTCTAGAGAAGTAGAGTAGAGTGGTTGCCCTGCATGCTGAATATAAAGTAGCGGACAGAGAGTTTTCTGGAGCACCATGGTAATCCCTGTCCACACAGCTAAAATAAAGGCTATTCACAGGCTGGTCCACAGGGTCTCAACTCTTACTAAAGCCTGGACACCTACCATGGCACTCAGCACTCTGGACACATAGATGGGATTTCTCCTGGCAGAGCAGTCCTTGTCGGCATCAGACACAAATTTGGGGTTTTCATCCAGGATCTTCAGACAGATATCCAGAATTCCTGCTTCAAACTGCAGAAGAAGGGTAATATTGAGCAGCATATAAAGAAAAAATCATATAAAATCATATAATTGATAAATGTGTACCTGTCCAAAGTTCCAGGGTGTCCCTTTGATGCGTTTATGTGTTCCCCTGTAGATCTGCCCATGTTGTGCCAAAACATACTCCTGCCTCTTCATTTCACTGCGCATGTAAACAGCATCCTCTGTGGATCAGTGCACACAAGACACCAACATGAAAGCATGCTACATGCTACTTAACATCTCATCTTGCTGTTGTGCTATGTGAAACACAATATATTTTAGTTATGCAACAGATGTAATATACAAAATATAAAACACAAACCAATACTTTATGTACTCACTGGGGCACCAAGCATTAAAAAGTAGGGTGAACTGTCCTAAACTGGTCTTCTGCCCCTCCTGGTCCAGAGTCAGAGAATAAACTCCTATGGGGCTATTGGGGGATGAGCTGATAGACACAGACACTGTGTTTCCAGAGGGATCATTAACAGATGCGCTCCATTCAGTGTCAACTGTGGAGTCACTTAGACTGAAGGAAACCTTTGTGCCTGATTCTTTCCTGGGTAGCGGACCTGGAGACACATAAACATTACATCTAAATCCAGATGAGAGACACACAAATCTTCATGCACACACTGCTGCTGCTCTCATGCATACACACTCCCTCCAAATGTTTCTTCCTTGCACACAAATAAACCTAGAGGCATACCAGTTTCTACAATGAGTGTGAAGCTGGTTTCACCCAGTTTGAACTCCGTGCTGCCAGGTTTCAGATGTAAAATGATGATAAATGGATCTCCCCTCCTGACGATCAAACACTCCTCTCCATACCGCTCTGTATGATGGCTGCTGTTGTTACTCTTAATGTTCAGATCACAGTGCTCAATGTCCAAGACTGCGTGCAGAGACAGAAAAACACAACAGTTGTCACCACAGTTAAATACATTCTCATCTGTAACAACACGGACAATCTAGAGGCACAAACACATGACTTGATAACTTGTCAAAATCAAACTGTCAAAATTTCTTCACCAATGATAAATCACAAGAAATCATCAGGACGATCTGCAACACAGATTCAGTCTTACTCTATGTTCTTGATCTGAGGTATCTCATGTCAACCACCATTCCTGCTCATCACATTTCACACGACTCTCATTCTGATACTTATTCAAGAAGGTCTCTCTCTGTGAAGTAACACTGAGAGATAACTTCATCCTCAGTTGTCAATTATACAGTCAATTAATAACACCAAAATATGAAAGTTTTTTTTCCCTCTCCTTACCTTGACTCATGTCTGCAGAGAAGTTCTTGTCTCTTTACTTCTGTGAGGACAGTGACACTTCACTGCTGCAACCTGTGCTTATTGGCTAATACCCCTGCAGTGTAACTGCCCCTGGAGGATATTTGTAGCATGTGAAACCGGATAGGGTTGCCCCCATCTGTCTAGTCACCACATCAGTAATTCTGTTTTTAGTCAGGCAGGGCAAAGACACTTACAACATTCCTTCCTTTTTATTCTTCCTTTTTATTCTTCAATTTGACTATGGTTCCTGCTGATCTCTCAACTCAAATAGCAAATTTTCTTACGAATATAAAAATGAAACCACCAACATTTTTTTTCATAAATTATTTATGCCATATATTACTGTATGATTCAACATAGACAAAATGTTATAATTCAAAATGAATCAAAAACTGCTAAATTACATTTTATAATCCAAAATAAGAACACATCCAAAAATCACACATTTTTCAGCATGATGAGTTTTTCACTTTCACTTTTTGAAGTATGTTGTGAAAAGATCATGAAACTGCAACCTGACAGTTCAGTTTTCTATCAGTTAGGTTGCAGATCAAAAGAACAGAAGAACAGCTCAGCATGACTGAGTGGACAGAGGGAGACTGTGAAATTCTGCATTTCATAGAAGTTTACCATAAAATGTAAGACCACCCCTGACACATGAAATGAAGAACTCAAAAAATATTTCTATTTCTTCTTGGGCAGTGGCATTAGCGCCAAACTAAAACCTGCACATAGTAGCAATGTCTTGCGAAGTTTTGAAATAAGTGTCTACAGCTGTCTTCTGAGGAATCACTCTGTCTGTGGAATAAGGAAGTGAAGCATCATCCCAGTGGTGCCACATCCTCATGTTATTCCCATCTGTCTCAACACTTCCAAAAGGTGGTACAGGGTTCAGAGGAAAAACAATACAATATGAAAAGAAAGAAAGAAAGAAAGAAAGAAAGAAAGAAAGAAAGAAAGAAAGAAAGACTGCACTGACCCTGCATTTGAATAACAAAATCATTTACCCATAAATGAAAGAAAAAGCTAAAGTAACAAAAAAGTAACAGAAAACAGAAAAAACATGGATCTGCCATGTCATCAAAAGTCAGTGGTTTCAAAGAAAATTTAAAGAAAATAAGTCGACATCATTCAAAATTTTTAAGATCCTGTCATCATTAATATACTGAACATTTTGCATAGACAATAACAATGACTTCACTCATCTTCAGCAAGTTGTTGAGAAAACATAAAAATACATTTAAAAGCATTTAAATAATCACAAAAACACTTTGTTGTAATGGTCATTTTCATGCAAGTGAATGTGGAACATTGATGAGTATGGAACCATTAGTGGACCCTAAATAACAGTGAGTGGTTTTTGCCTTTAAGCATGTTGTCATATTTTGTCTGTTTGCAGCAGTTGCGTTGCTTCTTTGCTCGAGATTATAAACAAGATCCTTTCTCTCCGCATTAAATGAAGCAGATACAGAGTACTTCAAATCCAGGTGTGAAAACACAAATCAGTGAGTGGTCTGTCCCTCCTGATAAATTATTAAATATACAACTACTGTAAGAGCAGTCATTGGTAAAAAGAAATGTTCAGACCCATAGGAGAAATAACTTCTTATATTGATTAATTGCCATATATCCATTACTACACCATCAAACAATTTATACATTTCCATATCTGTAGATGTATCCACATGTTTCTCCATTTATAGTCATCAGCTTTAAGTTTGGGTCTGCTGCTTGTCCTGGGCTCATGGCCAGTGGATAGTTCTAGCCATGAGCTGTATCTTGGCACCACTGAGTTTCCCTTGTGATCTTGTAACCAAAACAATGTAGCCCAGCTTTAAAGAGGATACTAATACAATTGCACTGTAAGCAATGCTTTGTCTGCTAGCACATGAAAAGGAGTGTGTAACGCAGAGAGACTTTTTTTTTGTCTCAGGACTTAAAGGGGTCTCCGATGTTTATGGACTGCTCTCAAATACAGATGCTGGTCCTGTGTGTCTGTTCAATAGTGTCTCATTTGACCATATTCTATATCATTCTGTGTTAATGTAGCATGACACAGAAATGTATGGCCAAAGAGCATGTTTCACATTTCGAGTTAAGAGTATAGTCAGTAGATATGTGACATGAAATGTGGGCAAATCTGGAAAAAAAAAAATAATAATAATAATTACAAAAAATAAAAATTACAAAAAATAAAAATTACAGGTTGTTTTTTCATGAGGGTAAAATGTTGTTGGGGATTTTATGTGTAAATAAATTAAAACAGACTCCCATTTTAGCTACTTATGCTCAGGACATCGAATAAACTATGGTCTTCATGATTCAGGGATAAAAATTATTCTCACGGGGCAAAGAACGGAGACACATTTTATGAGCAAATGGCACATTTTCTGTCTTTGTGGGTTAACATTGCATGTCATTACAGTATTGTGTTGCAATGACATGCAAACCAAGCCTTGTGACCAGACAACGCTGATGGCCTCATGATTGTGTTTCACAAAATAACTTTTTTCACTCAGATAAAGCATCTGTCTGCAGGGCGAGCAGAGGATCTCCAACAACACTGGATAGCTTCAGTTGACCAATAATCTGCAACAATATTTAAAGCACAAATCATTCAATAATAACAATAACAATAACAATGATAGTTCATCTTTCCTAAAATGTTTTCTCATCAAATATTAATGACCTCAACAGGAACTGAAAGCACACAGAGAAATAACCGTCAAATGCAACATCATTCCTGATTCAGCGTTTGTTTTACTCTGCTGCTCTGAATTCACACAGCTCTCCATCCTTGCCCATAGCTGCTACTTTACAAATAGAAAAAAATAATTTATGAACTTATATGTGGTCGTTTTTTCTTGACTGCAAGAACTATTAACAATGTTCAATATACCTGACTACATGTTGATATTTATATATTTTTGTTTTTCCTGTTTAATTTAGTCTCAACTTCAGTTATGTTGATTTTTTTTAGATTTGCACCATAACTCTAAGTGTATTTAGTAATGTAACTTGTTTACCTTCTGCATAGAATCCAGGGTTAAACTTCTGTTGATTTTGCAATTATGATTTCTTCACTCTGCAATGCAAGATACCAAATATTGTATTATACTGTTAAAGCTATCAGAGAAGATGGTTTTCAGGAGCAGTATTCAGAATGTTGGCTTAGTTAATCTAGGCACACACACATTTAAACTCTTTTCAAACCTTTACGACTGCTATCATTAGAGAAGCGATGTGTAATTGAGAACATTGCCTTCAGTGTATACACACACCAGATTACATTATTATACCTTCACCTGTACCTGAGCATTAGCCAGATGTGGCGGTCTGGGTGTGACACCCAGTTTCTTTCTGATAACCAGCGGTGAGCTGTTTCTCCTCAGACTGGGGGTCCGACACAGTGGTGGGCAGGGCTTTGAACTCTGGGATACAAACGAGGAGGAGTCGTCATTTACCTCTCCACCAATGGCGGACAGGCAGCTGCGTTCAGAGCTGCTGAAGACGTTGATGCATTCCCCAGATGATTCAGTGCTGTCCGCTAAAGCAGAAACACATCAAACACATTGAGAAACAGTGAAGGCTGAAGTTTGTTTTTGAAAATGTACTGTATATCAATTCAAATTTGATTATAGCTTCCAAAAAATGAGCAGACCCTTGGGGAAAAAATGTTCCCATTGTCCAGGTGTTACATATCAGTGTCATTCTTGATGCTACCACCAGATAGCGCCAAAGGATTTTTTTCAAAGTGGCTTTAAAAATACCAACTCATTAATAATCATGTAATGTTCATTGATCAGAAGTTTATTTAGAGCCTGAGCAAACAGATCCTTATATTTAATAAAGACTTCACTCACTCAGAGGATGATGAGTTTTCCACTGTTCACAGTCACGATGAAGATGATGCTGATGAAGATGATGATTGTTGAGTTCATTGTCAGTCACAGCCTCAGGGGAGGAGCAGACGGCAGGACTAGTGTCCACTCCCTGTGATTGATTCCCAGGATAACCAGCAGGGGGCAGCGAGCCGCGGCCAGAGGAGGAAGACGATTGGCTGATGGTGGTGGAGGCCGTGCTGCCAGAGCCAATAGAGTGTGGCCGTGGATAGTCTAAGCCCCTGTGTGAACAACACGCCACAGGGACTGACGACACACATAGATAGATGTCATCAATGAGAAAATGATGTGCTGGGTCAGTGAGCAATGAGGACACAAGCATGACTTCTGCAGTTATTTCACAAACACATTGAGTTTTGTTAAATTTTGTTATTTTGTTAGCGACAAAATGTAAATAATGTAAAAATAGTTTTCACTTTTTAAATTAAAAACTATGCAAAAAAGTAATTATAATAAATGATTGACACTCTACAGCTTTGCTAGCGGCTCTGTGAGGCTAAATGCTAACAATGACATGAAGATGTTTAGGAGATGTTAACCATTTTAGTTTAGCGTATTAGCATGCTAATATTTCCTAATTATCATCAAACACAAAGCAATGCTGAGGCTCATGGGAAAATTAATTATACAGATATTCTGTGATAAACAAAGTCCAATTTTGACCTGATGATGGCGCAAGATGAAAAGTCAGAGAATCACCAAAGCTGCTACAATTCATCCTGAGAGGATGGGTTATTGAGACAGTTCAGTCTCAGAGTTTGATTATAAAATGTAGTGTAAAATATGGTGAGTGCAGCTCCTTACTTCTCCCTGGCAGACCACAGCTGACGGCTCGGTCACAAATTGCAGCGTCACTGGGTTGAATGTCCATGAAAGGTTTGCCGCCCATTCCCATGAACACCCTCTCCTGCATACGTAGCTCTGGGACATAAAGTGTGGTGACAGTGTTTTTTAGACCCATAAAACACTTTGTAAACTGTGTTCTATGTTAGTTCTGGATAAAAAAGCTATGTTGTTGTTGTTGCAACCTCTACTGTGAGTGGCCTGATCCCATAGGATCCTCTCCAGATCGGTGGTCCAGGCTTTCTTCACCTCCATGCTGGAGGCCCTGAGGGTGTAGGTGTCCTCGCTCTTCCTCCTGCGGAACCAGATCTCAAAGCACAGGCCGCTCACACCAGAATTATGGGTCATTCCAATGTCACTTGTCTGGGACAGAAAACATAAAGAGACACATGGAAATTACACTGACGGAAATGTCATATATGTTTAGGTGTTTTGGCTTCATGAGGTAGCTTTGAATGCTGGCTCCACAGGGCTGTGAGGTGTAATTCAAAACTACTGGAAAAATGCTTGTGAAGTAGAATACACTGTATATGATGACAGCTAAAAATAAGATTGAGCATTAAGGCTCCAACACTCTTGTGTGCTGACCTTGAATGACTGCTTGTAGATATAAACGTCATTGCCAATGTCTGTCCTCTTGGTCTTGCTGAAGAGGATTAGATCTTCAAAGAGAAAGATGCGGCGGACACATTTCTTTTTTCTAAAGAAAACTGTGAACTCATCCTGACGAATCAGCTGGCCCTGTTCTTTTAAATTCACCTGAGAGAACAGAGGAAAGTACAGCAGAGCAGAAAGGAAGAGATGGTTGACTTCATTTAACTTCTCTGTTTCAAGAACGGCTGATCTACCATTTTAATATCTTACATCGCAGTCCTGGATGGCGTCCATGGTGAGCAAGTCGTTGCCGTGACGCATCTGAAATCGAACCAGGTCGGCAGCAGCCTGGATCTCAGCCCTCTCCCGCTCCCTCTCACTGCTGGTCAGATCAGGCATATACACGCCTGGGCCACGCACACTTTGTGCACACACACCAGATGCAAGCAGTGAATCCTGGATTAAGTCTTTTGGCCTGTATGAGCCAGCCAGAGCCAACATGTCCTGCAACAGGAGGCTGTACTTGCTGATCCTCTGGATGGGTCTCAGCAGGTAGGATGAAAGGTCCATCATGTCCCCCAGCTCCTGCTGCTTCTTCTGTGAGGGGAAACAAAGTGGACTGTAAAGCTGAAAAGGTAAAGCACAGCACTGATCCTCACAGGATAAGGGGTGTTATACAGTAACTACTGCTAAGAGACTAATTCCTTATGATTGGAAGGGAAGATGCAATGATGTGAACTAAGAATTAAAGACGGCAAACACCCAGAATCTGAAAGTGTAGAGTTCCACACTGAAATGATGAAGAAGAGTTTGTGTCAAGTACAACAATTTCTGCCACAATCCTAAAATGTAATACTTATTACAGTTGTGCATTACCTCACTAATATGTGTAATCTGAATATACTGCTCACAGTGTCTATCATATGTGACACAGCCTTTGTTTAAGCTAATGTGTCATATATTATAGCTTCAATGTAGTGCTGGTACATGCAGCTAAAAAACATAAACTGTATATGAAGGTGTCAAACTGTGTGGAAAATAACATGTTACTTTGAATCTGAATACTGAAATGAAAAATTAAGGGGGGTATTGGGAATATTAGGGTTCAAGTTATCAAGTAATAGATAATAGATCAAGACTAAAACTGTTCATCATGAGATGATCTTCGACGCTGTCTGCACAGGTCAGATGATTGTGTTTTTCATGTATTATATTATAGGAGTTGTTTTCAGGGAGACTGTTTGACGAACAGGACTAAATCTAATCTAATCTTAAAATTTTCTACATGTCTGTATTTCAAACATGTGGACAGATATGATGTGCTAAAATTGAGAATTTGCAGGAAAGAGGGAGCTTGTGTAGGATGAAAGTTGTATTAAATATCTGCTTAAGCACATTGACAGTGGGAAAACTAAACCTCTTGTATGTTTCAGTGAAGAGAAAAACAGGACATAGAAACTGACCTTGAAGATGTCATGGCGACGGTGAAGGATGAGCGCATCTGACTGGGGTTTGTTCTTACTGTACAGAGCGTACAAGCCAAAACTCTCACTCTGGAGACAACCCCAGTAAAACCATGTTAGAAAATGTATTTTATTAATGATACCAGTTTTAACAATTATTAGCCACTTGCTAATCTGCAATAAAAACAGATTATTTTACTGACCTTTAATGATGATATAGTATATTGTATAAAGTATATACAGTATATAGTATAACCCTGTTACTGTACATGTCTACATCTAGTTTCATCACATCTCAAGAAGTGCAGTGAAACTAAATAGACATTTTGAAATTTGCTTATTTAATTACTTTTAAAATTATTATTGTATTATATTTTATTATTACAATTATAACAAAATAACAGAGTATATCAGATATAAACTAACCTACAAAATAACCTGCAAAAAAAAAAAAAAAAGCCTCCAAATAAATCAATCAGAATTAAAAATATTACAGACAAAACATGTACTATATATACAGCTAAACTCATTACAATTATACTACTCACATGTCTGAGAAAGCAGCGGGCCACCATGGCAGGCTCCCTCTGGCACGCCTCCAGCTCCGGCAGGAAGTAGTGGCTGTGGAAGTCGTAAAGCTTCTCCAGGTTCCCGAAGATGACGCCTCGCTTGCCCCTGAGGTCCTGGGGGATGTCTGGTCTGTCCAGCAGGGGGAGATAGTGGGTGAGGATGTAGCCCAGCGAGCGGACGTACTCTCTCTCTGTGAACACCAGCTCCTCCAGGACACGCTGCAGCCTCCTGATGACACAAAGACAACAAATACGTTTGTACTGCTGCCTATAGTGCAACTAACTCATCATCCTTTGAATACCTGATGATGGGTGTTTTTTTGTTTTATTCTCCTTGCTGAATGACACTTAACTTTATTTTCTACACACTCAAATTAATCAGTAGATTAGTTGTATAATAAGTTCTTTGTCTTTTGAAACATGCTTGTGATGAAAGAATATTGATACATTAATTCATGGCAAATTTTTTAAATACTCTTGGTTTCTGTGTCCTCCAGCTCTCTGAGGTGAGTGAGTAAAATGAATAAATAAATACAATTTATCCATGATTATGCATCATAATTATCATCATTTTCTTTTACATTTTGTCAGATGACACAGTCACATGCTGTCATTCTACTCTCTACATGCACTGTGACAGAAAAGAAATATGCCAAGCATGGATGGATTATGAGAGAGACAATGGGTCCCTGGGCACAAATATAAAATGCTCCTATTCTACAGTAAACATTTTTTTACTGAGTTTATTGTAGCCCAAGTATAGACTGGGGAGCTGTATAAAATAGGATATCCTAATTATTATATATAATATAAATGATAATTGGGATGTTCCCACTTTTGACTGAGCCACTGAAACTTTTCAATGTTAGTAATCAATTCAAGCTGGAGGTCTGTGCCTGGTAGGGAATCCATCCATGTTGCCAAATTAAGAAAGAAGCAAAGAAAGTCTGAAGAAATGATACCTGTAGCACTTCATTGTCAGCTTAGAGACAGAAAAGAGCGCATGGAATCTCATTAAGAGTCACGAGATTAGTCAAATTTAAGGCGTATAATTAAATTCTCTCGGTCATCTCACAGAATATTATCTTGCAAAGCAGATGTCTGATAATTCAGATCATTTTTAATCAATAATGCAAGTTAATTACACCCAAGGATACTGTGATAAACTTACAGGGCATTGCTGGCACTCTCCTGTGGATTTGCCAAACAAAACGCCCCCTCATATCTCCCAATGGGCAGGCTGGAGTGTTTGCAGCATAAAGTCCCATTAACCCCTGCAGCGCCTCGGTCGATCATGCAGGAGTCCTCTGAGCAGAAGCTCCCATGGCGGGAGATCTGGAACTTCTGAGCCTCCTTGAGAATCCGACAAGACGGCTGACCGTGGTGGGAGCAGGACGATGGGGGTCGAGCCTGCTCTGGAGGAGTGGATGACCCTGCCGTCGCTACTGCTGTGGTGCACGAGTCTTGGCTCACCGACCTTGCCCTGAGACCTCGTCCCCATGGAAACCACTGGCAGCCGACAGTGTGGGCCTGAGACAGAGCAGCGGCGTCACGCTCGCTCCTCGCCCTGCTCGCCTGTCTCCTCCTCGTCTCTTTTTCTGTTCTCCTCGCTGATCTATTTGAAAATGTGTTTTTTTAAATTCATTATGTAATGTTAGGATTTCTGTGTATGAATGACACAGTGGGTTACAGAAAAGAAAAGTTAATGATCAGTTCATTCTTATCACAAATATCTGTACCATCACGAAAAGTTCAAGTAGAATCAGACAAGTGTGTCTTTCAAACAGAAATGTTTGTTTCAGTGGCTAAGCTACTCTGATCAAGTGAGATGAACAGACTAAAGAAGTTGTATTACCTGTGAGGTGACTGTGGAGTGACCTTTGACCCTTGGCTGGTTCCAGTGTCACTGTGATCCTCAGGTTTGATGATGATGTTACAACAAGCTACATTTGTTGAATTAGTGCTGTTCCTGCCAAGAATTGTCTTTCTCTTCCCTAAATCCACTGCTCCTGACACAATGCCCTCCCACTGCGGGTGCCGAGGCCCGGGGGTCGATTGCACCACCAGACCCTGGCCACCAGGTGACGCTGTCTGAATATTGGTGCTCACCACATCGACATAATGACATTCACACCAGCTGCTAGAATCTGGTTTTTGGTGGTAAATTTCATTCACATCCTGCATCCTTTCCTGAAGCTGCTGCCTGGCCTCCTGACATCTCAGCCAGGCTACATTCCAGACCCGCATGCCCCTGGAACCCTGCAGGGCGCTGGCCTGGGTCTTCACCTCCTGAAATCTCTCTGGGCAAAACTGGAGGAACCTGTCTTGGAAAGTCTGAAGGATAGAGCTGTCATTGCCTGACAGTGAATCACTGACAGTGGCTGGGCCAGAGTCATGTCCTGTGGGCAGTTCAGGCTGGCAAAGGGAGGTCGTGCTTGGTCCAGAGACTTGGTTCTGGTGTTGAGGGTTTGTTTCACTCTGGTCCAGGTAATCAGTGCATTCACTGGCCAGAGCCATAGCCTGTTTGTAAAAGAGGTTTTCTTTTACTATACAGAGAAATAACATGTATGTATTTATTTTCTTTGTTTATATGCTACCATACCCAGATACTTAAGTATAAGAATAAAACAGGGGGAATTGTTTTCCCTCTTGATTGTTATTTGCATGATGTCTTGTTTATAACAGCAAATCTGTCAGCTCTTTAGTTGTACATTATTAACAAATCATCAAGACATGAAGTGACTTTTTTCATCACTGCTGGAGTGCTGCCCTCTTTCCTTAACGTCTTTGGGTAAAACAAAAACACACGCACACATAAAAGTAGCTCTTTTGAACACAATTAGTGTCAATTTCAATATAATAAATGATGACCTGAAGTTATTTTGAGATTTCTATACAAGAGAAAGGCACACCAAAGCAATATTTATTACAAGTTCTTCCCGACTTTTACATAACAACATAATTGTAACTGTGGTCTATTCTCTAATTCTAGTCTCTGCAAAAGCATTTAATAGAAATACCTCAATAACAATACATTAATAATTTAAAGCACAATTACAGATTTTAGAATGTACTCAGGTATAATACGAGAATAAAATACAAGGATTCGAAAAAGCTGCTCAGGTAGTTTTTGACTGGTTAATCTGACCCTGTATTATTCTCCATTTAAATGTTTAGTTGAATATACTGTAGCTGTATACAGCATATAAGTGCATTCTTTCCAAAAAGGATAAAAGTAACATAAATTAAAAACAGCAACTAATCTTGATTATTGAATACCGATCTTACAAACCTGCTCACAAAAATCACACACGTTGACCATGATCTGCAGCTCTCTGCCGCAAGCCTCCGCTCTGCACAGGAAGTCCTCCAGGCCTGATTTGAAGGTGCAGACAAAAGTCCTGAATGCCTCTGTCTCTGGGTAAGAGAGCCCGCTGCGCTGGAGATGCTCTGCCTCGGACACTAACGACATGGCATGGTGCCTCCGGTCCTGGGGAGGGAGAGGAGAGAGATTCAGACAGAGAAACACAAACACAGACAGAGGGACAGACACGAGAACAAACTTAGACTCACATTAGCTTCAATAAGGAAGCCAGTGAAGCTGTTGAGGATCTGCTCCATTCTGTCTCCAGAGTCCTCGACTGACTCAGCCTCCAGGAGGTGGCGCTCTCCTTCTACATTAAACCACTGTTGCATCTGCAGGGGTGGAGGATGCAAACAATTATTGTGTTTGCTAAGTAAGCATGTGCTTTTTAAACAAATTTATCTAATGTGTCTTATTTTGTTTTTGTTCTATAACAATCTCCCACTTTGTATAAATTCATGTTACATACAAATGAACGTGTACAGGTGTGTATGCACCTGTTTCTGTGTGTTTTTGTTCACTTCAAAAAAGAAAGAGGGAAATGTCAGAGCAAAATATAAAGTGTTTAAATTTGCTCTCAATAAAAGTAGAATTAATAAAGCCCTTTATCACAAGCATCCCTTAAGTGATAATACAAGAACAAAAAACCTACCAAAATCTCACAAATCATGTGTCCCAGAAAGGAACTAAGTACATCAACAGAAATTTGTATTTTTATTTTCCCTTAGGTCAAATATGTGTTCACTGGTTAACTCCTGAAATCTAGTCCTCACTATACCAACACATGGTAAATTACTGTCACTGGATCATTCCACAGCTTCCACACACTCAGGGACATTAGAATTTCTTAAGTCCATAACTGCAGTGTCGAAACCTTATTTTCTTTGAAAGTAAACTGCACTCATTTAAATGTCCATAGGCTCAATTAGTATAATGTACAATACCTGGGTGAAGTGTCCCTCCATCTCTCTGAGTTGCAGCAGGTACTCCAGGTGTTCCAGTGACATGTTGGACCTCTGCACGAGGATGTGAGCCTGCTCTTCCACCTGGTTGTACAGGCTGGTCACTGAGTCCACTGCATCACTGCGTGTAGGAAAAAGACAGATCACAGCCTTAAGAAAAAAATGAGAAAGTGATGTTCAAGAAGTAGATTCTAGTGGAATATTAGACATTTTATTCCCCATGATTTATTACTTTATTAATTTCATTTTTCTTTCTATGTATCTTGCTGTTTTCTACTGTGTCCTAACATATACTATGGCTTTTCAGTATGTCATCTATAAATGATGTTGCTATAAATATTTCTGTGTACTCAGATCTCCCGGGGAAATCAGATCTCAGTCTCAGAGAGTGACTTTTGATGGAAAAATAACCCAGTAAAGCCAATACTTATTCTAAATTGAAGAAAATACTTGGCTTACTTAAATATAAAGAAAATTACTATGTCATTAAAATATCTAATTCATTTCACTTTTGGTTTTGACCTCTGTACAAAGTCTCAGCTATCGCTAAATCAAATAATGAGGACAGTGTCACAACTGGACAATTTCATGATTTTTTGCTGGTGCAGTCTCCTGCATTGGCACTGATATAACAGGCCATGTAAACAGACAAATCAGACTGCAGGCCAACGTCTGGTTTTTTTCTGTACATGTAAATATAGCAGGTGAGAGCAGGAGTTTTTCCTCAGTGTTTACCTGAGGTCCTCGCAGTGGGGGTATTTGAGGTCACTCTCTTTCCTCAGCCTAGCCAGGATGGCTCCACCCTCCCTCTGCAGGCTGACCAATCTGCTGTCCTCCAGTACATCCCTCATCAGAGTCCTCCGGTCCATCATGCACTGCTGCACTGTCTGTTGGACAAAAAAGCAAGTGATACAGTGACTCCTTCATATCAAGAATTTTGGGGAACTACCTGTGCTGCTATTTTCTGAAGATTATCTTGACAGCTTTTCTATGTGCCACCACTATTCACCAATATTTTTTAATAGCTACAGAAGCTATTATCCCCGTAACAACATACTGCACATACTATATTATTAATGAAGTAAGAGTTACATTAACCCAGCTTCCAAAGTCCAAATAACATCATTAGAAAGCAGTCAAAGAGCAGCGTTAAGGTACCTGTACAGTGTCCATCCTCTGTGGCTCCTCTAACCTACTGATGGCTCTCAGCAGCAAGCTGGATGCCTCATGAAGGTCAGATACAAATGGAAAGAGTTTCTAGAGGATGAAACATGTGGACAAAAATAAATTGTGGGTGGCAAAGAAAAAAACAAGTACACCGCCTGATTAGAGAGGAGCGAGGCAGAGAAAAAGAGAAACCGGTAATGTACAGGAGGTGACTGTCTCACCTGGTGCAGTTCTATCCAATCACAGTGGCTGTGAGACAGTGTGCCATCCAGGCGGGAGCTCAGCTGACTGCCCTCCACCAGCTTCAGCAAGGCTTTCATCGACGTCACCATGTCAGTCTGCTTCAAGGTAACAAACGTCAAAGCATGTTTTCGCAGCTACAGTGCTACATTAACAAAAGGAGCGCTCATTGTTTGCTCACCAATTCAAATGTCTGAATCATTATTGTGCTGATTTTTCAGTCTTTATAATTGAAACTAACTAATATTTTAGATTCAAGGACAGAAGGGTCAGCAACCTATTGTTTTTGCTGGTATTTCTTTGACTGGGCCCAGGTAAACAGTCGTCCATAGCCTCTTTTGTTTTGCTTATATTTTCTCTTCTTTTTTCTTTTTCACAAAGAACAATTAATACTGCATATTTACAATGGTCAATATATCAGCTTATTAAATGCAAAAAGGTCTCATGGTAAAAGCAACGGTAAGCATTTTCTTTGATGAAAGATGAGTGGCGAAGTTGAAACAGCTGCAATTGGAAGACGAAAACACAGGACGATGATAAGATATTTTACTGGATTAGTGAAATCTGTGACCTACACCAAAGAAAAGCTTTGTGGCAAAATTTCATGGCAACCCACCCTATATTTGTTAAGATATTTCACTCAAAACATTATTAGAATTAATTCTCTCTCATGACTAGAAACACTCTGATCAAAGAGGTTAATGAAGCTTCAGATTGATCACACTTAGTAGCAAACCAAACAGAGGTGTCTTATGATTAGGTTTGTGGAGGGTGATATAAGCTGACCTGGACCCCTGGACATCTCTCTGGCCGGATGCTCCTGTCCTTGTCCACCAGCAGCACCAAGCTGTTTAATGCCTGGGGAGTCTGCTCCTGCAACAGTTTAACATTCAATAAATCCCTACACTATCTCAATACAATTAAGTGTGTTTAATTTTGAGTTATAAGCTTTTATTTATCATGAGAATAAATTTACAAGAGTAAAAAACATGGGTATAAATGCTAAATGGAGCTAATTTCATTTCCAATTTTATAAAGTAAATGGAACTGATATTAACACTAATAAGCTGTATCACACTTGCAAATATAAACTGTGTCATGGGGTCATTCAGTTCAAGACCAACTTGTATATCGTTATACGGTATATTGTATGTTTGATTAAAGCAGTTTGATTTGATAAGTGAAGTGAACAACATCTTTTGTCACATTACACACTATGACTGTTTCATAAACTGGAGAACATCTAGACATGTTGTTTATGTTCAGGAGCACTCCAGTCTGGCATTAACACCTAAACAACAGCTGAGAGCTCTGATCTGCTGTCGTCTGATGTAAAGCAGAAGTTTGTGTGCTTCTTACCTGAAGCGTCATCAGGGCCTTATAGAGCTGCGGTTGAGGATTTATCTTCCTTGCATCAAAAATGAGCGTCATCCCAGCTTCTCTGACTTCTCTCCTACATACAAAGATAAAATGACAAATTAGTGCAAAACCAGTGACCACAGCAAAACAGACAAGAACACACAGATGCCAAAACTGCCCTCTGAGTGTGTCTATAAATGGACACTTGGTTTATTTTGACCTTTTGGTGGCTCATGTATTTCTTGACTGATTTACTGGGATATGAATATTACTCCTCACCTGGTGATCGAGTGGAAGTAGAGCAGCATCTGGAAGAGTTCCTGACTTGTTACAGCCGATCTCCATCCTTGGTGCTCTCCATAGAGCTCGACTATTACCCTGCCTGTCCTGTCTCTGCCGCCTGGAGGGGTTAGAGACAGAAAAGATCAGGGAACATCTAAAATGCTGTTTTCTGTTTGTGAGGATTTTTACTAACCAGAGTGAAAGAGACAATTTAGTTTACAGTTTATTGTTTGTTTTGCAGCTATTCCATGTCACACCTAGAGAGCGCTTGATTTATTTTACGTTTGTCTGTCACCCTCCATACTTCATGTAGAGATACTTGCTTCCATTCAAATAGAAAAGCTAATTTTGTACGTAATTGTGGCACCCTCTGGTCTCACATGGAAGAACGGAAATGATTTAGGCAAATTATTAAGCACAGTTGTCATTGAAATAGCTACTGTGCATGTTGAGAAATTTATCTACAAACACACAGAATAACTCATGGTTTTCATAGTACTGTTCAATTATTATTTTTTTAATCAGCCATTACAGTTGCAGACTGATATACTCTTAGAGATACCAACGTGTGTAAACATCAGTTAAATATATAATAAATCTTGATCTCTATACATACTTTTGTATGTATTTTTCATGTAATCTATTTCTTCTCTCACATATGTTGTTGTTGATCTACTGCATTTAGGCACTTTGAAGAACTATGAAGCTGCTAAACTGTGTGAGCGGATTATAATGAGTATTGTGGTTGCTGATGTAATTTCCTGCATCTGAAACTAACTTACCTGTGAGAGATGCTACTCCCAGATAGAGGGGGTGGGCTCTGGGGTCTGGGGATCCCAGGGGGAGATGGTCAGGTCTGGGTCGAGCAGAGGCAGGCTGGGAGATCTTCTGCGTCTCTGCTGCTGGAGGTGGATCTGTCTGTGATGGGTTCTCCGTCTGATGGCCATTTCTACTGGATATGGATGTACTGCCGGGCTGAACACCATCTAAAGACAGTGGATATATTTTATTATAGGGAGCCTGCTGAAGACTAGTTTTCATCTGTAACTAAACCCCAATGAAAAGAGCAAACTCACCACGTTAGAGTAGAACACATAACAACAACATAACTGTACCTTGAATGACCATCTTCCTCCTGTTGATCTTGGGTGAAACCAGTCCAAAGGCTGTGCTGTTTTTACATTTGACCACATGTAACTGGGGAATCTCTGCACAGGAGTCGGTGTTTTCTCTTCTCCTCACATTCTGACCTTCAACAATGACCACTTCACACTTCTCTGACGTGTCCACCACCGCTGTAGAGAGAGATGAACATCTTCCATCTGACATGGATTCTCGTCTGTTTTGTGGCGCTGTATGAGACTGAGAAAAGTTTGGACTCATTCCTGTGGAACTGGTTCTGTTTCGTAGTCTCTCACGCGGTTTGAGGGTCATGCTCATCCCTGAAATTTCACTTGAACTAAATGGTAATCCATGGTGTTTAGCAGAGATCACAACCGACTGTTTGGGATCTTTTGAGCTTGACAAATCTCTATCAGCGTTTATCTTTGTTCCTGCTGCTGAATTCTTCATGTTCACATTGTGTGAATTGCCATGAGGTTTGGCAAAGTGTTCATCCCTCGGTTCCCTGAATGGCACAGTGGTCTTTTCAGCTGTCTGCTCTGGTAGCCCACCATAGTTTAAAGGATTTGTACCCCTGTACTCCATACAGGTGGCAGTGTTTGAATCTCCTGGTTTCCAATATGGAACAGTGTTTTTTTCTCCTGACTCCTTGCAGATGGCTCCACCAACAGAGAAAGGAGGCTGGCTTTGGATCTCAGGATCACACCATATTCCTTGAACATTACACCATGGATCCCCTGTTTCAGTCCCTGGTGGCCTCTGCCTGTCATCGCATTGCGAGAAATCACCATCCTCCTCCACCACAGCTAGCATATTTGCCCTGTCTTTCTCCTGTCCAAAGGTGACAGGGTTTTGTATAGCAGCCTGGTAGGAGTCCCTGTATCGACACCTCAGCTCCTGAGCTCTGGAAGCCTTCCCGCCTTGTCTCCTTTTCATGCACGGGGTGCAGGGTTTCTCTGAGAACCGGACAGTGCGGACACACTGAGAGGTGTCAGGGTCTGGGTGATTGTGGTGTAGATGGGAATGGTGGATAGCAGATGGAAGTCCTGTCTCTGAGGACATATTGGGCCTTAATGATAAAGGAGCCTCTGATCTAGAATGACTGTGAGTTTGTGGTTTTGTAGGTAACTGCACATGTGCTTGTGATTGCGCTTGAGGTGGTGCCTGTGTTTTTGGCTGCCTCTGCATTTGCCTGTATGACTCTGTTTGTGCATGTGGCTGCATTTGTGCTTGTCTCTGTGGATGTCTTTGCATTTGTGCTTCTAACTTCTGTTGATGTTCTGTTACTGACTGAGCTTTAGCAAAAAGCATAGTTGCCTGCAAAATATCAATATATTCCCCTTCTGCAGCAACTTGGCCTACCTGCCCACTTGTGCTTATATCTTGTTGGTTTGTGACTTTGTGTTTATTTTGCTCTATACTTTCAGAAACAGTCAGAGTCTTATCAGCACCTTTGCATATATCTGTACTTGCAGGAGTGTATGTACCTGAAACAGCGCTTGTTTTTGTACCTGTGTCTGAATCTGTCCCTGTAAAGCGACTGTCCCACGTATTTGGGGACACCCAGCCTATAGGCTTAGGCTCAGTTTCAGTCTCTTTCACTTTGACCAGCGTAGATGAAGAAGCAGTGCTAGTGTCCACCAGGCAGAGAGACACAGCAATGCCGTGCTTCGCTGGACATATTCTGGTCTCCACAGAGAGGGCAGGGGGGTGTGAAGAAGATGTTAAAATTGAATTTTGAATGCTTACGTTACACTGTTTTCGTGCAGGTTCTTTTGAGGGAGAAACAGGAAATGAATGATTTAATGAAGAATTCTCAGGAAAATGAGGAAGAGGTGAAGGAAGAGGAAGCGGAGGTGGTAGAGGAGGATATGAAGGAGGAACAGAGGCCATGCTACTCCCAGCACACAGTGGCGCGTCCACAAAATCAGGCACGGCCACCCGTTCCCATGGCAACCTCACCACACCCTGCTCGGCGGCAACGAGACACTGGCTGAGAGGCGTTCCATGGCGGCCCTGGTTGATCTCTTCTAACCAATCACAGCTGAATATACAAGGGTAGGATGTTTCAGGGATTGGGGTCTCCTCGACTACTTCCACTCTAAGCTCCTCCTCTTCCAGGAGGCTGCAGACCACGATGCGAGCTGATTGGTCACAAAATGGCGCCACCTGGAGGTAAAAGTCTCCAGGCTGAAGAAGCAGGGGGTCAATGGGGGCGAGGTGGACAACAACTTGGTCACGCAAACACAAAGGCCAGCCCTCACATAGGAAGAGTACATCAGAGTACTGAGCCTGAAAGGAGAAATGAGAATAATATAAACATTTTTGTGTTTTTTTTATAGGTCCGGCAAGAAGATCTTAGGGCAGCTTTGTACTCTTTAGACCCTCACACAAGCTGAAATGTACATGACAGTGACTTACACATGCAGCCTGCTGCACAGTGTCTAGGATGTGTTTGGCTGGGACCAGGAAGTCCAACAGGCACCGCAGGGCGTCTCCCTGATAATGACTATCAATGATTTGGAAGAGCTGACTGAGAAGAGTGGGGGCGGTGGCCTCGAAGGGCGGGTACAGCACCGACAACAGGTTCTGGATCGAGCCCTCCAGAGATTCAAGATTCTGAAAACACAGAGGAGAGAAAGCAGAGGCTGTGGCTGACACAGTGCACTACTTCTACAACAACAATTAGTCCAAATGGAAATAGTTACTAACTTTTGTGATTTCAAGAATAACTTGTAATTTCTGACTTTCATACAACCCAAATATTCACATGTTCAGCTGCTCGACAAAGGAAGACAATGATATTGATGAGTCAGCGCAAAAATACAACATTTCAATTAAAAAGCAAATGAGGATGAACTACTATTTCTAAAACAGTTTATTTATGTTGAATCTCTGGTAGGGCTGCAACGAATCATTATCTTCATTATCATTTAATCTCCAAATTATTTTTTCAATTCGTTTGTTGCTCTGTAAAATATCAGAAAATCACGAAAACTGTCCATCACAGTTTCCAGGGGACCAAACACGTGTTTTCAGATTGCCTGTTTTTCCTAACTAGCAGTCCAGAGTCCAAAGGTATTTAGGGTTAGGGTTAGGGAGAAGCCAGAATGAACAAATATTTAAAATATTTTTGTTTGACAAATGATGATAAATAAAATTCTAGTGATTGGCTCAAATTATCATGTCTCCTCTGACGTTATCATTTATCTTTACTACAGAAATCAACAAAAACACTTGCTTAAATCCCCTGTAGTGTGCAGCAAAGCCACATATCAGGGAACCTGGGGTCACTTTCACCTGACTGACGTCTTACACTAAATTACAGAGGCCTTGTCCTCAACCTCGTGACCTGCTGAGAGAATAGCAACACAAACACAAACACTCTGCGCTCATCATTAAACATATAGTCAGCCAGCCTGACAGCAAACATCCAAGTAAACACAGTGTGGTGGCTGGTCTCAAGGCTAGCTAGCCTCCTGGTTTATGGTTTCACATTCCCTTTGACCTGAACTCATGGCCCGCTACCCACTTTTAGGCCCTGCTTTATTTAGCCCGGCAAAGGCCACGGCAGCAGACCTTAGGGGTTAATGTATATACATGCATGGAGTCTCTGTGGGGAGCTATACGGTATCAGGAGGGGTGATGTGTGAATGTCGACGCATAGCATGAATGTTGGTGCCCTTTTTTCTCAAGTGTGTGTTCAGCGGATTTTAACTTTCTTACACCAGTGTCAGTGTAGGAGAAATAGTGGAGCCACATGGAAATGCTTTGTGGTTCAACATTTACAGTTATGTTCTTAGTTTCTAGTGAGTCTCATATTTAACGGACAGACATGACAGTGGTGTCAATCTTCTTCTCTAATTCTCAGGCAGAAAGCAAGTAAACATATTTCCCAAAATGTCCAACTATTCCTTTATTTTTCATAAAATAAGAAGAAGAATAGGACAAAATTGCCAGTCACTGTCATCATTCACCAATACAGCATTTGCAATTCAGTTCATATTAAATTATGTTCAAGTCACATATTTATCTTCTCATTGAGATTTTGTTTGGATAAATTGTTCTACACAACTCAAGGGTTCCCAGCTGTATTGACAAAGAAAGACAAACATGGATACGGGAGATGGAAACAGAGAGGGGTGTGCCAGGGCTTGATGAATTATATCCCCTTAGACCAACACCAGCTCACTGCCTCTGCAGCCCTGCTATCTGTAGTGTACCTCTCTGCACCTTTAGAAGGAAAAGGGTCAAAAGGCCTTAAGACTTTCAGGATCTGCACTGTGGAATAGGTGGATTAAATTCCACTAAATTATTATTCTTATTCTGTGTATTGTGCCCCTGAATGTTTAATTGTTTCCTATGTCTCCTGCTGCCTGTTCTCATTTTTTTTCTCTCAAGCGACAATGCTCATCACCACCCTCTCTATCTTATCCTGTTACATTATCATCTAAAAACGCTGAACTCTCAGCCAGTCTACAGCCCCCATGGCTCCAGAAACAACAGTGTGACTCAGAGGTTTCTGGTCAGCCCTGCCACACCCTGCTGGGACAAAACACAGCGATGGTCATCATGATAACATGAAGGAGAAGGAGGAGGAGGATGGCAACGGAGGCAGTGGTGGTGGCTGTCAAACAAGAGGGGGGTGAGGACGGTTGCGTTCAGAAGCACAGTGTGCACTGTGAGCAATTTTAGTTCACAGCTCATGAATTTTAAATTAAATGTCTTCCCATCCTGAAGACAATGAGCACCTGCTTCATCAACTCTTAAATAGTGCCAGTGAGTTCCACTGTTTTTCTCACTTAGGGACTCAAGTTTTGGGTCAACAATTTTTGGCAAAGGGCAACTTAAAAATAGCAGAAATGTTAATGGATGTGATCTTTAGAAGGAAACAAAAAGGTGATGCTGGGTTGGGTCCGCTGGCAACGGTGATACATGCTTGTAGAGCTCACAAAATGAGAGTGAAATTTAAATTTAATTAACACTGCTGGTAATATGAGTCAGCTATGAGAAGCAAGACACACCACTGCTTACTCTATGTTGCTTAAAAGGACACATTTAAATACTGGCTTGAAGATGTAATGCTGTAAAACCAAGAATGCTTTGTTGAGCGTGTGTTGTGTTATTTATTGATGTGTTTATTTGAGAGACTGTCTCCAATACTGTGGTGTATGAGTGGGCTGTATGGACCTGTCTCCCTGCCCAGGCCCAGCGTACTGTTGCTGCAGATTCACACGGCTTTATATAAACACCCAGATCTCTCTCACTGAGGTAAATGACGACGCTCACATTACTGTGGATAAGATGTCCCAGTGTGGGAGCTGAAGACAGTTTGAATATCTCTGCCCAGTGTCATTATGAAACAGAAATAGTCTTTGCACATTCCTGATGTCAAGCAGCTTCCTGCCCGGACAAGAACAAAATACTTAACAATGAAAAAATAAAAGCAGTCATGGTGACTTAATACATTCCTGTGGGACATTTATCGCCTTATACAGTAGGTCTTGAGCTGTCACATTACTTTTTTTTAGTATTTTGAGCTTTTCACTTGATTGTATCTGGTAGAGAATCACAGGAGATTTGGGGAGAGGTAGAGGAAAAGCAAAAGTCCCGATTTGGGATTACATGGTCGCATCCCATGAACTAAGTCACCAAGACGACCCCAACTGTGCCATTAGATGATATATAATAGTGTGCAATATATGATGTATGATAGTTTCCACAACCACTCATTCATTTCAATCCTAGTAGTATGGATAAACCACATCTTGAAAATAAAAAAACAAAACATTTACACTTTTGTTATAAGACAAAAAGTTAATGCTGAATTCAGGTGTATAGGAGGGACAGAAACAGAAAATTATTACTAGATCCAAAAATGGCAGTTTATAACTGCCATAACTGCCACTGTACACTAACTTCAACAACTGATTTATTTTGTTTTTACTTCTTATTATTGTATTACTGTATTACTGTACATCCCCTCAGTTTATGAGTCCAATGAAGTATCCTCACAAATATTCAGTCTCTGTAATATTACCTAAACAAAATGCTTGAGAAATATGTGAAGCACAATAAACACAACTGATGTCATTTGGCCAAACTTCAAAGCCTCTACAGACACTGATACAGCTTCTAAATAAGCATGAAAAGAATCAATTTCCTGTGTTTACATTTGTGGTTTTTCATCTGAGCTGATACGGACAGATTCCCTACTGGATTACTGGAAACTATTTAAAATGGTTTCCCTGCTGCCCACACACAAAAAAGATGAGAGACAGAAATGAAGGAAGGAGTTCTTTAATCCAAATCCAGAAATAAAACCTCTGCGAGTGTTGTGGAATGTATTCCATCAGTCTTGACTTTTCAAGAATAACATTCCTCTTGAAATGACAACATATCTGAGTTGTGATTTTTTCTCAGTGAGATTTTAATACTCCAAAAACAAACTAAGACAGTTTCATCGTAGGGGGACTTTTTGCATCTGCTCTGTTGTTTTCAGCAGGAAGGGCACCCTCACTAACATCTGCGTCACAGCACTCTGCAAACGTTGAAAACACACTGAGGATGACAACTTTCTGAATGACAACAGCTCTCTGAACACGTGACCTGACCAAGAAACGCTGATAGTGACAGACAATCTTAACTATTTTGTAATTTGGGGGAAAATTCAATTGTGCAGTAAATGCATTAAGGACTGACGCAGAGGTTGTGCAAGTGACAAGCCACAGAACAATCAATAAAGCACAGCACAGCCTCACACCAGGAACATTACATAATGCCTGCAGTGATGAAGAGTCAGATGCCTGTAACATTTGAGATTCTTTCATGGTGAAGAAGCAACATGTCAAAACTATTCATCACATTGTTTAAAGAATGTTCATCAGCTGTGAACTCTATCTGTTAATAGTTCACCCTCCCGAAATATTTTTAGTAACTACAGATTTGTATAAGCAACTAATTAGCATCATTAAGGCACCATATTTACTATGTCTTTATTCATGTTTGTCTTAGCCTTCTTTAAAATATAATTCATATGCTATCCTCAAATTACTTTTATTGTAAGCATGTTAGCATAAATCTGATTACAAAAGACAAGCATGTCTTTGCTTTATCTTTATTTTTTACATTTATTTTGTATTTTCATATTGTTTTAACCATTTCTTTGGCTGTTTAACATTGGTCTATTGGCTTCCTGGATTGTTACTGCCATATTCAAAAGCACACATACAGATCTGAGATGAAAATACAGACTATATCAAATGTTTTCTCTTTTGAGTCTTTTTGTTTAAATAATTTAATTAATTTTATAAAAAATAAAAATTTAATTTAATTTAATAATTTAATTCTATTCTATTTAAAACTTGGAAATCTGCAGCAGGAAAAGGTACCAAATTTCATCTTTTGTCAGGGGGGCTTTGCTTTTTTGGGAGTAAATGGATGTACCTAACAGATACGGTGTTGTACCTTTTAGCCTAAAAGCCTCACCTTTAGATTAAAAGGTACAAAGAAAGTCACAAATGTTTTTTTTTTCCTTTTTTTTTTTCATGAATGCAACATCTTGTGCCTCTCTACCTCAACACACCGGGTGACATCCAAGCACAGGCACAAACCAAATTACACTGGGGTTGGACATAAACACAGGCTGAGTGGAGCTTCTGTACATGACCGCTGAGGCACCAAGACGGCCAGACGGTATATTTAGTAGCTTCACGGGGATCAGCAAATCGGAGCTTGCGGAAGGCAAACACTAATCATGACGGCCTTGATCAGCAGGACGGTTTGAAGGTGGCTGTAAAGTAGCAGTCAGGAGGCAGTGAGGCCTGTGTTTAAGTCCTTAAAAACACGTCAGGGAATTATGAATGAGCCGAGACTTTAAGCACATCTTTAAACTCATCACGAGCGAGTTGACGTGTCTGTGCTGTGTGTGTGTGTGTATGTGTGTGTGTCTGAGGCGTGTTATTATATCAAAGTGTGGCTTAGCTTTCACTGACACACACATCTCATCTGTAATTAGCCCACAGCTGTGCTTAACGTAACTCACACCAGCAGATTTCATAACAAACAATCAGAAACGATCACTTAGATACAGGAAAACCAGGTGAAAACACAGATGAACCGCACTCAGTCACGCTAAACAGACCTAACGCTGAAATACAGGACGTCAGATCTTTTAAATCTATCACACTGAATTTGTGCAGGAACACACAGCTCAAACAATTATCACACTAATTGGGACTAAGGAGGCATATAAAGCTTTATGTGATGTTTGAGTACATTCATATGATGTGCAGCTCTGCAAACATCTGAGCTTAGCTGAAAAAGACTATTAGAAAACCATTGATGCTCTGAGTCTAAACAGGGGAAATGATCAGTGCATGTTTTGCTCAGAGAGTAAAAATGAACACTTTGTAGTTGGCCACACCCATGAGAATTAAACACTTTGAACAGCTGCCTCAGAGCCATATCAGCTCATTCAACATGTCGACTCAAAGTCTACTCAAAGTCTCAGAGTATCATCAGAAATGTTGTTGCTGTGTGCTTTAAATGCAGATACTGCTGAGTTCCCTGCCAAAGCAGTGTTAACTAGCAGGTTCAGGTAGAGATGAGGTGATGATTTGTAGTTTTGCAAACTGAGCTTTTGAGTTGACTGTTGTGTGTTTTCCATTGAATCACCAGGAGGGGACAAGACGTCTTTTTGCTGAGAGAAAAAAGATGCTCTGTGTAACCTGGTCAACACAGGAACAAATACCCAAACATTGAGGTCACTCCCAAAGCAGGAATAGTCGGGTTAATGGACTCTGGTTTCAACGACACGGCAGATTTGCAGGAAACAGGGTGGGAAAAATACACACACACACACACACACACACACACGCACACACACACACGTATACAGCGTCCTGCCAAATCAAACGTACAGGAGAGCTGGGCGGGCATTTTAAAATTCAGCTCCCTACATAACATCCTCCCAGTCGGTGAGTGCCAAACAAAATCAACTTTATGTACAAGTGAGGGGCACACCCTCCCTGCAGCCGAGGTAGGTGTAACAACACATAGAAAATACATTCATTCAGGACTTTCCTCATCAGAATACACAGGCTGAGATTCTCAAAAAATAAAAGAAAATGATGACCTTCTCAAGTTAAATCTGTGAATCACACAGCACTGAATCTGAACATCGCCTGACACTGTAGGATGGTTTCTTCATGCCAGATCCGCTCCAGCTCTTGAATGACTCACATGCCAGTAAGAGGGAATCCAGGAAGGAGCCAGATACAGTGGCTGGTTTGTGAAATCTGCCTTAATGCTCAGTAACCTGAGACCTTCACCTTGAGTCAAAACACTCCGGCAGGGAGCAGCAGCCAGTGTAAGCTATGGGAGCTATGCTGTATGTTGTACATGCATGTTTCAAATAAAAGGATACTTGTCAGGACATAATATATAAATGACTCTGCAGGACTATTTAAAAAAGAGACAGTGCTGTAACAGTCACCTCCTCTAGCTGTAGCGGAAATTGTATATGTATTAATCTTTACAGATGTGGTAAAGAGTTAAAGTGTGCATTAACAGACACTTAGGGCTTCTGGTTATGATCTCCATGATTTATTTCCAAATTAACTGTTTTAGCCGAAAAATCAGAAAACACTAACATTTGAGAATCTTCAATCAACATTTTTGCTTGATAAATGACAACATTAATCGACTTTCAAGTCAACTTCTAAAGCACCTCTGTCATCTTGCAGGCTTATGTCGGGAAAATGATATATTATGAGCCGAATGCCATGAAACAGAAACTCCACAGGACATCCAACACCCTTTGACAGGTTTGCTTCGCAGGAAATCAACACATAGTGTGGAGAAGGGCTTACCCTGTTAGCTAGCCAGAGTGGAGAAAAGATGTAGTCTAAGATTCAAATCAGCAATATTTAAAGTTGAAATATGATTCAAGAACGGAAGCTATTGCTTTTATTCACTGAAAGAGAAAAGACTAAATCCTGAGTTCACTCTGAACATAAACAGAACAGGGTGGAAGTAAAGGCATCTCACAGCAAACAGAGCAGACTGTCACATTACCATCTTCCTTTCTGCGTGCTGTCATTCCCATTCATCACAACAGCAGCGGCGTCTGAAATAATCCACAGGGAGTGATGGTCATCTACAGAGCTGCTGCTCCTGCTCGGTGGCTGCTGAACTAAAATGAAATCCATTCTACCCAGACACTTGGTCACAGCTGAGTGAGTGTGGACAACCTTAAGCCAGCTGGATGAGCATTCATCGAGTCCTCAGCTGAGCTGCACTTAGTCTGTGATTTGTCTTGTTCTCCTTCACTTTCTCTGTCTCTCTGTCTCTGATTTACTGTGTTCTTTCTGTTCTCTCTCTGCTTCTCTGTCTCTCTGTGTTTGCTCTCTCCCTCTCGCAGCACCTCAAGTGCCGGGTGCTATGTTTGTCTGAGACGGGCACTGTGACCAAACACGAGGAGAGGTGAGAGGGAGGGAGGGAGGGAGAGGGAGAGGGAGAGAGAGAGAGAAAGAGAGAGAGAGAGAGGAACATGTCTCATAGTAAATCCAAGTACATGCAAAAACAAATTCTTAGGTTTTTCTCTGTGGCATTTTCTATGCAAACACACACACTCAGGGTTGAGCTATCATTTTGCTTTGGCTAGCATCGGCTTGTTGGTGTTAAGGATCATGTTCCCTGTTGCCATTATAGGTTAATTATGACCACGTTATTGAGCTTCTGCGTGTGTGTGGGTTTGAATTACTCATGTTGTGAGGACATGATCAAACTGTACCTGTACAACTGTGTAGTTACTCACCTGGAGACTAAGAGCTGGTCCCTACGAGGTCAACCATCAAATTTTAAGGTTAAGACTGCTGAGGGCTGAGGTCAGACATGTAGTTCTTATGGGTTAAGATTACTGGAGGCTCCAGGGAATTCATGTAAGTCAGTATAATGTACAATGACTAAAGTGACACGAACACCTTTGTGTGTATGTATGTGTGTGTCAGACTGAAAGGTATTCAGAGATGAAGGGGATGAAATAGTTGAGAGTAATTACTGTGGACAGCTAATCCAAGTTTTCTTTCCTTTTGACTTATTTGTGTTTCTTCATTGAAAACAACAACTTGAATCTTTAATGCTGATTTGCAGGACTCTAAATCTGGAGACATTTTTAAGTTAAATATTAATACACATCTCTAATATCGCTTTCTCTGAGAGTGTTTTTTATCCCAGCTATTTTATCTGCTTACTGCTTACTAATCTTTATTTTTCTGTAAATGTTGTGATTTTTTCTATATGAAATATGCTAGAAATAAAGTTGATTGATTATCATTATGATCATTGTTATCAAACAGGTTGCTGAGCACCTTCACTGATTCATTTCCTCTGTTTGAAAGAGTTTAAATCTATACATTAGCTGCGTACAGGTGAGAGTAAAGGTAAACTGGAAGCATGGATTAAAAAATATACACATGCACTAGATGCAAGCTTCCAATTATTTTTCTTGTTAACTTACTAACGTACTTCCTCTTCTATGTGTTAAATATATATTTCTTAATCAGTAACATCACAGCACACGTTGGCAGCTTTTTTAACTGAGAATTAAAAAGAAAAATGACAAAACACAATTAGCTTTTTTCCATTTCACTGATCTGTGCAAACTCTAAAATCAGGAGGGAATTAGTCAGCTTCCCAGAGGGCTAACACGCCGGCTAACACAATCAAAGTGACAGCAACACATTTACCAAGTTTTTGATACACCCGGTGCTGTCACTGTGGCAACAAAACCACCGTCCGCCACTGCCTCACTCTTTCTGTCACAAGATCATCATGAGGACAAACTGAAAGGGGCATCGAACAATGTGAAGAATCAAAAAGTAGAAGGAGAAAAGAAATATTTGCTCTTAAAACGAGGTTAAATTTCAGGATCCTAAATAACATCATATTATCCATATTTCAACTGCTTAGCTACATTCAACACAAACAAAAACATTAGGAGAGGCACCTCAGCTGAAGAGTTTTAAGATATTTTGGTGACTGGAACTGAAACAAGAGAAGAGACAGAGCAGAACAAGAGTCAAGGAGGTGAAGACTTGTTCAAACGGATGGGGCGATGCTACCAGGTGAAACATCATACGGACAGCAGCTGTTGTGAAACAGTAGCAAGAATATCTCATCTCTGTACGTTTGACCTGGTCACGTCAATGCAGAGACAAAGAGAGAGGGAGAGAGAGGGACAGACTGACAGTGAGGTCTCTTGCCCTTCTCACTGACACAGACTGTGAGACAGTATCCATACAGCACATTCCTCCAACACTTGGCTCAGCTCATCAAAACGCCACAAACTGTGTATGAGAGTGACACGTGCACATGCAGGTTTAGAATTGTGACCTGGGTTTTGAGCTTCAATATTTTTTGAGTATCAACAAATATGTGTGTGGAACATTGATTATTAAAAATTACGATGTATAAATGAATGACAGCTCACACTGGCTATAAATATGTCTCTTTAACTGCTAGATGCTCCACCATCTTCACCAGCCTAGTCACTAACTGTGCCTGTCTTTGTCTGTCACAGTGGGTTTACCAGAGCTTCTCTGCTGAAAACAGCTGCTTGCTGTGGACAAAAACAGTGCTGAAGTGAGCTGTATGAGTGAATCAAAACAGTTATATTTCACACAAGAAACCCAAAACAATGAAAGATGGTGAACCCCGCATAGAGTTGAGGGGAGCTGCAGAACTGGGGGATGATTCTCTGTGAGTTTGTCACTACAAGAGTCCTGTAATTCATTATTATAGCATAAATATATTGACTACAGCAACTTTTATCTGTTTCCCAATTCCATAATAATAGCACACACATACTATGAATATTGTCATGGCACACTAACGTTTTTGCAGTTAGTATATCCAAAATCCACATATTTCAACAAAGCCACTGCCAAGGAAACCACAAAGAGAAGGCAAATTGTATGTCTAAAACAACACTTTTTTATGTGTGTATGTTTTCTGCTTTCTCACCACCAGATCTGCAATTTGTTTTGATGTGCTGCAGCTGTTAGTGTTGTACTTCCCCTGTTTTCTGCAAGTGTCCATCAAGAGCACACTCAAAAATCAAGCAAAAGTAGTACTATTCTTAAATTTACACTTGAACAAAGTCTGTACTCAAAACTGGATTACAAATAACATGTAGCATGCAATGGAGACAGATCAATCTAAATCAGAGTTTTTTGGATATATTGTGTAATATTTAGATAATGTCTTTAACAGCTGCTTGTGTTATTTCAGCAGTAAACATATAGGAATCATAGTATAACTGCATGTTTTCAGTAAATGAGATTTTCCTAAATAAGGTTTTGAAACAAGTATAATTTCAGAACGGGCTGCAACTCATAAAAACTGTATAACAATAGAAATCAATCAACTGAATCATATTGTTATATTTAAATGAAAGCTAGCTCTGTATGTGTATGTGCCACTCTGGGCAGTAACTAATGTGATGCACCAATAAGAACAGAAGGAAATAGCAGCAGTATCTTACCCAGCAACTGAACAACTTATTCATCATAATGTATCTGAGAGTCGCGTGCCCTCTGCCTCGACTTCAGAACAAACCCCGAGGACAAACATGTGTGTTGATGTTGTTATTGTTGTTGTTGTCAAATACTGGAGCTATCATTGTTGTCCTCATGTTCTTCCCTCCCCTCTGCCTCTCTTTCCCTCGCTCTCTCTCTCTCTCTCTGGTCCTCCTCCAGGCTCTGTTAATGCACTGACTCCTCCGGGTGACAAGGCAAATGTGGAAAAGTCACAAAGGGACACAGAAAGAGAGCAAGAGGGAGAATGGGAGGAAAAAGAGGAAGGGAGGGGGATGAGAGAGGAAAATAATATGTGTGTGTGTGTGTGAGACAACATGTCTGTGGTATTAGGGTTGAGAGGAGCGAGCATGTCCTAGCCAGAGGAGAGAAGCTGTTGATTCAACTGGTCATAGCCAAGGCCCTGTCGCCCTTGTCCTCATCTCTCTGTATCCCTCTCTGTCTCTCTCAAAATCCCTGTCTTACCCAGTCTCCCTCTCTCCATTTCACTCTTATATATTATAAACAGGACATTTTACTTAATCCCAAATCTCTGCCCCTCCTCCTGCGCTTCTTTGTCAGGTCATCATTGTGAATTACAATCTGCACAGAACCGGCTTGCCTGGTTAAAAATAAATATCTAACAAAGATAAATCCACATTCTCTGCCTGTGTGTGTGTGTGGGTCTGTGTGCGCATGTCCTTACAAACCAAGCATTCTCCCTCGCAGAGGATGACAACTGTTTCCCTGTGACACACACATCTTACAGGGTGGACATGGGCTATGTGAGGTTCAGATGAGGACCACTGCCGAAATGAAAATGAAATCATTACTGTATGTTGTCATGTTGATTTTTAATATCTGTGTATTCTTAATTCAGGGTACCAAATTTGTCCATATAATAGTTGCCTGCTGCACTGAAGACAGTAAAAACTCTGCAGATCTAGATCTGCTAAATCTGTCAGTCAGATCAGGAACAATTTTCAAATTTTCACATTTTTAACCTGACTGGAAAACCAGAGTGAATTTTAGAGATCAGTGTCAATGAAATGGTCAAAATGAGGAACTATAGTCTTAAATAATTTCCTCATAAACAAGCAAAACTGCAATTTAACTTTGCCTATTGTGGTCAGGAGCAAAATCTAAAACATGAGTCAAGAAAGCTATCTAAAAATATATCATCAAAAATTTCAAACATTTCCTGCTTCTCAAATGTGATGATGTGGATTTGGATTGATTTTATAGACAAAACAGTAAGTGACTTAATAAGCAATGAACTTCTGTAGTTGCAGCCCTCACCTGAACAGGCCACTGATGAATTAATGAATCTTGACACTAGATGTCATTTTAAAACATGACTGACAGTTCTCTCCCTGAGTCATACATCAACATGAACTCTTCCTACACCTGATTTTGTTTACAGTTTTCACACTGGCGACCAAACTTTTCTTAAAGTATCTCAGCAAGCAATTTCTGAATAAGGTGAGAAATAGATAAAGCAACTGCTGATTCAAACCTCCTCTTCCTAATATTTATTAACATTGTTTAGGAATTTACTTAATTAGTCATATAATCATCTTAACAACAGTCTGAGCCAAATCTCAGTGGACATTTATTCTGACTCAAGCTAGAAAAACACAGTCTGGATTTTCAAGATTTATTGTCTGACACCTCACATAGGATAAAACGCACCATAAAAAGTATTTGCAGGTAGTATTTGTGTTGAATCTGCAGCCTACCCTGTCATCTTTCTATTTGTCCTTGCTGTGAATATGTGCCTGTGCAACATCACCAGATCCACACATAGAAAAACAGCCAATAAAACAACCCTGCTGCTCTGAATGTATCACTGGCTTTACTGTATTTGGAGGCAGAGCTGTCAATGATGCAGCGTGTCAGAGTGGATTTAAAAAGGTGTGTGTGTGTTCATGAGTCTGCATACTTTGTTACAATAGCCTTAATGGAACGGAGTGTTTAGAGGCCGCTAATCCCCACCAGTGATGGAAACAAACGCACCTCGAGCCTTGGCCTTCTATTTTTGCCTCCAGCATCCTCAGCACTTCAAGCATGCATCTTCCCAAGTTCTGGCTTAGGCAGCTAGCACCTCATTACCATTCTGTAAAGCAGTTAACATAGCTGGAGATGCATTTCCTCCAGTGAGCACACCGGGGTCAAAGCTGGGCTGCACAGGAAGTTCACATAATTGACAGTTTTATGAGGAATTGGCTGCTTCAGTGTTTCTTAAACTTGTTTATGGAGCCTTTGGGATACTGACGTGTTTCTTGTGTTGAACAGAACAGGATTTTTTTTCAAGACTGAATCCTACACAAACAGACACATAAGCAGCCACTGTAGATTTTTGACAACTATTGAAGTCTATGATTACAGATGATCAAATTTAATTTGAACTGTATCTGCAAACATTTTCATTCAATGTAAACATTAGTAAATAAATCATTTCTGCTTTTATGATTTATTAACTGCTGGTCAATATAGTTTATTCTCCAAAGAAAGCCTTAACAACTACTTCTGTTGGATCTGCATGGCTGCAACCCAAACTTTTGCTGTATGTTTTTATCGGGTCCATGGTTTCTTTATAGTTTGTTTTTGCAGCAACAGTTCTATTTTCTGCCCAGATTGAGAGTATACAGGATTACTGCCTGGGACTGCATGGAGGCTTTTCAGTAAAGGTGAGAGATGAACTCATTAACCTGGAGCAGTGTCTGTCAAACTATCCACACATGAGAAAATAAAACCAAAGACGAAAATAAACAAGGAAAAGAATGAAAATTAGAGAATGACAAGAAAAGACTTTGGCTCTACCTCATCTGAAAAACACTAACCACAAGCTTTTCATTCCTGACTGTTTATGTATCTTGTGATCTGTAATCTGTGGTCGGTGGACAAGGAAAACAACTGGCAAAAAACCCTATGGTTCTCTGCAAAGCTGCACTTAGCTGTATCCACATTGGTTTTCACCCAGGCAGCAACCAATACAGCTGACCCTCGGGTCCGGTGTGAGAGCACCTTCAGATGCAGTACCTGTATCAAACACCAGATGCTGGCTCCAAAAATGATTCCTGTGTCTAGGTCAAAGGTGACCTCTCTCTACAAGTTGATATAAGCTGCGATCTCAAAGGCTTACTTCACATGTTTTTGTCACAATTTTAAAATATGTGTACCATCAAGGCTTCAAGAGGAGTATATTTTGGGGTGTGTTTACTTTAACTGACAGGTGTGTGAATATTGCAACACTCAGGTGTAGTGATCACCACCTGCTCAACCGACCTCACCTCAGCTGTTGCCTCAAAGTGCATATTCTAACGCTATACATTAAAGTTAATCTAACCCCAGTTTGGCACAGCAACACTATGTACAAGCACAGTGAAGAATGTGTACATGAACTGACCCACTTTACAAACGTGTGGACAGGCTTGGCAGGAATGTCATCATTACAGTCACCCATGTGACATACAAAACTGTTCAGCTAATATTATACCACACCGATGTTAAACCCAGTATGGGCACAACGCTGAGCAACAGAAAAACTCAGCAGTCAGGGTCTTTGAAGAGACTGACCCAGGAGGATCTAGGCTGCATGATTCAACACTTGCTTTACAGCAACAGCCCTGGGTTGAGAGAGACAAATCGACCCAGTGGGGGGGGGGGGGGGGGGTCTATTTTGGCTGTCCGACTGACTGACTGTGCGAACCCTCACTGCCTCCTCTGAAGCTAACCCTGCCAACCATAAATCACCATGAGCTGTTTGGGTCACTCAGAGAGAACTGTGAGGCTATGGATTTTTTTTTTTGTTCTCACAGAGGTGTGTGTGTGTCTGTGTGTCTGTGTGTGTTGGACTGAAACACGATGCCTACAGTAGCCGCATGGATAAACAAAATAACCAGGGAGGAATGGTAGGAAGCTGAGACATTCACTGAAGAGAAAGATGAACAGACAACCTACAGTGATGGAAAAAATAGGGTTCTAAGTTTGATGTTTAAGGTATTGCCATTCTTAATGATTTTCCTGTAGGATGCTGCAGTACATTACTGACCAAGTGCTGCAATCTCCTCTAAAGAAAAATCAATCCACAGCCTCGACACAGTTCTGGCCTGCTGGCAAGGTCTTATGGACCTTTATGTTTGACTCAGACAGTGCATGTTCCTTAGGCTGCTTCTAATACTGTGACTTCTATATGATTCACATGCAACCCTGGCCTTGAATGTCAAGTCACAGCGGGCCAGGACAAAAAGTCGTCATTCACATCACTAACAAACTACAGCGAGTAAGGAGGCATGTTTTCCTGAGGTGCATTTTCCCCGTGGTTACTGTGAATTAAAACCACCTCTCAAAGACACAGAGGGTACAGCGGAGAGAAGTTCTACTGCTTGTCATGCTCAGACTGATTTTACTTAAAGAAATCTTTCAAAATCCAGAGACAACAGACTAATTTGCCAAGGTGAATTTTATTTCCTTTGGACAGAGCTAGGCTGTTTCCTGGTCCCAGTCTTTATGCTAAGCTATGCTAACTGGCTGCTGACATGAGACATGAGAGGTGGTGTTGATCTTCTTATCCAGGTCTTGGCAACACGGAGAATGAGTGTGTCTTTGTAAATGTCAAACTATTCTTTTAATAAACAGGTTAGTGAAATCTGTGTGGCCAGGAACTCTTCCCTTTTAGGATCTCAGCAGGAAAAGTAGCTTTTACAACACTTCCTGTGGTTGGAAATTGTCTGCTACCCTGTCTTTACACATTAAGTTAGAGATCTGTTAAAATATTTGCTTATGAGGTAAAACTATATTTTAAGATCTGGGATGCCCAAAAAGGTGCTTTGAAAAGATTTAATTTGAAACTCTAATCTTTTATGTTAGTAATTTATATCTCATACAGTTGTCTTATTATGGCCTATCTGCACTCTGTATAGATATTTCTCAACATGTAACTAAGTGATCTCATAGAACACTGTCACCATCAGCTAAACCTAAACCATACTGCATGTTGTACACGACTGAGTATGTTGACCCAGTTCTGTTAAATACTGTGGATATAAAGCTGTCAATATTTAGATCTCTGTATGTGACTGTCACTGCTGGTGGTCTGCCCTGCAGAGTCGGGGCCACTTTCCCATGCTTCTGTCCGTCTAGAGCCAGAATGCACACACACACACACACACACACACACACACACACACACACACACACACAGAGGGTATAATTTATCTCATCTGTTCAAAGTTCAGAAATAGCATAAAAACCTCAAAATACGGGTTCTTAAACTTTTCTAATTACTCCTCTAAATTTTCACTCAGGATGCTGTGCTTGGCAAAGAGGAAATCCTCCCTAATTCTCACATAGGTCATCTTAATTTCATCTTTTGATATCTGAGCCTCAACGTTTCAAAAAAATGTACAAATTACAACCCTATGATATTACTTACATTTTATATCACAAAACACATGAGTCATGTTTCCTGTAATTGCACATGCATATGAAGCTACCTACTTATCTTTAAGAATTAAAAAATGTAACTAAAATTGTTTATTTGGTCATAAAGATGCAAATACACACACACAGCTAAAGCACAGGTGATGCTGACCCAACACAAACAGACTGAAACCCTTAAGGTAAAAACAGGGTGGTAAGTGCTGGGGGGGGGGGCAAAAACCTTATAACAGGCCCGAGAACAGCATCTAGAGGCCAGCGAGTACACCTGCACTCAGAGCAGACAAACAAACCTTCCAAGCAGCTGGTTAAACAACACACACACACGCAAAAACCTCCAGCCTCTTATTTATAACCTCGCCCACACAGCAGAGAAGAAGCCCCAGAGCAGAGAAGACGCAGCCACACAGACAGACAGTAACAGCTGGTTACAGGAGGGAAGCCACACAGTTCAGGTCACACAGGAGGTACATACACTGAACCTCAGGAAAAACACTGAGAGAGCAGTTAAAAGCTGGAGCAGATATTTCTCCTCCTGTTATCTACTTACTTTACTTACTTTCACTGACTGTTTAGCCTATAATATAAAAAGTAATGAGAAATGTCCTCCACAAATTTCCAGAGCCCAAACTGATGGATTAAAACTGAATACAAAGTACCTACCAACAGCCAAAAACCTCATTATATACAATTTCAATACTATTTCTTTCAAAGACGAAAATCAACTCTTTATATTTGTGAGGCTGAAACAAACGATTCTTTGGTCCAGCTCAAGTAATCAAAGACACTGATAATCTGCCATGATTAATAGTCAGAATCAATTAGTCAATTTAAAACATTCGCACTGGTACCAGTTTAACTGCAGGATAAATAAATAACCTGAGTCATTTCTAAGTTGAGTTTTACATAGCTATTTTTGCAAATCATCATTTCCTGTTTTGTCTTAAGACAAAATTGCTATTAATCTATGACATGTAAACTTTTAGCATAACTGAGGAGCAATGTGCCATGAAACAATGAGTTCATTTACAATCATGTCTAAAATAATAAAGGCTTTGCAGAGGCCCGAGTATAAGAGGCTTTTTCACAAGCATCTCATTCAGTAGCAAAAAAACTCTCTGCAGTGATGAAGATCAAATATCAGCCCTTTGAAGATGAGTCAAATCTTCAATCACGCTAATTTTGATCCAGGCCAGTGACACTTAAGCTCACTGAGTGTGTGAGCGTGTGTGTGTGTCAGATCATCCGTTTTAGGTTTATGTAACTGACCGCCAGCAGAGAAAATAGTTGGAAAGATTATCACCTTCCCCTTGGCTTCTGATTAAAAGAATATCTGCATGGATTAATCAATCAATCCTCTCTGATGTTAACTTTGTTGGAATGAAACACAATCTTCTGGGTGCTGATGTATGTTTGAAAACATGGTTTGATTGATTTGGCTGTGCAGCACTGACGCACATGTGATCGAACCAGATCTGAATAATTCCTGAAATGAAATATTGCTAAAGTCTATCCAGCAGCTCATTCAAATGAACTTTCTACTTGATAGTCAGTCAGCCTGGGATCTCCAGCAGTAACATACTGCAGTACATGCAGATATAATGCAGATATAATGCAGACATCTGTGGTGGTGAACCTCCTCACTATTTAAAATACCTCATCTCAGTGTCAAAACAAACACTACAGGCCTGTTTTCTTCAGTTTTCGTGGTTTGTAAAAGGCTTTTCCAACTACAGTGCACATGACACTATGATCCACTAAACTGTGACCTGCTAATCGGATCCTTCTTCATTTACTCGCCAAAGGGCAAACACTGTTGATTCGGCTTGACACCATCATCATCCTCCTTACTGTGCCAACTTCTAATACAAAGCATTTCATTGTAGCATTAGTTTACGAACTCTGTCTGCGGTTTAGCATTTTCATATAAAATAAATTACATTCAGACGCGCCCTTTTACAGACTCACATCTATCAATCATCAGAACATCACTGACAAACTTAATGAATGTGGGCGCACTCTACCTCGCGCGTCGCTCCTCGTGTCCAGACTGCGAGTTAGTTAGAGCAGGAACATTCCGCAGCAGCGCGAGATACTAGAGGCTCCAAGCTCCGTCTGTCCGTCTAACTGCGTCCGTGTGTGTGTGTGTGTGTCCACCTGGAGGTGTGTGGGAGCTGACTCCTGGCTCCTGTTGTTCGGGGTCAGCGGTGCGACGTCCTCCTGGTGCCGCAGAGTCTCCGGGTTGTGATCCACCAGGCAGCGGGAGCGCGCAGCGGGGATGCGCGTTCAGTTAGTGGAAATCAATGGACAGCCTCCAGAGTTAGAGACAAGCGAATGAAACCAAACGTTAGAAAAAAACGCATTTCTGGATACTGGATACTGAACATCACGTGTCCACTCGACATTGGCCTGGGACCAATTTAAATAAAGTAGAATCACTCTCTCACACAATCAATCAGTCAAATGTAACACTGCAGCTCTGATAGACACATACATGTGTGAGTAAAAATCCCAAGTATAAATAATGTTAGACTGCCTATTTTGTTCTTTACTCAAGATAAATGTTTTCATATATGTGCTTTATTTGAATAGTGAGTATTGATTGATTGATGCCCTGATGTTTTCTTGTCCTTCTTGCACCATGCTATAAAACAAGTGGATGAATTATAAAAGTAAGTGAACAATGAGACAAGAAAAGAATGCTAGCACTTTAGGAGAAGCCAGGCTTTCTAATGTCCTCGTGAAGCAAAAACTTAACAGAGCCTACATCATTTCAGTCAGTCGAAACACATCAGCTCACAACTCAGCCAAGAATTGATTGTGTGACGATGAGAAAAAGTAAGGTAAGGTCTAAAGCCGCACAGCAAGTCTGAGAGATCTATGTACTGATACATCCCAGCCTGATCATCTCTGATTAGCTGAATGTGTGTTATTGTAAGGACATGCAGCATCAGACACACACACACACACACACACACACACCACAGATTACAGTATGAAGATGCTTCACATGCCGCTGCTGTTTACATCACTGCTTCCTTTCTCATGGGAACGATGAAGAGCAGCTTATTATAATATAGCCTGAGAGGGCACAGAGGAAGTTTCTTTAGCGTCTGGGGTTTTCATCATTTCCACAGAATATGAGAAATGTGGCTGACTACAACATTTACACAGAGAATCGCTGCCATTGATGTAAATCTATGACAGTACAACAGAACAGGAATTAATGGGTTTAATGTTACACTCTCAGACTTGCAGGGTTTTAATGATGAGAAATTAAAATCCTGATTTTCTTAGATTCATATTTTAAAGGTAGATACACCTGCAGATCCACCTTTATTGTACTGAGACATCCTACTCATATATATGATGACAAAAACATCTTTTTTGGTTTCACCTGAAACCATGCAAACATGACTTATTGTAAGTGTCTATTATTTAAAAGATACAGTAAAGTGTCAGTGTATAGTTTATTGGTCTCTGTTGTAAATCGTAAGAATAATTTTTTTTCTTTATCTATTTTTTAACCATACATTACTTGTCCATAATCAAGTAAACTACTGCCCACAGGAAGCTGATTTACTTGATTTTATTCAACTAAAAAGAATCTTTTTCCCCATTATACCATGAAATCATCACTCATATCACCCTACAGGAAATATATGATATCAGTGCTTCACTGTTGCCTCTTTGATTTTGTTATCTTTTTCATTTCATATCCAGTCACATCATTCATAACATATTCAGTGACTATCTTCCTTTTCATGTCATAGTTTGTGGCTAATGTCTCATTAACAACATAGTTTGAAAATTCATTTCCTGTTAAGGTCAGAGGTTGTGATAACAACAGAGAAAGAGAGAGAGCCACCAGTCACTGATAGCAATCAAATCACTGTTTTCACTGGAGATGAACACATATTTAATACAGTGAAGAGAATACTGGAGAATACATATTTTTAAAGTGAGATATTTCCTTCTCCTCAACTGTGAATTGTGTTGAAAAACTGTTTAAAAGCAGACTGAGCCTGTGTTGGAAATATGTTTGTATTAAGTCCCTTTTCCCTTTGAGTTGAAGGCAGCTGCTTCTTCTCAGAGAGGATGTGCTGAAAGAAGAGGAACAGTCAGCAAATAAAGTGGCTTTTCATTGAATCTAATCTATATCCAGGTTCTAATGTCCTCCTGCAACCACTAGATGGAGCTATTTTCAGTGTACAGTGAGGGACAACCCTCTTTTTCTAAAACATCATCCATGAGATTCAGATGATCCTTTGGACCCAAGTGATTCCCTTCAACAAACTCCTTTCTACAAGTTTATTGAACTTTTAACTACAACACAATGGTTCACATACAGTACAGCATAGTGATGAGTCTATATATACAGAAAGTTTGCACTGTGATTCTTCACATAATTATGTTGACGCTACAGTATTGGCATACAGAAATAAATCAAACAAACATTTCTTTGAACAAAGTTAGCGTGTACCTTTCTTTTGCATTTTACTATGTCATGGCACGCTATTTTACTTACAAGATTAACAATATATAGCACATAAATTTTAGATATGTTGAAATCAGACAGTGGAACAGCAGGTGACAATATAGTACACGTTCCCCCTCCTTTAAAATTATCTATTACACTTAAAACATGATGTCAAATAGAGGGTCTGCTTGGACACGTACAGTAGGGTCTGACCAGGGTGTGACTGAGGGATTATTTTATGTCATGTGCTAGAATGGAAATGTCACATATGTATAGAATGATGTTATTTCTGTAATAGATTTTAGATTTATAATCCCGTTCCCCTGCTAAGCCTCGAAGAACACACGCTGACCTGATTGTTCATCTGCAATCACATAGTTTTAAGTTGATGAGGAAGACAGAGGTGGTGGCCCATGGTCACTGTGATTGTGAATGTGAAGCCCTGAGATGTTGTTAATGCCAGAAAGAACATGAGACCTAATGGCGCTGTCATGAAAGACGCTCTTAACGATCAGATGACTGAGGAGGATCATACTGAGTTCCGACCTCGGCTAAATTAGAATAAGCACAGTCAGGCGATACGATACACTGAATTTCCCACAGAAGTTTTGCAATAGAGACTCAATCAAACTCAGGAAAATCTGAAATATATAGTCTGGTGTAAGTGTAAGTAAACTATAAATGCAAATCCAAATTAGGTCCCTCTCATTTATTCATATGCAAGTTACTTATAATCTTAGAAGGCACATTAAGCTTCAAAATATTATCAACCTTTGCGTTTTTATTTGAATTTGGTCCTACATTTCCTACCCAAAAACACACAAAAGCTTCTTGGTTCCTTTAAGAACGACATACTACTTGACCTTAAATTCAGTGACTCTACTCAGTCCAAGCTGATCCATCCGTTCATTACCAACCTAAGACAAGTTGCTTTCCTCCATCCTGATTGGTTGGTCAGGATTTCTAACAGAAGAATTACAACACGACCTGACCACAAGCTTCTGTCAAACTGACAGTGCCAGACTGGTGGCTGCTCAGCTGGGGACTAGTTTGCAGACATTTCCTGATCAGTGGACTTTTGATTAAGAAACACTGAGTCATCAAATAGCATCCAGCAGGTTCTGAGATGTTACTAAACTTCTCTTTGAAAATCAAAGGCAGGGGAATTATGTTAACAATGTTACAACTTTAATCAAGACTAGCAATGCAGGCATCATCATTTCTGTCTTAAAAGTTTTTAAAAGTTTAGGAAAATGTTTGAAATCCAGTGTAGCATATGTTGACAATGAACTTGGCGCTATCTGACCTGTGGTGAACCCAAACATTTGGTTACTTTCCTGCAGTAGGAACTTTTTCTGCCCAGCTCTGATCCTGTTATAAAATGAAGATGGAATCTGTGTATGTATGAATTTGCAGGACAAAATTACGGCTCTAAAAAGAGCATTTAAGTCTACTTACAGATATCGGTGTACTAAAGTTGCGACTTATACTAGAAACTCTAAGATCTGCTTGTATTTAGCATTTGAAAAGATGATATCTTGGTATACTGTGATAAGTGTATAATAAGTAGCTCTAGAGGTAGTAATTACAAATGTATGCTTATGACAGCGTGTTAGTTTGATCATGACAAATCAGCTCTTATTAAGGCCTGGTAAGAAGACTTACAAGGTGTGGGTGCAATGCAGGGAGGGAACCACAGTAAATGGATGTGGGTAGCATTACCTGAAGTGTACAACGGCATCATTACAGCTGCAACATCACAGTATCAAAGCAATTACAAAAGGTTTCCTCTATACAGACTGAACGTCTGGGCTGGGTTTCCCTCACGCATTTTGCATCTGATGTCCTCCTCTCTTAAATAAAAACTAGACCCAGATGTAGTTTTTGGCAACCCAGTCTTGGGCTAAAATTTACTTTAAAATAGAAAATCTAGTGCGCTACGACTTGGATCAGGATTAAGGGAAACCAGCTCTCTGTTTCTGTGACATCTGTCGAGGTCGATCAGACGGTTCGCTCACAGCATACCAGCTCCTGACTGGAATCATGACACATGCAAAGATTTGAAAGCTAACCCGCTAAGCGACATGCATGCAGAGTGTGGGTCTTCTGTTACAAGCCGGCGTTACACACTATACTCCTATTTACGACAGAGAAAAAGGTCATGTCTGCCTACAGTATGTCATCCACATGATGCCCTTATGAAGATGAGTTCAGGGGATGTTGGAGGCTGTGCATTCACACAAACAGTTGCTGGTCGAAAAACCTCTACTGGAGTATACAGCACTATTATTTACAACATTTGTGTACTAAGTAAGCAGGAATGGAGGCAGCCCCACTTCAGTTCAAACACCTCAGGAGGTGATCAGCATTAATGTTATCTTTTTTTCAAATTGTGGTTGTTAGTGGTGGACATTCTGTAATAATAATGATAAAAAAAAACTGATTTAATTTATGTCTAGCACTGACTGAACTGAAAGGAACTGGACCCCAAACCTGCAGGATGAGAGTGGTCACCATAAGAGCGGGGAGGGGCTTCATCTAGTTAAGAGGACTACAGGGCTACAGATCTTCATCATCATCTTCATCTGTGATGCAGTGGAGGGACGAGGAGACAGGCTGCATGCAGATGGGAGGGGGGGTTGGGGTCCTTGGATTGGTACAGTGTTTGGTCGTCTTCTGTAGAGAGAGACAATGAAAGGAAGTCATTGTTTGGAAAAAACACAGTCATGCTGTGTTGTAAGGTTGTATTGAAAGTGTGATTATTGACTGAGTTAACGAGTAACACCGGGCTGAAAGTCTGTGTTTGGCTGATCTCTCTGGTCTCACCTCTAACCACACCCAGCATCAGTGATGGGTGTGGTATGCTGCCAACAGAAACATGCTCTGTTGCATTTCTTAAGCACCAGGAAAGTGAGAAGTTAAACCACTGGAGGTCAGCAAAGACAAGATTTACTGAATCTCTTGCATTCATGAAGCCATGCCAGAGTATGCATGGACTTAAAACCTGCACAAGATAATACAGGTGAGCAAATACATTTACAGTTTTAGCTGCATTATCACTGCAGTTGCAAGACGACTTTTCCAAAACTTCTCTTGGTGGTACAAAATTGAGATTTGCAGAAAAAGAGGAATTGGTATAAAACAACATGGAGACTGTAAAAATAATTATGTGAGTTTGAGTTTATTTAGTGTTTAAGGTTTCTGTGAGATGTGAGATTTGTCGTTGAAGGCATCAAGATAAAGAGTTTTGAACTCATCTCTCACAGCTGCATTACAATCGAACAATTAAACTTTGACATTTATAACCTTTGGAACGTGACTTTTAACTGTGACGCCCTATGTAAGCTGAAGGACACTACTGCACTAAAATGTTGTAGTTTCCCTTGGAAACATATCAGCAGGTCCAAGCAACTGCACTGATAAAGAAGGTGTGTGTGTGTGTGTGTGTGTGTGTGTGTGTGTGTGTGTGTGCGTGCGTGTGTGTGTGTGCGCGTATGACTCAGTGTATGTGGTTAGTTACCATGGCATTAACTTGCAGCTGTTTCCTGCTGAATGATGTAGTGCCTGTTTGAATCATCCACCTCGCTGCCACAGTGAACATCACTCCTGTTAATGCAGACACACAAACACAGCACTCGGTAAACAACCACCTACATCATTATCATTCACCATATATAACTCCCACTGCTCTTAATGTTAGCCCCATGAAGAACAGGAACCAAACTGATAAGTCAACTGATTACGACTCGACAAGAATTCAGAATTTTCATTTCACCTCAATTCAAAGGTTCCAACACAAATTCACCCTTTGTCACATAACTGTATACATAACTGATTTATTTTTTAATACACTTAGGTTGGTCAAAGTGACCAGAAACAAGAGGCAGCTCATAATCCTCACCTGTTGTCATTGATGTCTCTCGTTTCACTGATGCTGTTACCTGTTGGAAACAAAACAATGGTTTGATTTCAGTGATTGATAAATATTATCAATACTGATACTACTCTAGTACTGCTAATAACTATTATTAATTAAATAAATAATATGTTAAATTATCAGACATGTGAATGTGTGTTCTTTTGCTTACCATTGTCGATGTTGAGTGGGTAGGACTCCAATATGTCTCCATTATATCTGCCTGCTCTGTAGCCCAGTGCTGTGGAAACTCTGTAAAACACCAGAGAGAAAACAGAAAACAGTCAAACACTGGCACAGTCTGTTAAGTTCTGAATGGATCTTTTGCAGTGATGTCAGGTTTACAGGATTACAGTCATGACCTGCTCCATCTTTTGAAAATAAATCACTGTGGACTGACCAGACTTTTAAACATGTAACGCCTACTGGAACAGGTGGAATCAAGGATTCCAACTCACGTGTTGCTCTGGACAGAGTTGGGGTTGCAGTTGACACTGGCGGAGGTTGGCTGTGTTATGTTGCCCTGGAAGAGGGCGTTGCTGTAGGTGTTGGCGTGTTCAGTGGCACGGATGTAGGTGTAGAATGGGTTTGTGGGAGAGCAAACTGGGAGCTGCTTCGGTCTCACTGGCTTGGCTGTTGGGATGATAAAGTGATGTAAGACAGAGTTCAACTGTAATGAAACTGGGTTACTGTAGAAAAGAAAAACAGTCCAAAATATGTTGCATTTCAGATATTTCACTTAGGAAAATATCCATACCTCATGGACACAAATCAAAAGTCTCAATGGAACAATCAAAATTCAGTGCAGTACCAATCTGTGCTGCATGGGGGCGCCGCATGGCATTCTTTGCTTTCATGGCATCCTTGATGCGGTCGACCTCCTGCTGATAGCGGCGGCGGTCCATCATGGCACCCTCTTTGGCGTCCCTCAGTGCAGTCTCCAGGGCCTTAACTCTCTCAGCAGTAGACCGAAGACGTTTCTCCAACTTTGGAAGCTCACAACGCAGATCTGCATTGTCACGAACCAGCTGGAGGAGGAAGAGAGGGAGAGAGAGAGAAAGAGATTAGAGAATCAGTAGAGGAGTGAAAACAATGTACAGCACTTACAGATTAAGTTTTAAGTGATTAAGTGAATTGAGTTACTGTTTGAAATAAACAAAGGCCACTAAATTATGGTAATATGATGCAGTATAATTTAATCACCTCTAATTTTGTCTTCACATCCACCAACACCACAAAATGGTCGGTTTTGAATATACTGTAGTTACTTTACTTAAAGTAGCTAAGTACATATTTAGTTATAGTATGTTTTTATGCAAGTTGTAGGAAAATTACCCTCTAAAACTCCTGTATCTCTTGGAGTGAAAACAGCAGAATTTTACACACGAAGTCTAATCTAAACTAAGGATCTGAAAACAGTCCAGACCACATTTACATCAGTAAAAGCTGCAGTCCCTCTCATCCTTCTCTGTGTGTTTCTCACCTGTTTGTGAACCTTTGTAAGTTGGTCCAGGTTATTCTCAAGAAAGGAAATCTTCTGCTTCTGGGTGCAAGACCCCCCGCTATCATCAGGCTCCATTTCGGAACTCTGCAGAGGAGACGACGGAGCAAAAAAAGAGAGATTTAGAGAGAAAGCAATGTAGAGGAGGAGGTTTTCTGTTCCTCCACTGACAGAAAGCAACTGTAGTACCTGACAAAGGCTAACCAAAGTGTTCACTAATACCAGTAACTCCCTGATCACTTTGACAAATGCTTAGACTTCTGGCTTTTAAACTCTCTTTTGAGTCATTGTTGAACAAAACCTTCCACCTTAATAGAGATTCACATTAATAATCCTCTGATCTTGACCGTTTGCATCCCTCTCACCCCACCTGCTCAGCTTTTCAATAGCTTAGTGATGGAGGACAACATCACTGATATATTACCTCCTTGCTGGATCTTTCCCTCAGTTGTTTATTCCACTGTGCCATATAAAAAGCAAATTGTCACATACATTACATGATATCAAAAAGACAATGATATGAGGGATGGAGGATGTTGTTGCTATTTGAGGTTGATCAGGGGTATTACAGATTCCTTAAATCCCCCTTAACATGAAAGAAAAATTCCAGAGCTACTGCCTTCTCTTGTCCTCTTTCAGCTGCTTACTTTTTTAACCCGCGACGTGAGGTCTTGAACGAACAGCTTGCGCAGGTTGTGGAGGGTCTGGAGTTCGCGGGCCTGGAGGACAGACAGATGGAGACGAGGTTAAGAAGACAGCTCTGGACGCTGTGAAATTAGACAGCGGTTATACGAATGAAAGGAGAGCAGACTGAAGTAAGATGAGGTATGAGAGAAGAAAGAGAGAGAGAGACACACGGCAGGCGACAATGTTTCAGAGGCGATGCAGGCAGATGGAGTGATGGTGTATTTTACTCACGACAGTCTCCTCCAGACCCTTCAAGTCCTGTTTAGTCTGCTCATGACGTTCATGCAGGAATCTGAAAGAAACAGCAATCATCTTAAATGACAATATTTGTGTGCACTTCAAGACACTGTAATATTTCATGTTTTGAGTTTTGAGTGCCCCTTGCTGGAATTTAAGAGGAGGTAGACTGTTTCCAATCAGTCCTCCAATATTCTACATCCTTCATTGAAATTATCCAGAAAATGCCACCAAAAACCATCGACATATGCTCTTTTTTATCTACTTTAGCAAATAAAATTTTCATCATAGTGAAAGCATGAGAGCATGGACACTTACGAGAGCTCCTCCAGGCGCTCGCTCTTTGTGCTGTCCTGACTCTTCAGGCGCTCAAAGTCAGCACGAACCTGAGCCAGCTCCAGCTCCAACTTGGAGTTACGACTGAAGGTGTGAAGTAACACCACACGTTCAGGAGGAGAAAGACAAAGATTAAAGGTTAAAATGAATACACAGTAAACTTGTTTATCTCACAGATAATAGTTGGTAAACATCTGAAAAGATATCTATATATTGTCAATAATAGAATATAATGATTAATAATAAGAAATTCTAAGATGGTCACGGACTCAGTGAGTTCATCAATGATCCTCTGCTTCTCATTGATCTCATCCCGCAGGCGGGCCAGCTGCTTGTGATGGAGGCCGCGGTGAGACTCTCCCTGCTGACGAACAGCCTTCTGGACATGAAAAGAGCAAATGCACAGTGTTTCTTAAAATATGATGGTTTCTGCAGTAAAAAGTTGAAAAAAACAAAAATAAAAAGCTACGCAATCTGTTTGAGGTTATTCTTTGGAGCGACAAAGATTGAGAAAGCCCTCTGTTAAAACAGAGACAACATGAGGGGGCAGATGACTGAGGGGAATGCACATAACAGAATCTGTAATATACTACACGTAAAAATCACTTCTTACCTTCACATTTCCATCTTCAGTCTCACCCTTCTCTCCATCCTTCTCCTCAAGCAGAGAGTTATCTGGAATTGAAAAAGAGAAAGAAAGCATTCTTACAACCTAATAACATCTTCAAATGCATAAAATGTATATTGTTTGCATTTTTGTTAAAAATTAAGATGGGAAGGAAGCTGAACACCCCCCCCCCCCCTTTTTTTTTTTTTTTTTGCTACAGTATTTTTACATGCATGTTACCCTGGTCTTGCAGCTTGGCCAGCTCTTCGCTCAGGGAGTCGTGGCTCTCCTCCAGCAGCCTCTTCTTCTGCTCCACACTCTGCATGTACTCCGTCAGAGAGCGGATCTTAGCCTCATGCTGCACAAACAAACACAGACACCCACGTACCAACCACAATTATTCATCCATTCCATCTTCCACCAATTCCTCTGCTCCATATTCAGTTTTTTTTTTACTTATATTTCTCAATTTTGCCTGGTTCTTTTTTCACTCCTGCCCACCTCATGATCCATCCGTAGGTTATATACCTTTATTCCTTATGTCCTATTTCACAATGCACTGTCCCCTCCCATCCCTCTCCCTCTATCTCACCTGAGAGATGAGGAGCTGGCAGGAGGAGAGCTCCCTCCCAGTCTCCTCCATCTTGCGGTGGCACTCAAGCTGCATGTTCTCCAGCTGGCGGCAGCGCTTCACCATGCTCTTCACCTCTGATTTGATCTTGCTGATGTAGAGGCGAGCCACCGTGAACTCCTCCTCGATGGCACCGCTGATCTCCACCGGCTGCAGGTTAGAGGAAAAGTTAAGATCGGTATTTCATCAAGGGTTTCTCCACAGTAATATGTAATAGATCAGGATACACAGGAACCTCATTTAGACACACAGTATTATATGTTTTATTGTGTAATAGGTACATATTGCCCTCTCATTTAAAGCCCTTTTTTACACTGTGATTCGACTCACCAGCTTGATCTCCCCGTTGCCCACGATGGTGCTGAACTCGCTGAGGTCCCTCATCAGGCCATTGAGGACGTCAGCGATACGTTTCCTCTGCTGACCGCTCACTTCCTGCATACGAGACAGCTCTGCCTCCAGCTCCATCAGACTGGCCTGTTGGAGAGAAAATTAGAGAATCAAGGATTAGTTAAGTTACAAAATTCACCACAAAATGTTTAGAAATGTATATGCATCTAGAAATACACAGACTCATGACCCCTGAGTTATGGCCATTTAACATAATTGAGTTGCTAGCGCCACCTATGGGTGAAATTACATCAAATATTGCAGGACCGCTCAGAGTAAATGCATGCGCCTGTCATCTAAATTTGATTACAATATAGTATCAAGCATTATAGCAGTTTATATTAAGCCACAGAGGAACTTGACAACAAAATGCAGTATCACATAGCAACAATCAAGTTAATATCTATGTGCCACATTCAGAAAAGATCCAGAATGCAAATAAAAACAAACAAAAAACCATTATGGGACCAACAACCTCCTTAGCAGTGGCAATAAGCTAAGCTTAATGTAAAAAACCTCTACTGGTTCTTCTGATTTCACCTCTCTTTCCATCAATCTCGCATTTACACCATTTCTCTTAAAACATTACCATTTTCTGGGACAGTTGGTCAGCCAGCAGCTGGTTCTGCAGGCCTTTCTCCTCCACCTCCTGGCTCTTCTGGTCATAGTTGATGGCCAGCTCCTCCAGAGCCTGCAGCACCTCCTTCACCTCAGCCTTGGCACAGTCGCTCTCCACCTGCAGCCTGCCGAGTTCGGCCTGGACCTTGTCCCCGTCACCACGGGATGAGGCCAGGAGCTGGATCATCATGTGTGTTGATAAGAGAGAGACAGACAGATCCCTTCTTATTTTTATCAAGTGACTGTTTGAGAGATACAGAGTTCTCACAATACAGTGTGTGTGTGTGTGGTTGTGAGACTTTGTACGTGTGTGTGAGTTTCCATGTACCAACCTCATCCTGGTCCAGCATCTGCTGCTTCAGTTTCTCCACCAACTGGCACTGCAGGTTGATCTCATCATCCTGTGTAATGATATAAATACCAACCTCAGTACCACCCACACTCCAGCACTTCCATGTGTGTATGAAAACTTCATTGGTTTTCATCTTGTTTCTCACTGACAGTTTTCAATTTACAAATCCATAATTACATCTCAATGTATAAGATGTTGCAGGTGTTAAACACTCATGAGAGACACTTAAGCTATCCTTACTTATCTTTATATTATAAAAAACTATCATTTAAGGGAATTATAATATAAAAAAAACATCTGCACTTACATTTGAAATTACAGTAGAGCATATGTAGGAAACTGAGCTGAGTTGTCTCTAAGGGATAATGATCATGTTTGTATGTTTGAACCTTGTCATCCAGCTGCTTGTACAGCTTGCGGATCTCCTCTTCATATTTCTGACGCTCCTCCTCAGAAATGCGGACCACAATAGAGGAGGTGTCATTGTCCAAAACGGGACGTTCCTCCACAGCCTCGATGCGGTTCACCACGTCCGAAGTGGTTTGCTCTGTCTCAGGCACGTCCTCTCCTGGAGGGACAAAGACGACAGAGAAACAAATACATGACAATAATGCAGTTTTGTGTACAAAGTCAGCACAGAAGAGACAAGGCTTCTCTTGGACACCAGTGAGCCAGAAAATGCTCAGTGCAACTCACCATTTCTCCAGCGGTTGAGCTCAGCCTCCAGCTTCTGGATGGTGTCCTTCAGGGTCTTGTTCTTCTCCTTCTCCTTCTCATACTTCCTCTTCCACTGCTCTGCAGTCAGCTCAAGGTTGATGGAGGCGGTGTTCCTGATGGTCTTAGCACTGTGACCGTGGAAGATGAAGACAGAGAGACACAGAGGGATGGCTCAATGATCAGTGTTTGTGTTTAAGTAACAGGTCTACTGGATAATCTGCTCAAAAATGTAAGTGGTATAGTTCTATCACCTGACATTTTAGTACAACATAAAACTACTAAAAAGAAAAGACAATTCTAACACAATTATAATGCCTAATTTTTTTCTAAAATATCAGGTACAAATTTGGTCTTGAGACCTTTCCTGAGCTGTCACATTTAAAAAGAACATTGGTGAAAGAACATTATTCCTCCAAATACATACAAAATAAATGCCATAGGTTGTATTCAAATGGACAGTTAATCTGCATCTGCCTTGTTTGGATTTTAGTTCATGCTAAAAGTAGTTCATTGCCCTGCTTTTAAGGGATAATAATACCCTTTTGAAAAATGAGGCAACATAAGAAACATGTATGTATTTTGTGGTTTCCTTGCCATTTTATCATATCGAGTTAAATCATTACATCTATATTATTAAAAATCTAACTAAGTACCAATCTAACTATGAACCAAGGCGACTTGGTCTCATGTGTAAATGTGCTTTTACAGTCATCACTGAAAACAATATGATCTTTGGCAAAGTCAATTAGCATCTGCAATGTCAGGATTTTGGTAGGCCACGCCCAAACTAGGTCATCATTCTGCTTTAAGGGGTAAATATAATTAGTTTGGGTCCTGATAAAAATGTGGCAGCATGTGAGAAAGCTGTAAACATTATTCATTTTCCTTGTACGTGTAGAGGTAATCTTTTTTTCTAAAAAGCATGCTTTCTTTCCAAAGATGCAATGACTGTACCCACCGTTGGCCAAACATCAGAGTTGACTTGGTCTCGGCGTCGTTGTAGCTGGAGGGAGAGCAGCAGATGAACATGGTGGTGCGACAGTTCCCACCCAGGGAGTCCTGCAGGATACGGGTCATTTTGCTGTCACGATACGGCACGTGAGATTTCTGCATGAGAGAGGAAGAGAGGAGGAGAGAAAGAGAATACGGAAAGAAGGGAGAGGAGAAGAACAGAGGACAGAAAAGACAGAGAGTGGAAAAATCAAGATTGAGAAACAATTTGGAATCGAAAGAATACAAGAAACATTTGATGTGTGCCTTATTTGCTTCTTGATTTTGTGTTTCTGCAGAGATTCATCAGCAGATTAAATTCAGCAAAAATGTGCATTTTCCCATTCCTCTTGATTTCTCCCTTTTGGATCCTGACAAACCCCAAAACTGCTGTCAAACGTGGCAGATTGATTGTGCCGCATCCAACTACTCTTATAATTGGCAGGGACAGTTTTGGTGGTTGAAAGCCAAACCTACTGAGTTGGCGGAAAGGAAAGAGGAGTGTGGGTACTGGGCAGGATGCATTTCATTAACAAGTCAACAGGAGGGACACAGAGTACATGAATATTAGAAATGAAACAGAGAGGATCTGGACTCTCAGTTGTAGAAATGGGATTTCAGTTTACCTAGATTCTTCAAATAAATCAAACTTCAGTCGTGAGAAGATATGTTTCACTTAACTTAAAAATTAGGAAATATATCAACTATTTCCTATCATCTCAGTAAATATTTCACATAGTAACTCGATACTGACATATTCACAGAAATATTTTGGGTATCTATTTGACTCTAAATGTAAATCTATTATTAGAAGTGCATCAACTTTTACCCTTCTGCCGATAAAAAATGAGGGAGGTTGGGTGTAAATGTCTCACCGTGCCCTCAGCCAAAGCAGAGATGACATTTCCTAGAGCAGACAAAGACTTGTTGATGTTTTTAGCCTCATCCAAGACGGCTCCTGCAGCTCCGGTCTTACTGACCTAGAAGAGAGATGATGGCAAACAGGGTGAAGTCAAACATGAGTGATGCACAGAAACACAGACAAAGACCATCCAAAATAAAATGTAACACAAAAAAATGTCAAGTTATTCATCTGAAGGGGTTGAATTTCAGGTTGAGAGAGATGATTTTTGTCTTCTACCTTCTCGCTACCAGCCAGATCCACCAGGTAGAGCTTTCCACACAGCTTCTGCTCAGTCTCCACATGCTCCTGCTTGATGTTGATCAGGAAGATGCTGTGGCTGCGAGAGCTGTGCTCGTTCATGTCTACACAAAGACAGACACAGTTGGAGCAAAGAGGTTAGACTGCAGTCTTAGAACATTAGACACACATTATATAAAGAAGATAAAGAATTCATAAATGAGATCTGATTAAACTTTAGCCTTTCAGGAACAATGTCATGAGTGGAAAAATGTTTTCTTTTATTAATTTATTATTGTTTCTTCTAAAGGTTGCCAGTGTACCAGGGGAAAATAACATTCTCACAGCTGAAATCAGAAAACTGACATGCATGTAGGCCTTGTTTTACAAAACATTATTTACATGACTTTCTCCTATTCAGTTTCAGCAGTTTTTAGGATTGTGCCACCTTGATGCTCTGAGGAAATTTATGAGTGAATTTAAAGAAACGTGTGTATTTTAAATGTGTGTATTTTGAATGTACCACAACTTCTTTAACAACCCATTAATACAGCAGAATGATGTCACCATTTCACAGAGTGCAGTAAAAAACACATCACTGATCTAAATGCCTGTCTTCATCAGACCTCTCCACAGACTGAAAGTTCAGGTTTCTCTGCAGATGATATCTGAGGGCATCAGCTCAGTGTCTGCAGAGTGTCGCGCCATTAGTCTGCTATCAGCACACCGTTCTGCAGCACAGTGAGTCAGCAGGCATCAATAGGAAACAAAGAAGACTGTGCTGCTGGGGAACGCAGCTTTCAGCAAATCTGATCCGCTGCTGCGAACAATTTTCAAAGCTGGATTATGGTAGAATCTGATTGTTATCACCTTATTACCATTATAATAACACTTTATATTATTTCCAGAGCAGCCTTTCTTATGGTCCAATTTTTAAAGAGATAAAATCTATCTAATTTGTCCACATGGGAAAATTTGTCTTGTCACCCAATCAGTATGAAACATCATCTCTCCCACAAATACATAAAAATCAGTCTCTATCTCATAATATAAATGCATGGCTGTTATATAACCTAATTACAATGTCACTGTTTACTTAAAGAGGTAACACACAGGCAGAAATGAATATTTATAGCAATTTAGCATGCACCCTGGGGACTTAGCATCTTCTGCCAGAACACATGCTCCAGCTCAGTGTGAAGAGTCAGACAGTATTTTACTGGCCTGTCTGGGAAGAGATTCCTTATGCATCAGCCAACGGATGGATGACTTGTCACACCCATGTTCTTTTATAATGGTCTGTACCAGACGAGCAATCTGAGCTTTTTATACAAAAGTTACCACATGTTTGCCGAATTCTCACAACCAAGAACACTGCATAGAAAATGCATAGAAAATCATTTTATTCAAACTCTGTTAAATGAAAATATCTGTTATGACTTTCAATGTTTCAATTTCTTCTACCGCACATAAGACACAAAGAGCTTTTGAGAGGACTTTGTCCTGTTGTAGATGAACTATTTGATTTCTAGATGAAGATTTTGTACTTCTGTGTTTGTCAGCCCATCCTAATTGAATATTCCTGTTATACTCCAGTGTTTACAAGTATTACTGATGTAAACACATTGTGAACAGCATAGGAAAACAAGGACGGCTTTGTTTTCATCTATGTTTAATTAGAAAGACCTTCAGACCTTGATTCTAGTGTCTAAATGTGAGTGTCAGTCTTGACCTGTGATTCCTCTCAGCGGCTCATTACCTGCATGCTGAGACCATTGTTAGGAATATAAAGTGTAGTGATGCAGGTTAATGTGATTAGGCCTCGCAGGAGATACTAATTGGTTACTCTATAGTTGAATTAACTCTATGACTGTGACTATGATATTTATCTTTGTGGCATTTGTGGTTAATAATAATAAGAAATGGACTCTGATGCTAGTTTCTGTTTTATGGGTGAAAATTTAGATCTCAGGTTTTCTGCTTTCTGGATATCAATTTTTTTTTGTTTCATCAACAGTGCTAAATTTCAAAAACATAATCATGTCTTTAGTCAACTGTTTTAACCTAACTCTAATTCATTAGCAACCTAACATACTGTAGGATGTTCAATGTATCTTTAATTTCGGCAACACTATGGCAGTGTCAGTCAAACTCGTCTTCTGTCCCGCAGCACAGATGATTTGTAGAGGGGCGACAATAAAGGAAAGTCAGAGTAAATCACTTTGCTGAAAATGTAAAAATCATGACTGATTTGTTGAAAATGTCACAGAAAGTCTGTTGTGAGAATGAGCCAACACAACAAGTGAGCACTGAGGCACAAAATGCATTAACTCTGAAGACTGAAGGACTGAATGCGATGAGATTTATTACAGTGAAGCAGTTTTGTTGAGCACAGAATCCCAAAGCTCATCTGTTGAAATCAGTGCTGTGAGTCAGCACCAGTGACTGTATATAAGGCAGCACAAGACTCCACCACAGAAATAATAAAGGAGTGCACTGTCCTGTTGTTCAGAAAATTCTCAGTGGAGGTTCTTTACTGCATTTTTGTTTATTTCTGATTAAAAAAGAGATAAAAAAAAGATAAATAAGATAAATAAAACCATTATTATTATTATTATTATTATTACACCTAATCATTTTTAATCTTTTTTGATGATATTTGATATTTATGGAATTTATAGAGTATAATGACTGGTTTAACTGGTCATTAGGTCATGTGTTATGTTAGCTGATGTTTTGTAATGACGTGTTATACAATGTAGCTAAAGCGTCACTCTGACCTGTAAACCTGCAGCACTGGAGCCATTAGTCAGATATTATTACTGGACCAAAGAGGAGTGAGTCAGCAGCACAGAGGCCAAAACAAAGAGCAAGAGCTACAGATCAGGGGCTTCAGTAAACTGCAGCCAGTTTACTGAATACTGCACTGTCAGAAGCCAGTTTAGATGAGCAGAGAACTGAAGCTGTTTCTGTTTGTTACTAGGCATTATTGAGATAATGTCTTTGAGTAGAGACCTTGTTACTTTCTTCAAGACCTGCCAATTACTTCACAGTGAAGCTCCACCTGACAGGATCTTATTTCTTTTTATGAGAATCTTGAAAACTATAGCACACCCTAACATGAAGATTACATAACAAGATGCAGTAACTGGCTCCATGAACTTAGCTGTCAGCTCACGCATCGGTGACTGCCACTGCCGGCACCAATGAGAAACCAACACTGGATCTCGTGCTCTGATGTGGAAGCAGAGCAGCAACAAAACTTACTTTTATTCTCAAGAGGAGAGTTTAAATGTTTCACTGTAAGCATTTTTCCTTTGGGTTGTTTTTTTACTATATACAACTATCAGATTGTCATGAGTTGTAATATTCATGAATTGGTGTATATCATGTGATCCAACATCAATAGTGAAAGATAAAGACTCACTGGTCACAGCAACATGGCGGTTAGCTTTGCCCTCGTCGATCACATCCATAACCTCATCAGGGCTGGAGACAAAACGCTCAGTGCATCCCTGAAACAGAACATGAGACAGATTTAATATAGAGGACCTGACGCAGCCCACAGACAGACTTTCACTTTCACAAAAAGACAACATATAATGCTTTCACAAACCTTGACATACGGCACCCTATTCTTATCTTCATGGACCGACAGGTTGGTCTTTGTCACTGAAAAATAGAGAAAAAAAATTAAGTGATGAGTGCTTTTTGAAAGTACTTCAGCATGAAGTACTGAAGTACTAGTACAAAGTACTATTTTGCTGTGATTCATGAAGAGCTCATCAGCACTCACCATCCAGCAGGTCACGGATTTTGTCCATGTAGATTTCAAAGTAGGAAACCTGTCGGGTGAAGAAAGAAAATTATGGAACCAAAATGAAATTTGATTTAAATGGTTTACAGTATTAAGAAAGCTAGTAACAGGGGAGGCAAGTTATTTATTATCAGCAATTATGATATTTTTGATCTGAAACAAAATGACATATTTGCAGATACGAGAGCACATCAGAAAAAAAGAGAGAAAAAATGTCTAAACAGAAACCACAGTACAACATAACTCATCAAATACCTTGATGTGGAATTCAAGGTTTTCATCCATAGCAAAGATGTGGTTGAAAATGTCCTCAGCGATGCGAGGAATAATACCCATCTGGTGTGGGTCATGGAGTTTGCCCTGCAGCAGGAAGTCACAGATGAAAAAGTTTAACTAGGTGTGAATGGGTACTTCATGCAGTCTCAGTAGAGCAAAACTGCAAAAACTGCTGGGATTTTTTTAGTTAAATGTTTGAATTACAAAGATTTCCTAATCTGATTATTAGGATAAAATAAAGGTTCATTCGAAGAAACTGTTTGTTGGTCTGAAAACTGCACCTCCATGGTGTGCGTCTTCCCGGAGGAGGTTTGTCCATATGCGAAGATAGTGCCATTGTAGCCACATAGCACATCTATGAGTCAAAAAAAGAACAACAAATGAGACCACAGCATATGAACTGTTTAATAATTTTCAATCTTTCTGAATGCAATCCATCCATACCTTTGACAATCTGCTTGGCACAGGTGTTGTACACCTGCTCCTGGGTGGTGTTGGTTGGAAACACTCGGTCAAAGATATATGACTTCCCCTGTGAAGAACACAAACAACAAACAGTTCATAAAAGGAGAATGCAATCATTTATCATCAAAAAGTTTTCCAATTTTCAGTTTTCAAGTGATAATTTCTTTAAAAAATCATTATTTAATCCTGTCTATCTATCTCTCTAATCTTGTAACTAACAAGGGCACAACAATAACAACAGACAAAAGTATTATCTGACTCATAATCTATGAAAAACATTCTGTGACACTTTAATTTCTTTTTCAACAGTAGTCATCTGTATAGGCTTTGGGAAATGATGTCAGCCCTGAGAGCTGGTCAGTGACTGACAGAGGTGTCTGATGCTTGAAACCGACTGACTCATTCTCACGTGCCTGAATTTAAAAAAATATCCAAGAATAAGATGGTGTATACACTCATCTGAAAATTTTAAACCTTTTAAAATGTTATTCCTCTCAGGAAAGCACATATTTATGTCACAATCCAACACAACATATTGCTGGTGTCATGTGAAAACACAACAAAACAATTTGTCTCTAAGGCTTAAAAATGTATTGTGATGATTACTTTGAAAATGTTTTGGAAAAACCTTATAACACATTTAAGACAAAAATAAGTTAACTGTGTTACTGTGTAAACACTGATGATTAAAAACACAACCCGATATGAGATATGCTGCTATTTCAAAAATTTCAAAAAAGCCCAGATTTTAATTTTTGATCACACTTCAATTGAGCCAAGGAGCCATACACCATTCGACTCTTCTCAGCTTAAAATAAAAACTGTGTTGATGTGAGCTGTTTTCAAATGATATGACATATGTATTTTTTAAAAAGCTATACCATCTCAATCTGGACACACAGGTGTGCTGAAAATGCTCTAGTGTTGCTACCATTTTTATAGATGGCTTGTTCAATGCTTCTTTTATCTCCGTCACAGTAAGTACACAACAAAAGACGATGATATCAGCAGAGAGCGAGAAAGCCAGTTCTGCAGTGCCTCTCTCTCTCTCAGCTCGTCGGAGCCATATTTCATCCAGGACCTGGCAACTTCAGATAATGGATGAAGGTTGTTTAAAAAAGTGCTTTCTCCTTTACTATCGCTTAATATCTAACAAAGTCAAGGAGACCAAAGTCATGTGAAAGACAAAATGCACCTTTCATTAGTGGTCTTGTATCTACTATGTTACTATTAGCAGCTTGTCTGCAGTGCCCCCAGGTGTAGCTCATCAGTCCTAAGTTAACCAAGAGTTGTTAAGACCTGCTGTAAGATAAACACACCGCTGTACCCAAAAGGTGGCTATCTTAGCTTAGCACAAAGACTGGACACAGAAGAAAAAAACTTGCTCCAACACATTATATCCCATTTGTTTAATCAATACAAAAACTGAAGTTGCCTCAGTTGGTTTTGTAGCAGCCCTGTAGAGAGGACTTTTCAACCTTTACACAGAGCCAGGCTAGCTGTTTCCACCCCCTGCCTCCAGTCTTTGTGCTAAGCTAGGCTAACTGTCTCCTGGCTGTAGCTTTGTATTTACTGAAAAGAGATGCAAGCGTGGTTTTGAACTTCTCATTTTGCACCCCCCCAAAAAAAGCGAATTTCCCAAAATATTCCTTGCTTTAAAATATCAGCATGCTCAAACATACAATCCAGTGCAGTGGTAGAAACCCAGTAATTTAGAATATGAGCAAAAAACTCCAGGAAAATGTCTCCACTTTTCAATAAAACTGATTAATTAAACACTCTATGTGGGGTGAGGGGTGAGGTGTCTTAACCTTGCTTTCTCTCTGCCTCCTCATTCTAAACTCCAAGGAAGCAGGAGAATAAATGATGAAGCTCCTGCACACTGGCTACTGGTGAAATGACTACAAAGCGCAACAGAAAGTGCATGAAGACAATATATGTATTTGCCTGGTACTAAATATTTGAAACATATGACATAATACTGTCTTTGAATGAATATTTTAAAGAAAACTTCCTTAATCTCCTTTTGATTTTCACATTGATGTCTTGATGACTCATCTTAGAGGAGTTTGACATTTTATTTTGGATCAGTTCTCGTCACACTGTATGTTGGAGGCTAAATCCACAGGAATGCATTTTGTTTATTCCAAAATTGGTCCCCAAAATAACTCAACTCCTCCTCAAATACAAACAACCACTGTGTGACACACTGATGAGTGACTCAGCCCTGACAATCCTCGCTGCAGAAACCAGGCCATTAAACCCCTGAATGTCACCGTCCCATCTGATACAGAGGCCACAATGCAACACAATAATGTGAGCTGCCAGAACATGAGCCGTATTAAATGTCATTAACAAATTGACTGATCTGTGGACCCGCCCCCAGGACAGAGTGATTTAATAGAGAGAGGCATTCAGTCCCAGCATGAGGGAGGGAGGGACGGAGGAGGTACAGAAAGAGACATAAAAATGGAGATGTATGAGCGAGGGAGAGGCAGTGACAAAAGAGAAAGAGAGAGAGAAACAAGAGGTTGAGGAAAAATTGAGACAGAGAAACAGACAGACAGATGGAGACAGAGGCAGCAGGACAGTCAGTGATGTGTGAGCTTGCTGGATGATTATTGATTGTCTCTGTAGGCAATTAGAGAGATCAGTTTCTGACTCTACTGTCCAGCGTCATGCTGAGAGGAGAGAGGAAGGTCAGGTTGAGATGTTTCCATTATTGCTGGAGGAAGTCTCAGCAATATTCCTCCATTTGCACTCCACGTTTGTCAGAATGAAGAGAACCACAGCGAAATACTCCTCTCCTTTTAGCCATCTATGTAGTCCTCATTTATAATCTATTTTTATGTTTCCTTTGATTTTCAGACATGAGTTGCTTGGCCAAGAATAAAACACAATCTAAATAGGGACAAACAGCAACACATGAGCAAAAAATGCTATTAAAACTGATAAAACTATGTTAAAATTCTGATCACAGTTTACATGAACAGCTGTTCTCATTACTTACAGGCTGACGTGCAGGCCATACTTTAATGAGATTGATCAACAAACCTATGGCATTTTATTTGACCTCATGTACACTGAATGTATTTTGGCTACCAGTGATGGGATCAATTCAATTCCAGTGCTCTGAATCTTAAATGTAAGCATATATGAACTACACAGTGATGGCCAAGTCACTGTTCTCAATTACATCTATGCAGCAAAATCTAAATTTATCAAATGTCTTTGTCCATAATTGAAATACTAAAACTAATATAATGAGTAACAAAAATGAGCAGTGGGAGTATTTCAGTCGGTTTCCAATAAAAGTCAACTTGTTCCAAGAGATTTCTGGAAACAAATGTCTGTTTCAGTAAAGTATACTGAATAAGGCCAATAGAAATCAAGAAAAATGGGCCATGATTCCAGAAAATTTTTGGAAAAAAAAAAAAAAAAAGATTTAATTTAGGCCATAAATTGAATCATAGCTGCCTACACTGGCAATTCCTTCACTTTTGAGAGAATAAAGTTTTTAAGATGTGTCGGATAAATTTTGATGATGATACAAATGTCTTTTTTCCAGCTTGGACCAAAATCAAATTCATGTTTCCTGAGTGAAACAGCATTCACAACATATTATAGCCAGAAGCTTTGGGTAAATGCTCTCCAGCTCTTACTCATTTAGAATTTAAAGACACTGACTCATGCACTCTGTGCATAGAAATGTATCCACCCTGACAAACATTCAGTCTTGAGTGTGAGGGGAACATGCTGCATCATCAGATTTGGCTCACCAGCCCCTGTCTACCTCCAAACTTCAACATCAACAACAAAGATCATCAGCAGATGTCTCCTGTGTGCTGCTGCCAGCATCTGCTAACACACCCACAACCGAGCATGAAGAGATTTGACAGCTAGTATGAGCTGTAGGTTTGTCTCCTTCATTAAGGAAAGGTTAATTAGACACAGGTTAATTAATCCAGACTTCCAGAGTGAATGAATGGGCCTGCGATCAAAGTGAGCCTAGAAAATAAACTACTTTAAATTCATTAACAATCATTTTGACTGGTCTTTGAAGGTTGCCTTAGTCTATGAATCAGGATTACTCATTTAGGGCCTTGACAGACTGATACAGGCTCTCTGTAAAATACAATTTAAAGCTTAAAATATTTGATGTTATGATCTATTTCATAACATTAAACTATGTGTAATTTTGTTAGGCAGGCTATGTATCTTTGATGCTACACAGCGCAGACCTCAGTCAGCTGATGCAAGAGGGCAGCTTGCGCATTTTAGCAACATTACACGTATTTTTTTTTTTTTTTTTTTGCTTTGTCATCTTCAGTTAAAGACAGATTCTGGAGGGTAAAGGTATGGTTATTTCCCCGTGCTGCACCTATAATCACGTTTTCCTGAACAATCCACAACCCAAACAGATGGGTCCGTGCAGCTGATGATTTATTGATGAGGGGCCTGTGTGCACAACAAAGCGCCTGCCTTTACTTACTCCGACGATGACAGTGTCGTCTGCTTGGAATTTGGGGAGAAACTGGTCCCCGCGTAAAATCTCCGACTGGTTGAGAGGGCGAAAGCGACACAGCACTTTTATGTTGCACTCCGCTGGAACATCGGCCATTGCGCTGATTCAAGGAGGAGGAAGGATGCTGCTTTCTGCTGGTGGGAGAGATGATGCTGAGGCTGGAGGCGATCAGACGCTGATCGGGGCCTGATCTGACCGTCAAAATAAACGACGAGGGCTGCGCAAAGACTACGACCTTCTACGTCGAGAGGACTCTGAGGTCGGCGGAGAGGTTGGACGGTTTTATCCTGACAGGCTTAGAGAGACTGCGATTTATTTATGCGCAGCTGGACGGTGTTTCCGTGTCGCAGTGAAGGGGATAGGCTAAATTAGATGTCAAATCGCCAAACGCTGCCCTACATTATTCAAACAACCGGCTCCGATGTTGCTCGATTTCCTCCGCTGGCTGATCTGACGCTGTCTTTCTCTCTCGCGTGTTTTTTCTTCTCTTTTTCGGGCGCGGCGGTGGATGTGCGTCTGGCCGGTTGAAGGTGAGATGCTGCTAGAAGGGCAGTGAGGTAAAGCTGCTGATGATCGGCCCGCTTTGGTTGCCACAGCGCCCTCTATAGGCGGGTCGAAGAAGGGCGTGGTCTGCATCCGTCTCTTTAAAGTGGTACCCAACAGCCTCAGCATCATCAGCTCAGCATCCTCGCGGGCAGGCGGAAACCAGGGCCCTGCGCTGCGGCGTCACATCCGAGCAGAGACATGAAGGATCACTTCATTAGTTTTTGTAAATCAGCCACCATGCCCGCTGATGCAATGACTAATCATCACGGCCATGTTTTGGCCTGTCTCTTACGCTTGACTGTATTTCTTGGAAGGCATAAGAAACCATTATGGGAAGGAAGTGAGGACTATTGATTAAAGGATGAGTTTAGGCCTCACCTTGAAGGAGCATTACAGTGTCTGATGAGGTAAGAATGATACAGCACAATGTCAAAACTGAAAACACCTTATCATGGCATTAAAAAAAACATCTTCATCCTCGTGCACAACCTGGAAAGCACTCAATGAGCACAAAGACCACACAATAAAAAAATACAAAATGAAAAAAATATATAAAATGTTATGAAAAAAATCGAGATGTTTATCTGCATCTAAACCTTTTCTGAAAGACAAAGATATATATGAAAACATCCTTCACTAAAGTAATTAACTGAGATTTGTGGGTCAATAATTCTGCACTGATAATCAATATCTTAATCACTGTTGCTGGGGTAACATGAGTAGAGACCCAACACCTGAACCTCTGAGACACCTGCTCATAGGTTGGAGATTACAGTAAATTGTACTGTTTACGAGAAGGCTCTCTTTGGAGTGAACAGGGTACTATTATGAGACTGTTCCTTAGGATACAAATAACTACAGATTTCTTGATACATTTTGTTCTGCAGCAAACAGTGTTATGCAAACGTTGAATTTAATCCTTATTCAACAATATGTAAGAGTTAAAAGACAGATTCAAATAAAATAGATCAGTTTAGTTGCTCACATCATTTCCTGAACAGAAGTCAACACAAGGTAGATTTTCTGTAAATAGTTTAATATTAAATAAAAAAAGACTCCCATATAAAAAAGAAAGCTACAGTCCACAATTTAATCGTCTTTTTTTAAACATAAGTATTGAAAGCAAGGGGTAGAATGAGAAAAATACTTAATTACAATTCCCAGAAAAATTCACAATTGTTTTCTCTCTTGTCTCTTTCTCTAACAATATAAAATCAAAATAAAACACATTAACTGTACATATGTACAAATCTCCAAGTGTAGAAATTGCATAATCTGCTTTCTTTTTCACTTTTTATTCTTTTTTTCTTTTTAAATACAGCTAGAGATGCCAGTACTTTTGGGGCAGGGCAGTGTGTGGAGGAGAGCTCAAACAGTGATATGAGGAGACAGAGGGAGGATATTACTCCAAATCCACAGTAACACACAGACTCAATAGATCCACGTACGACGTCATCGCTCTCTGCGTTTTAAGTTTTCCAGCCATTCGTTCAGACAATCAAAGGACATACTGTACTTTCTATAAACTCAGGACTTCCTGCAAATGTTGTTTCAAACCTTTCAATTTCAATCCTTTTCCCAAACATTTATTTCGTGGCTGGTGGGGGGCAGGGTGAATGTTATGCAACAGATAATTACACAGTCTCCATCACACCACAGCTACAAGTAGTTCTTCACAGCAACAAATGACACAGCATGTGAAATGTAAGTGGGTTATCAAAGTGGGACAAATGGTGCTCAAAGTTTTTTTTTTTTTCCCTAAATTGTTCCCAATTTGTTGTGGCCCTCACAAATGTCAAAAAACAAGGCGTGTAAGATTCACTTGTAACAGTTCTCCTTGTCTGTTGGGAAACTGATGCATTATGTCATGAATCGGAGAGTTGTAGGAAAAAAAACTTCATTTTAAAAATGTTTTTCATAAATTATTAGTGATGTACATTTAGGGAAAATCTCACAGGATGTGGAATCAGGATTTTTTTTTAAGTGTCATAAGTGGTTGATGTAAACTGGCTGAGAAAGCTGATTGGGTGAACCACATTATTTTAAAAGTCTATTCCTTCTATTCTCTTCCAGCACCTTGCAGAACATCTCTTTGAAGTAAAACTGCTTTGTCTCTTTACCTTACAGATAGGGTCTCATTTACTAAAATGAAAATAAATTCAACTAATAGTTGGACAGTGAGGGGCTCAGCAATAGCACTGTTGTCCAACACACACTCAAGACACGTAAAAAGACACATCCACACACGTACAGACACACTTTCAACAGAGAGCATCGTTCAAGTAGATGGGCTTTATCCTGACTCACAGTTACACACTGATGAGAAGAAAACAGTACTCTTGTTATTTTTTGTGTTTTCTCACTGACGTAATTCTAACAACAACCATAATTAACAGATCTCTGATCACAATGTCAAGCAACCATTATTTTGTGAACTAGACCTAAGAGAAGACCTAAGTGAAAAAGTATCCACAAACTCTCTTCAGTTTTTTTTTTTTTTTTTTACTTTTTATAAATTAATTTTTCAGACTAGATCTCTCTCCTATGTGTTTTTCATAGTGGTTGCCATAACAATGGTTGACATGACAACAACATAATATTAGTGCAGTTGAAGTTAAAAAAAAAAAAAGGGTCTAAACAGTGGTGATGATGGTGGAGAGATGGAGGGGGGAAAGAGGGGCGTGTGGCTGCCTTCGATTGGTGAACAGCTCTGACTGACAGCTCCCTCCACCAATCACTGCCTCTGAGACCTTGCGCCCCGTCGCCTTCTGCCGCGAACTGACCTCTCAGGCTTCAGCAGTGCTGTCTGGGAACAAGGAACAAGAGAGAGAACTTCCTGTCACATCGGGCTTATCTCCTTTCCAGCTGCCCACTTTACCACTGCAGTCAGAACAGCACAATCACTCCCAGATTCCTAGCACAAAGCAGAAACCTTTCCCTGTAGCAAACACTTCATGTATAGAAAACAGTGTAAACTACAGAACACTGATGCTCTAACTTTCACTGATTCAGTGTCCTGCATTTGCATTTTTAAGGAATCTGAACAAAAACTTGAAGCCTGCTGCTTTTTGAGGTTAAAGATTAATTGTTGACCTTGAATAAACAATCTCACTGCAGGGTCAATTTATGAAATGGGAAACTCCATCTGCTTTATGTTTTATATATTTTATTCTATTATGAAAAAAGACTCTTTATGAGATTCTTTTTTAGATTACTTTTTATGTGCTACACTGTGATTGCTGTGAATAATCTGAAGGGACTGGTAAAGCAGCCATGTGATAATATGAAAATGTCACGATTCTACAGCCATGCTAGCAGCGCTGTGAGGCTGTACAAAGCTAAATGGTTAAGTCAGTATGCCCACAATGCTAATATGCTGGTGCTTTGCAGGTTTAATATTCACCATGTTGGTTAAAGGTGTTAGCATACTACCATTTGCTAATTAGTACTAAAAACAAAGCTAAGCTAAGGCTGATGAAAATGCTTTCTGCAGGTATTTGGTTATAAACCAAAGTACTGGGCAAATAAAAATTTTGTTGGCCCCAGAGGAAAAGTGAGAGGATCATCAAAGTCAGCTGAATTCATCATCTGGGGACCATGAACATCTGAAGGAAATTTAAAGGCAATCCATCAAATACTGACATATTTTAGTCTGGCCTAAAGACCGACTGGCCGGTAGGCTGACCACCAAACCAATCCCTACAGCCATGCTGCTAGCATGGCTAAAAATATGCCAAGCTGTTGGAAATTTAACAGCAGCATACTCATTAACATGGATAAAATACACCATGCTTTAAAGCATGACTGGTGGCTTGGAAAGAGTCTAACTCAGAACAGTTCAGTGAGAGACAATCAGCAACCAGCGCTGCTGATAATTAAATCAATAACCTGTGAGATACTGAGGGGAACTGAGTCTTACCGTAGCCTTGGTTTCCTCTAGTGCTGTAGCATCCATGTCTCTGAAATCTTCTAACACATTCTGTAGCCTGATCAACAAAGTAAGAAACACATTAGTACTGTAGCCAAATACATCTGATAGGACAGTTGTAATGAAAGATCAGCAAAACTAAAAGTTTGTCTAATGCATTGAAGATTACAGTGCAGTTCTATTTTTTCTGATTCTGTCTTGCTCATGTCTGGGAAATGAACTGTTAACAAGACAATTTACGTTTGTTTCCTTTTCCTTCCTCTTCTGACTCCACCTGCTGCTCCTGCTTGATCCTTGGGAGGTAGAATCAGAAATCAAATTACAAAAACACCATGAAAGCATCTATAAGTAATGTAAAATGCAGCCACTCAAGTCAGTCACAATGCTACATCCCTCTTTCTTTAGTTTTCAGCCCAACTTTAATACCAAAGTCCAGTTTCTGATGTCTCAGCAAGATGATGATGCAGTCCCACTTTGTGATATAAAACCGTTTGAATCTGAAGAAAACAGAATACCCAGACACTCACCCTTTCCTGTTCGGTGTGCAGCAATGTCCCACCTGTCTCCTCACTGGGCCGCCCACTGCATCCATCCCTGGGACTGAGGTACCCTGAATGGGGAAGATGCCCCTGCCTATCACCCCCTGCCTCCACAAAAGGGCACACAGCTGCAGCAGGCCCAGTACAGTCTGTCTTAGCCTCCTCCAAGTATATGGGTGGCATAGGAGGCTCTGGGTGAATATGTCCTTCTACTATGACTGGCTTCCTTTGTAAGGGTGACGTAGATCCGTCCTCAATGGGTTTGGGTGTCCCCTGGGCTGGGGAATGGGCTGCTGCTTCCAGGCTGAGTCGCGATAAATCTGGGTTGCGGAGGGAACATGCCCTACGGGGACTCAGGGAGACTGGAGCACTGGCCTGCGGCAGAGTTGTGACAGGGGTAGACGGGGTATGGTGCTCCAGAGGGAAAGAAACCGGCGGTAAGGCACAGAAGGGTGAAGTGGGGTCAGATGGCCCCAAGTGGGCCCCGTCTTCCTGCTCTTTAGCACTGACTTGAAGGAAGGAAGTATAAATCGTGTCCATGAAAGAGGTGTAAGGATCAATAACAGACCTGCCCTCAGATTCTCGCTGGGGGGGTGGGGTGGGTTCTTGGGCCGGGGCAGGAGCTGGAGGCGGAGCTGAAGCAGGACTGGGGACCACATCAGGAGCAATATGACTGGCTGGAATGTCTTCCTGTGGGGCAGGGCTTTGTGTATCCTGTATTGAGACTGGCTTCTCTCCCTCTGAGGGTGGTGCAAGGTTTAGCTGGAGGAAAAAAAAAAAAAAAAAAAAAAAGTTTAGTTCAGTCAGGCAGTCAAACATCCCAAAATAAATATTAGGAAACAATGTGTTTTCTCATTCAAGCAAAATGATCCAAAAGCAAATTATCCACTTTTCCTGACATATTTACTGCACAAATCCTGTAATAAGGCACAGAAAATATATAAGAGCCTTCAGCACTGCTCATACAGAATCGGATCTGAAATTTTGAAATACCAGCTGTACAGTACAGTGTCGAAAAATGAAAAGCTGCTACCTGTATATTTTGTAAATTGCTCTTTGCTAATGGGAGACAGAGAGTTGGAGTCAGAATTTAGTAAATCCATGGACATCAGATCTCAAGAGTAACTCGTACTGGTGGGTACAAATAAGAGAGCAGCGTTGCAATATTAGCACACTGAGATGGACAAAACACAGAGTGCAGTAAGAGAAAGGGTCCTTTATATGCCCACGTCGGCCCAGATTCCAACCTTTAGGATTGGCTTGGAACATCACTATTGAATCCAAGTGCATACGTCTACAATAACATTGTTGTTTAGGTGGTAACCTATTGATACAATTGAGCCTCTAAGCTACTTTCCAGTTACCTACCTGTATGTTGTTGAGCAAATTGATGGCCCCATCAGGACCCTGCAGCAGAGGCATGCCTAAAGCAGAGGTCTGGACTGGGGGTAGGAGGATGGAACCTGGACCAATCCCCACCATATTATGGAGTCCTGTGATGCCAGAAAGGTCTCCTACAGAAGACACATTTCATAGATACACTGATATAATGGCTTACTGCTACAGAGGGCCTGCGGTTTTAAACGTTTTTCTAACATACTGTCTTTAACTCACCTAATACAGCAGAGTTAAGCAAAGTGGGAAGTAACTGTTGGAGGATGGGGTTGTCCTTGCCTTGGAGAGATAGGGGTATGAGAGTGTCAACACCAGCATCAGCAGGTACCTAAAGAGTAGAGTAGAGGACAGGAGAAGAGGGGATTTAAGTTTCAGGCAAATTAAAAAAGAAAAGAAAAAATGTAATGTGTGGGCCAGAGAAGTAGAGAGACATGACTCAAATTCTTGTCTCTCTTGGTCAAATGTTTCAACTCTAATGCATAAAGACAGACACACTATAACTAATCTAAACAAACCATGGAGTCTGAGGGGGGCCTTATTTAAAAATTGTTGAGGGGAAAAAATATTTTACAAATACAGAAATTTCTGTGTTTTGAGGAAACTAACACAGAGAAAATCAAAGGAGCAGTTAAGGAAATGAGCTCATAGGTTTTTCAAGTGAAGCTAGGAGGAGCTAAGAGGAAAGAGCTATAGGATACAGGGGAGCCTACCTGAGGTTGGGTATGTTGGGTTTGCTGCGTGGGAGCTAATTGGGTGTGGGGAGGCGGGTGGAGCTCGGCAGAGCTCAGGGCAGCAGTGAGCAAGGCAGGGCTGAGGGGCAGGAAGGCTGCAGGGGGAGGGGTAAGAGCAGCAGGAAGGAGCAAAGACTGCAGGGCCTGGATAGTGCCCTCAGCTCCTGGAGGAATGGGGAGAAGGCCCTGGGCGACCTCCAAGAGCCCTGGGCCGGGTAGAGTAGATGGATCCAGGAGGCCAGAAGCCTTATCCAGAGTGAGGCCCTCCAATGTGGTGGGGATTTGTTGTGGCTGCTGGAGAGGAACTTCCAAACTGACCTGGCTCAACTGACCCAGCCCAGACAGAGGTAACAAAGGTGCCTGCTGTTGCCCAAGCAACAAGGACGCCATAAGCAGAGCCTGAAGGCTAGGTTTTTCTGTTAGCCCTAAATCAGCTTCCTGCCCCGGAGTAGGGGTTGAGGCTGGGGGTGGGAGCGGGTTCAATAAGCCCAAAAGGTTAAGAGGCAACTCCCCTTGGGCACCACTCAACAATGGCAACAGGGGAAACAGAGGATTGTTATTTATCTGTTGTTGTTTCTGTTGTTGATCCTGGTTTTGCTGATGTGTGTCTTGTTGTATCAGCAACTGCTGCTGCTGCTCTGATTGCTGCTGCTCTGCAAGATTCTGTGGTGTTTGTAGTGTAGCACTGGCAGGGGGTATCTGTGCATGTTGTCCTCCCAACCACAATCCCCCTAGGGGCAATGAAGCAAGGACTGTTGGGTCCAGGAGGGATGGTAGACCCCCTGTGGATGACAGCAGCTGGAGCAGCTGCTCTTGGTTCATGAAGGGGAAGGCCTCTGCCAGAGGTAAGGAAGTGGTTGAGTCCGCGACAGCTGAGGGGGGGGGGATTGTTATTATCCCCAAGACGAGAGGAGATGGTGGGCCCAGGACTATTGGCTGCTGGAGATTTGGTCACTGTGGTGTCCTTCGGGTCCACGCATCCAGGCTCCTCTGGCTCTGCAGAGAGAAGAGACATAAATCATTCACCTCTGCTCAGGCCGATTTATCAATCAAACTTTTTTTTTTCCCCACACAGGTTTTAACTGTGATGGCTGACTCTAGAGCAGAATTGAGTGTAGACAGTTAGCTAGAAAACAGCATTAAGATTCAGAAGCTAGCAATGACACATCAATAACAAAAAGTATGTGCACTCACATCAATCTAAAGAAACACCCATAGAGGGTGCAATCATGAGGGGAAAAAAGTATCCATCAAGCATCTTAAAGCATATGGGCATCTGTAAAGCCTGATTAACAGGAAGAGCTCATGACCGCACACAAAAGCAAAAAGTTTGGGTTATATCGACTACCAACATACTTTGACAGAAGAATATCCTCACCTGCAGTGTGATTTCCTTGGGAAGACATCTCAACATCAGTGGTACGGTCGGAGGAGCCGCCCTCCCCCTGTGGCACAGTGGAAGATGCTGCGAGAAGGGCCAGGACATGGTTGCTAAGATCAAGAGGCTTTGGGGAGGTGGATATTGCCATAGAAACACTGCCTTGAGAATGACTCAGGTCCATTGATGTTGACATGCCGTTACTACTGATCTCTACTGCCACAGTGCCCTCTGGTGTGGCTTCCTGCAAAGATGCCTGGGAAACAGAATCTACTGTAGGAATGTGACTCTCAGTTGGTTCATGGTTGTCTGAGGGAGTTGGAGACGTATGCTGTGATGGGCTGCTGCTGTTGTGTAAAGCTACATTTGAGTTTGGCGGCACTGTTGAAGTTGGAGAATGTCTTTCTTGAGGACTTGATTTAGTTGACTGAGAGTGTGAATGAGACTGCACTGATCTGAACTGAGAGGATGTGGGAGGAGGAGAGAGTGGATGTGGCACAGAAGGCAGAGGATTAGTGTCATTGGTTCGGCAGGGTGACCGGCTCTGCGGGTGCCTGAAGTTAGAATGAGGAGCGGGAGAGGGGGGCGACAGTTTGGGGCTCTGTTTATTAGTGTGTCCACCTCCTTCAACAGACACAGATCCAGGCTGAGCAGATGCAGAAGTGGATGCTGAAGCTGAGGCCTGCGCATTCTGTACACTGAGCAGGTGTAACAGAGCAGATAGAGGCTGAGTTGGAGGATCCAAGCCAAGAGGTGTAGGTGTCAGGACTGTAGTGAAATCCAGAGCTTCGTTTTGTCGAGGAGGCCTGGAAAGGTGTGCTGTCTGCCGAGGAGCCGGCAGCCTGGTCATCTGCCCGGGGAGGAGAGGATGATGGGTTTCCAACAAGACAGCATTCTGGTTCTGCACAGCTGAGGTAGAGGAGGAGGAGGAGTGTGAGGAGGTGGTGGAGGAAGATGAGGAAAGGTTGATAACTGTAGCAGAGACAGCCTCTCCTGGTGGGGTCTTCCGTGGCCCATTAGCCAGCTGCTGGGTGTCTCTTAACATGCTGAGCACTGTCGGAGATCGCCGTTGCCTCTTCCTGTGCGACGCATTACGCTCTGCTGTGGGAGGCAGTTGGGGCAAAGAGGAAGCCAGGGACTGGGCCAGAGAGTGGGATGGAGGAAAGAGGATGGCGGAGGCTGCTGCAAGGGAGGGATGGGGAGGCCTAGTAGAAGCGATGGAGGAGGGAGGGTGGCTGTTATGTAAAGTGCTGTTTGTTACCTTTGATGACTGTTGGTGTTGTGCATCTTTCAAGACCTCCAGAGAAGAAGGCAAGCTCACTGCATTGCTGGCTGCATTTGAGCTCTGGCCCTGGGTTATCTGGTTAGCCAGCTGAGCCTTGGCAGCCGCAGAGAGCAAGTTACTCGCAGGGAAAGAAGTGGAGTGTGGCATTTTTCCCTGATGGCTGTGGTGGTGGTTCAGAAACGGCCCCAGAGGTAAATTAGAGGGGCCTGCAGAGTTCAACCCAAAACCTGTAGGTCCTGCGCTGGAAGTCTGACTCATGATAGTCTTTGAGGGCTTCGAGGAGAGAGCATGAGGGTTGCTACTGCTTTGGTTGGTCAGTAAGGAGGGGTTATTAGGGTTTAGGAGGTGGTGGTTATTAGTGCTGCTGTTGCCTGAGTTCTTAAACTGCTCCAAGATATCTTCCAGCTTGTACTTTGGAAAGTGTGGGTTGGGGTTTGGGGAACCACCAGGGAGAGGGGAGTGTGGAGAGGAAGAGGTGGATTTCCTCCGCTGAGACAAGTTACTTCCCATCTGTCCTCCTCCTTCTGAGCCTCCGCCCTGCTCAGAGAGAGGGGAAGGAGAGGCTGAGGGGTGGCGGGTCCGCTGGTGAGGGGAAACACAATTCATGTTTTGAACAGAGGGTGAGAGGGAGGGGGATGGAGGGAGGGTGGAGCCTCCTACAATGACACCATGAGGATGATGAGCATGAGTCTGTCCTCCTCTTGCTCCTCCACCAAGAGTCATAGGGGAAGAGGGAGGGGGTGAAGAGAGGGGCCCTAGCCGAGGAGAACCAGGGGTCTCTGGCGTTTTGGGTGTTCTTTGACCTTGGCTGATGTTCTGAGGAGTGGGCGTGCGGGGCGACCTCTGGGCAGCGCTGTAAGATGGGAATGAGGGGTTGGAGGAGGAGGTGGAGGACGCAGGGAGAGGAGGAGGCTGGTGAAGCCTTCTCAAAGTGTCTAAGGGATGGTGAGAGTTTGTGCCTGGGTGAAGTATGGGGGAGGAACCATTATAAGGGTAAATAAACTGGTGGGAGGATTTGGGGCTGGCACAGGGATTTGCGTGGAAGTTGTTGTGGGGTCGAGCAGGGACTGGATGGAGTTTGGGATGGTAAATGCCACGGTCCTCTTCTTCCCGCTCCACAAGTACCCCCTTTGGATCACGGCTGTCCACTCGACTGCTCACCTCTGGAAGTGGACACACACAATCACAGTCAAAGCTTGTTACTTCATTTCTCTCCTTTCACAAAGGGTCTATTAAACAATTAATAAACTAATTACTGTGTATGAACATTATGCCATAATAAGCAACAGAGTTAATTCTCAGGAAACTGATGTTTAATTTTTTCCAGTTTTATCAGCTGTTAGTTTTAGAAAATCGGATATGTGTGACTACAGAACAAGTGTCAAAGAATGGAGCACCACAATATGACTCTTGAGGGGAGTGAGGGGAGCCGCTGAAGGCAAAAAAGGATGAGACTTTATTATGTTAAATGTGCACAAATGCAGGCACTTAATGGCATGAAAAACACACACAAGGCTTGGATCAGCAGCTACTCCACACGAGCCCAAAACACAAAACTGCATACCTCAATATTTCATACAAGTGCATGGTCATAAGGGCTGCTGTTAAACATATCTAAAAAATCAGTCAGAGAGTGCCTCAGTTTGTGCTAATAGGTTACATTAAAATGTTTTGGGTCCAAATGGCTCCTCACTCCCTTGAGGAAGTCATACCCTTTCTAAACCCACATGTAAAAGCTGATGATGATGATTATGTACTTGTTATTTGCCCAACAACACATCTAAGCAAACAAAGTATCCACCAAACACACATTGTAATTTTTGCTGAACATCTCCTGTTCCCCATGTGGAAGTACATTAGTGTTATTAAAATATCAGGGCTTTCAATTCTGTGTGGCTGACAGCTGCTGCACTAACCAGTGCTCTTTTTTCAATCCCACACCCACTTGCTCCCACAGGATTTCCAACCATCACTGCCTGCTCCCACTGATGCAGAATCCCATTCCCGCCTACTCATGTGGTGATTCTCATCATACGCAACAGTATTTTTTTATTTTTTTAATCGAAAATCTGTCTGACCCTTCCCACAGGAAAAATAAGATGCATTTAGCACTTTTATGGATATTGTATGACACAGCAGGAACTAAATATTGATCTAAAAATGATGGATCATGTCACTGTTGCTCTGATATCTAATGCCATATTAACAAATACAAACCAGACAGTAGAGGGAGAGTATGGAAGAACTGCATTTGGGGGCATATGGTTTTCTGGAGGAGTATTTACATGCAGGGTTAAGCCTGATAATAAAAGCCCCTCATACTCTCAAAAATGAAATTTCATCTCTAATTCATCCCACAGCGATGACGAGGCTGACTGTGCACTCCCACACACATTAGAGTTAATTTGTGTTGGGTCCGGTGGGAGCTGCTAGATCATGGTCCCATCCTAGCCCTAGATGTGAGGTTATTACTGTGGATACAGGACACTCAACCCCTACACCAACAGATTTAGTGGAAAAAGGTGCAGATTTTGTTACAATCTGAAACACCTTACAGAGACTTCATCCACATCATACATTCAATTTAACATTTCCTACATGAGGCTGGTCGGCATCTGTTTAGTAAATCTATAGAAATTAGTATAGGACAGGTTTTTCAACAGATGTCTATTGAACTGTTTGATAATACACAGGTATAGGAGTAGCATGTCTCATCTGTAGTATGTCTAAATGCTTCAAAATTTACCTGGATGATGAAGGTTGGCGAAGGGCAGCTGTGAGGCCTGCATACTGCGACACAGAGCAGCCATCGCTACCACTTTCCTGCGGTGGTTACACAGTTTGGTCATGTCCTGCTCTGTTTTGCCTAACGGCTGGCTGTGCTGTTCCACCTTCACTCCCACGGTGAAGTTGAAAACCTGTAGGATATCAGATAAAAGTGGATTAAAGGGACGCAGATAGAACTCTTTTCCTGACATTTAATTAAATCTAAGACAGTTACAGCACCAGCTGGGGTTATTTCACACTTGTGTGCATTCTTACACGAGGATCACTGCTTATTGTGTCTGAACAAAAGACTGTTCAGTGAAACTAACCCACCACATTGGTCAAGTGAGTTTAGAGGTTAAAAGGTCCTCATCATTTTGTTTAAATAGGAGTATGTGGATAGGTGCAAACTGAAGTGTTTATTATTTGTGGATGCAACAGTAGCAGTACTGCAATATTGATTCATGGAGAGAGAATGAGTTCCACATCATCAAACACGCAAAAATTTATAACTTTTACATCGGCTTTACCTTGTGAATGATGAGTGGACACTCCAGACCACATTTGCAGGTGCCATCGGTCAACAGATAGGTCTTGACCTCGTCTAGACAGGACAGGGCAGTGCCACTGGGACTAAAGGAAGAGGGCAACAATAAACTGTTACAGAAAACTCAAAGTGAATTGAAAAGAATACAGACAAAGGTATTTTTCAGACCTGAACACGCATCAAGATCTTCATATTTAAATTAAAATTGAGATTTGAGGATCTGAAGGACTTCAAGCCATCTGCAGAGTTGCACACACAAACTGAGAGATGCTGTGTTTTAAGTGGCTGTTCAGACAGTCCTGCTGTATTAAAGAAAATCTGCAATCCCATTTTAGCCGAGTAAATTTAAATGAGAACACAAATTTAGAAATTAGAATTGTAGATCAAAAGAGAGAAATGGAAAGTCCACCCTTAGATCTGACGGATCTTAATTAAAAATAGATAAGGCTTCCATAATACAGCCCCAAAACTTACTTTCAGCATACATTGAGCGTGATAAGACAAATACTCTATAAAATTTTACATGCTTTAATTTGGAGCAAGATCCAAACCACTGTTCTGTGAAATATGTGCATTCAAATTGAAATAAACTCATCTGCCCTGAGCTGGCTAAGGAAAATAAAGCAACAGGAAACCTTTATTGGAAAAAACAGCATCTTTATGCAGTATTTTTACTAGAAATCCACAGAAGCCACAGTCATCTTTTCTGGTAATATTCATCCAAATAGGTTAGCAAAACCAGCACTCTCAGTTCTCCAAAATAAATTATTTAGCTCACACATATACACATTCATACATGTACACATTAATAAGCTTTCACGTCAAAATCATTTGTCAAAATATTGATAAATATCTGCAATAAGTCTGCATGAGCTTTCACTTCAACTGAGCCAACATACCTGACATAGATCACCTGTCCACCCTCCACTCTCCTCTGCCAGCCGATGGGGACGTGTATTGCAGTGGTATGGACCCCATCCTTGTCCCCACTGACAGTCTCACTGCCTCCCATCATTTTGTAGCTGCAGCCTGCCAGCACCTTGGAAAGGCAGCCAATGTTATCACATCTTTTTTTTAATCTCATGAAATGAAGGTCATTTTATTTAAAGAGCCAGGAGTTTTGCTTTAAAATGTTACATATCACCTTGGACAAAAAAATCCTTCTTCTGTATTTACAAAGTCAATGTCTTTGCCTAAAATGTGTTCATTTTTTAAGTTATGGACTAATGATGTCTTACAGTGTAACTAGCATTCAATAATGAATTTCACTTTTGTAATTTTTTTCAATGACAACTGAATGTCACTGTAGAATGACACTTTGTCGCTGCTTATAATATGCAAGCTTGTTACAAAGAGCTTTCAAATAGTCAAATCAAGTTTATTTTTATAGCCCAAACTCAGCAAAGCCTCCAAACTCAGCTGAACTTCCTTTATGCACACATGCAACTACAGTTTGTTGCATGTATCAGTGTAGTTTGTTGTGCCTCACAGTCACTAAATAAGTAAACACATGCATGCATAAAATGGATGAACGAATGTCTCTGCAGTGAAGTCTACGGGATATCACTGCTCTAATTAAAGCAACCTGCATGCCAAATGTGTGGGCCACATGCATGTGATTACACAACACCAAATGTCATCGTCAAACATCAAATATTACAAAATTTAACCTTGACACTATGATGAAATCAGCCTAAGTTTAACAGAATCATGAAACATGCGCACAGCAAGAGCTGATAATTAATGTATTACACAATTTCAAAGTCACTTACTGAGACTTTACTTTCTGCCTGTCTTCTACATGCCCAAAAAGGTCTCACAAAGTGCCCAACATTTACTATCCTTATTGTTGCTCCTGACAATTCAAGCCTCCACATAATGTTGTCACTGACATTTGAAAATTAAAATATGATGTACAGTCATCACCACTGGGTGTGGCCATAGCAAAAGTTTAGTATAGAGAGCAAATATTTTAGTTTGCTGTCAATGCAAAGTAATGAAAATAAGAATAAATAAAACACATTTTGCATACCTTGTCATCTTTGGGAAGCCAAGATCTGTTTTGGCTAGGGTATCCACTGTCCAATGTACATGCTGGTGGGTTAGAAGCACACAGACTGCCAGTAAAACCTGACTTGATGTCCAAACACCTGGACTTTCCCCAGCTATGAGGCAGATCCTCAACCTAGAGGATGACTCCAGCAGATTTATTTGTTCAGTTCACATCAGAGTAAGGGCTTGCATGAAGATGGAGAGTCTGCAAAGAAAGGTGGAGGTGGATTATGTAATCTGACAGGGAGAATCAGGGTAAATAACTCACGCAGTAAACCACTTCCTGAAATTGATGTGATCCAAGCGTACTTTTAAAAAAAAAAGCAAAAGATTACATCAGATACATAACTCTCTTTAAAAAAGAAAACAACTTCAGAACAAGCTGCGGCTACTTTGAAGTGGGAGGGTGTGTTTGGATAGGCCCGTGGTACACTGGATGTTCAGATACAACATAGAGCAGCCGTTTTTCCAAGACGCTATCAAGCTAGCACCACGGACGCAGCTTGAAATAAAATCTTGAAGGAACTCCGCTAAAGTCGCCATATCTGCAGTGTGCAGCCATGAAACAATATCTCCACAACTACACGGCAGCTAGCAGCTAAGCTAACCGCTAAGCTAACAGGCTACCCTACTTTGTACTGTTGTCGTGACAGCTGTCAGGCGCACAAAACACTCCGATGTGAAACTCTTGCGTGTTAGCTACGGTACCAAGAAACGAGCAATGCACAACACAGCTTCACAAAAATTACTCCATAGATATGGCCATCAGATTTCCCTTATTTACTCACTGACAGGCGTTAGCTAGCGTTAGTGTTAGCGGGACTTACGACCCTCTCTCTCCCTGCTGGCGAAGTTTTGGAGTCCTGGCTTTTCTGGGTCGCGGGAGAATCAAGAGTTAGCTGGTTAGCTAACGGACTAGCCACAGAGTGTTTTGAAAACGGCCGATACTTAAAAAATAACCGTAAAATAGATAATTCCGCCGTTCAAATCACGTATTCGCGCGATCAGTCAGCTTTCGGTGTTTATGCGACGTCTGCCAGTCGGATTTAAAAACAAAGGGCAATAACGCTTCATTTTCCTGCGCCTGGGATGTCGGTGCTAACGCCAGCAGCTAGGCTAGCAGAGCTAACTGACTGAAATTTACTTGATTGTGGAGAGTCCCAACAACACTGGAGGATGTCCCGCTCCCGCTGCTCAGCTATCCAGTCGTCACTTTGCTCTCTGTTCTGCTAAACCGTCTTGCATTCAGATGTATTCCAATAATCATGACGACCCATGTAATCCCAAATTCACAGTTGCCCACTGTTTTTTACAGATTCCGAGCAAAAACATAAAAAAATAATGGAGTTTTCTGTCGAGCATGCGCACTCAGTGCTCAGGGAGTATTGTACCCGACATGCACCGGGACCTTTGTAGTGCTGCTCCAGACAGACATGAGAGCGGAGCAGCCTGATGGAGGACATGATAATGACACAATAATAACAGGCCCGGGATTCATGTCTGCTCCTCACGAGTTTGCACACATGCCATGCTCACCTGATTCAACTGAATTTCAACTCAGAAAACATAGTTTATCAAGATACAGAAATAAAGTGTAAAACATGTCCACAAATATGTATATTTTAGTATAAAATGTATTAATGCATATCACATCAGCTCATCCTTTCATTCCCATGTGAAATTATGCGTAACTCAGTTGCCAGTTCATTAGATACACCTGGTTAAAAAAGGTATTCTTATGCAAAAGTCTGCAATTAATTTTTACCTTTGTGAAGGTTACAATGTTCAGTTTTTTATTTTCAGTTTTTTATTTTTTGGTAATTTGACAATTATAAGTTTGTTTTGTAATAGCATATGCACCACTAAAGCACACTATAAAATAAACTGACACCTGAAATATTCCATGATCTTGAGTCCCTGTCTTGTGGAGGGATTCTTGAGTTCAAATGCAAATTTCTAAATTTATTTGTACCATATAAAGTTCCTAATTTAACTATTATATATACAGAAAGTGGGAAAAGGGGGTGGTCATTTGGGGCCCACAACTCATGTTTGGCCCAGGACCTGTAGATGGTTTATCTGGCCCTGATTTTAGCCTCTATAGCACCACCACCAGGACAAACTCTCAACTTTCAGGTGAGCCGTTGGTTGTAAATGCACATTTGCAGCAACCATTCATACTCCTAACAACTCTGATTTTACTGATCCCATGACCCACCTCCTCAGACCACCATCTGGGTCATGGTGACCTGATTAGATATTCTATCATCTACTCATAGTAACAAGGCCTGTGAAAATTAAAGTGTGAATCTGTAGACCTGTGCCAGCTACTATTAAGGCTGTAGGAGTTTTAAAGAAATGATCAAGATGACTTGATACACTTACACTCACCTCTACATATGAAGTAGTCTAGGTGTAGACAGTAAGAATACAACAGGTCCTGGTCCAGTGTAAGAGCACAGTACAATATTGCATAACCCACAAACAGGGCAGCAGCCAGGGTTTTAGAAACACAGAGTTCATGATTAAAAATTCCTCCTACGCAATACTTTCCCCCCACATTTTATTCACTCTTTTACCTTTTAAATCTTTAAAACATTTTCTGTAAATGTTTACCTCCACACATGATGGTGTAATGCTGAGTCAAAAACAGTAAAATAACAGCATCTTTATTGCTGGCTGCAATGCTGCACAACCACAATAATTCATATACACACATTTAACACAGCACTGATGTGAATTATCAGATAAATTTGCACATTGTTCTTTCTCTCAATGGGATAAAAGGACAAGGACAGTGAGCAGCATGACTACCTTTGTGTGTCTGTGTGTGGGTGTGTGTTTCTGTTGTCTGTGAACAAGTGGGGCAAGGGGAAAGAGGTGTGTATATGTGTGTGATGAAGACAGAGGGAGAGAAAGTATCTGATTTCCCCCTCGTCATCGGTGCTCAGTCCGAGGTCCCCAGCTGTCGCAAACAGTCAGCTTGACACATGAGTGCTCAGCCTACCACGCACACAAACACACACATACAAAAATACACGAACAAAATTATAGATAAGCACACAATTACGGACACATGTTCATACCCCGAGCCTGAAATCACTTTGGAAATCACCTGGCGAGTCTACAGAGGGCATAAAGAAAGGGGTCCAGACTGTGTGAGGGTTAACGCAGATTCCCAAGGGCCTGAGGTGAGGAGGCAGGTTGGTCGGCTAGTCTGTTAGACTCAGACCCACTGGTCGCACAGCGCTCCACTCATCGCCAGCAGGTGAAGGACTCATTCACAGAGATTCTCCCGCTCACTGGATTTGTAGTTTCTTCTGTGTGATCTGTGTGACTTTTGACTACAGGTATGTTCCAGTATAAATCTGAAACATGGGTTTTTCTATTGCAAAATGTGTTTGCATGACAAAAGCGTTAAAGTCAGTTTATTTGAGTTAATGTCAGTGGGACAGTTACATACAGCTTTGAAATACTGGTTGAACAGCTGTCATATTGTGAATGTTTTTTATTCACAAGGACTGATTTTTATCGCTGTGAATTTCACTCTTCTTCTCCTGACTGGCAGAGGTACCCAAATTTAGCTGGGATGAGATTAAATTTCACAACCCTTGAATAGTTTGGGTTGAGTGGACAGCATTCAAACAGAGTGTGTGCGTATGCAATAAGTGCACAGCTACATGTAACTTGTATTTCTTTACAAGTATTTATTAAGTGTTCACACAGACATAAGAATACATCCTGTAAATCTGTACTCACATTTGTGTCACTGCGTGTGCTGTGTCTTAACAGTACTTATACTGAACTAGTTTCAATATGACAACTAGTACATGAAATTATGTTGTGTAACAGTAAGGTTTTTATAATTATCCTCTTACAGACAATAAAGGATTACAAAATACTGTGCCAAAATCTATGTAATACATTTGGACTGAATGCCTTATGAAGGCCAAAATGAATGAATGATGAATTTACAGTAAATGCTAAATATCACCTGATTTGCTGCCTGTTTGTGTCATTCAAATGTGTTTAATTAGAAGTATGCATATGTCTTGGTGCTTTACCTGCAATGGTAGTGGATATGGGAGAATACATATTTTAACAGAAAATGCTATTATTAAAAGAATAAATGTACAAATATCTTTGTAGGTGAGGAAGTACTGAAACTGTCCAACAAACACCATGGACCAGTGAGTATATTTCCTGAAATCTGTTCAGTTATCTCTGCAGCACAAACATATGGCTTGTCCTTCTTTGCCTGCCTGCACCTCTTCACCATCTCCACAAGGCTCAACTGAAATTTTACTGAGTGCAACAGCCCAGACTGAAAACCATCAACAGTTGTCCATGTCTGTTTCCATATTCACATACAGTTATGGTAAAGCAGCTTCATGTTTATTGGAGAAAATGTATCTAGTCTCCCAGAATAAATGATCAACGCTCAACTATTTTAAGGTGGCAATTTGATACTGACACAAAGCATGTTGCTTACATCAGAACACTCTAGCACACTATCCTGTGAAAACCTTGTAACCTCAACATATTTTTTATTTTCAAATGTCCTGTTCAAGTATCACATGTTCACCTACGGACAAACATGAAGTCGAGTTTAAAAACTAAAGTTAACTTTTTGAAGATTCAAACTTTTCACAATGAAGTAATGATATGTAGCTGCTGATTTGATGTTAGTCATTGCTTTGTGTTTTTTTTTTTCTTTGTGTGTGTGTCAGGGAGGATGACAAAAACTCAGTGGATATCCATGACAACCCTCCGGCGCCTGAGAATGTAGTGAGAGAGGACGGAGATACAGTGAGTGACAGGACCATGTCAACCCCCCTGCTGTTGGTGGTGCCATTCCCCGGCGGTTTAAAATAGCCACCAGCTGGGACAGGAACGTGGTGCAGCCTCAGTTGGAAAAATATGAGCTCTGACTTAAATGTTTCTGTTCTTTTATTCCCCTGTGGGATAAAATAACATCACTGACTGCTCTGTGGGTTTCATTAGAAATGTCATTCTTTAGATGATAAAAAGTAGCTTAATCCAATAAAAGTGTATTTAACCACTGCCTCTTTCTACTGGCAATGATACACAGGGACTGTAGGCAAGCGTATTTAATTTCACCACTTTAATAAACTTTTTTTTCCATAGGATCTCTATATTATTCATATGAACCTACTCCACATTGTAATATTCCATCTCCTATGTAGGCAAAGCTTAAGGGGCAGCATCAAAACCTTACCCATGGATTGGATTGTGTGTGTGTGTGTGTGTTTTGTTTTTTGTTTTTTTTTAATGTGTCCTTTGTGTCTCCAGGTCTATTTTATATATGAGGAGGAGGTGGAGGTGGAGGAGAAGGAACCGGAACCTCCTCCCGAGCCAGTCATCCGGATCAATGACAAACCCCACAAGTTCAAGGACCACTACTGCAAGAAACCCAAGTTCTGTGACGTCTGTGCTCGCATGATAGTCTGTATGTACTGCACATTAAGTCAAGAAAATATATATGCATACATCATCAACAACACTATATTTTTTGACAGACGCAAGAGTCTTTTATTTCCCTGTTTATCTTTCAGTGAACAACAAGTTTGCTCTGAGGTGTAAAAACTGCAAGACCAACATCCACCATTCATGTCAGTCATATGTCGAGTTCCAGAGATGCTTTGGCAAAATTGTGAGTCCTGTTCCTTCCGCTGTTGCATTCCCATTAATTTGCCCTTGGTAAGACAGATATTTATGACTAACACTGGCTGGAAACATTCCTGTGTAATGTTCTCTTTTTATTCCCTGTAGCCACCTGGCTTCAGAAGGGCCTACAGCTCCCCCCTGTACAGCAGTGACCAACCAGATCCAAGTGAGTCCACTAAGTCCTGAATGACAGTCTCATCTATATCTAGGTTTAACCTTATATTCAAGGCTGTAGCTGAAGGAGACTTTGGACATGTCATTGTTATTTTAGTTAGTGGGTATTTGCAACATGCAGAGAGTTTAAATTCTACAATTACACACTACACATGTATTGTGAGTGGCACCTGACACACCTGGCTGTGTGGAGAGGGGTTTGAAAATTGAAATATTAATTTAACAGAAAACAACTGAATAGTTAACTCAATGAATAACATACCATTCTCTAATGAAAACCCTTTACCTCCATATTTTGTCACTTTTAGGTTTAAGGAATATGCTCTCTAATGCTTTCAGAAAAATCTGATATGCCTTAGCCAAAGAGAAATAATTTTTTATTTAAATTATTGTGTCTGAGTAAGAATATAGTCTATTTGTGAAAGTTAAACACAATTTAATTATCTGTACCACTGACTAACTGTTCTTGACCAGACAACCCAAACCGGAATGACCCAGTCTTTGACACCCTGCGGGTCGGTGTCATCATGGCAAATAAGGAGCGAAAAAAGAATGAAAATGACAAGAAAAATGTGAGTGTACAATAAACTTTTAATCAAGCCATAAAAAGTCATTTTTTTGGAAATAAAACTTCTATGTCTTTCACACAGTCAGACAAAGCTTATTCAAGCAAATACAACATTTTGAAAGGGTTTGAAGTCATGTACTAATATGTATAATGAAATATGATATTTGTGTAGGGTGCTGCATTTAACAGTGTTTTGTCCTCTAGATGATGATGATGATGGAGGAGGAGGAAGAGGAGAACCAACAGCCCAAAGAGAATGAGGAGGGAGGAGAAGGTACAGAGAAACTAAACAGTTAGATGGTTGGATGCTCTCTGTGGCATACTGTATACTTGTTATGGTCAATAAAAATAATACTTTCTTCATGATCCTATATTGAACATAGATTCAAATTAAAAACACACTCTCCAGAGGATGTGTTGTGTTGTGAAAATAAACAAAAAATTACAAAGTTACAAATTCAATTCAAGGATGCCACATACCCAGAATAAGAACGATGACTCGTTCTCAATTTCAACAGGGAAGCCTGATGAGAAGAAGGAGAAAGGAGGAGATAAAGCAGATGACAAGGTGAGAAATCATACAGTTCAGTTTCACTCTAAAGCAGCTACTCAGAGCAACTAATGTATTATTTTACCGACTGTAATGCTGCTTTTTTTTATGACTCAGTATCAGTTGTCACATGCAGTAGCATCTGTGCTGTTTCTTCAACAGAGTAAGGGTACATTCTCCCAAACCCACTATTACCTGGCTCTCTATCGCTTCAAGGCCATTGAGAAAGATGACCTCGACTTCCAGTAAGTTTGAAAGACACAATGCCCAAACAGGCAGTAATTACATACAGTATAAAGCATTTATTCTGTAATCTATTTAATTAAATCTACCTTAATTTTAATTAAGTGTAGACTTTTTTAAAATATTGCACTTAATTATTAAACAAAAAGGCGGCAATGAAAGATATTGATTGTGTATGCATTTGTGTATCAGCCCTGGTGATCGGATCACAGTCCTGGATGACTCCAATGAGGAGTGGTGGAGGGTGAGTTTCATTATCTGAGCTTTAATCTGAGTCTTTAAATGTGCTGTTTCAGCCTACAGTACAAGTCTGTTCACTCCATTTTCAGGGAAAGATGGGAGAAAAGACGGGCTACTTCCCCACCAACTACCTCATAAAAGTGCGTGCTGCAGAAAGAGTTTACAAGGTGACACGCTCCTTTGTAGGGAACAGAGAGATGGGACAGATCACACTGAAGAAAGATCAGGTAGCTGCACCAATGTGCATAAGTGTACATATAACTGAGCAACATGCAACATTTCTGATCATATTTTGCACAAACACTGCAACATGTTTGTCCAGTGTTGGTGCTGTTGTTGAGCTCATATCTGCAATAAAGTGTTTCTTTTCTTTACAACAACAGAAACATCATTACATCATAGTCCTGCCTTGGTATTTTGTTCATACTATAAATGTTTTACAATCAAAATACCCACTAACACTATTGTACCCTCAGTGTCAGCACTCAAAATGTATCAACCAATGTGTACAAGCCTCTGAGAGAGTGTTAAGTTAATATTGATAACACTGTTGTTTCAGATTGTGGTGAAGAAAGGAGATGAGAAAGGCGGCTACTTGAAGGTCAGCACTGGACGCAAGCTGGGCTACTTCCCTGCTGACTTGCTGCAGGAGATCACTGTGACATAAAAACCATGATATGCAGGGAAATAACCATCAACACACTTTAAATATCAGCACAAACCAAAGAAGATTTTCTTACCTAAAAATATCTAAATTTGCTTTTTGTGTCTGTCACTGCAGAATTGTACCTGCTGTGATCTAATTGTGCCTTTGACACGAAGTGAAGCATTTGATATTTTCAAAGTTGTTTGACTTTGTTGTGGATTGCATAGGAAAAAAGTCAGATGCTTAAAGTTAGTTCCTGCTGACTACACAGTAGCTAGAGCTGAAGACAAGTAGAGGAAACCTGCAGAGCCTTGCAGAAATTCATAATGCAATTCATTAACTGAGATGAAGGTAAATAATTAATAAAGGATTAATATGAGATTTAACAAATGCAGTCATGTATTTCTAATTTCATTTGACATTATTGTTAAATGGACAAAGAGAACTCCTGCTACATCTCACAACAAAACCTCTAAGTGACAGATAAAAGAATCCACATTTAAATTTGTTTTTTTTAGGCTATATTGTTAAAAACATAAACGTAGCCATTTATTCATTTCAGATTATTGTGAATGTCAATTTACATTCATTAATTCATTCATTATTTATACTGGGATGTCAATTTACATTTCACAGCTCATTCAGGCATGATAATGATCTGTTTTAAATGTAAGTATTTTAAATATGATTATCATTGTCTGACAAAATATCTAATGATTTACTGTTATCATTTGCAAGGCTCTCTGGGTAATTTATAATTGCATAAATAGAGGCTCCAAAGCCATTTCAACATGTACATAGCTTTGAAGAGTAAAAACTGCAAAGACGATGTTGGATTTGTATGTGATTTCATGTGAGCCAAATAAACTGCAGAAAATCTGTAAGTGTAAAAAAGCAACACTGCTTAATATGGTTCCAAATGTTTGCACTAATTACTGCTGATGAAATTAGCTGAATGCTTTAAGTATAAATGTTAAAATGTTTCAAATATTAAAACTGAAGTGCAATTAAAAACTGCCTGTCAAACTTGATGTTTTGACATGTTTTTCAGATCTCAACTTTTGGATTTCTTTAACTGTTCTCTGCAAATTTGCTTTATAACCTTCATTCATTATCTATACCGCTTATTCGTTAAGGGTCGCAAGGCACTGGAGCCTATCCCTGCTGACACTGGGTGGGGTACACCCTGTACGGATCGCCAGTCCATTGCAAGGCAAACAAAGACAATCATTCACACTCACATTCACATCTATGGGCACCAATTAACCTCTTATATGTCTTTGGACTGTGGGTGTATTTTTTTTTATTTATGACTGTGAATAAGTGAAGAATGATGTGACCAATAAAAGTATAAAACTCATTAGACAGTGAATCTATCAAAGATCCACTGTCTAATGCCCAGCAGGACCAATTAAAACTTTTTTGGAAGCATGTATTAAATGATTTTCACTTCACATTGTGTGGACACTGAACATAGAGAGCCTGACTTAAAAATGTAAATAATTATGAAATCATTAGGTCAGAGGTCAGTGACTGTGTGCTGCTGTCTGCTCTGTAGGTCTCTACTCGTCGTGACACTGTCATTATCTTTGACAAAGATACTGCATTAGTTGCTGTAAGACTGCATTTCCCCCCTGAAGAGCCTTGTTGGCTTGCTGCTGGTGGCTTCAGATTTTGGTGCTGTGCCTGATAAAGACCCAGCTTCACCTGCTGAGTTTGTAATGTCCTGCTCCAACAACTCCTCAACCTCCACTGCCACAGCCGTTTTCAACCTATCAAAATCCAACTTGCTGAGCAGCACCGCGGACATGATCTTAAATCTGGGGTCTAAGAGAGTGGCTTTGAAGTAGGTGTTGGTGGGCATTTCTAAGACGTGCTAAAAGTGTTCCTCGAGGCGGCTCAGCAGTGAACCCACTAGCTTGTGAGTCTCTAACAGATCACTGGCATCATTATTTATATAAGTTCTTTCAGTGCGGCGCTGAGGGCCTGTATGCATGGAATCACAGAGGGAATGGATGTCTAATCTTGGCACATTGTGCATGTTGCTTCCTCAAATGGCTCCAAGACTTTGACTATGGCCTCCATCAAAGCCCACTGATGCTCTAAGATGAACCCACCGAGGGCGATCTCTGCGGACAAGGCAGTCAGTGTTCCTCTGCTCCAACAGGTGCTGCAGCATGAACAACACTGTGGTCCACCTGCTTGGCACACCATGAACTAGAGCAGCCACAAGGCCAAGTTGCTTCTGCACCTCATGCAGTTTAGCTATTGCTTTGTCTGACATATGAACCATGTAGGTCATTTGTCTCGCAGCATTGAACACACTAACCACTTTTCAATAGCAGGTGTTACAATCAAGTGAGGAAAGTGAGCCATTCGTCTACTGTGCTCAAAGCCACTGTCTGACATGGCTTTCACAATACTGCAGGTGTTGTTGGTGCCAATGAACCCCACAGTAAATCTGCGTGGGATCGTAGTTTGCCCCTTTCAACAAGGTCACAGAGGTATTGCAAGATTTCTGCTGGAGTGTACTCTGTATCAATTGCCTGTATTCATCTCACCAAGTTTCAGTGATTGTCTGGCTCATTGGGTCATTTGGTAAATCAGGTGGTGCCAAGGGCAGTAAGTGGGCAGGGGGAGGGTTTGTCTGTGATCTCCTGCTGCCCTGAGTGCTGCAGATGCTTGCCTCATTGCAATGTTTGTAATGCAAGTGGTTGTACACAGTACTGGTGGTTAGGTGCCCTAAGTCTTTCCCTCTGCTCACAGCTCTCTTACATAATGTTGCACATAACCGTGGTCACATCATCATCACAGGTGGTAACATTTCCAGATCACAGCTACTAACAGCAGCAGTATTGTTACAGTCTGTTAACTTTTCTGTCTTTACGACATCATCTGCATCCATGACCGATCTGAGCCGAGGACGTTACAAGCAGGACAACCTCTGACTGTAATAATAATCAGCAGTTTACGGGATAATAAGATTTAAAATGTGGAGTAATCTCAGCTGCTCGAGATGCACCCCCGTCTTTCTCTGATGCACAGGTCTCATCCCCTTAGCGACAGAAGAAGAAAGCAGTGTTTATCAGTTTTATTCAGTCGGTGCAGAGGGGGTTCCTTTCTTTCACCGGCTGGGACCGGACGACTTACTGCGATGTGACTTTGATTATCAGTGGTGTCCACAAAAAATCCATGAACGACAAGAAAACGCCCTACAGTCTGACTGTGACTGAGACAGCGCTGTCTCGTGTTTAAATTCGACATTTTGTTTTTCTTTCCTCTGTTTTGATTTTTCTTCTTCTTTTACAATTTATTCTTCTTCCTTTTGCAATTTCTTGCAGATCACGCGCCGCGGGTGTCTTTCTGTGCCCCCTACAGGTGACATGGCGAAATGCAGCCACTCAAGTCGTGTCCCCTTATATAATGGCGCATGTTAACATTCACTGAAGGCGTTCGGGGGGATGCGCTCGTATATTTCTATGGCACAGAAACTCACAAGCCTCAAAAGTGTTTCTAATGTTTCGATAGCTAAAGAAATGGTGATGTTTCAGCGAGAGTCAGAGTCAGCTATGATCTTACCATTACGAACCAACCTAACTTGTCTGCTCCTGGTGTTGCTGGTTTAAATCTTGGTTTAACCTTTGAGCAGCAAAAAGAACTGCTGTTGTTACAGATCGAGCATGGTAAGCTCCAGCAGCATGTTGAAAAGGAGAAGTGGGCTGTGGAGAGAATTAAATATGAGACCAAACGTAAAGCACTTGAGTTGGAGCCGTACAAGCTAAGTTTGGTTCGTGATGGTAAGATCGTAGCTGACTCTGATTTGATTTGCTCCTGTATTGTCAGAATTGACATCACGGTTTGATGTGGCTGCCAATCTGCGGTTGGTTCCTATGTTTTCTGAGAGTGAGCCGGACACTTTCCTTTTGTTGTTTGAGAGGGTAGCTGACAATAGGAACTGATCTGATTCAGTGTGTATACTGTTGTTGCAATGTGTGTTAACAGGCAAGGCTCAGGAGGCTTACTGCTCCCTTCCTGTGAGTGAAAGCCAAAATCACTCTTTGGTTAAGGCAGCGGTGTTGAAAGTCTGAGTTAGTACCAGAGGCTTATAGAGTTCAGAATGTGGAAAGGTCAGCTAACCAGACACACATGGAGTTTGTAAGGGAGTTGGTAACTCATTTTAATTGGTGGTGTACAGCTCTGGAAGTCAAAACATCAGAGGACTAAGGTGCAAGGAGGTCAGGCAGCTGGACTGACTGCTGCACTGGCTTATATGCATGAGACACACTGGGCCCAGGTGTATCCCATGACACTAATCAGTATCCCACTTGGTTTGTAGCCATGGAGAAACAAAGGACAGCAACAGCAAAGTTGCAAAGTGTATATATATATGTGTGTGTATGTGTGTGTGTGTGATGTATATATATCTTTAACATAAATCTGTCCACAAATCATGTGTTTTTTCAATAAATGGACATGAGGCACACTGTAATGTGTTCATTTTGAAGTGTGCACCCTTTTGTGGTCACAGGCACGTACTGCAACGGAGTTAATTCAGCTTCGGAAAGAACTAATTAGACTTATTTTAGATCACTAAAACAAGGCTTTGTTTCCAAGACTGACGGCAGAACATTCAACCACCTGCACCGTAACTAGAAAGGTCGGATATGAAACCAATATCTTCTCCCCTTCTATGATTGCATCTCACTATTTCTCACACGGACTTAAATATTCCCAAACGTTCAGGTATAACTTGTCACATAATGCACCCAGACACTGACCCTTAATATTTCACAAAGTTAGAAAGCCCCGCTTGCGCAGAGCATCAAAAAATTGGGTAAAACTCTTATTGTTCCTCTCCACGGAAATCTTTAGTAAAAGGCGAAAGATTTATACGATCTGAAGAGAAACAAGAGTGTACTGCCCCTTGCTGATGCGAGTGGCCCACCCCATTCTTCGCCTTACGATCTTCACTTACGTTTCACTGTAAAAAAAAAATTACCACTGTTAAAATTATTTTGAATTGAAATATATAAACATGTGCATAATAAAGTCATCCCATAATTACACAAGAATACTGTGTGTGAAAGTTAAAAGAAACATCTTAGCCTGTAACTGCCATCCGTGCGCAATGCATTGTGGGATAATGGCGCTATTGACCACGCCTCTGTTTTTGAAAAATATCTTTTACAGTGAAAAAAAAGTCTTGCATTTTCATCTCGCCAAAACATTACGTTACTCTTTGCTAATCAAGTGAAGATGTGAAATGCTTTTTGCATAAACTGAAATAAATACCGTTTTCTGCTACTCGTAACTACTACTACGCATGCGCTAACAAATCAGAGATTACATTTTTGTCAAGATAGTGCTCCGCTCATCCTGTCCTAAAAAGGTTTCAGGACAGCCGTACCGTCAGAATTTATCGGTTATGTGGCTGTTAGATAATCTGTTTCTAGCTAAGAGTATTTTCACAACAATTTCTACTTGATCGTAGCTTACATTCCCCACTTAGCATTAAAAAACAAACGCATAGGGACAGTCTTAAGTTTATTAATGTGGTCTAGACGGGAGACGTCAGTATTGTGGTATGGCCGAGTTTCCCACGAGGCCCACTCACATGAACATGCACCCCTTAGCAATGGTTAAAAATGAGGAAAAACCTAATACAACCTATGTGTCCATTTAAAAAAAAGTGAAAAAGTGGAGTCATAAGGTGTAGGTTAATGATTGGCATGTTGCAAACACTTTCTTGGCTGGTCCTATGTATAAATAATGAACCCCGTTCTCACAGTTTCATAAACACTGGGACCCTTCTAAACCAACCAGAGTTTACAAACGCGTCATTTGCACTGCATTTATCCCCTAAAGATGTTAAGATTTTTGACTGAACGCTCACCTTTTCTCACCTGAATTGCCAAGCATAAGAACAAGATTTGCTGTACAAGTGTCGAAGACAGATAGTATAGACGACAAACTCTGAAAACACCGACAGACTAATGCACACAATTTAGCCTGCTGTCCATAAGAAAAATGTTGTTACATTTACATTATTTTGAAGAGGTGTCAACAATCTTCAAAGACTGAACCTCACTTCATTGACGCTAACAAAAATGGCTGCCGTAAACGCACCCAAACATACTCTTAAAGATGCTTCAAATTTCAGGAACTTTATTGTTAGCACAACCAACTTGCAACATTTGTTCTGAAACCTGTTAAATTACATTTAATTATAGCCCATGTTTTATTTTGTTTTCTCATTCTTAGAATAATGTTTTAAAAAGTGGTAGCCTATAATTTGAAGTCACTCCTCAAGAATCATGTTAATAAGCTAGGCTACCAGCTAGTTTAAAATGCTGAGGTCCTTGAACCTGGGGAAGCATGGAACTTTACAGGTTTCCATTTTTACACAGGCTCTCATTATGCTTCTTTATTTAAGACTACTTGTCTGGTTGGTTACTACATGGGGTGATTTGTTGGCTTGAAATTCCACTGATAGGCAGAGGCAGTGGCAGAATCTCACCAAACTTGTCAGTGATTTTTACATTTCCCGGAGAGAGCTCTTGTCATTTTGTCAGCCTCCCCGTGGCTAAAGTATGCGGGGACAGCGGGGCGGGCTGTCAAACTGTGCCCGCCTGAGAGCGCCTTTTCCCCGGGTTGATGAGTCATAATAAGGGCCGGCCAGGTGGTGAAAATGAGCAGGGAAGCGAGTAAGGAGTGTGTGTGTGTGCGCGCGCGCGCGTGTGAATATTTAATGTGCGACATTGTTTCTGTTACAAACGTTACCAATTATATCAAATGCGAATTATTTTTCCTTGATTAACTCTTGCTGCACACAATTTTCCCTGAGGCAATGTTTTGTTTTAATTTTTGGTCACGTTAGGTCGAGTTGTGTGTGTGTGTGTGTGTGTGTGTGTGTGTTGAGGGGTGGAGAGAGGAAGAAAAGATGGAGAGACAGAGAGGGAGAGTGAGAGAGAAATGGTGGGAGGGAGAGGGAGCACTGTGCCGAGTATTCACTCCAGATCTTGGGGATTTTTGAGTCTCTCGCTGCGGAATGTCTTTTCTCTACTTTTGAAGTGAGTGTAGGCTTTAACTCAGTAAATCACCACTTATTCACTCGGGCAGATTGCCTCTCTCACAAACCCGACTCTCTGGATGGAGAGACATTGCTCCTGCAGCTGGAAAATGAAGGTGCTGTGTTTGAACTTTGCCATCACCTGTCTGTGGCTTCTCCCCTCAGCGGTGAGTAAGGATCAGTGAGCAGCTCTCTGCTGATTGTGCGCTCATTATGAACAAAGGGGTTTTGTTGTAGTGGCGCTGTGAGATTTTAATTTACTGCAGTTACTCATCTGTGCTGCTAATTAGTGAAACAAATGTATTTCTAATTATGTAATCATAATTAATTTGTATCTATATTTTTAAACTTAGAATTTATTATAGGAGAATTCATCTCAAGAATTCATTCCCACATGTTCTGGCTCTGAAACTGTTCATCATATTGCAGCATTGTTGCACAATCAAGCAGTGGTCTTGTTCTGTTTTCAACTGTTTTTTATTTTCTTGATGGAAGGATGCGTTGGTATTTGTGAGTTGTATATGAGATTGTGTTGTAAGATTCAACAGTATTAATAATTTCTGGTAGATTATTTTTAAAACAAAAATGAGATATCCACCAAATGAATGAAATATATCGTCTTAGAAATTATTCATAGCTCAAAACTAAAACTGGTAGTTTTAAAGGCTAATAAGTAACTTGACATGGTAACTTGTCAAATTATTTGAAGAAGTAGACAGAGGTGAGGAGTTCAGTCAATTGATTTGTGCTCAGGTTTGACTCCAGTAAGAATTTTTATTGACACTTGGTTGAGACTTTACTTCTTGATTTCTTCTGATCTGAGGTTTGACTCAGACTTTCATTTCTTCAAGATCTTCCTTTGAAAACTTTAAGATATGCTGTTTTATCAGAGGAATGCAACTGACACTGGTCTTTTGTCCTGAAATGATTTGCTTTTATACCGTCAGACTCACAGTTGAACACTTGAATCTCATGATTCGAGAAAGTCTCGGGGCTTGAGCAAAGTTAAGTTGATTCTTCTGTTAGATGGTGAAATTCAGCCAAAATGAATATGTACCACCCTCAAAATTGTAATTTGTTCCAGTCTTGTGGTCTGTAATTCTCTTTCAGGTATAATTGTAATTTAATCTGCTTCCCTGTCTTTAATCTAACTTTCTTAACTGTGCTGCATGAGTAGGCAACTGCAGCATCTGTAACACTGAAGCTGTCAGGTGAAACCTCAAAGCAATCTAATTCTGTGCTTTATTACCTGAACTAAATGATTGTTCAGTCTTTGTCAGTTTGAAAAAGTTTTATCACCCAGGGGCTTAAGAAATATTGTCACTTCCTTTTTTTTTATTAAGCCTGAAAAACTGACACATTAAGTGTCTTTTTAGCCAATGGCAAGAATGTTCTCCCTGTCCTCAAAAAAAAAAAAAAAAAAAAAAAAAAAAAAATGCAATTACATCTCTCAGGTTTCTCAGTATTTTTTCTTCTGCAGGTGTTTCTGCACAGGTGTTGTGCTTGCATCCACTCCACCGCTGTTGCTCAGTTGCAGTCACTGTGCTGGCATCTTGACACAGAGCCAATGACATGGCTGTCACACAGTGGGCTCCAATTAGAGTAGGTGAGAACAGCACATAGTTGGAGATTTAGGCTTGTAACAATAGGCACAGCTGGAGCTCACTTGGTTACAGGAGGAGGCAGACATTGGCACACAGTGCTGGGGTGGTTAGGGGTGATGTGAATCCCACTTGTTGGTGAGAAATAATGATATCTTGGGAGCTGTTTATTCAGAAATCTGCTGGAGAATAACCCTAAACCTCCATCTGGCTTCGACACATTATGATGAAACTAGAAATAAAGTCCTAAACAACAAGTGCACCAGAACTTTTTGCACAACTCATGTCTCAATTTTCTAGAGGCATTAAAAAAACTGTCTTACACACTGCATCCATTTAACAATAGAAGTATTCTTAATGAATTAATTAAGAAAAGAAAGTCTGACACCTGGATTCACCTGACATCTGAGGTGATCCAATTAGCTTTTACCCTTAACTCAGTGATTTCTGTTAACATACATTTCTACGATTCTGTCTGTACATTTGATATTTTCAAACATATCACAGAGCTGCATGTCAACCGTGCAGCGAATCTCAGAAATATCAGTCACATAAAAATCCTCACTAATGACTGGATTTATTGGGATTTGTGCATTTTAATAGGCACAACAGCAGGTGGCTGCCTGGCTTATAATAAGCTGCTTCATCAGTCTGAGCATGCACTTAATTTTTACACTCGCGCATATTTTATATTTTCTGTGTAGTGCTATTTTTTAACCGAGGGGGACAGTCGGGTGGAATTAAACGTGTTTCTGTATGTAACTGACGTCTTCTCCTCTGTTTGAGTCATGAAAACCAAACTAGTACTGATACCACCATGACAGTAACAATTACCAATTAGTTGCAATGAATGCTGCACTTTGTACAAATGCATTAGGAGTTGTGTGTCTCCACAGTCAGTATTTACTGGAGGAATAAATGATATTGTTATTTTTAGTAGGCAATTAGTTCAGATTTTAACACTGTGAGAATGAAAAGCAGCTTAGAAAATCATGCTGATGTGAAGTGCAAAAGTTTAGCAAATAATCTGCAAGCTGTTCACCCATACTATATCATCTTGTATGACTTCAGGAAAAGATCAAGAAAAGTGAGTTTATACATATGTGTGAGATACTTTCATGCAGTGTATTTACAGAAATGTGAGGGACAGTAAGAGGGAGGAGGGGAGTGTGAATGGAGATGGGGAAATGCAATGATGAGACAAACATGAACCGGTCTTTGTGTGGAATAATAACCTGACAAGGTGAGTCCAGGTAAATGCTTAATCCCTTATTAATTTCAAGTGTGTAAGACAAATCAATTTAAGAGTGGAAACTGGGATATTTAATGGGATGAAGGGAGGAGAAGAAAAGGGATTTTTAGCTGTTTTGAGACAGCCGAGACATGTTCAGCACAGAAAAAGCTCAATGTGGAAAAGATGCTGCTACAGTTTGCATATTTTACACTGTAAATGTATCATTTTATTGATTCTCTGCAGTATTTTCTCTGCGTGTCAACCATGTCCCTCTCTTTTCTAAACATATTGATTAATAAGTCTATTCAGTATCAAGGTCGCACTGAAAAGAGGATTGAGAGTTTTAACTAGGGAATGTGAGCATGGAGGAGGACAGCCAAATTAAAATGTGTTAATGGCAACATGAATGTGACTTTGTGCGTGGGTGTGTGCATGTTCCTTCCTGTAGCTAGTCCTTGCCTGAAGGAGCTGACCTACAGTATTGATCCCAGTCAATTTCAAATTGTTCTCATTCAGAGGACCTGACACGTCAAAGCATAATTATTTTAATCGATTAGCTGCTACCTTGTGACGTTGCTACACTGAATCTGTCCTTCATTTGTGGTCATCCTGATGATCTTGTCTCTTTTTACAGTGCAGAGCTAATATTGAGCTCTTCAGAACTACGTGAGTGTGATTAATGGGCAGTGATATAAACACAGGCGTAGCATTGCTCTAACAGTTAGTATACTGGAAAGTAAATGTAATTTTCTTTTCTCTCTTTAAATCCCCTTCTGGCCCTCTCTGACATATCTTGGTGTATTAAATCGACACAAATGTGGCACAGTAAATGAGAGAAATTAAAGGATAAGCACACATTTATTCAATCCAATAGTGCATCCATTATCTATACTGCTTATCCCGTGAGGCTCACGGGGGGTTGGAGCCAATCCCAGCTGACATTGGGTTGGATATATCCTGATCAGGTCACTCAGTGACCCACTCTATCACAGGGCCAACATGTAGGGACAAACAATTGAGAGATCCCTCACTAACATGCTTCTAATTAAAGTAATCGGGGACAACAGCCACACTCCTCGTCCTCTGTGAAAACGTATTCCAGAGTTTATCTGAAGTTAACATCAGTTTCCAGCTGTCTGAGTGAGTCAAATCAAGTGGGTATCATCCAGAGTTGTAGCCTTTTTACTACGAAATTCCCTCTTTACGCTTCCACACACAGACTGTTTCTGTGCTGAGCTGCAGTGGAGCGACAGTAACACAGTCTATACTAAATAGACTGAAACTCTGGAAGAAGTGTGCAACTCAGAAAATAGTTCTACAAAATGTAATAGTCTGTTTTTGTCCTCTGCAGGTCCAAGAAACGGCCAAACCCCTGGACTTTCAGAACCAACAATGGGGGGAGGAGGAGGGAGGAAGAGGAGACGCTGTGGGAGCTGCGCTGAAGGTTAAACATATCTCCAAAGATTTACAGATCATCTCCACCAAACAAAAAACACCTGCTTACGGCTCGCTCGGCCCGTACGGTTGGCCGCAGAACTTCTCCCAGGCCCTGGATCAGTATCTGTACCGTCCTCCTCCCAAATCTAAACCTCCTGCTAAAACATCCCCAAAGGCCAAGAAGATCCTGGGCTGGGGCGATTTTTACTTCCATGTGAAAACAGTGAAGTTCAGCCTCCTGGTGACGGGGAAAATCGTGGACCACATCAATGGGACTTTTGGAGTCTACTTCCGCCACAACTCCTCCCGTCTGGGGAACATATCGGTCAGCATTGTCCCACCCTCCAAAGCCGTGGGATGGGAAGTTCTGGATCCCACGTCTCAGAGCACTCACACCAAAAACTCAGTCCTGGTTCCAGATGTGACGTCCCAGTTCCAGAGCCCCCCACAGTCCACCAGCTCCACCCCTACTACCGACCAGCAGAAGCAGCAGCAGGATGTGATGATGGTGACCGAACTCAACTGCCGGATCGAGTACCAGAGAACCAACCGGTCCAAGAAGACCAAGCCCTGCATGTACGACCCAGGGCAGACCTGCTACTCAGAAAACACCCAGTCCCACGCAGCCTGGATCTGTGCCAAACCCTTTAAGGTTATATGCATCTTCATTGCCTTCACCGGCACCGATTACAGGCTGGTGCAGAAAATTTGTCCAGACCACAACTTTCAGACAGAGCAGAACCAGCAGCACTTTGGATGACAGACTCTGTGAGGCTGAAACTGAGACGTCCAACATTGACTTTTCACACATCCTTCAAAATCATGAGTTCAGTTTTCAAAATTGGTTTGAAATTGACTGTTTTTATAAGCCGTTAAAAACACATTTTAACATGTCAGCGAGTGCAGTTTGTGTTTATAGCAGAACATGTTTACGATGAGTTTTAGAATGTGAGCTTTGTGTTGTTTGAAATTACACTCACCCACTGAAGAAAAGCTCCATGTTGTCTTTAAAAAAAAGCAGTGACTTGACTCATGAGATCACTTTGTGTGTAGTGTTTTATGAACTTTGTTTTTCTGAATATGCATCAATAGATGTGAAGACTTTAAACCCAAAAAATAGCTATTCACTATTTAAAGAATGTGATTTCTTGGCTCATTAATAAAACAAAACAGATACGTCTTTAGGGACAGGATCATCTGTAGTTTTTGAAACACAAACTGACTTCAAGAGCTTTTTTACTATGAAATTAATTCCTAGCTTGTTCATTGCACAGTAGCTTTGGCTGATTAGATATTTTTTCTTCAAAGACATGAACCAGATGATTTACAGCTCTAGTCACTTTTTATCAGTGACACAAAGTACGCATGTCCCTGGCTCCTTTCCAGGACTGATTTTATTTTCACCCTTTGCACCTTGAAAGTTTCTGTTTTCCCAGCCCACTTCTGTCACAGACATGCTTTCTTTGTCATTACGGCAAACATTACGGGTGAGTACACTTGTTTAATAATGTATCTATCTTAGTGCTTTTTTAAATTTCATAAATAGATCCCTGTGTATCTGTGTTTAAAAAGTTCATTTCTTCTGCTCCTAAGAGCTGTTGTGACTAAACCACTTATTTCTGTAAACTAGGTCAGTCTTGTCACCCCAGGTCACCTCAGCCCTGACAGAGATGTGTGCTTTGAAGATGTATCTTTTCTTTAGTTGTATTTTCAATTTACCAGTCCAGTTGCAAGTGTTACAATGTTTGTCTGATAACTGTGATTATCTCCAGCTGTCAAAAGACAAAACAGCACTACTGTTTGTCCCAGAATATTTTTTGTTGTTAAAGCAAAGTTGACTGTACAGTCTGTGCTTTATGCAAGACTTAATATAGTCAAGGCTTAGAAAACATAATGAACACAAAAGATGAAAGGAGACTTGCTTCAACATATATTTATGCTTCAACAGTAATCTGTGTATTAGACCAAAGTAACACATAGTTATGTAACTATCATGCAGCTACAAGCTGCCTTCAACAAACAAGACCCTGATAACTAAGTCACTGCGTGACTGGCCAGCCCACATTACACTTTTCATGTCCAAGGTTTTCCATAACTGCTCCACGGAATAACACGTTTGGTTTTTCACTGCCTTTCATTTAATGGATTGTTTAGAACATCAAAAGACACATTATTCTAACTCCCTTGTTTCCAAACCCCCGGTGCAAAGTATTATAATTTTGAGTGATGAAAGTGTTTTTGCTCGGGCTTACTCTTCATGAGGTTTTCAAAAGACACCAAAGGAGCAATCTTGGACAACAACAACAAAACAGAGCCCCTCAGAAACTTTTCAACTCTGCACAGCTTAGAGCACAATGGAGAGTTGCATCAGATCCTGTGACTTGGCATTTGTCTCCTCATTAAGGTTTCATTAACTACAAAGAGCAGCACAGTCTCTCCAGTGTCTTCCCAATTCAGACTTGTTATTTACAGTGGGAACAGACTTGCAACCATTATTTAAGATGTGGACGTTCAGTTGTTGAGTGTGATGATTCTTGTGTGTTTATCCACCATCCCATGCTGCAGACCCTCTTCCCCAGGGTTTCGGGATGTTTGGTCCGAGATCGCCACATCACTGTGGAGTCATGCAGGCGAGGCCTCAGCAGCACCAGCGGGTGGACGGGACAGGAGAGCCTGGCCGAGGATGACCCAGAGATGTGGAGCCTCCTGCAGCGGGAGAAGGACAGGCAGTGTCGGGGACTGGAGCTCATTGCATCAGAGGTGAGGCCCAAATATAAAAAAGGAGCGGGACAGAGGCACTGAAGTGGAGATGTTTTGTGTTTCACGGTCTGCTTGATCTACATTCAGTCATGATTTCCCTTTACTGTTTGTTACATTTAGTATTAACTATTGATAAGATTACTTAGTAAACTTGGTTAAATTTTAAATCGCTCATCTTTCCAATGAAGGTGAGTCAAACTGAAACTGAAAATTATTCAGTCACTGACAGTAAGCGTAAGTAATGAGAGCCAGCATGATTCATTTGGTTATTTTGCTGATTTATAATAATGAGGAAATTTACTGTGAAAGTTTCCTACATAACCCTGAACCTTGTACACATCGTGATGGCACAAGAACAGGACCTCAGATTGATTTTAAAAGCACAGTTCAGCGAGATTTGTCACCATCATTAATGTGAGTGGATCAACACTGACCTGACCTCTAACCCGGCTGGCATGACAAATGAAAGGGTAAACATGGCTTACAATAGGATATATAGCATAGTTATAGAGTTAGAGTTGTCAGTCTGTGCAGCCATCTCAGAAATTGTCCCTGCTCTTTTAGATCACAAAGTCATTTACAAAGCAACTATAAACCCAAAATAATTGCTCCCATTTTTCTTAAGGTGATCACATGAAGAAAACAAATCCTTAAAGAAATGACACTACAGATCTTCTACAGCCTTGTCCATGTTTTACCTTATCAGTAAAACCGGTCAGACCCAGGCTGTACGTGAACTGCTATGTCCCATGACCTCCAGTCTGAAGAAGGATCGGAAGTGACTGTTTAAATGTTTGTTCAGTGTCTTGCGTCATACTGAGTTTTCTGTGTGAAACTGGAAAAACAGTTCAGTTTTGACAAAATGACATAAACTCTTTGATGCGTTTCTGTTCAGCATCTATAGAAGGAAAAATACATTTTTATTTAACTTGCTTGTTCCAGTCAGATTGTTGATGAGTAGATGAGCTGTGCCAGGATATGACTTAAGGAGAAAAAAAACACTACAAACATACAATAAACATTTACATTTTGCTGTCAGCTGTCAGCCATGGTGGAAATTTGTCGAGGCCTTTCTTGGATACAAAAAACTGGGATAATTCACTGTGAATCGGTATATTTAAATGTGAAAGTCATTTGTGCAAAAATCACAGTATGTGCAAATTAATAGCCAAGGGTGGAGCTCACTGCCTACATGGTGCTTGGTTTGAAGGATGGTTTTCTTGCTTGGTATCTCCTGTGTGAAAGCAGCTGTGAATATAAAAGTTGTTACCAATTATCATTTGTGCTTTTCTGTGGACAGAGGTGTTAAAGACGTCGTACGTGAGACAGAAAGCAAGAAGAACTATTTAAACTGCAGGAGCCTCCTCCAGCAGTGTAACTGCAAGTCACCAGAGCTGTAGTTCTCTTCAGAGGGTTCACCGAGATTTCCTTCGAACCCTTGCAAGTCACTGATTTCATCTAAGTGGAAGCTGTGGGAAAAGAAGGGAGCTTTCATTCCTTTATTCTCCAGCAATTATGAATCCACAGCACTATCAGTCACAATGACATCTGAAAGATTTTCATCGTCTTGTGCATGCGCTGTCAGTCAGTCGCCACTGCAGGCTGACTCCCAATAGAGAGCCCATGTTTTTTTTTCTTCAGGAACACAGTCAAATGATCCCATTAGGTTCCCTCACTGATTTCTGCCATTGATCTCCACATTTTAAGTTGAGACAGAAGAGGAGGGGCTCATGGATCGTGGATGTGTGTGTGTGTGTGTGTGTGTGTGTGTGTTTGTGTGCGTTGAGATAGTGTTTTGAAATGTCATAGAGAGAGTTTTTTTGTCACACTGGGGACTGGTTTTAAATCCCACTGGAATGATTGAGGGATCCCTGAACAGTGACAGGTTTAGTATAATAACAAGGCAGAGGGGGCGGCTGAGGAGGACAGAAAGAGAGAGAGAGGGAGGGAGGGAGAGAGAGAAAATATGTGCAGAAGTGAGAGTGGGAGAAAAAAGACTGAGATGGGAAGAAAAATTCATTTACATTCATTTCCTTTTCTGCAGCTCCATCTCTCCTCTGACTCTCAAATGTCTTTGGGAGATTTGACACTGTGCTAAACCCCATGGGGAGTCAGTATTAGTTGGTTTCCTCCATATCCATCCCTTACTTTGACTATAGTCCCTCTAATAATATTTTTAGATGCACTAATTTAGCTAATTTTGTGACTTTCAGAAAAGGCCATGATGAACCTTTTTGTAATATTTATGAAACAAATGTAAAATATTTAAATAGCTTTGATTATCTGGAGCTTGTGTTACTGTTTTTATGTTTGGTATTTGCAAGATGAATAAGATAAGTAAGATAAATTCCATACTGGATAACTCAAGTTTGGATTGTGGTTGTACTGTGTAGCTGGGCCTTGTGGAAAAAGAGCAGGGGTGTTCAGTCACCCTTCTCCAGATAAATAAAAGCTATATTTTGATGGTGACAGTGTTCTGAATGTATAAGCATGATAAAAAAAGAAAAAAGAAAAAAAAGCACAGTGTGTGGCTCTGGATCTTGACACTGTGCTTGTTTGTCCTGTCAGAACTTCTGCAGCCGTGCAGCGCTTGAGGCCCAGGGCTCATGTCTGAACAACAAATACTCTGAGGGGTACCCAGGACAAAGGTAACTACACAGATAATGCACTCTCCAAATTATATATGACATTTTTCAGAAACCCATGAAATTTGGGGTTTCTGAAAAAAAGAAAAAAAAAAACTTTTTTAAAATGTCAGTGGCGTGGGACCAAAATGTTTCCAATTTTTTCCAGACTAGAATGTACATGATACAATTCAACATAATACAATACAGTGCTGTAAAATGTCATGCACTATTATGTGATATAATATGACCTGATACATTATAAGATAATATGATACAATACAATATGATATATACAATATAACATAACATAAAAATGATAAATGATAAAACACCATGATACATCATGATACATATGATATACAACACAACTTGACAAAATATGATACTATACAATATGATACAGTACAAAATGATACAATTTGATGTAAACATTACATTCATTCATTATCTATAGCACTTATCCTTAAGGGCTGCTGGGTGGCTGAAGCCATTCCCAGCAGACATTGGGTGAGAGGTGTGGTGCAAACACTACAATACAGTAAAATTCTACAGATATGATACGATACAATACAATGTGAAATACTGTAAAAAGATACGATAGAAAAGTACACAATACAGTAAAATATGACACAATGTAGTATATTACAATATAAAATGATGCAATACATTATAATACATGTTACAATATCAAATTATATGATATCATACAATACAGTATGTTAGAATACAGAATGATGAGATACAATTTACATACAATATAAAACAATGCAAAATTATACACAATATATAACAATGTGATAAAATAATATAAATCTAGTGAGATTGATGTTAAAGTGCCCTTTAGCAAGACATTTAGGCAACTGTCAGTTCACGAGTGAGTATTAAGCAGAAAATATATATTTACAAAAGACAGGAAAATTTCAACAATTTTTTATTTTTCATAGTTTTTCTTATCATAATGGATGCCACTTGTCTATCTCAGGTACTATGGAGGCGCAGAGATCGTAGACCAGATTGAGCTGCTGTGTCAGAAACGAGCACTCACTGCCTTTGGTCTGGACCAAAATTTGTGGGGTGTCAATGTGCAACCGTACTCTGGCTCCCCCGCTAATTTTGCAGCCTACACATCCGTACTGCAGCCCCATGACCGCATCATGGGCCTGGATCTGCCAGACGGAGGACAGTGAGTGAACATTTGCTCAAGCAAGAGCTGCTTAAATACAGACCTTGTGGATTCTTTGGTGTTTGTTGTCCACGTAACAAGAGATAACGTAACAACTGTTTTTCAAAATGTAATAAATGTAAAATGTAATAGAGTTAATGATAAATTGATCAAGATTTTGCTGGTTCATACAATTTTTTTTTCTAAAAATTTAGTGGTTTACTGGAGTAAACAACTTTTTTTTTACGGGGGAAACAATGTGTAACACTGACAAGTGACATAATAACTAATAATAGTAAAATCTTGTAAATATTCTAAGAGGATATTACATTGAAACATAAAAACAGAATACATATACCATTACTTACACTTATTGCTCAGTCTTACTCAGTCCATTTAGATGGACATTTTATTAAATGTCTGACAGTTATTATGTTATTAGTGTCAAAATGGTTTGAGATTTTGCCAGTATGGTTTTGACATTTTCCCACATGAAACTTGATGTTGTTATTTCTGACTTAACATCAAGAGGCATTAATGTAAATGACAAAATGTTAGTCACACAGTCTGGAGTTGTCACATTATACCACCCTCTTTGAAATAGATATATTTTAAATGCTTTAACTACAGCAGCAAAACCATGAGAAATGGAAACAATATTATTTTCCAAACCAAACCAAATACACACCTCGTGTTACTGCTGCAGATGACAGTTAGCTTTATGAATGAAGACCTGCAAGTTTTATATGCCAGACACTATGTAAAACTTACATGATGGCTTGTCTGGAGTTGGTAGGTGTATAGAAAGAAAGAAAGAAAAAAATCTATAAATATGCACTGAAGACTGTGTTAGTGGCACAAGGTAAAAACATGAAATAGCATTTTTCTTCTAAAAAGACAGCAATACAACTATACAGTATGAGGAAGATCTAGTCTTTACATGACCAAATTAATTCATGTACGTGCTACAGTTACTAAAGATGAGCTGTAGATGAGAGAAATGACTAGAAGAAGGGTGAAGGAGGTCCATTTGATAGAAATTATTTGTACTATATTTGATTATGTTAATATACTGGTGAGATGGAAGAGAAATCAGGAGCCACAGAGGTCACAATAAGTTCATAGTGCTATAACCTTTACCTGCTGAACGTCTGAGATGCATGCTCTACTAAGAAATCTATTGATCTCATTTTTTTCTACTCCACATTATTTCAGCCTTACCCATGGCTACATGACAGATGCCAAGAGAATCTCAGCCACCTCCATCTACTTTGAATCAATGCCTTATAAGCTGGATGTGAGTAATAATTTGGTTGAATGAAGCTTGTCAAAATGAATGCTCTAGTGAACTTTTCTGTGGCTCTTCCATCCCTGTCTTCTTGTATCATCTCAGCCCAAAACAGGTCTGATAGATTATGACCAGCTGGAGAAGACGGCCCGACTCTTCAGACCCAGACTCATAATTGCAGGAACCAGTGCCTACGCTCGCCTCATTGACTACACTCGCATGAAGAGGGTATGTCAGGGACTATCCATATATCCATCCATACGTCCATTATGTTGTTTTCTAAAGCAGTAGTAGTACAAGTAGTAGTAAAAAAAAAAAAATAACGAAAAAGAAATCATAAAGCAGACTCCAAACCAAGAAAGGAAAACTGAACATGGCGACGGTGTGTTTCAGCTGTGTGTGGAGCTGAATGCCTACCTGCTGGCAGATATGGCTCATATCAGTGGTCTGGTGGCAGCTGGGGCTGTTCCCTCCCCTTTCCAACATGCTGACCTGGTCACCTCCACTACCCATAAGTCCCTGCGTGGATCAAGGTGAGGGCCACAGGAGAAGTGTCGACTGTGGTCAGGTTATTAAAATAGTGGGTGTTTTCCTGTCCAGTACCATGTCAAAAATACAGGTTATTTACCATAATAAGCCATGCAGAATCAATGTTTATTGTCATGTTAAAAATTCAAAAGAGACATCTCAGGTGAGTGCACCTGGCTTTCTTTTCCTCTCTGCTCTGTAGGGCCGGTCTGATCTTCTATCGGAAAGGTGTGCGGTCTGTGGATAAGAAAGGTCGAGAGGTAACCTATGACCTGCAGGACAGGGTGAACTTTGCTGTATTCCCTTCACTTCAGGGAGGACCTCACAACCATGCCATTGCTGGGGTGGCCGTCGCCCTCAAACAGGTCCAGATATCAGAATTAAAATTCAACAATAGTCTGCAAAATCAAATAAGAGAGAAAATCCTCTGGGAAAACACTCTGCAGAACATTTTAAAACTCAGCTTAATTTCAGTAGCTCATGTATAAATCATACAAGTCTCAGTTGTCATCTGGAGTGTCCTGATACGGACTCTCTAACGAATCATTTCTGTCCCCACAGGCCTCCACTCCCATGTTCAAACAGTACATCGCTCAAGTGCTGCTGAATGCCAAGGCCATGGCTAATGCTCTGCTGAGGAAGAGCTACACCCTGGTGTCAGGTACCAAGGCCACTGTTTTTTATGATAAAGATGCACTTCAGGGTTTTTTTCTTGTACAAAACACATATGGTTTTACATAAGACGTTTGTTTATGTTTTGTGTCTTTTTTTCCAATGTGAATAAAATGAGATTAGATAAAGTAATGCTGTATTTCTGCCTCTTCTGATACACTTGCTTTGGAATCACTTCTTCATTCGCTCTGACCTAATTTGCATTCTGTTTTTATGACTTTGGAAAAGTTCACTTAACCTTCACTTGACAGTTAAATGGAAAAAAGCCAATATTAAGAGGAATTCTTAAAGAAGTGATGATAACTTTTGTCATTGTCTGCATGAAAGTTTAAGTGGAGAATGAGAAGAAATGGTTTTTTATCTCACCATCAGACAAAATTACCCCTGAGCTCAACAGAATTTCACTTCAGCTTCTCTCCTCCTTCTCTCAGGTGGAACAGACAACCATCTGGTCTTGGTTGACCTTCGACCTTGTGGGATGGACGGGGCTCGGGCTGAGAGGGTCCTGGAGCTGGTGTCCATCACCGCCAATAAGAACACCTGCCCGGGAGACAAGAGCGCCCTCACTCCAGGAGGACTTAGGCTCGGTATTTAAATGAAAACATAAAAGCTTGTACAGGATGTGTTGGTAAACGGATTATTCTTGGTGAAGAGCTGCAGGAGTGGAGGTTGTTTGGGCAGAATCTGTCAACCAGTCAGTCTTCCTACCTGTATGATATTGGAGCCTTTCTTCTTTCTCTGTCTGTCTGTCTCCTGTGATGCATCTTCGTTTGCTTTTGTCTGTCTGTTTTTTGTCTGTGTGTCCGTCAGCCTGTCAGTCAGTCTGTCAGCATATCTCTCTCAACAGCACCAGTCTTAACCTCTTTATCAACTTTATCAACAATGATTGAACTAATATTGTCACATCTTTTTTCCAAATTCTTACCTCTCTTTTATCTGTTGTCACTTTTTTTTTTTTTTCATCAGGAACCCCGGCTCTGACCTCCCGACAGTTCAGGGAGGCAGACTTTGAGAAGGTTGTGGAATTTATTGATGAAGGAATTCAGATCGCGCTGGATGTGAAGAAGAAGACTGGTGAGAGAAGAAGTTTCCTTGTTTTGTGAAAACTTGTGAGTTATCCAGTGAGAGTGGTAGAGTGGTGTGGTAGATGCACTGTGGTGACATATTGTTTGCCAAGAGGACTTTCCATTGTGTCAAAAACACTTGATAACTTGTTCAAAAATGACATGATGATGTGCACCAAAGGCAAAATAACCCCCAGTTACTTTTAAAAGTTCTTTGTAGGTTCAGTGTTGCACTTGACTTTTCATTCATTTTTGTTCTATTTAAATACATTGTAACATTAATTATTTTGCTTGCAGTCAGAGGTGCTAAATGCAAGTTTTTGCTATTGCTACATAGCTGATGTGAGCATCAACAGCTGTTTACTTAGCAGTCCAGAGGAAATGTTGCAATTTTAGCAACAGCTATGTTAACTCTTATTTTGCTTCTATTTCTATCATCTTTCCTCTACTGAAGTTAGCATGCTAATCAGCTAGCCCTGGTCCATCCCATCTTATAATACCACTTTGTGATAATGAGCCAGTTTAGTGTCCTCAACATGAGAATATGAGGAAGCAGCATAAAAACATAATAGCTGAAGCTCTTGGTAGATAAACAGCTGTTAATGCTAATATTTAGTATGTAAGAATAGCAAAAACCAATAGCACCTTTAAGGACTGTATGGAAATTATTAGTGGGAAGTGGGGTTCAGAAAACAGATAGGGTTATTTGACAAGTATGTTACAATTATTGTTGCATTTACATATTTTGTTTTAAATATGTAAAACAAAATAAAATTTGTTTTAATTACTTTGAGATATTGTGGGGATGGTGCTATTTTTTTTTTTTTTATCCTAGTCAAGGACAAAGATTAATAATCCTAGACAGGATCTTGCTTTTTAAAAAAAGTGAGGCATAATGTTCAGCAATGACTTGAGCACAGTGCCAAACTAAGAGGTTTTCAAACATATCCTTGGGACATGGTCGTGAGTTTTGTTTTGGTTTATTTGTATGTGTTTTGCTTTTTTTCTTATAGCATTTTGAGGAAGATTGATTCAACTAAAACCTAAAGCTTGTTGTTTTACTACCTCTGTCTCCCAACAGGAAACCTGGCCAGCTTCAAGTCCTTCCTGCTGGAGGACCCTGAGACAGTGTCCCGCATCGCAGAGCTCCGCCAGCGGGTGGAGCTATTCTCCAGGCCCTTCCCCATGCCGGGATTCACTGACCACTGAGGACATCACAGACAGAAAGGCAGTTTCCCCATCACATCATGAGCATACTGGATCCTTTGACTTCCTCTAATGTAACGTGGCCGCTTCTGCACACAGTCACATTTCCATACCAACTAATGACACTCTACCACATAACATGAAAAATGTGATGTAAAAGTCTTATGATACAAACTGCCAGATAATGTATCAAGTCTGGTCATAACAACATTAACACTCAGCTTTGCTCAAAAGAGAAAGGTGTTGAGTGAAATGATAAAATAGTCAAATAATTTCACTATCACATTTTAGTATTTTTAATGGCTGTAACAATCATTCTAATAGTTTCTAATAATGTTAGAAATGACAACAAGTTGTATTATATGTTTTCATTTTATTATGTTTATAACACATTATGATGTAGCACAGTCTATTAATGTATTTACCAACTATAACTCATCCTGTGTAGCACCTGTGGATGGAAGTTGGCACAGAAGCCAATGAAAACACTTTAACATGTCCTTATGTCTACTCACAGCGACATTATAATGTGTTGTAAATCATTTATTAAAGTGTTACCTGGATGTGTTATGCTCCTTACTATAATAATGAGATGATGTTGACTTTGCAGCATGTTATCACATCATCAGGTTAAACTGTATTAGCATCTCATTCAGCAGAACAGTTTGTTACACTTTGACAACTTATTATGGCGCTGGGCAAAGTTCTCATGGGCCATTTTGGGAAATTATGTTTGAACCCACTAGATATGGAACATTATCTGTGTTGTGCAGGCAAGACATGATAATGGTGATAATTTACATTAAGTTGGACCAAATGTCTAAAGAATCACACAAAAATCTGGCAGCTGGTGCATCAACAAGATTTCACTTCACAGACAGGGCAGCTAAAGAAGGACCGTGAGTGTCTTTAGGTATTTGGCTTTTTGTCACTAAGCTGTTTTTAGAGCCCTTGTCAGTGTCAGGCTTTGTTCCAGGCCCTGGGAAACTCACAGCAGCTGTGTTGGGAATTGAACACACGCTCTGTTTATAGCCACAAAACCACAAATGAGCAACAGTTAAACAACATAAACATTTTCGAACTATGTTTGTTACTGGTGTCACCAGTTGTAAAGTAGATCTTCTTAATTACAATAAAAACTCATCTTGAATGTTTACAGGTTTGTTGACTTTTCTAATATTTAAGAATCTCTGCATTGTTGCCTGCACTGGTCTCACTGTGGTACGAAAAACTTGCAGTCGAATGTTTACACTTGAAGGAGGGGGGAGATTTCATAAACACTGATCCGTGTTAAGCTGCTGGCATTTCCTCATCATTTCCTCTCACTGTCAACCTCAGGGAACAGTTCAGAAAAAGAAAATAAAAGCTGATCTCTAAACAGAGATAGAGATCTGACAGGAAGATAGTTAGAGCCAGAGCTTCACAACCTAAAAAAATCATTAGATGTAACCAACCAAGAACATCTTCACTTAGCTGCTCTTGCAGAAGTTACTACTTCAAACAAAACCATTTTCACTTTTGTGACTCTGTCTGTTTATGTTACCCCCACCACCCCACATTATATAATGCTAATATACACAGACAGTTCATTATATACATGAGAAGATGAGAACATTATGTAAGACCAGAGTCCTTCACTGTCCTCACAAAACCTTCAGAACTTGCATTTCTGTTTATTAAACTGCTTCCTCTCCCACTGTTTCTCAAATTGCTGCAGTCAGATCTTTAAACTCCCGACCAGATAAAAAGAGCCAGCCTCCTCTTTCTTTCTCCCTGGGATGAAATTGCTTGCTGTTATTTTATTTTGATGTATTTATTTCTTATCCTAAGAGGAACATTTCCTCTGAGACACAAAGTGCTTTATAAAGCAGCACTGAAAGCTGCCTATTGGAGCGCTTAATATTTATTTCACCAAAGAACTGAATGGACTTTTGTTTTGTGGTCAGACTCCTTTGTGTCCTGCTCTTTTTCCAATTGGTCTTCTAATTTTTCACTTGAGGGTTACTGCCTCAGCTTCTGCCAGAGGAATGTGTCCCCTCCGCAGAGACTGGCCCGGCTGAATCACAGGTCAAGGGTCAGGGAAGCTCTCAACTCTGTCGTCAGAAAGCACACACAAACACAAGGACACGCAGATGCGCACACATGCCACATAACAACACAAATAACGACTCATCCGCTTCATCTCTGTGCCTGTTTCTCATGACCTGACATCTCCTTTGACGCAGCCTGTGTGTATGTCTGTGTGTGCATGTGTGTGTGTGTGTGAATTTTAAGACTTTTGAATATCCTTTGGGGAAATCATTTGAACCCTCATGTTCCATCGTTCTAGGTCACTAGCCCTCTCGTTACTGCCGCAACAATCCCTGTGGCGTTCAAAAGAAGGATGGGGTCTTTTTTGATCTCCATTATTCTTATTCTCTCTTCATTCCCTCTTTTTTGTTGCTTTACAGGGAGGAAAACACAGCTGACGCACAGATGAGTATGAGCTCAGAGCGCAGAGAGCCGAAGGAGAGGTCTGAGGTTTCTTAAGAGGATGAAACACGAGTCTCACCTTCACTGAACAAAGCGGAGAGATCCTGTAAGAATTTAAGAGTTTGTTTAATGTATCCTTCAGATGTAGTAAAGGAGTTATTGGGAAAGTTGATAAAGCAGGAAAGGAGGGAGGGACAAATACGGCGTGTCAATATTTAATAAGAGAGCGGGAATAATCTCAGAAATCAGGACAATTTATGCTATCCAGTCTGAAGTTAGGGACTGATAAATCCTATCTATCTCCCAAGAGTTCCCACACATTCATATTCATTTTAACATTACTCTACGTACAGTATGTTCCAGATGTTTTTTGATTTAGTGCTTTGTTCAATGCTCAGTATCATCTTCAAAAGAGCAAAGCAAGAATGGAAGAAGCTAGGCTGAATATGAAGTCAATGTCTTCAGAGAAAACAGTGTGTGTGACTGAGATTTGGTTACTTTAAAATCTCATTAACTGTTATTTTAGTCTGCGGCCACTTTCTTCTTCTTTATCTGTGTTTCTTTTTAAAGGTTAGACGTTGAAAGTCAGTCACAGAGTTACCACCTGATTCATCTCATCAGTGAGTTTCATTTTCATCTTATACTGCAGTGTGTGTGCTCATCTCTGAAGCATGGAGAGACTGTGGTACCTGGATGTGGACGAGTGTGTGTGTGTGTGAGTGTGTGTGAGCTCAGGTTGCACACAGTGTGCTCTGCTGTCATACATCAACACCATGCTGGGGGACTGTTCAACATCCTGCCACCGCTGTCGCTGATCAAAGACACAGGGCTGCTGTCACACACACCGGTGCATTCAGACAAACACATACGGGCGCACACGCACGCACACGCATGCACACACCACTAAATGTGGTCCTAGAAGTACCAATCAGGCTGCAAAGTGACAGCTGCACTGCCAACAGATGGATCTGTTCCATCAGAGTTACTGATTATGTATTTTTATCCCAGGATGTGGAAAAAGATCTGTATCTGACTCAGTTCCAAGCAGGTGTGTGAGGAAAGTCACCTGTCTGTGTGTGTGTGTGTGTGTGTGTGTGTGTGTGTGTGTGTGTGTGTGTGTGTGTGTGTGTGCGAGAGAAAGAGAGAAGGAGAGAGAGATGACACAGATTGGCAAGAATATACTGTCATCCAAACATGAATCAGAAAGTTTATTTATTGAAAGAATTCAACTCAGTTTATGCATCTCTGCTGTTTTTCATAACTTACACAGTCATTGTGGAATTTAGTGGCTGCTAAACCTACAATCATGTGGCAGTTATGATGAAACTCATGCAGTCCAGGTCACATTAACTTGAGTCTCAGTTGCAATGCTGCAGGCCAGTGTCACACTTGAAGAATATATGAGGAAACCTGAGCTTTCCAGCTGCAGACGAAGTCAACATTGTGTTGCATTTAACCTTCAGACACAAGAAATGAAAGCTTAAAGAAGCATATCAGCATATTTGCAAGTTTAAGCTCCTTCATTACAAATAATATATTACCAATAGAGGCCTGGAACACTCAAATTAATGCATTCAAATTTCTAAAACACATGAAGCATCACATAATCTAAAGTTCTTAGTTTACGATATATGAGCCAAACAAAGACAAGGACAGTTTAGACACAAGGGAAGCGTGTTCGTGTGTGTCGTATGCCTCCTTCATATGTTTTAAGTGTGTGCTCCCTCAGGATCTATTCACCGACACTCTCAGTCACACTGGCAATATCACCAGATTATCACCAGTGATGCTTCAGGATCCTGAGCTAGGATCCGTTTCACCTTCCAGCTGCAATGAGGAGGGGAAGGGGAATGGATCTTAGTCCAGATCAGGATTTTCTGTGATTTCCACTCTGAGTAGTGAGGTTTAGAAGTCAGGTCCCTCCTTCTTGAGGTTTTTGTAGTCTGTGGTGATGGCCACAAACTAGGGAAGAAGAAGATCAAATTGAACAGAGGTTTGATACTGTTGTCTGGAGGATAATATCTGCATCCGAACATGCCAACAAAAACATAAATTACAGTGTCACAGAGTGTCACCCAAGCCTCCAAACACTGAATACTTGTGTGGGTATGGGTGCTATATATTACCTTGTATTGATATGTGGGGTCAAGTTTATTCCACGGCTCAGGGTCTTTGGTCTTGTTCCAGCTAAACACAATACAAAAGGGATAAACTGGCATCATGTTTATGAATCTGATATACATGAATAATGCTCTCATTTCTGACCTAGAATGCCAATATTCATTCTCCAGTGATCTGATACTCCTGAGAGCTGCTGTTTTGTTTGATTGCATGCAATAAAAAAAATAAGATTAAAAAAAAAAAGAGGCAAAGACAGCCAGAATTTGAGGGTCACATTCAAATGCAGTGCATTTTAAGCCCACTCTGCTGCCACCAGGACATTCTTTCTAATAATTTCATCAAGCGTGTAAACAATCACTGCTGCAAAGAAATGATGAAAGACCAGCACTGAGACGAGACAGTGCACCATCCTGTGAGCTCTTGTTAAAAGCAAATAGCTGCGTCTGCTGTTTCCAAAGTATCGTTCAAGGGTAGATCAACAGTTTTTGGATAGCAGCAGGCGGAGAGGATGTCCAAGTGAGAGGAGGTTTGAGGGAGAAACGAAAGCAAGTGGGTGCCATGTTGTCAGTAACACTCTGTTTAATTTAGAGTGAAAAGTAGTCATCTGCCCTCCATACGCCTCATTAAAATGTTAACATGTCTGCATTTTGGAATGAAATTCTGTCTTACAGAGGAAGGAGGTCTGAGTTTCATTAGTCTAAAATGTCTAAAATGTAAAATAACATCTTATCAGAGGACAGAGAGAAACTTGAAGATCCTTACACAACATGGGGTCCTCTTGCCAACCGTAGCAGATACAGAGTTGCCCCGCCCATTCCCAAACAGATGAAGAAGAACTGAGGGATGAGCTGAAGACACAGAGAGAATCAAAACATTAAGCTTAAATGTTTCGTTTTTTTTAGAGTTTTATGCTCAACACACCTCTTTGTTTGATTGACATTTGATTGATTGACTGGTTGGAGCCCACAGGCTCAGAGGGAACAGACAGCTGTGATTCACAGCCAGAGGTAGAAAATTAGTCAAATCCTAAATATGCTCAGAATTCAGAGTTTGACTTCTTGTATGGATAAATTACAGAAAGGCTTGCAGTAGATCTACTGGCTTTGTCTAAAACTGAAGAAGAATCCACCTGCCAGCAACTGTAAACTTTATACATCTAACACATCTTGTTAGTTTAATCCATAAAAATGACAAACTGTGGTTTTACCTGACAGCTGCTTGAGACTGAACTGATTTCTGTTTTACGTGTCTAGTCTTAACAGGACGTTGTTGTTCAGACAGCTATTCTATATAAATGAATGTTCAATGCTAATATAAGCTAACTGTCTTTCAGCTCTCTCGTGAAGACAATGAATGAGCAGTGGGCAACAAAAAATATGTAACTATTCATCTAAAGTTACCATTAAATAAATGTAGTGGAACAAAACATGTAAACTACTCTTCTACAGCCGTGTGTTGACAGCTGTGCCCTCTGCAACACAGTTGGACTAGGGATGCTATTTTTGTTTAACAACGTGACGGAAGTTTGATTAAAACAACTTGTTCCAAGTTTCCACAGAAAGAGCAATAAACTGAGGAGAGTTGATTATACAGTCTTTGCTGGGATGTTTTGCAGACCACTGAGAAGAAGGATGAAAATGTACAGTGTTGATTCAAAAGATATTTAGATATTTTTTTAGGCTAATAATTTTAATAGAAGTTATTGTTTATTACTGTTATTGCTCTGCTGCCAGCTGAATATTCTGTTGCTATAGCAACCACTGCTACCAACATTCCATGTCAGTTTAACTGACATCCACCATTTTGTCAGAAACGTGACTAAACAAATACATGGGCTGTAACAGTGTAACAGTCTAATACTGTTTTCAGTTTCAAAGAACTTTAAAGGCGATCCACTGTCTTCAATCTTTATTGGATGTGTGTTTAGCTCAGTGTATACCTGTGCACTTACACCACCTGTACACTTGAAATGTTTTTTTTTTTTTTTTTTTTAAATATATTAAATTAATAAATTACAATTTAAAAATCTAACTTATGTTGGCTCCTGTATACAGTATGTTAAGCAGCTAGTTTTAGGGAAAACAGTAACTCCTTCTCTTCGTTGCATCAGCCCCAGACAGCATCAACATCATGACACCTGACGCTGCGTTTGCTGAATGTCTCAGTGAATATGCAAATGTAAAAGCACCTTCTTGAATTATAAAAGGGCAGATGCAGCATTTTATTAACTGAGGAGAGGAGGAATTCAACCCACTTACTCAACTGTGAGAAACTCTCCTTGAATCTCATCAACAGTAACACCAGGGCAGCTATAAACTCACTCTAAACTCCTGTGAAGTGCATTTAAATTATACTCCAGCTGAGACTTACAGAAGCCGGACTGTTGGGCTTAATGGAAACTGCATTTTACACTTCCTGTTTACAGAAATGTAAGAGCGTTGGTCTGAGCAGCTGACCAACGACATCTCTGAGGATTACCACTGGCTTCTGCTCCATCATCCTGTTATCATGTTTCCCTGTTTACTGTTACTATTATGCACAGCTCTCGTTTGCAATTAAATATTTTACATTGTTTTGTTGTTTTACTTTTATTAATTTACTCTGTCTGTCTGACTGTCTCTCTGCCTTTGAGACTTTCTCTCATAACCTGTCTACCTGACTTTCTATTAACTCTATTTCTATTAACATCTGCTGACTCACTGTCTACTGTACTTTTGTACTTTACCTGAGTATTTCCAGTTCATGCTAATGTGTGTCATGTTGTAGTCATCCATTTTCTGACATCTCAGAGGACAATGTTGTATTTTTTACCTCACTTCATTTGTTTGAGAGCAAGAGTTACGAGTTTTTTCTTACCAATTAAGATTTTAGAGACAAAACACAATGAACTTGCCCATACAGTGCAAAGAGTAAACTTTCCAGCAGTCGAAACTAATTAAAACTAGTTGCACTTTCATCAGCTACAACATTAAATCCAGTGAATTCTAATTAAATATGTAAAAACACTAGCACTAACACTGAGACCATTCCTCTGCTTAACAAACATTTTTACCTTTAATTCTCTGAGTACACTTTGTTAATAATACTTTATGGTATTACTACTTTTACTTAAGTAAAAGACTCTCCACCTCTTGAATTATTAATGGACTATGTAATGTGTCAAAAAAAAAAAAAGACTGATACTTCTCAGTCATCTAAATGTACCCTTTCTCTTCATTCAAGATCAAGATGAAGAAGTCATTTATTGTAAATTACTTTTTATGTTGCATGTATTTAGTCAGTTTCATAGTGTTAATATTTCTCAGAAATTCAGACAAAACAAGTCTGACTAGATTTTAAGTAGTAGATGATTTTGGACACAACCTCTCAGAGTAATTCTCTGTCTGTCTGTCTGGCCTCCTGTCTGTCTCTGACTCTGGCTTTAATAGACTCTCCATTTCTGTCTGCCTGTCTAATTATCTGTCGGTTTATCTTGCTGATTTTCTGTCTGTCTCTCTGACTATTAAACTCTCTGACTCTCTCTAACAGCCTGTCTGTCTCTGTCTGACTGTTGTAGCTTGATCAAGGAGGCTTGTTGAGTCTCACAGGGATTTGCTCCCTGCAGCTTCTCTCTCTCTCTTACTGTCTGTCTCTCAGCCTGTCTGTCTGTGATAGATGCTAGACCATATCAAGCAGTTCTGGTAGAGTCTCATAGGGATTTCCACCCTGCAGTTTCTCTCTCTCTCTCTGTCTCCTGGGACGCTGATGACAAGAAGTTAAAACTCTGTCATTCTGCTCTATGACAGCAGAGCTGGTAAAAAACGCAGAAATAATCCTGTCCCCTGTAGGGACAACTCTCATTTTTAAATGTATTTTACTCCAACCACTCATTTCCTAGATTTTTTTCAGTTTAGATTTAAGAGGTTTGTAAAAGTCATGGATGTTTTTTAAAGCGTTAAGCCTCTCTCGGTTTGACTTGACTTCAAACAAGCAGCTGAAGCAACTTAACCCACTGAATTAGAGTTTAAATAAGATGAGATGAGACAAAATTAGATTTTGGATCATGTCTCCTGGTTTGACTAATTTCTTTTCTCTTATACTTTACACTCCTATACAAACACTGTACAGTAAAGGATGTGATACTTTTCAATTTGTAGTGATACCATAAAAAACAGAAATACATTACAGAATTATCAAGACCCAAATTTTAACCTGAATTTAAAAGTCTAACCAGCTAACAGGGGCTTCAAGTAAGTTTCAGCAAGGTGCCCTGTAGCCCATTGTATAATTTACATAATTCACATTTCTTCATCCTATGTATAACCATGTTTAACCATCTTTACTGCTCCTGTTAATGAAAAAAGAATTAACAGAAAACACAGATGCAACAGGTCCACTCAGTGTAAGCCCTGACAGGAGGGACTATGGACACAACAGAGTTTCTACAATTAAACCAAATGTATTTATGTTTATTATTATTATATATTATTATTTATGTTAATGTAGCATTGATGATACAGAATAAACAGATGAAACAAAAAAGAAGAAAAAAATTCAAGTTATAATATTCATTTTTTAACCAAACTCATTATTACAAACACAGGAGCTGTCCAAATGCTGAATGCATTCAATGTAGCACATCCACTTTTAATTCATTTTCATGTTAATTTGACATTTCTGCTTGGTTATTTTATTTTATAATATTTTCATAAGCAAAATTCAGGAAATTCTTTAATGTAGCTACTTTGTGAGTTCAAACTCAAACTTTATCTACAGCTCATAACCACTTTGTCAAAACATGAAAGCACTAAAAAGAAACAAACAGGCACTAAATAAAGAGTACTTACACCCGGGTGCTTCTTAGCATGCTTCACAGCTGTCCGAAATACCATGGCTCCAGTTTATATAAATTTAGGAACAAATAATTCAAAGTCAATAATTCAGACCCTTGCTATCAACAACCACAAGCTTTGTAGCCGTACTCAGACAGGATTTAAACCTGTTGTTCTCTGCATGTGGAGGGAGGAGGAGAGGAGGGGGAGGAGAAAGAGGTCATTTACATCTGATTACAGCTACTTCTGCTTCCCTTGTTGGGTTGATTACACTGTGCCTGACATTGTGCCGGACACCGTGTAACAGTTTATAGTTGAGTGATAAGGTTTGATACTTGTAAATGTTCATTAACTCATTACTCATATCTGGGTGTTCAATCAGAAGAAGTTGTGTAAGCTCCTGCAGAGAGCTCAGAGGCCTTTTCTCCCTCATTTCCTTCACAGAGATTGAAGACTTTTCAGGCCCTTTGGGAGCTGACTGGAGGAAATAGGAAAGCATACAAACACAGTGTCCTTTCAAAAGCCATTAGGGAATATCTATGTCTATAGATCTCTTCAGCTGCCAAAATCATATCAGTGAAGATAACAGTGCAAAAAGAGGGTGTTTGCACACACATACCCCACCCCACCCCCTCAGAGGAGACCCACACACAGGAATGAGGCTCATCCAGGCTGAAATGGAACTGCAATTAAACAAGAATTTTTGTTGGGAGGGTATTTTGGTTCTCAAAAATGTAGTCAATCAAATGTTGCAGGAAAATACTTGTGAGAATAAATAATAATGATGCCAAATAAAAACAGAAATACTTGCACAGAAGTCTGCTCTTGTTCACATTTTCTCTTCTTCAAAAACATTGTCCTTTTTCTCCCACATAATGACAGATTCTCTGTCTGATGATCTTGGCCACTAAGGTCAGCTGACTCTCCAAAACATAATTATGGACCACAATCACCATGTTTGTATATCATTAGGACAATCAGCACAGCAGAAGCCAACAGTTCAGACTGAGAGAGTTTGGAAATATGGAAATTCAGCTCCTTGACTATTCATTGCAAATGAAATCTCTGATTTTTTACTGTTTGTTTATATTGCATCAGTTAAAAACACATTGTCACACCAAGTGCTTTAAAGATGGTTCAACCTGGAAAAGATGAACTATGGATGATTATCAGCTCTTTACCCCAGCCATGACGTCCTCATCTGAGAGAGTCAAAGCTGAACACCAAAGAAAATTAAAACATGTAAAAGTAACATGGTGAAGCCTGAGGAGCACAGAAAAACTATTGGTTCATTTTGAATTAAAGAGCTCGTAGGATGTTTTTTTTTTTAGACATCTGAAATTTTCATCTTGTTGCTCGGTCTCTGTAAATCTCTACAGTGACAAAACAAAACAAAGATGAAACATCCAACCAACAGAGGTCAACGCAGCAACACTTTTCAGCTACAAAAGATTTACTGTGGTGTTATACAGTTCTTATGCCACTGATTGATGCTGATGCTAGAAAAAACACAGATGTAAACATAAGTGTGTGATCACTGCTGAAAACCTTACTTCCTGTCCCGTTCCAGGAAGGTGGGACTTAGCCCCTCATCCCACTGTGTCAGACCTGAGCTGATAAGAGGCTCAGATCAGGGCCTGCTCAGTTTCTCCATTTGTTTGCTGCATCATATTGATCTGCATGTGACCCTGAAGTTGATTGTGCATCTGATGCATTGTTTGAATAAGGTACAAATATTTGTTATAGTTATTGCTGTTTCTTTGTTCAATAGTAAAACAAAGCCCTTATTAAGATTTATTAGAGTACACCAGTCGACCAACTACTGAAGTGGAAAAAAGAACAAATTATTGAACAGCTCACCTCTGGCCTTCATGCTTTAACTGGTGCGCCAATGCAGAGGCTCTTTGGTTAATCCAATCACATAAACACACACACACACACACACACACACACACACACACACACAATGTGCTTTTGCTTATAAAAAGAAAAGCTCCTGGTTTGTTTAATGGACCTGTGTCTGTGATTCATTGCCCTCCAGTTTAATTGGACGTTAAAACAAATAAAGTCAATTTGGCATCAAGGCACTTTGCTTTCAACTTTACTGATGTTTCATTATGTCCCAGGCACCACATGTTTCATGTCCTCAGATAATAAAGCAGCGCCATTAAAGTCACATGATTATCATCTACAAGGCACGTATATATTTACAATTCAGAGTGGCATCTATGTATTTTTTACAGTGTAGGCTCAAAACAGATCTCATGGAATCAGCCATGAAATTTTCATGATATAACATGGACAGCATGCACCTTTAGTTCAAATAAAGACAGTGATCATTTGCAAAACTGGAGTGACAAAGTTTTTCATAACAGCAGAGAACCATTATAATGACTTCATCAGCCTCAGACAATGTGTCTGCAAATGGTAATAAATCCCAGAGTGAGACAGGACTTTAGCCTCCAACCTTTCAAAGCGTGTGTGTGTGTGTGTGTGGAGAGAGAGAGAGAGAGAGAGAGAGAGAGAGAGAGAGAGAGTGGTAATGGTAATAAGATCTTTTGCAAATGAGCCCTTGAAATTACCTTCTAAATCCCAAATCTGCCTCCATGTCTGACTAAGACTTGCCTACATGGAGAACTTGTGCATGCATGTGTGTGTGTGTGTGTGTGTGTGTGTGTGTGTATGTGTGAAAATCATGTAAGCAGGGTGACCATCCATAGGTAAAATAACAACAATAATCTGTGCACATTTAACCAATATTTCACAACTGATATTCAGTGATACTCAGTATGAAACACGTACTGTGCCTCCTGTCAGGTTGAAAGGTGAGAAGGGTGTAGTTGGGTTCAAGTCACTTACAAAGGATTTGAATAGTGACAAGTTTAAAAAAAAAAAAAAAAAGGTGTGGAAACTTCTCAAACTGCTCCTGCAACATAGTGTGTGAAAATCTTCCACAGTCAAATCAAATGCTTAAAATGCCCAAAATAAATCATTTTGTAAAGATCTGGCTGAACACACCGCCTTTATATCACACCATCGCCTTCTTTGAATCTTCAAAGCAGTGGAACAAGTATGAGTAGACTATATAGAACTGGATTATGTAGAGTAGAGAAAGATTTTGAGTGGAGTATCCCTTCAGAGAGAGATGAATAACATTAAAATAACAATTGGCCATCGATGATACAGAGACAGCAGCTTCTCACAAACTGTCCACTGAAATATCAGGTCTATTAGGTTCATTCAGCTCACACTGCTGATGCTGCTCCTGCTGATCTGTGAGCTTCTCAGTGAGAAGAGTAAGTGACTCTGGTTGGGCGGCAGCCAACTCTTCTGAAGACGTGAGAACGAGATGTTCAAGGGGCTATTAAAACTCCAGCTTGGGAGTCAAGAAAATGAATATCCACATGTGTGATGACAAAACTGGTTGAATTTAATAATATGAAAACATAAGCATGATAATGTTATAGGCACTTTAAAGGAACATATCAGTCTTACCATAAGTTTTAGCCCATTTACAACAAACTTATTATAACTGACAGACCATAGGTTTTTAGATTAATATCTAATCTTCCAAGCAGATCTCAGTTCATATCCATGAAAGATAGAGATCAGTTTGCAGATACTTGAGAACTGCTTGAGGTCATAATAGTGTTTCAAGCAACAGCAGTCTCTTCACACATCGCCTTCAAGCTCTCATGGGAAGCCCTGACATTTGAGACGAGATGGACAGCTGCCAAAGAGCACTGAGTTTATGTGCTACCAGTCTCACCAGACAAACAGTGGTCAAACATGGACGTCTTTAAGAGCATAATGTGAATCGGGTTGTTTCTTGGATTTAAAATATTTTTTAAAATACTGTTTGGCAGCAGATGTCATGGCTTCTCACATGATCACATCAACCCAAAAGAGTCACAAAGTGCAAAGTAAGAACATTAACACAAGTACAAGTGCTTAGGTACAATGTTGAGGTACTTGAGTATTAATACTTTATGCTACTTTGTACTTTTACGGTACTATAACAGACTGAAACACTGTACTTTTTACTCCACTACATTTATTTTACAGCTATAGTTTCTATTTACTTTTCAGATTAATATTTTACACACAAAACCTATGAGCAATATGTAAAATATGATACACTGTTTTGGATTAAACTACCTAAAAGTGTATATAAAATAGTTTAAATTAGTTCCAGTACAAATTTGAATAGAGGACAGTTATTTGTGATGGGGTATTTTTATAGTGTGATATTACTACTTATACTTCAAATACCTAAATGATCAGATTTTATGCACACAATTTCATTTGTGATGAGCTTCATCTAGAAGGCATCACACAAAGCCACAATTTCATCCCCAGGCTGAAGAGAGACGGGAAGCATGGAAACAGTGGGGGTTTTCTGCAATGGAGATTGGATTTTAACTCAGAACTTGCAGTCACCTGGTCTACACTTTATGTAACTATGCCAACAAGACACTCTGCTAACAGGCTATTTTAAACTCTGTAACCATGAAGACCTCTCTGTACTAGTACCAAAAAAAAAAAGAAAAATAAGAAGAAAAAAAAGTGGATCTTGTCGTTCCTCCCTGAATTATTTAGAATATTTGACAGGTTCAAGTTTTACCTTGGAAATATAAAATAAAATAAGATTGTCCAGTCATTAAAAAAAAACCTCACTGTGCATCTGTCACATCACCAGCTCTGGGTTTTTATTTTCTCCTCCCCTCCAACATAGGACTATGTGACATGAGCTCAGCCCTGCCTGGTGTTCCTGCTGACCTACAACGGATAAATCCTCCTAATTGGACACTGGCCAGCACTGTGGCACAAACAGGCTCCAATACAGAGCAGGTATTTTTTAAAATACAGATCTGCATGGTGCACCTTGAATATCCCTTGAGCTGTCCGATAGACAATTTACTTAGAAACCCCACCTAATGATGACGTTTATCGGTCCTAGCAGTAAATTTGACTTGTACATCACTGACATCTGGCAAGGTGGTAACAGTGCACACAACAGGGGGAAAAAAATGTATATATGGTAGAGGTGAGCAAGATGCAGATGGAAGCAGGTATAAACATGGGTACCATGGCCACCAATCGCATCTGTTTTTTGTTCTTTAATTAAAACCACAACGCATCAGGAAGAACCACCATCAATACAGATAATAACCAGAGAATACTGTGAATATGAAATAAGTCTTTGTATTTCTCAAACAGATCTCAGATCAATAAGCTTTCCAGGATTATTCACCTGCTTGTTTACTGTCCATAACAAACCAACAGTGACACAATAGCAGCTCCATTAGCTGATCACATATTATATGGAAAAGGTAGAAAACACCCATTATCCACAGTGTTTTTTGAGGTGCACCTGCAGTTGAAGTTGTTCGTTCCTAAAGCTGTGCTGAAATAATGTAGCCATAGAAATAAATCCTCTTTGCTTATTTTTACACATAAAAGATTGCCGTGTTTTTCCTTTTTAATCCCTCTTGTTAAATTTGAGCCAATTACCCTGCAGTCACAGGCCTGTTTTGGCTGTGATTAGCACCACTCTACCCTGCTGTGGAAACCAGGCTGCTGCTGCTGCTCTGTGTGTGTGTGTGTGTGTGTGTGTGTGTGTGTGCGCATTTGGTTGCCATACTGCTGCTTGAGGAGAAGCAGAACAAGCTGTCTGAAGTTTTGAACCGTGAGCTGAGGCACAGTTTAACACCACACAATATTATAAGGCTGCAGAGGTCTGCTGGGTTAATAATGTGGACTGACAAGGGGTGAAACAGAACAGCAAGCACACCTGCAAGACACCTGACAGTTCCTCAGAGGCTAAGAGAGTCTAAACTTTTAGATTAGATGAGAGGAGAACTGGAGTCAAGGTTCCCGCTGTCACGTTCTTGTGAACATTAGGCCGATTGAACTGTGGGTATGTAAAGAAGTGCATTAAAAACATCTTGTTCAATTGCCATTCACAGAAGACCACAGCATCAGGTCTAACATTAAGGGAAACCTATGGTGAGAAAGTGTCTCTTCTCTAAGATGGCTGACACAGCAGTTCTATGAGATGAAGTCTTAGGCTTTAGCAAACTGACAATAGAGGTCAGTGTAATACTAAACAAAAGATCTACTACTGTGATTACAATGATAACTCAGTTATCACTGTGAGGTCTGGACAGAATGCCTAGATTTTTTGTTAATCTGTGCCATCTAGTGGTGCAACACTATACTGCAACATCTAATCATATATAGATATACAGTATCTATACACTCTACCCTCCATATGCAGTTCACCCAAATTAGAAATGAAAACATGTTCTTACTTACCTCTGGTGTTATCTATCCATGAAAATACTCTTGGTGGTCCAGGTTTGGAGGCATTTATCTCAACAACTTTATAGTGCATGTTGTTTGGATTACCTGGAGTAGTGTTGAAATTATTGGTCTATTTATCAAGCAGTTGACTGCTAAACATCACCCTCTTGACTTTTCTATTTTATTTCATTTGTCAGACCAAATTTTATAGACTACACAATTAATTGATTACATAATGGGTAACTAAAAAAGGAAATGTTAGCTGTATCCCTTCTTCACAGTAACGAGGACAGAGCTGCAGTTGAATTTTTAAAATTTTTGAATGATGTGAGCACCATGAATAAAATCCCATTCACCTCCATTATATTAGTGTAGCAGCAAAAATTTGGACTAATAAAACCTAAGAAATAATAAAGCCAAAATTAACTGTATGTATAGATACAACTAAAGGCAAATGAGAAAACTCTTTGTTGTGAGCATTTGTCGCTCTGCAACAAGCAACATCTGCCAGACTTTCCTCTCGACCTTTCAGTCAATTATAAGCAGAGACAGCTGTTTCCATCAGTGAAAATATATATATTTTTTAAAAACGTACAAACAGCAAATTCTATTTACATAACGATACACAAAAATATTCCCACTGGACTTTTAAGATCATTAATTTGATGGCTGTTCAACATGAACGGTCTCTTGTGGTTTCTTCAGGCAAAATGAAAATAAAACAAAACAGTATTTCCAGTCACAAAAGTCACAGGAGACCAAAAAACAAACAGTGAACAGATGAGGTCTCTCTGCAGACCGAGAACAGACAGGAAGTGTATTCCCATTTCTACATTCAAGAATGGTGACTTCACTGGTACATAAAGGAAAAATCCACTCCCTTACACTGTAAAAAATTTGCAGTTACATTTATGTTTAGGCCAGACACATCTTATTGACCTTTGACTGAATGCAACAATTTCATAACTCTTGTCTGGGGGTTGCTGAAAGGCATGCTGGGAGTCATGAGACACTGATAAAGGCAGACAAGTTGAACTGGATGAAAGAGGGTCCACCAAAAAAGTATACACTTCACTTCATCCCAAAATAAGACTCATGATATCTGAGATCTCAGTTCAGGAGGTAACCACAGAAACATCAGCAGCAACAGTAGAACAGGAGGGAGTTAGGGCAGACGTAACCGTGGAGACGGCAGAAGAAGTTCCAGTTAAAGTCAGTGTGGTAATGGAGCTCTCGGCTGGGCGAGCGGGAACTGGTTTGGCAATCTTCATGGGAATGAAGGCGTTAGAGGCACAGTGTTCGCTCAGATACTCGCCTCCTTTCTCCTCATACTCCTGTCTGCTGATCCATCCCTCCTGCTGCCCCTCCTCCAGGTGGATGCTCCAAGGCCCAGTCTCTTGCCCCGTACCAGGCGTCCAGGGCTGGCTGTGATGCCATGGTCACCTGGGAACAAGTCAATCAGAGTTCAAATGTGTTTGAAAACAGATCACCTCTGGATTATCTTAACCACTATCATCTGAAAACTGGTTGACCAGTTTATCCAGAGGAACTGGTTTCCCTGGATCTGGGCTTTTTGTCTTACTTTTCTTTTTTTTCTTTTCACATCACTTTCAGCACTTTTTATATTTTATAAAAACAAGAAATTCATCATTATTTATACATATATATATATATATATATATGTATGTAAGGATCCAGTTGAGATGTATTTGGATGTAAGCTGTGTCAGTACATGTTTCCACTGTAAGCCTGTGTGATAAACTTGTTTAACTTGCAATCTAATAGGACTGTGTGTGAATATACTGGTGTGTGGAATCATTTAGGTACATTAGATCATCTATATTCTGTGTAAACAAACACTTAAATTAAATTAGTTCAAATGTATCTTTTTATTTTCATTTGGGGTAAAATGGTTGAAGTAACTTGACTAAACAGCAAATGGAAGAAATTTTGCAGCCAAGATCTCAATTATTTACAATCAAACAAGAGGTGTTTTCGGCTCAAACATGTGAAGTGGGATATGATTCAGAGCCTCATGGTTTAGCACATTAGATTAGGAATGTGTAATGATAGAATTTTAAAAAGGATACAGGTTGTACCTTGAAGTGTGACTGGAAAGGCCTCATAGCCAGCAGCTCTCGCTCCACTCTCTCCTTCATCCCGGGATATTGCATGTTCCCCCCTGTCAGAAATACATTGCTCACCAGCGCCTCCTGCTGCTCTGGAGAGTACCTGTGAAAAAAACATTAATTGGTCAAAGTTGTAACCTTTCACACATAATATTTTTAAAACAACTACAGTTAAAAGCTGAGAAATTACGTTACAGATGATAAAGAATTTGCATAATTTATATGTGTGTTTGCAAGTCTTCGTATGTGTCTGGCTGCGTGTGTATATGCATATGGGAACTTTTTTTGTGTGCAGGTGCCACACTGTATCATTACCTGGCCAGGACGTACTGCAGCGTCTCCATCAGTCCCATCTGGTCCTCTCCAGTCAGCGAGGGCTGGAACAGGATCTCTGGACACCGCAGACGCTCTGTCCCTACAAACAGCTGGTGGTACTCCGCCATGTTGAACATGGGCTGGAGACAAGATCAAAGTTATTCTGTGCTGATATAAGTGTGTGAGAGATACAGACACCAAATACTTTAGCTCATGAGCAAAGTTAGCCAGTTTCATTACTGTTCTGGCACAAAAAAGTTTTCTCACTCATCCTGCTGCATATTAAATTAATGAGGATCTAAATATCTGTCTGGGAAGCTGCAGTGTCACCGTGCCACTACCTGAACCACATTAGCAGGTTTTTCTGGCAGCGTGTCCTCAGGGAAGTCAGGATCCATCAGTGCCACTCCATCTCCCTCGTCCATCGGCTGCTCCAGCTCAGACACCTGGCAGAGAGCGACAGAACAGCCTCAGGCTTCATGTCAGCCCGCAGTACATACGCTGCAGCAAACAAGGACCGATCCTCTAGAGCCCCCCAGCACATTCATGGTAATGACATGTACACCTAATTAATTATTGGATCATTTGAATTTGACTTGAGCTCAGTGGCTGCTAAGTTTAACAGCAGCTGTCATTTTTATATATATATATATATATATATATAAAAACTACGCTGTAATGAATACACTATAGTTTTACCATTTCGCTTCCTCATTAGTGCTGGACACTGAGAAATTTACATACTTAGCTTAGAGCCAAGTGATACAGTGCATATATAGAAACACTGCTTTTTTTTGTGACTGCCATGCTCCATAGGACTGGTTTAACTTTTTTTAACTTCTCAAATGTTTTATCAGACACGTAGCCATAAAATATGGACACAGCGCTTACAAAATAACAAATAACAAATGCAGTAGATTAACACCCACCTCCATCTTTCCGTCTGCTCCATCGCTGTGGAGCAGTTTTTGTCTTCCCTGCTCCACAGCCAGCTGCAGCTTGTTGATGTATGACTGCAGCTCCTCAGCTGAGTCCATGTTGAGCTCCACCAGCCTCTTATGAAACTGATCCAACAGGCCGTCATCCAGCAGCTCCTGGACACAGAAAACTCATAAAACATGTTGTACATTCTTATAATTACTGTTGTAGGTGTCTCGCATAGCCAGATGAACAACTGCACATATAAAACACCAGTTAAAAAACCTAAAAAATATCACAATAAACTGTAAATGACACAATAGGCTCCTTGCCTGCACTGCCAGAAGTCTGTCCAGCCTCTCTTGGTCCTGCTGCAGCTTCTCTTCCCGCCGACGGGCATTGATCTCCTGAAGCCGTCGAAGCTGCTGAGCTCGTCTCTCCTGCCTCTCCTCCACGCTCACACCGCCGCCCGGCACCTTACCCGAGAAGGGAAGCTGCATACGGTGAACCTCCCGCTCATAAAACTCTGGGCTACGCCACTTTTCCAGCTCTGTGGGGAGCACAACATGGAGGAAATGGAGAGTAAGTACAGAGGAAAGGAGGTACATGTTTAATCTATGACCACCTGCATTTACAGCAGAAACAAGGAGAAACTTCATGTTTCTGAGCAGTTTATTAATGTACCTTGAGATTAACTTGGAGGTTTTCAACTATTCAGAAACATAATGGTTATTTGATGATGTAATGTGGAGCTGTAAATTTGCCAAGAGAAGCTCTTAAGTGTATCAGTGTAAACTGTACCTTCATGATAATCCACAGCAGTGTAACTGTGTTCATGCAGCAGTTCCTCCATGCGGCTGAGTGTGATGGCAGCGAGGTGACCTGGGTATTTCAGCTGGAGGAGGCGCTGCAGGTAAGATGCTGCTTGACTCCCAGCCACGTTCACACGCTTACAGTTCACCGCATCCAACCTTGAATCAAAACCATTTCAAAATGAATCTCAACACAACAAACTGTCCAAAGCAAGTGAGTCAAAAACAAAAGGTCTCCTACACTAAGGACATTTAAACACATCCCAGTTGGAAACTGATGTAACTGATGTAAATGATTACAGCTGAATTCCATTTAGTTGCCTCAGTTTCAGAGTCCTGGTATTGTATGTGCTGGCTCACACTTAACTTTATATACAGAACAAAGCCATCATTAATGTAGTAACACCTGTGCTTTTCCTGTTATGACAAGTCAAAATTCCTGTTGTGAAAAAAAGTTTATCAGGTAAAAAGAGCCAGAGTGACTGAGCATTTCTTACAGAAAAATATAAAATGAACAGTGAAAGGGCAAATGCAACACACTGCCTCACCTGCCGTTGATAACTGGCAGGATGTGTGAGCAGTGGTATCCTGAGGACAGAACAAGGCCTGTGTGGGTTGGACGGATGTTTCTCTGGGTGTTATTGTGGTAGAAACTGTACAAGCCGTCCACGCCGTAGGAGACGTACGGGACACGGTAGCACTCAAAGAGCAACTCTGACATCATCTGCCGACAGTGCAGCGGGTTACAGGGTGCTTCTGTGAGCACGATGGGGTGCTCCACACCGCCCTGCAAAAAAGCATGGGAAGCTAATGTTATCATCTGGTATCACATATTAAACGGCTAAACATTACCAGTGTGCATTAGTGTAATTGAGCAAAAAATAGCAAAATGAGCTGTTGTCTTTTGTTTTATTCTTAATGTGTGTTGTCATTCCAAAGGCACATTATTGGCAGAGCTGGTTTAATAAATGAGAGGCACACCTGCCACTTTGCCTCAGTGGTTAGAGTAAAATGTCCACCTGTCAGACTAGGAATAAAACACCTTACTGTACATATGAACTGTGTAAATCTGTGACATTTACATTTTGTATTTTTGGAGCATTACTGTGGTTAACCTCAAGCATTTTGTCTGGTTGAATTGCCTTTCCAAGTGTATTAATGCATTTTACATATTTACATTCTACATATTTCGACAACAACAACTGTGATAAGTAAAAATCGAAAAGAGATATGGGATTTAACTGAAGTGTAGTAAAGTAAATTATAGTTTGTAAACTGGCTTTACAAAAGCCAAACTTTTCCTTCTCTGGTCAAAAAGGCAATGATATGAAAAGAAAATACAATAAATTCACTGGTCTTCCTTCTCGTGACATGGACATGGACGCACATTTGCTAAGGGATACTATTTTTGCCAGCCCTCCAGCAATAATACCTCAGAGGCGATGCCCAGATGTGTAAACACATAGTCGAAGATGAGCTCCTGGATCTCGAAGTTGACCACGACGTTTCGGTCGAACTGGCTCTTCAGCAGCCACCGAAGCGGCTCCAGGTTGGGGATGTCGTTACCGATCTGGGTCTCGCTGCGGGCGGCCCCTCTGCTCCGCGCCGCCACAGACCTGAAGAGCAGCCGCGGAGAGTCAAACTCGGCCGCTGAAGCCGCCCAACCGGCCCGGGTCTGGAAGGAGCCGTTATCTATCACTATCGGGACCGGTGTAGGGGTCAGACACTGGGCGGGAAGTTCAAAAATCGGGTCGGGGGAGGCTTTACAGTCCTGAAATGAGAAAATTTGGCAAACCGGCCGGTCTTGGGAAGCCATTTTGAAAGTGGGCTTCTGCAAAATACATTCGACTGGAAGCTTGGTGCCACCTACCTATCGTTCCGCCTAAACATAAAGGCATTGAATCTGTGTAAAGCAGTATGCAGAGAAATATCTGAGCAGAACTTGAGCTAAAATAAGTAAAATTCATATTATAAAGTATAAAATAGAATGATAACATATATGTTTTGACTTGACTGTTTCAAAAATCCAAACAAAATGTCCCCACATTTTTCTGACTCATGTTTTAGTTTCCAGCCAAACATTCTCTGTTTGTCTGCAATGCAGCAAAGCTTTGTTACGATAATGTATTGTGTATGAATACCGTGTGTTTGCGTTTACAATAAAGGTGAATTATGAAAAATATCTATTTTTTACCACCAGAGGTCGTACTACACTCAATGTAATAAGACCTTGTGAGATGAGACAGTGTTTTATCCTTGGATTTATCATGTTTTGTCGCTCTGTATATAAACATCATACATTTCTATCTCCTATCAAAATATTGAAAGAATTTTAAAGTTCTGTGTATAAAATTGTAATTGCAATTTACTGTCATTTACACAAGACAGACATTCAACACTGACCTCTTTCCTTGTTTGGCCTTGCTGTACAGCAACATTTTGCTCAAATCCATAGACCTCGATTTTAAATTCTAGTGGAGGCATTGAAATTTCCCTTTAATAGAATGATGCAGACATAAAAAAAAAGCCAAACACTGATCTCAGAGCTATTTCCAATCTTTGTGCAAACTAAAATAAATGTTGCAAGTCTCACCACCATTTTCTTATTATCACCTATTACCTCAAATGGGGTCAACTGGACATAAATGCTAGAAATGGATGAGTCCATTTTGAAGATAAATTGTAACCATGTGAACAGACATTTTCCCTCAGGCCTGAGATCCCTGATTTCTTTCTGTCTGCCATCCTGTTACTCTCAGCTGACCGGGTGAAGCCTCAGCTGGTGATGTGGGACACCTGCACATGAGAGCAACTGTATGTCCCAGTAGGCTTCAGTTCAGACCATTCAGTCTATGCACATGTTGGAGATCTCACACTCTGTGGTTTTCATTACCCTGCATTACATGATCTAATGTAATGCCCAATTCTCAAATGAAGGTAGGTAGATGATTGTATCTAAAGTAGCAACACAGAATTTTTGAGTTTCATTGATGCTTTTGTTCAGCAATCAGTTTAAATAACTGAAGATTAATGCCAGAGATAAATATGATATTCTATATTATACAATACAGGAAATGGAGGCATCATTATCTTTTGCTCATACAAAAGTAGTTTTCAATATTTCACATCACAGCAGTTTTAAGCATCCTTCATGTGCTCCCTCTTCTTGCCATGTTTTTTTAATATGTTAAACCCCTTCAAAAGTGCAAGGTTAATATCCATCTTTACAAGGGCAGTGTTAGACCCCACAGAACTTTCAAATTCTACTAAAATTCCTAAATATGCCAAATAAGTCTTACATTTTAGACATAAAGTAATGCGTGAGACATACACAATATTTTCATTTGATGTAATGCTGCAGCAAATGGCTACTTGGGCTTTAATATTTTGTTCAGTCTAGTGTATATTGTATTGAAATGTAGCAACAAAAAAAAAAATTTAACAAAAATAACTATGCCCGTCCTATACATTTGGGGACATTATATTTTTGTTCCTGTGATTATTGTTTTTTTATTTATAATTTTATTTATGTATGTACAATATTAGCATTATTTTATCTTTTGAGAAGAACATGAATTGAAAATTGGAGGAAGTGTATTATGTGGATTGAGTGGTTTTATTTCCTGGACAGCACAGATATTTGGGAGCAGAGAATGTAAAGGATGAAGAAAGGAGTGTGTGTGTGTGTGTGTGTGTGGGAGGGGTGTTACTGTATGAAGCTTGATGGTGTGTCACTGAAGCTCGAGCACAGTTCACTGCTCAGGCACAAAGCTCTAAGTGACTGCCGTCCCCCTCCTCCTGATGCTAATAAGCAGATCTGGGTCAGCTTACCCTCTCAAGCACACACACACACACACACGCACACACATACAATCGCATACACGCATCCGCACCCACACACCCATGCACATAAGGCCACAAACTCATACAAATACACCCCCATCTATGTTCTCTCTTCCAAACACACACACACACACACACACACACACACACACACTGGCGTCCATTACTCCCAAGAGGCAAGACATGACATTGTGCCGCTGTCCGTGCACGATGCTCGCAGCTCTCTGCTTGTTGTGCTTGTCATCCAGGCAGCAGTGATGAGGCACAGGGGAACTAATAGTCTACAAGCACTCTGGGACTGCCGCGCGTGATGCCAAGCAGCCTCCATTTTGTGGAGGAATGAACAGACTGTTAGACTGGGGGGGGGTAATGTTAGATATGGCCAATTATGATGAGTGTTCATGAACAATACTATGATTTGATCATGTCTTTCATTATTTTTAGTGTTAATTATTTATTGTCTTTAATCTTATTTTTGGGTGGTTCTTACTGACTGTGATGTGATTAAGCAGAAGAGAGGCAAGTGGAAAATTAAATGTTATTGATGCATTTATTATTAGATAATGTCTTGATTATATTGATTATATTTATATTATATTATATTATATTTCTTGTTTTTTCACATTGGCAGTAATAGGACTGTTAAGCATCCTCTTCAAGGATTAGAACCACCAGCTCCTAAACCAAAAGCTCACATCTGGTACATACTGAAGGTCTTCACCTCTCCTTCAAATGCTGTTTATGTGGAGGCAGGAAAAGACTGTGATTTCTCAGTGACAATATGCTGGGGGTTTTGTTTTTTTTCCTTTTTGCACAACGCTGTGAGGGGAAAACATCTGTCAGTGATGATTATGTGCGTGATTATGAATCACACAATTGTGGAATTATTTCCATTCTGCTGTCATGACAACACAGAACATTCTTTTGTAAACATCAGTGTATATTCTGGAATCAGAAGACGTGTTTTTGTAATTCAAAATGTAATTTTATCTGTCTTGTGTCATTATGATGTAACAATAGCAATATCAGTTCATATTCAAATTTGATTTATTGGAGTGACCATGATTAACTTCAGTATCACCTCAGCAAATCAATCCCAATTTGTTGACAGGTTCAGATCATTATTCACGGGGGCAAGAACTCCTATGAATTATCATGTTATGCTGCGAATGTGAGAGTGACTGGCTAAAAACAGTCAAGACAAAAGAAAACCCTGTGTGAGTGTGTGTGTATTAGTAAGTGAAGGAATGACAGTTGGAGGAACAGAGCCCAGTTTACGTAACAGTCCTGACTCTGAGCACTTCTGATGTATCAGAGCCACACTGCAGACAAAACCCCCTGCAACCTCCATGACTCTCTTCCACACCCTGTCACGCCTGCATACACACAGTCACACACACACACACACACACACACACACACACACACATTCTTCCTCTTTGAGACACATACACTGTAACCTCTATCTCTTTGTCTTTCTCTCCCTCTCATACACACATACACACACAGTCTGTCACTACTGTTCTCTTCAATCCCTGGCCCTGAAAGCCCAGCAGATCTTTTTGGGCCATAGAGTGATTAATGTGTTTGTGCACCTGTCACTATTCATGCATTCATGCATGTGTGGGAGCGTGTGCATGTGACTGTGTGTGGGAAGGATATTTCTAAAAATGCAAATATTAACTTTTTTCAATTTATTTGAGTGTGTGTGTGTGTCAGTTATTAAATAATACGGATATGTCTACAGTTTCAATATATTCGTCCACTGTTTTTAGAGAGCAAGAGCTTAAAATTGTAACTATAGTTGGCCCTGCACACCCAGTCAGGTTGAAGTTGGATGAGGCTGTGCCATGATCTGACTGTTCACTAAACCCCACCCCTAAACAGCAATTGTCCAATCATAGCAGCCAGAACTAGACATGGCAGGCTGGTCAACCTTTGGTTTTGATTAGGTCAAAGCAATGAGCATGGAGCTCTAAATAGAGTGATACGTGGCATTTAATAATTGTACTGTACAGTGTACTGTCTTCTCAAGCTTTTGCAAAACACAATGGCCAAAGTGTAGGGAATGCATTAAATTTGTGCTTTAACATAAGCTGCAAACATTAGCTTGTCAAGCTAATTAGCTTGCTACATTAGTAACCTAGTGTTGCTTTCAAAACCACTGAGTGCTAACTACATTATTTTTTGAGTTGACAGATTGCAGTGAAAAAGACACAATTTAGGACTGGACAATACATCTTGTGAGAGCAAGATGTTGAAATTACAAACATTAAAGAATAAATCTAACCACTGTGTTGCTTGTGAAAGTAGCACATGTTTTGCGATAAGCATCTAAACTATACAGTAATTTTAGAGGGAATTTAGCAACAGTAACAAATTAGGGTGGGATTTAAAGTGTCATTTATTCCGTCCAATTCAATCAAAGCACAAGGAAAGAATAGAGTTCCCACAGTGAAAGGCTGCAGGCTAGATGTCAATCAAGTGCAGTTTGTGCACGCCCACACCGCCCTGGTAATCAGCCAACATAAGTGAAAACACCTGTGGTCCACTTCCCCAAAAAACACACCATGTTAACAGAATAATATTTTATTGAATTTTGTAATATACACCAAGGAATCACATCCCACTTGTCTGTTAGATAGCAGGACATCTCAAAAAACTGTATTGATTATATTGACACTTATATTTGAACGCTACCACCATAAGGCCACTTTTAAATCCTGTAATTAGATGGAAAGTCAGACAAAACTTTCTTCAGTCTTTGAGTGTAAGCCACTTTCATTTCCACCTATACACTTGTTATGTTTTTTTATTTTTATGTTTTTTATGTTTATGTTATTTTTATGTTTATTTACCTCTGTGGGCCTATGTATCGCCTTGATTTCCAAATTCCTGTAAGCATGACCTGATGGGGCCTTTTCACAGCAGTCAATTTGACTTGTTATTAAAGTGCAGGTGTTGCCAGTAACATTAACAATGGCTCTGTTCTGTTCAAGTGTCCCAGTAAGACGTGACAGTGTGACAGTGAGCCAGCATGAACCAGGACCCTGAAACTGAAGCAGTTAAATGGAATTCAACCATCAGTAATTGTACTATTTACCCCCGCCCTCCTCCTACTGTTAGGCTACATGTCAAAACATCTGCAGTGAAAATGACTTATTTTGAAGGAAAGCATTCTGCAGTTACAACTACTGAAGCCAAAACTGAGATACCATGTGCACAGAGGTTATTAATAGCATAGTCTAGGTAGCTCCACAGCAACATGGTAAAGTTAAATAATCAAATCAATGGTCAGGGGTCTGAGTCACTTGAAATTTTCTACAATGTATTCTTGAACAAAGCCCTAAAATACCCATGATTTAGGTAAACTGTTCTCCTAACATCATGGTCACCATCAGCCAGTCAGAGTTATCGTACATCTGGATGCAGAATGCATGTTTTTCAATCTAATATTAGCAAAATGACAATGACAGTAAACAATTGTATTGGATTGAAAAAGGCAAACTCTCTCCACTCTGCAGTATTGGTAAAAGCTAGTGCTATGACTGTTCTACAGTTTCTACTTCGCTTTTTTTCCACTCTGACAAAAAGGTTTGGCTTGAATACGTTTAATTCTTCTTCTATCCAAGACTTTCAGACACACAAAAAGCAAACCTGTGCTGACAAAATCTCTTTTCCCCCAAAACCTCAATGTACACACACACATGCACACACACACCCTGTCCAATTACTGTGGCCATGGCAACTATCAGAGATTATTGCTCCCAGTCAGGGCTGCACGGCTGTTAGACGAAGCTATAAGCCCCTCCATATCTCAGGCCTACACACACACTGAACCGAGCGCGCTGCAAGCATACACTCCCTTCTCTGAGTGTCTCTCTCTCGCTGTCTCTCACTCATACACACACACACACACACACACGAACCGAGCCTGAATTAATCCTTCTCTTTGTAGCATTAGAAGCTAAATTGGTCGCCCCAGCAACCAATCTCAAAGCCCTTTCAAAGAAAAAAGGCAGACTGGAAATCCATTTTGTCATGAGGAAATAGCTTAGAAATACATCCATCGTGTTGGAAAGAATTTAATGTAGACTGGTGTATTTTTTTTTATAAATTTGTAAAACTATTTTCTACTTCTTCCGCATTATTTTTTCTACCTCTTTCGTGCACGTTTCTCCATAATCAGTTTCATTTTTGAAAGATTTTGGGTGAGGCTGCATGTATTTTTGCATGCTTGCGTTTTTGTTTTTTTGCGTGTGTTTGCGTGTGTGCGCGCGCTTGTGACGTTTCCTGTCCCAGCGTTTGTCCCGAGGTTTGTGTGCATGTGATGATGGGGGAGGGAGAGATGCCTCAAGGACTCTCCCGATTTCCTCACTGCCCTACACGCACATACACACACGCACATACCCTCAGACGCTGATGACACACACACACACACACACACACACACACACCAACAAACATTGTGTTGGCCTGAACGCAAACAGCAGCTGGCAAAGCAGCCCAAGCCAAGCATGAAAATATGCGGAACTTTCTCTGTCCTCTGGCTGGTGTCTAAATTTAGAGCTCTCGTCCATTTTTTTTTTTTTTTTTTTTTTTTTTTTTGTTTTTTGTCTTGCGATGCTGCTCATACAATGTTGTCTCGTGCTTCTTAACACTTTATTCTTACCGCTCTATGGCAATTTGAATCAGCCTTGAAAAAAAGTCATTAAAAAAAATCCTTAATTTAAAAACATTTTCGGTGTTTTTTTTATTTTATTTTATTTATCATCGGGACTGTCTTACCACAGTGGGCTACATTTCTGCAAGCAGGCTGGAAAAAAAAAAGATGACAGTTTTGCTCAGCCGTGTCACAGCCGATTATGGAGGCAAAGACGAGGTGCTTCGTATTCCCGAGGATTAGAGCTGAGGTGGAGAAGACATAACTCTCTCCTTCATATTTTTTTTCTTCTGTGTAGATCTTTACTAAATAAATCTCACTAAAAGACAAGAATAAATAAAGAATAAAATTTGCTATAATCGATAGTATAATCGAAGTGGATGGTGTGATAAAGGGCGGACTTGTTTTCTTTCTGTGTGAAGGGGGAAAAGGCTGAGGAAGAGTCTGAGCCCGTGTTTTTTTTTCTTCCTTTCTGTGTTGAAGGAGCTGTCCGTGGTGCTGTCGGTGGTCTGTGCAGCAGGCCAGCTGCAGGATGTTCATCATATCAGCAACGAGTTGCATCCCTCCACAGCCTGCTGAACATGCACATCTGGAATCAAGCTGTTAAATGAGCAGGAAACTTCTAAAATCTGTAGCCGCGTGCATGCGTGAGAAATTCATACATGTAAATCCTGCATTAATATAAATGTTTTCGTTTTTTATTACTGAATGAAAATTTGTTAGAAAAATATTAAAACGTTCTTGGAAAATACATTACAATATTTTCTATTGGCAAAGATAATTTGCAATGTTTAATTATTCCCAAAAATATGGAACATAAGGTCTTTTGTCTTTACATTAAAAAAATTAATCATGGGGGTGTGTGACTGTGGGTATGCTGTACTATACAGTTGAGCAGGTCAGGTGGAAGTGTTTTTTTTTTTCTAACGAAAAAACTGAGACCATTTTTGCATCAACAGCCTCTATGGTTTCTCTATATAAGGCATTAATTTATTCTAATTTCATCGACAACTGCAGATGAATGCAAGAGCTCCAAAATATATTATTTCGCTACATTTTGATAAATTAAAGCATGTGTTTTTGTTATATTTAGATTTATTTCGCATTCATGCATTACGCCAGATGTTTGTTGATGGCAGTGCCTGTCGACCTGTTGACAGGACGGAGCATGAACAGGTGAAATGTTTGATCTCTTCATTCATGCATAATGTCGGGGACTGTTCTGTTACACTGCTGCTGCCTTTAAACGACCGTGATCACTCTGCCGGTGAAATAAACTCTCTGCTCTCTTTTTCTGTGCCATTCGTGACAGTTCTGTTGTGCACGAGCCGTTTCACTGGCACTCTATGCGGACACGTGCATGCTTCTCTCTCTCTCTCTCTCTCTCTCTCTCTCTCTCTCTCTCTCTCTCTCTCTCACTGGGTGATGCAGTCAGAGATTCCAGTGCTCGCGCAGTCACCAACAGGACCCCCAACTGAAAAAAAGCTGCTTGGAGGGGGGAAAAATGCGAAATTGTCTCTTTTAACTACAAATGAGGACATATTTTCGTTTTTGTCTCTGTATCGGGGCGTTTCTTCGTTGAGGGAGATGCCAAGGAGTGTTTTTTGAGGGAGTAATATGGATGATAAGTCAAGAAAAGCGGCTGAGGATTTTTAACGGTTTGGGTGAGTCAGTTAGGCAGCCGTTAGAAGGCTGGTTAGCTTACTTCGCGACGACGTCAAAGAGCCAACAGGCATGACTTTACAGTAGCAGGTTTTTTTTTTTATCACCCTGCATGCACCTGCCTCTCTGCTTTTTTAGTCGGTAATATCATTTTCACCTGAAGACCGTATTTTATTCGGATAAAGATGGCTCACCTAATACGACACAAGCTCACCAACAAGCTGACCAACGCGGCCCACACGGTGTCCCACAAATCTCAGGCCAAGGTCAGTGGGGTGTTCGCCCGGCTGGGCTTCCAGGCCGCGACGGACGAGGAGGGTCTGGGTTTCGCCGAGTGCGACGACTTGGATTATGACTACAGGCAAGGAATGCAAATGGATGTCCTTCAGGGAGAAGAGGAAGGGGGACACTTGGAGGGAGAGGGAGAGGGGGAGTTGGAGGGGGACAGCCACTACCAGCGAGACGGCACCGGCCCCAGGCCTTCCCTGAAGACTGGAGGCTCGCTGGAAGAGGACAAACCAAAAATCACGTCGTGGGAAGCTGGTTGGAACGTCACCAACGCCATTCAGGTACACTGTGTGATTTACTCTCGTCTTGCATGTCTGACTGCAAAAAAAACACCAAGTGCTGCATGCAACAAGCAGGCCTGCAACTGCACAAAAAGTCACCTTGAAGATTTTCATGTTTTTTTTTGTTTTTTTTTTAAGATTTAAGATGTTTGCAAGTAGAAAATCTTCACACAAATACAAATTAATATGTTCGAAACACTGTCGAATAAAACTAGATGGAGCTTTCAAATATATCACAACCTATATTATTTAATATGACCAGCTACATTTGAATCCTAATTAAATTCGGGCTTCAATTGAACATTTAATTCATGGTTTGTGAATGAATTCATTGCAGTCGCTGAGTCTTAGAATTTATTTATTCAAATCTTTTTATCAGTGGAGCTGCAGGCAGGGCCTGTTTGACTTTGATAGCCCCGAGGCTGAATGGCACCCACGTGCTTATCAGCGGCTCCATCAAATTAAAGTTTGAATCAAATTAATTTCAAATTTCGTTTTTAAATTGTGGTTTTAATGCTTTAATTCGATTCAACCTACTGCCTGCGCAAATGAAAGGCCTGTTTTTCAAGGGCGAGGCAAAATGGAAAATAATTGTGTGATCCAGACAGTGGGATGAAACAGCTGTGATAAATTACACATTTCTGTATTGCAGTGCCATTTTAATGTGTAAAAATATTTTTTTTTTTGTTACTGTTATTATGTAAGATGTGAGCTGTGTGAGCCAGTCATCGCATGCGCGGGGCTAGCTCAGCCTGTCACTGCGATGAAGGCCTCGTCCATTACCACTCAACTGCGCTTCTCTGTCCGCAGGGCATGTTCGTCCTCGGCCTGCCGTACGCCATCCTCCACGGCGGCTACCTCGGTCTCTTCCTCATTATCTTTGCGGCTGTGGTGTGCTGCTACACGGGCAAAATTCTCATCGCGTGTCTCTACGAGGAGAACGAGGACGGCATAAAAGTGCGCGTGAGGGACTCTTACGTGGACATCGCCAACGCATGCTGCGCGCCCCGCTTCCCAACGCTGGGCGGGCACGTTGTGAACGTGGCTCAGATTATCGAGCTGGTCATGACCTGCATTCTTTACGTCGTGGTCAGCGGCAACCTGATGTACAACAGTTTCCCGGGGTTTCCCGTCTCCCAGAAAGCCTGGTCTGTGGTGGCCACGGCCGCACTCCTGCCGTGCGCGTTCCTGAAGAACCTCAAGGCCGTGTCCAAGTTCAGCTTCCTCTGCACCCTGGCGCACTTCGTCATTAACATCCTCGTGATCGCATACTGCCTCTCCAGGGCGCGCGAGTGGGCCTGGGAGAAGGTCAAGTTTTACATCGATGTGAAGAAATTCCCCATTTCAATTGGTATCATCGTGTTCAGCTACACCTCCCAGATCTTCCTCCCCTCCCTAGAGGGAAACATGCAGAAGCCCAGCGAGTTCCACTGCATGATGGAGTGGACTCACATCGCCGCCTGCGTCCTCAAGGGCCTCTTTGCCCTGGTGGCCTACTTGACGTGGGCAGACGCCACCAAAGAGGTCATCACGGATAACCTGCCTTCAACCATCCGGGCCGTGGTGAACATCTTCCTTGTGGCCAAGGCGCTGTTATCCTACCCGCTGCCGTTCTTTGCTGCGGTTGAGGTTCTGGAGAAATCCTTGTTCCAGGATGGCGGGAGAGCCCTCTTTCCTGACTGCTACGGTCCCGGCGGGCAGTTGAAATCGTGGGGCCTGGGCCTTCGAGTTGGCCTGGTAGTCTTCACCTTGCTTATGGCCGTCTTTGTCCCCCATTTTGCCCTGCTGATGGGCTTAACTGGGAGCCTCACCGGCGCTGGCCTGTGCTTCCTCTTGCCGAGCCTCTTCCATCTGAAGCTCCAGTGGAGGAATCTCCTGTGGCACCACGTCTTCTTCGACGTTGCTATTTTTGTAATTGGGGGCATATGCGCCATATCTGGCTTCATTCACTCAATTGAAGGGCTTATAGAGGCGTTCAGGTACAATATCCACGACTGAGAGCTTCAGAGATGACCTTTACTGAACGGTGATGTCCCAAAATGCTGCACTCCGGCAGGTTGTCATGACGCAGACCTTATCAAAAACATCATGTTGACCTCTTGACATAGAAGCTCGTGAGGAGGATTATTTGTGTGAAATGTACATCTTTTTATTTTGCCTTCGTGATAATGTGCAATAATAAACTCTACAATCATAGTGTAAAGTAGTCTACTCATTCCAGAAAACATGTTTTATTAACTGGACAGAAGAGCGTGACCTCCGCATGAAAGGGGGTGATTAAATATGCGGGCATTAACAAGCCTGTCCAGGTATCAGTCTTCATGCAAAGTTGTCAAAGATCCAGTGAAAATGTCCGCCATGGGTCTAACTGTGAGTGTGTTCGTGTTTATAGCTGGGAAATGAAATATGTGAAAAACCATGGGGTGAATATGTTATTATTGGTTTTTGAGCTGCTAGATATAATCATTAACCCCACTCCAGAGAAAATATAAGAACAAGGCACCCTTCAGATCAGATGGTGCTCTGTGGATTATAATTAACCATGAATAACTTATGTGTAGTTGTTTAAACAGAATTATTTTGATTTTCAGTTTGTTTTTCGTTCTGTGTTTTATTTTCCATCTTATGCCTATAGTAGTCCTGTTGGCTCGTTTGTTTTCTTGGTGTTTCAAGTGTCATTCTGGATGAAGTGAATTCAAAGTGCAAGCAAGTGGGTCCTAATTGTGTTGTATGAAAAAAATGTCTGTCTGATACTATTCTCTTCCTATTGAACTTGTTAATTGTGATTTAATGGAACTAATCATGGTGTGTGAGACAAAGAGTATTTGTTGAATTAAGAGATAAATAAATCTAATATTTTATGGCTGGTGATTCTAATGTGTCCTTGCCCAAAAGTCTTACTGATTTGACTTTCTCTTTCATTTCTTCTGTTGGGGGCCATGTTAAACTTCCTCTTCTGTTGGTTAATTAAGCTTCCCCCCTGTCTTAAAACAGCAATGTGAGCATGATTTGCAGCCACAGATTTGTGTGACAAATAGTGGCCAGCCAAATTTTGACAGGGTGCAGAGGCCTCCAGAACAGCTTGTAAAAGACTGTGTAAAAAGATGGCACTATTTGTGTGATTGAAATGGTTCATCCAAGCCAGTACACCTGTGAATCCAGAAAAAGTAACAGGACGTGGATTACAGTAGACTTTTTGAGGCCATAGCTGTGTCTTGATTGACATTGTGACATTGATTGCTCCTTACTTAAAACAAGTCAAAATGTAAAAGTGAGAGCAGAGCAGGAAGTTTCACTTCTTTTTACAAGCTAGTCAACCATGTCCTGCCTTTATTCTCAGAAAGAGGATGTTGTTAAAAATGCGTGCTCCTGATAAAATGGACCTAAATCAGTTTACCTATGAAAACACTCATGGCTGCTACACTTTCAGTACATCTGTATATGAATATTTCTATGAACACTGAAGTTCCTATCTGATTTTGTTGATGATTGTAGTGAGGTTTTTTTGGGGGGGGGTTACACACTTAAGCTCTACCAACCACTTGGTTAAGAGACAAAGCAGAATCTAATTATTGTTCCTGTTCCTCATACCAACACACAAACCAACAGTAGCAGTCTATCCCAGGCCATTGTCAGATGTCAGTGAGTTTCACTTCTCAGCGATACAGGAAGCAAAAGCTGCACTATATAAATCAACAGCAGAGAAGCAGAGAAGACATTTGTTCTCATGTAGAACAAACGTCAGGAGCCATTTTCATCTTGGCAAATACATCATCATTCTGCAGTTATTCAGGTATTCTATATAACATCACTACACAGGGTTACAGTGAATAAATGTCTCAGTAGTTCTTTGAGTTTTGTTGCTACAGTCATACTCATTTGTTTCATTTAGTAGCTGCTGCTTGCACCACTGGGGACCTGGCAAGATGCTACAATCTGTGATAGTGGTGCTCATGCTTCTCCCTTGTGTCTGTGGAAAAAACCCTGCAATACAAGTCACTCTCAACGACAAAGGACTTCAGTACGGTAAGGCAAAGTGAGATATGATTCACTCATGTTTATCTCAGCACAGAATAATAGTTAATAAATAAATAGTTAAATTGCTTTGGAGCTGCACAAGTCTTTTCATAGAGTAATGGTGCAAAATCTCACTGTTGAGATGTGTTTCATTCATCAATTAAAACTTTATGCATACTGTTTATCGCAGGAAAACATGCAGGCACAGACTGGATTCAGGAGAAATTGGAGCGTGTCACTTTCCCTGACATCACTGGTGATGTCTTAGGCTTCATACACTACACACTAACAGGGTAGGATTTCATTTGACATTCTTTTAAAAATCAGTTCACATCCCAGTTTAAAATGACCTCTTTACACAGTTTACTCCTTAAAAGGAACAGGCTGCGATTATTGAATTTCAAGAACTGATACTGATTATTTTACTTGATTCAGATCTGTGTCACCCTGTCCTTTAACACCTATCTTTGCTCTCTTCATGTGCTCTAGCACCAGAGTGAAACAGTGTGACCTTCCAGAGCCGTCTGTTCAGTTCTACCCTGATGCCAAAGGAATCAAGACGTCCATATCAGGCCTGAATATTGCACTAACGGGGGGGTGGACGACACACTGCGGCATAATGTGAGTTTTCCCTAACCTCTGCCTTACATGTAAACTCCTTGATCATTTCAAGTCAAGTCAGTTTTTATTTATATGGCTCCAAGTCACAACAGACATTATCTTGAGGCACTGTACATACAGAGCAGGTCTAGATCATACTCTTTATTATAGAAATCAACAGAGAAATGTGCATCCAGACTTAATGAGGAACTGAAATCAAGGCTCAAGTTCAAAGGTACCTTTGTGTTAATTTGGGGTCAGTTAGAAAAGGAAGTGTCTCTTTAAAGGTGTCATGTTGAATGTCTTTAGTGCTAGTCCTGTGGTCTTACAGCTATGCAAAATCTCCTATTCACTTAAATTCACTTGCTCTTTAAACTTAATTTATCTTTATTTTGCTGTAAAATTCAAGAAGATATACAAGATATCAAACATTACACTGTAGGTGAATATTGTTAAAACCAGATCAGACCATACAATCCTGAATCAAATGCAAATGGTTTCAGAAAAGTTAGTCAGCTAATCTGTTCATGGCACACACCAGCAATATACACTTAATCTTAAAAATGATTGGGTTGTCTAGCACAAAATTTATAAGGCATATTTACATGACAGAAGGAATAAACAATGATTTTGGTGACTTCCTGTTCTTTCCCCAGGCCTCTTTGGATATCTGTGTAAAAACAAATGTTGAAAGTGAAAGTAACAGCTAACTGTGGGTATTGTTGGGCCTAGGCAGAGATCTGCAGTCTGCACACCACTGAGTTGTTTTAACATGCATAACAACATTACGGAGCATTAAGGAATAAAGTGACATGGTTATATTATCTAACTTGTAACTTTTCTAACTCCAGATTTACATGTATTATTTTCTTACAACTCAAGTGCCTAGAATTATTAGTAAGTTGATGTGCCTGTAATGATAAATTACCATTTTTTGAATGTAGTGTAAATATGTATATAAGGAAGGGGAAGTGTGAAAGAGAAGTAACTGAATATATTACTGATTTATAATCAGGAATAATTGTCAATAAAGAAAAGATAAACTTTAACTTGGACAAGTCACTCGGGTACAGTTTGTGAGCTGATTTTATGTGAAGGCACAAATACACACACATTGCAGAGGGTTTCTGTGGCTTTGGTGCTGTGTGACTGACTTGTTTGTATTTTCAGACATGATGGAGGATCATTCGACATGGCTGTATTCAGCGTGGATGTGGCCTCAGTGGTGGAGCTGGGGAATGATACTAACGGGCATCTGTCTGTCACCAGTGTCAAATGTGATGCTCAGGTTGGAGGTGTGGATGTACAATTCCACGGTGGAGCCAGGTACAGTAAAACAGAGAGAGAGAGAGAGACAGGGGGATGATGCTGATGTCGAGGAATAAACCCAGCATTTTCATTTGTCAATAGTTGGATCTTCAAGCCATTTGTGAAGTATTTCAAGGACCGTATCAGCAGCGAAATACAAATGAACGTGAGTGTTTCTTTACCTTATCATGTGTATCAGTGGAGGCATGGTCTTTCCTGTGTGATCATCTGATAAGGCTCAGGTGAAAGATATAATTAACATTTTCAGTGGTGAACATTGCAGGACATTTACCTTGTTGTTCTCTCCTCAGATTTGCAGTAATGTGAAGAAAATCATTGAAAACTTGGAGCAATACCTACAGGCCACAAATGGTATTGCAGCAGACTACATTTTCATAAGGGCCCCATTTACAAAAAAGAATATAAACACTGATAGGAGTTATGTAGTAAAATAACAGGCAGGAATTTAACTTTATGTATTGATAATAAATACATCTACAAATGGTTTCTGTTCTTTTCAGTTTCCTTAGATTTGGATCGAGTTCTTACTTTTGACTTCCCTCTCACTGGCTCACCTGACGTTAATGTTTCAAGTCTACATCTGGGTTTCAAGGTAAGGATACACACATAGTTTTGCAGTTTTTGCATATTATGGAAAACTCCTAACTTAAGCCACATCATTTCCAAGCTGTTCTTTCACTTCTTTGAAAAAAGTATATGCATTCAATCACATATCTTTAGATATACGCCAAATATACTCAAGGACTCATACCTTATCATGAGGGCTTGTGCATGTGAAAAGGAGTAACAACAACAAAAATGTGATCAATAGCTGCAACTGCTCATTTGCAACTCTTTATTTAAAGGGAGAATTCTACAATACCAAAACTCATGTGGAGCCTCCATTTGAGGCCCAGCCTTTCACCATGCCTGACCAGCAAGGCTACATGTTGTCGGTGGGCCTGTCTGAATTCACTCTGAACTCTGCCTCATATGCGCTCTACTCAGCTGGAGTTTTTCAGGCCGTCATCAATGACAGTATGGTAAGTAGACCTGAAAGGGTAAATGGATGTATACAGGACAAAAGCAGAGAAAAAATGTCTGTGGCTAAGATGTGTTTTTTCACTGTCACAGATTCCTCCAGGCTCACCTGTGCACCTAAATACCAGCTTAATGGGGCCCTTCGTTCCTGAGGTACATTTATCTGTATTACAGTAACATTTGGCTACACTGAAGACTTTTCTCAACTCAGTATATGAATGGCTTTATGTTTGCATACACTTAGTGTCACAGATCTAATGTCTAGCTATCCATACACTTGATTAAAAGTCAAGGTCAAAGGTCAAGACAAAACAGCCCTGAAAAGTAGCTCTTGCCTAAAAATGCCTGGTAAGAACAGAGCTGCATAGTAATTCACACTGTATCAGTGTTAAGCTTTAAACTCCATTGTGTTGAATATTATCTGGGTCAGACTCAGCACAGGTCCCTTGGAAGTTCTTTTTTAAATGTTTCCATGACTGCTGAGATACCCAGAGCAAAAGACAGAAAATGATTCTTTTTGAAACAATCCTGCTGCCACAACATGTGATTCACAAATTATGTCAAGTACATAAAAGAGGGGACATAGTCAGATGTCTTATTAACTCAAAATGTGGCTTCCATCATGAATAGGTAAGTAAAATCAAAAATGCAGGGCTTATTGTATTTTTTTAAATGTAACTATTAATTAGAACATCATTATATTTATCATATCAAAATTCAATGTCCATGCATGTGAAAAAGTTGTAAGTTGTAAAAAGCTGTAATGCCAAAGCCAGTAAGAACACCCAACTCAGCTTCCAGCCACATTTAGCTCATTGTTTTGGTCTCTCTGAGTTTCCACTCCCTAATGGCCTAAAACAGTATTTACTGTTACTAGATCATATTCTTATATTATAGAGCTCAAATGAGAAATGTGCATCCAGACTTAATGAGGAACTGAAATCAAGGCTCAAGTTCAAAAGTACCTTTGTGTTAATCTGGGGTCAGTTAGAAAAGGAAGTGTCTCTTTAAAGGTGTCATGTTGAATGTCTTCAGTGCTAGTCCTCTGTTCTTGTGTGCTTTATGCTGTTCCAAATGACAGCATAAAGAAACAGTCTCAAACAATCAGGTAGACAAAGCTTTGGTCTGTAGGAAATCAGAAGGCAGCTCTATGTTAATGATGTTAGCACATATAATCAGTCATGGCATGGGAACAGAAACATTTTACACAGATGTTGGACCTTTTTGAACTGAAGTCAGGAAAATGGACTCAGCTGATAATTAATTCATAATGGTGCACAACACAAAATAAACAAAAAGCATTAGAAACCTTGAATACAGACCATATGGATGATATGGCATATATAAAGAATTCAGAACTTTCTGTATTGTCTTGTTTTTGCTGATCAAGGAGCTGATTCAGAAGTTTATATATTTCCACTGTGCTCTTCTCTTCTCCTGAAGAGCTCGGCATCACAACATTGACTTTTTGAGTCACCACCCTCTTTGAAAAAGAAAATAATTTCCCCAATTAGCAAATATTTCTAACTGTTTAGCACTGATATGTTTGAGAAATAATTAGGAAAATGTAGTACCTCTAGAAAAAAGACTAGAAAGAAGAGAAGTGCTGCCATTACAATGAGGAAAACTGCAACTTCAAGTGGTGAAGCCACATTTTTCTCGCTTTCTTTTTTAGATGAAGTCTAAGAGGATACATGAAGATTAATGTAATGATCAATTGAAACTCACAAGTATAATTTGTGATTGATGAAAAGTATATGAAGTGACCAATCGTGGCATATTAAGTGTAATCAATACACACCAATCAACAGTTAAATATATTTCCCTCTGAAATATGCTCTATATTTACTTCTTTACTATTTGCGTTTCTCAACAAGGCCATTACATTTTTAGACAATGACAGAAAAATGACATTTATTGAAGAAGTGGGGGTTACATTAAAAAATCAGGTCCTCATCAATGACAGCACGGTATATTGCTGATATAATCACTGTAGTCCTCAGGGATTAATTTAAAAAATGCTGACATCTAAGATAATACTTCTTAGTCCTACACTTGACTGCAGAGAAGATCCTTACCATGGTGGTACTGTTATCCCTAAACAGGAAAAGATGATAGAGAAAAAGTTGATATTTAGTTCCAAAACAAATTTTAAAAGTTACTCTTAGTGTTCAAAGTAAAAGGTGTTCAAACTCTGGAAACCACTTTATATCTACAACAAATTGACTACTGCTGGCTCTGTTTCTATACATCCCTTTCTCTCTAAACCAAATGTTATTTCAAGAACAACTAACTACTATAAATAGACATGTGTGCCGGCTTTGACTCTGTCAGTTCTCATTCAACATCCTGGAGATAATGTGTTTTGTTGAGTCAGGAAGTTCATTTTTATTTTATTATTCAACAGATGAACATGTGACATTTATATAATGAATAAACATACAGTATAATAACAGACAGATAATTCATCTTCCATAGTTGAACATCTTACCTCATTGAGTCTTCTCTAAAATATGGAGGTCAATCTCTGGACCTGTTGCTCTCTGACCTGGTGTCCTCTGACCTGTGTTGTTGGTTTTTACTCTTCAAATGTGAGGATTTGCTGGTGGACAATGAAATAAGAGGAGCATATCTATTCTGCTGCTTTTTGGATGTGGATCATTTACACCTGCTTTTATTTATCTTAAACATGTTATGAATATGATTGTAGAAACAAAAAACAAAACACTGATGGATTCAAATTTGATTTGCACCTATAAGTCTTCACATTTTCTTATGAATATATAGAAAAACATTATCAGATGTTTAGTCTTGCTTAGCAGTGACTTGTCAATTTATATCCACTAGCATAGACAAATACACAATATAATACAGCTATAAATCAACATACTAGTACATTGACTTTTAAGTCACATCCACAGCAGAATAGAATAACTTTAACAACATAAAATAGACTCTTTCAACTATTTTCTCCTGATGTGTTGTGGATTTCTAAATAGAAGTCAGTGGGTGAACCTGAGGGATAATTTTAATTCTAATATCTTATCACTTTTGTATAACCACTTCAAATGAGAATATAGAGAATACAGACTGGTAGTTAAAACATTCATATCACATGAAACAGCAACTGCAGTCTAGAGTATGAATTCATACATATAATTAATTGTGGTGCTTAGGACATCCAGGACACTTTATAACCTGACCTTGTTCGTTTATTCCTGCTGTTTCTTGACAATAAATCATGTTCCATCTTCTCTTTTCAATGTTGACAACCATGAATGAAAAGAGAGAAAGACAGATACGATAGATACAATATAAAACTTTACATGTTTGTAGCCTAAGTTTGAACACCTCTATGGACTTTTATTTGTTATGTTTTTGATATTTCAACATTAGCTTTACTTTGAAAAAGTTGGTCAACTTCAGCATAATGCAGTAGAATAACCCAGGCTGAGTGGAGTGAGTGAAAAGAGGAACATTTTTACTTTAAATATATATATATAATATAACTGTAGCTTGGTCTGTCGTCTATTGTAATACAAAAATACTGTAACTAGCTCCATCCAATACACAAACAACTGAAGTAGAAACTTGCCATTTTGTTTTCCTGGTGTACACACTGCTCTTCTCTTGAAATATTTAGTTTTTTGTTGCTGCAATCATATTCATAACATATTCACAATCAGTACAAAACAGGTTTAACCAATAAGCAGCAGAGTCCCACAGGCAGGCAGTGTGTAACTGTGTAGCCTGTGTCCCAAGAGACACAGAGCCCTGTGTCTAGTCAAGTTAAACCAATTAATGTTTGAAGTTTCTACCTAATAAATCATTCAGACAATTTATCCATTAACAAAAGTTTTAGATTAACTTTCTGTCAGCTGATAAATTAACTTATTTGACTACACAGTATCACTGGATGAAAGCTGCCCCACACTCACAAAGGCGTTCAGCTAAGTACTATAACAAACAACTCTGATTCAGATGTAACAATATGGCTACATGGATAGTTGAAATACATAGCATACACTATCTATCTGTATTAAACTTCCTGATAAAGAATCTCAAAGTAAATCATTTCAACAGAGAATAAAACACAAGGTTTTGAATTATCAGACGTTCCAGTATACCAATAAAGATTCCAATTTTCTTACAATTGATTTGAATTAGACTACAACCTTTGTGAGTTCTGTTGATTTGAGTATTGTGATACATTTATGTATTTACCATGCATCACAGAGTCCACCTTTTTCCCCGCCCCTCTCCACTGTTGATGAAGTCACCAAAATAATCAGTAATTAAACATTTACCATCAGCGTTTCTGTCTCTCTGCAGCTTCCCAAGATGTTTCCAGGGCTGATGATGAATCTGCAGGTTTACGCCAGAGAGGTTCCAGTGTTTTCCTTCCAGCCTGATGCTGTTAAACTGAGCTTCCAGGGTGCCGTCAAGGCCTTCGCCATTCAGAGAAATGGTACCCAGACCCCACTGTTCAAACTCAATGTTGTGAGTAACTTCTCCTCTCTGGCCTATAGATATAACCCAGAATTCATACATACAAGTGTTTAAGCTATTTTCTTTTCTTTCAGGACTCAGAATTCAGCAGTAAAGTGTGGATCGCTGGTGGAAGAGTGAAAGCTTCAATTTCAATGGACAAGTGAGCATCACCACATTTTAAGACACACACACACACACACACACACACACACACACACAGACCCTGAGTTCACAAACTCAGACTTAAAGAAATGATGCTGTTTTCTTTCAAATAGTTTAACACTGACGCTGGCAGGAAGTGAAGTGGGAACTGTTAAGGTACATGACACATGACAACAGCTACATCCCATTTTCTGTTTGTGTGCACAATCTGAGGAGAACCAGACAGTGACTGTAAACAATCACATGTTCCTCTTTGCAGATTGATGCGTTGGAAAGCCTTGTGAAGATGGGAGTGAAAATTGCTTTGGTAAAACTGAACAGTGAGTCTTAGTTATATTTTTATTCATTTTTGTGTTCATGTCTCACTTTATGTTTGTTACTCCAGTCCAACCAGTCAGTGCTCTACTAAAACTCATCTTTCATTTCAAGCTTCCTCTTCACTCCACTGTATCCTGCTTACCAAACTGTGATACCATCTTTGATCATCATCATAGGAAACTACAGTAACACGGAAAGATACAAAGCATCTTGTCCTTCAGAATGTGACCATAAAACACTGCGCTGACCCAACATATTGGGGGATAGCTAAATGAAAAAGTGATGTGCACTGTGAACTGTACATTGTCCTTGTGTTGACTTTCACTTTTCTGTTTCAGATCAGCTGAGCGAAGGTATTGTTTTACCCAGAATGAAATGGGCACAGCTGGTGAACTCAGTTCTGAAGGTGGAGCAGGTCAGTATTAGTTAAGAAGATAAAGACCTTTGGAGCAAACTTTAACCAAGAGTAGAAAGAGTCTTTGACCATTGTCTTTGTTCCTAACAGGGATTTATAGCCCTCGCTTCAGATGCTCAGGTACTGCTAACAGACGGAGGATTCGACTGACAAAACAAACAGACACACAGGCCTGTGTAACTCTGGTACATCAAACATGAGTGCTCTTCAACTCAGCTCAAATTCTTAAAAGTAGTATCTGACACACACATGGTGAAAGCACCAGTGTGTTTCAAAAGTAAAATTACCCCAATCTGGGTCCAAGACTGGAAAAGGTACACGGTACAAAATTAACTCATAATTCACACATTTTCAACCCTCATGTCAAATCAGCACTGATTAAACCTGCACTTCAACTTCAGAACTGCTTTTAAGTGTATATATACACAGCTTAAAATCTGATTTCCTCCTACATAATAATAAATAAAATATTTTTATGTTTTCAGACTCAGACTGTCTCATTTACAAAAACAATTGTTCAGACTTGATTAAAGGGCTTGAAATCTAACTTTCATCAAAATTAACCATTTCAGAATCATGTATATCATGAAATCAATGTTTTTAAGATTTCTTCTCCTGTTTTAGGCTTTTGAACAAAAACTAGACAAAGCCAGCTTGGAGCAGCTGTACCATTCTTTATACAGCCACTAGGGGGCTCCACGTTTAAAAAATATACAAAAACAATCTCAGGAACTGTGGAGTAGTTTCTGGTCTCAAGAGTATCACTTCATGTGGCCTTAAATTCAAATGCAGTTGAACTTCAAAACAATCACAGGAATACTATCATCTTGATTTAACTGTATTTCTACTTAAGACACAATATAGTGGCATTGCACATATAACATTTGTTTGGTTTCTGACACATCCCTCAGTATAAACCCATGTACATACCCTCAGTAGAAAAAAATTCCACAGACAAATATTACCAGTTAAACTGTCTGTTGTTGTAGATCTCAAACTGTTAAAGTGGAAGTCATGTCATTTTACAGAACACATCAGTACCACCATGTTCATGAAACAATGACATCTCTTTATTTTGAAACATTTCAGTGTGCACCATTCAGATCCTGTTACATGTTCACATTCTTGGAATGTAACACAACCAAACTATAAATATAAACCTATTTACAGCCACTTGTTCTTAAAATGTTCCCCATAGAAAAAACATCACACTTCATTCACGAAACGAGATGCTGTGTGGATACAACTGACTGGCTGATGGGTCAGTTGTGCAGCAGACCAGGCTCTACACAGAATGATCCCGAGCTGGATGATGCATGATGGGATGGAAAGTTAAATTATAAAGAAGCTGTTAAAAGGAAGCTCAGTTGAACTGGAAGCAGGTGTGAAAAAGACTGAACTGAGACCATGACAGTAGAGCAAGATGCCGATTGTGGAGCATCTTGGAAGACTTGTGATGCTGCTGAGATTAGAGAAAAACTGTAGCTGTAGCACAAACCTCTTAAAAAAGCAATGTATCATTTGTAGAACTGTCCTTATTACAATGTCTAGAGAGAATAAAATAATAAAATTGGAGAGTTACAGGGTTATTATGTCACCTACATCTCAGTGTGGTATTTGTAAAACTGAATCAACATCAGCAATGTTGCATGCGGGACCTCCATGGAGTAAGCCTGGCTAGGAAATGTAATATAAAAACTGTACTGCCACTTGCAAAACACCACAAGCTAACAGCTTTTAAAATCGATTTAACAAGCCTTTGTCAGTGTTCACCAATACAAATATACCATAAATATCACCATGTATCGACAGTATGAAAAGAATGGTCAGAGCATAGAGAGTAGCTTAGTTCATAAACAATATCATAAATAAAGTTTTTTAAGTGTTTTGGGTAATTAATTGATAGTTACTTTAATCTTTACATGTCATGTTGGCACACTCAATGATCCTGAACGTAACCCTGTAAGTGCTCCTCCTACAACACTGGTGAGCGTCCACAACACACTCAACACTGGGGTGAATACTAAGGTGTTGCCCGACTTGTGTATTTTAAGTACAAATGCTGAAAAAAGTTAAACATTCAAGTATGCATGTTCTTATGCTGTAACACTTAACTAAACAGCACAATACCAGTTAAACAGGAAAGACCAGAGAGACTTTAAGAAATCAAGTCATTCTGACCAACATGAGACCAGAATGACCATAAAACTACATCTGAGGACCAGTGCACCACACTGACAGCTTTAGCAGACAGACCAGCATCTGCATCAAAGGTGAGTTAAACTAAAACTGCATCTTCCACTTTGTTTAAATGCTTTGAGACTTTGAACAAATAACAAGCCTGAGCTGGCCCTCACGGCCGTGCAGAACCTTATTTGCACCGCCCCCTGCTGCTGAGCTGTGGACCTAAAATACTCTGGATTACAGACACTCGCTCAGAAAACTGGCAGACTTCCACCTGATGGCGACAAGACAAAGCTGTGTTGGTTGTACCAGACCTGGATGGGAACCATTCGTGTTCCAGCACCATGCCACTAAACCCACAAACCGGCTTTCCTGTCTGGCCACTTAACCTGCACTCGGATTGGTCTGTCTCAACTCTCTGTTTGGATCCTTGCACCGTGACAGAAATTCTGGGATTTAAAAAAAATATTTCCATGATACAAACTGCTCAGTTTCTGACCTCACAGGACTGTGGAGAGAAAAAAATCCTGCTTCTACATCACAAAGACTTGTTGTAACGTACTCCAAGTTACTTTTATACTTTACTACAGCCGGCAAAGGTGAGAAGTGACTTCATTTCAGCTGTTGTCAGTGCTAAACTTGTTTACGAGGATTTGGAAACAGTAAAAGAGAGGATTAGAGAGGGATGAAAATTTGAAGATGAAAGGGAGAAAGGTTAGAAAAGAGGAAATTGATGAGATGATGTGGAGGCACAGTGTGAATTTTTAAAAAAAAGAGCTTTAACATCACAAGACTTAAGTCCTATGAGCTTCAAGTGCAGTACAATTCAACCGTTTGTTTTTTTTTTTTGTTTTTTTTTTAACTTTCATCAGCTCAACACTCTCCGTCACTGCCCACAGAGACAAGCGTCAAACTCATCGGCGCAGACTGCTGAGGAGGGACGATCAGCGAGTTCTTGTGACATACAAAAAAGGATGGGGCTGTGGTTATTAGGCTGTGCTGGCAGATGAGAGGTTCCCCTTTGAGGGGAAAAAGGTTAGAGAAGTCCATCGATTTCATGATGGCAGAAGGAGCAGCGGGGGTAGGCCGGGATCATTTGTCTGCAACAGCTGCTGCCATGGGAACTCGCATCGTACCACGAGCGGTCGCCGCCAACTCCTCGATTTCTGTGTTTAGTCGTCTGATGACCCACTCCATTGCTTCCCGACCCTGAGACAGAAAAAAGTACTAATAAACATAATGCGTAGTGACAGGTGTATTGTTGGGTCATACTGTCACGATGAGTTAAGTGATTTTTAAAAGATTTCATGGTTAAATTGAGATTTTAAGTCACCTTGCCGGCGTTGACAGAGATGGTCTTGGCCATGAGACCCTCGAGGTAACTGCTCAGACTGACGCCTTTCACACTGATCAGAGCTTCCTGTGTCAGCACCGTCCTGACAAACACACGTCAACAAAAGGTCAATGATAAACCTGAGGCTATTTTAAATCTATTGTGGCTTTTGAATGTTTATGTAGACTGACAAGATTTTATAATCAGTCAATCAAATCTATCTTCACAGGAATAATATTCAGTATGGAGTCATTTACTTTTCAGGGTCCTGCGGATGCGGCTTATACGTCAACTTCTCGTCCACAGATACCAGGTTAGTGAAGGAGATCTAGAGAGACAAAATAAAGCTGTCATTGGTCTTTTTACATTATAATGTTTACATGTTAATTCAATAGAAACTACAGAGAGAAGAGTCAGGGCAGAGCCATAAAGATGTCCCTTAATGTTTGCTGTAGTTTAAACACACAGACAACAACTCAAAGTATTTATGTCACATTTTTCTGTTGTGCTTTATTTCTTTTCTAGACCTCTAGGTTTGAGACAAATGTGGGAATGATTAGATCTGCTGCTCCGACTGGAAAGCAAGCATCACTTTATGCCAATGTCAAGCAACAAGAGCTGTTACTGAGAGTGTCTGATCCATACGTCACTGGTACTCACATTTGTGGATTTCAGCTCAAAGGTCTTCTCTTTAGGGTCGACTACCGAATGTTCCTGAACATACGTGCATGTTCTTGTTACCCCAATGATCTGCAGGAAAAAGGAAACACAACTCAGGCTTGGTACAGAGAAAACCACTTTAACATTACAAATAAAGAATATATAAATATACACATTAAAGCATCCCTACAACATGATCTAACTTACAGACTTGGCCATGGCGGGCAGACCCCACTCTGTGCTGAGCAGTCTGGTGCTGTGTAACCGTCCCTCTGTGTCCACACTTCTGTCCAGAACATCCACACCAAACACACTGGGGTTCATAGGGTTGGGGTACTTCTGCATCGCTGCCTTGGTCACCGTCTCCCATGGGTGGCTGTCAAAACCAATACTGATTTTAGAAACAGGAAGTTCCTAACAGGGCATTTAACACTGTGGCAAGAGACTGTAGATGAACATTAACACATACACACAAAAACCTATATTAAAAACATGAATAAGTTAATGTGGTAACAACATGTTGGAGATCAGACTGATAAATAATGTGTTACCACGGAGGTAGGTAAGTTTAGTATGCTGGGCGAATCATGTGAAGGTGCATGCACTTACAAAGTATTGTAACTAAATTTGACTTATTACTAATACACATCGCGGTGAAAAACATTAAAACAGCAGAAACAATAAAATTAGCTCGTTACATAGAAGTACATGCTTTACTGTGTTGGTAGAAAATGTTTGACAGTTGTTGCTGTTGTGACCCTGCAGCAGCAACATTAGACTTAGATCATATGATTTCATTTGAAGCGTGCAGTAGTTGATGAGCAAAAGTTGATCGGACTCTAACATACAATGTATAGAAATTATTTTCCCCGATTTCATTTTCATAATGACATTACAGCAGAAGTCAAATGAGCTACATCTCCACAGACCGACAGGAGGGTAACGCCCCCTCCGCACATCATCATTCTGTATTCATATGGAAACTTCTGGAAATGGTCAAAAATGTTCCACCTAGCACTACTCCACATTTATTGTCGACTGAAGGAGCAAAATTACGCCGAGGATGGTCGGATCATCGTATCGTTTTTAATCACAGAGTACGTGATTAAAAAGCAGACAGGCCGTTATGTAACGCGGTACGTTATGTCACTTTCAGGCAGATTTAGTCTTTGTTACTATGACAAAAATAATAAAAACACTCGATTCTCTTCCCTTTCTTGCCGTTAAGGTGCGCCTTAAATGTTGCCATCAGCTTTAAAGTTAAAAACGACAAACTTGGCTGAGCGACTAACATCAGATTAGCCGAAGTTAGCTTCCAGGCTAGCGACATAAAGCTAACATAAAAGTTAATTCGGTTAGCTATAGTGGTTTATTACTAGCGCCCAAAGACCAACAAATGTAGATATTTGTTGGAAACCTTCAGAAGCGGGGGTGACTTGGGGTTGGATTTACAAGGTTTGCTAAGTAACATACAAAACAAAGGGTTAGGTAACTTAGCCGGCGGCTCTTTGTGTGAAGTTACCTAACTTATGTGCAACCTTAGCGGCTAAAGGAGGCTAGCAGCTGCTGCCCGGACAGTGTGGAGGGAACCAACAAAAACTGGTTAAACAACAGAGAATCAGTTATTTAACTCCCATATGTATATAAATCATTATCACAGATATAAAACCACTCACTTGAAAATGTGCTCTGAAGCCCAGATCTTCATTTTAACAGGCGCTTCTGTCAGGGCTCGGGAGCCGGCGACTGATGACAGCGTGACCGGAGTGAGTGAGGAAGGGAGGGACTGAAGGAGAAAAGCTTTAAATGGGGCCTCAGCGCTGACACTCCCCCTGGTGACTAGAGAGCCCTGCTGCACCCTGACATCCAGAACAATCCATCTCTTATTTATTTATTTCTTAAATCCCAGGCAATGCTCTCATTTTAAAAGCTCAAGTGGTGAAATGTGGAACTGTCAAGTGTGAAAAACTGGTTCGTTACTTAAAAGATCATTAAAAAAAAAACCCCACTTTGAATAATATGTGTCTTTCCATCAAAAAAGTTTAATTAATTGGCTGGAAATTCTACTTCACTGAAGAGGCATTTAATCTATGGACAAATTATTGTGAATAATTTATTTTTTTGTGTATTTGATTTGCTACAGATCTGTAGCTCTTCAGTTTCATACTGTGTCCAAGTATGAACATAGTTTAGGAACATAGTTTTGAGTGGAGGCGGACTTTAGTCATATCAGTTTTATATTTTAGTTGTAGTTACTTTACCACTTAATATTTTTAATGCATACTTTATCATCAGCTTTGAATAACTCTGCATGTGATTAAAATGAAGGTTAATTCGATCACATTCTGATCACTATATTTCTATATCTATGCTACTCTGTTTTACATTCAGTCTACATTCAGGCTAATGGTAATATCATTTTATTACAATATCAAAATGTTGTTTGTTGTGATTATTATTGCCATATGGTGATCATAACGTTTAATGATTTTTATAATATAATGGCTAAGATAGGTTGCCACTAGGGAGCCTGTCTCTTTTACAACTATAACTGTATAAAATCTCCTCAAGTCAAACATTAAAAAGACAAATTAAATAAAACCACAATACAATTAGGATGATATTGTCATCCTTCAAATTTCCCCATAGGCTATTTGAGCTTATGGTTAACCTTGTAGTTAAGTGATTGTGGTGGTTACTGATATATTTGATATTGCAAAGGTAGTCTACTTCAATTCGTGTCACAGTGTCATGTAAAAAAAAAAAAAAAAAAAAAAAAAAAAAACATATGACATTAAATAAAAAGAAAGAAAGAAAATGTTCTTTGGGGGCGGGTCGAGCTGTCAATCATGAATGTGCACTGTTCTTATTGGCCGAGGGAGAACACCAGCGTATCTCAAATGACGTAATCACGCACATATTCGACCTGTCCTTGAAGCCACAACACAGGCAAGATGGTCGCATACTGGAGACAGGCAGGCCTAAGGTAATAAAATACAGAAAAATGTTCATCTTCTGAATTTGTTTTCTGGTCAGCGTTGACCACGGCATTCTTGATAAGGATTGGTTATCATAACTGAAAGCTTTCAAATAGTATTTGTCGTTATTTCGTCATGAAATCCCTCACAGAGCTACATGGCTCGCTGCTAGCCTGAGTTAGCTTTTCCGCCCATGCGTTACAGCGATAACGTTCACAATTTGACTCTTTATGCGAATGCATTGGATATGTAGTTTGTTTTTACGTAAGCTGTTATGCTTGTCTTTTACAGGCTGATCATCTTCAGTATTGCTTGCCTTTTATAATGTGGCTAACAAGTGTGTCCTCTCTGCAGCTACATCCGCTTCTCCGCTATCTGCGCTAGCGCGGTGCGCGCTGCCCTGAAGCCGCAGTACAAAACCGAGGCAATAAAGGCCGCAGAAGCCAGCGTCAAAGTCCTCAAACCCAAAACAGCAGCATAGCGTAAGTTCATCACATAGTACATGTTATCAGTAGTTGTGAGAGACGGAGTCATATCTGCAGGTAAATTCATCAGGGCCACCGACAGTCTGTGACATTGAGTGAGCGGCTTGTCATTCCACAGTGGTGGAAGACAGTAATACTCCAGTGTTGTGATAGTCCACTACAAGCAAAGGTATACTATGCTTAATTGTATTAGAGCAAAAGTATATAAGCATAATCTGTTAAGTTTAGATTGTACAGTATCAAAAGGGAATTCATGGTTGAATGGGATGGTTATTACTAACATTTAAGCATCATTTTAATGTGCTTAGTTGACGTTACGCTAACTAATCACTCGCATAACTCATGCAGATGTATTGGGTAATTAAATGTTAAATAGCAGTGCATCATATTTTCTACCTGAGTTCTGTAAAGGCCTATATAATAAGTATGTAAATTCTTAATCTGCAAAGTATAAACTAACTACAAACAATTTTATAATCATAATTAAGGGTACATTAAATAAGCATTTGATTGTAGTTGCTTTCCATCAGTGGTCACATACTTTAGCAGGTGATGTCTCTTGTGTTAAAGTTCTGGTTTGTTAATTGACCAGTTGCACGTGTTGAATGAACGTTGTACACTCACAGCAGTCTTGATACTACCTTTCCCTGGTGTATTCAGACAAGGTACTTTGCTGCTCAGTGTATTTGGATAAAATTCTTCTAGATCTAGCGTCCTCTAACTTTTCACTCCTTCCAAACTGATACATGTATATAACATCAGAGTTATTGAGCATCTGCTGAAATTTTCAAAGCTCCTTGTCCAAAGCAGGACCAAAACTGAAAAATCAGAGTATTAGGAGTTAAAATGTCAACATATATGAACCTGAAACATGCAGGCATTGATATGAAAGTTTCTTACGTTCTGTTATAGGGTACAAAAGATATGTTTAATAATGTCTGTATTCCCCTGTTCCGTTTTCCCCCCAGGATGAGACCATGATGTAGATAGTTTTTTCCCTGGAGTTATGAGGTCTTGTAACTGTCCTGTCTCGCACACCATGGAGAAGGGCAAGAAAGATGGATGACATCAAGATGCGTTGTTGGACTGGGGACCTGAACAGAATGAAATAGCTGTTTTTTCTCCTTTCATTTGTAATTAAAATTGTATTAAAGATGAATACCGGAAATACATTTTGTTTCCTTGTATTCTTGTCCTGTTGGTGAATATCGTATTTGCAGACTGAGACACTGAGACATTTTTTTTTATCTGTAACTACAATTTTTATTTTGATATAAATAAATCAGTGCAGTAGTCTAAGTAGACATACACATAAACATGGTATTTACAGAGGTATGTGTGTGTTGATCCATGAGTAAATCAAGGGTTTGTTGAAATATTGTTGTTCCTGAAACTGTAAATCAAGGAGTAGGATGTTGTGTGAACTTGACATCAGTAAAAACTGAATCAAAATAAGAAATGCATGCATTATCAAGTGGACCGAAAACTACATTAATAGCAAATAAGTAGCAGGCACTTGATTCATTTAACTGCAGCCCAGATAAATTGGTATTACAATTAAGTGCCTTCTAGTATTGTATCATTATTTGCCTGGAACAAAGACTTTAAAAGAAAATGACCCTCTTTTTTTTTTTGCTTTTTGCAGAGAACTGAACACAAGTGTGAGTAAATGAACTAACATAAATTTCAGACGTCTGAATCCAACATTAGCAACCTCTTGGAATTTCTAATCATCATATCAGGAAAAGTTATTGTCAGTATGAATGCTTGTAATGGAAAATATTGGCAGATCCACATTTAAACAAATAAGCCATGATTCACTGAGCCATGGTGAAAAAAACCCCTCTTCCCTTGTTCAGGGTTCTTGATGATGGCTGGATTGTTTTTAAATCACAAGTTAACCCTTTTCCCAGTGACCTAGCTTAAACTACATTCATGTTGAAATTACTTTTAACTACTGCACCAAGTTTTATTTGCTCTGTAATGTGATGCGATGTGGCACTGCACCCTCGACTTCCCGCACTAACGTATGTTGCCAAACCCTAGCTGTCTTTCTTCTCTCTGGTCATCTTAATCATGGTCTCCGGCGATCGGTAGAGGAAGATGAGTTTCTCAAATAGCGTCTCCTCCAGCTCCATCTCTCCAGTCTCCCGGACCACGAAAATGTCCGTGCAGAGCTTCAGGACCCGGTCCACACATGGCAGCTCTTCAAACATGATGGACCTGGAGATCCCGTTGAAGAACTCCCTGACGAATTTCCCGATGACCAGCACCACTGACATGTACAGACCTACGATGCTGTGGAGAGAAGACACTTTTACATCTGATCAACTCGCATTGCACTCTAACATTTGGTTTGAAATGCTCAAAGAGCAAAAAAAGTTTTACTGCATTTTTAGGTTAATATCTGTCTTTTAGGTTAATCAATAGCGCTGATCAAAGGCGTCTTGTTACCTACCCGTGTCCGGCCAGAAAGCCCAGACTGGAGGGGCTGACTTTATCATTGAATACCACTATCTCTATGCTGTGACACTTGAGCTCAGAGGAGGTGAGAACCGGGGAGCACTCCTCCACCACCCACCACTGGTCTGGGTCTTTCTCCGATGTCCTGTTGACCTGTTGAAGTTTGATTGACATGGGCCTGAAGAAAGCCAGTGAATGGAGGTCTGGGCGATCTGAGAGGTCTAAGGGGAGGACACGCTGGGGTTAAATTAAACTGCAGGAGTGATATGTATTAGAATTTATCAAAGACTGTCTGCAGTATTGTAAACGTAAAATAAACTGTAACTAACCTACTTTCATCCTGGTTGCCATTTTGGACTCTGGTCCTTTGGGACCCCTGATGAACTTTGGCAGCAGAGAGTTAATAATCCTACAGGACAGAAAAACATGGTCGAACACATTTTGAGCTTAAAACAACCTGGAGACAATATATGCACTGAAATATATGTGATGTAGCACATGAACATCTGGGCTGTAAAAGTGTTAAGAAATAATTGATAACATAAAGTATTTCAACTCATACAGCTTCGTGAATATTTAGGTGTGAGTTTATCTTAACTGTGAAAGCTGAAAAGGAAACTGCATTTTGACACCTGAAGAAGACACAACAGTAAAAACCGGCTGGTTGTTTGTGTTGACTGAGACTCACACAGGTTTGCTGCTGCTGCCTTGAAGCATGCTGACGATCCCTTCCCTCAAGGCCTTGTCCTCAAACTTCACAGTGTGTTCTCCCACCGTCTCTGCATTCATTGATATGGACGCATTCCTGAGGAGGAGCAGGAGAGGAGTGTCAAAGTTAAACATGTGATTACATTTATTAATCACTGAGATCACAAAGTAAACAGAACCTGTACATTTCAGTGGTAATGGCTCTCTGAGAGGTTAACATGCACCATGTTCAGTCTCATATAGTACAAGCAGGGTTGATACATTTCTGAATCCCCAAGAAATGAATATGACAGTATATAAGTAGATGCACATTTAATGCACAGATTCACACATTCATACATGTAAGCTCCATGTACAACTGATAACATCCATTCACACATTAACTATTACTCTGGAGTCTGTATCTCATGCACTTCAGAGATAATAATTTTTCCTTTCTTTAATATGTAAAACAATGTAGGGCCAAAAAACGGACCAAAATACAAAGCATTGTAAACAAACATTGTAGAAAAATACACGTATCAGTAAGCCGACACATCTATGTACACCTGTTCACTTGAATTTACACATAAGCTGCCATGAAAACCCAAAACGACTTGAACCCTCCATGCTCATTGGTCCTGTTCTAAGGATCTGGACTGCACTATGAAACACACAAACACACACTGACCTGAGCAGTGTCCAGCGTAAGGTCATGTATATGTGAGAGGAGTTGCTGAGCTCCTGTATCATGGCCGCTCGACTGGCTGGGCTGATGCTCCACAGCAGACTAGCATCACTTTTGATCTTAGCGACAACAATGTCCTCTGCAAAGTAGTTCATTATGAACTGCATAGCAGACTGAGAGAGAGAGGAAGAGAAGAGGATAAAATTTCAACAGTTGTTTCAATTAATGTCATCCACCGCACTCTTGATGAATAAATCACAGGCAGAACAAGAGACACCTTAGAGCGACTGATAGAGAATAAAAGGATGCTATGACACACAGTAAACTATACAGAGATACTGTCCTAGTCCTTGTGGTGAATGGTTTTGTATTTGGTCTTCAGTTTGGTGTTGACAGTAAAATAGAGTGCATCTTACAGGATGAGTGGCGTAGACCTTGGTGAGTCGGTTGAACCTAGCTTCTGTGTAAGGAACCAAGTTCTGCTCCTGGGCGCTCATGGTGAACAGAGGCTGTGAAAAGAGGGAGAGTGAGAGTAAAGAGGGAGTAAAACATACATCCACAGAAGAGACGGACACTGAGCTGAACTGCACGGTCAGCAGGCACGTAAAAACCATAATCACTGGTGTAAATCACGATGGTTAGTTGCAGGAAAGCAGTTGTTGCGGTTGCTGTATTTGGCTACATTAGCAGAGTGTCCCTTGGGATGACAATGTAGGTCTGTCTCGAATATAATCATTCAGCTAGCTTCAGCGTTTTAGAGTATAAGCACACAAAGGCTAAAAGTTGAAAGTCAGCAGGCAGTTTAATGCACTCTTATCCGTCCTGACCTCGTATCCTGCGATGCTGAGCTGGATGGAGACGTCCACCGGCTGATTGGTCACTCCGGCTGCAGATTGGACCAGTGACATGAAGAGGAGTGGGAACCAGATGATGCTGATAAGAGCAAAGATGATGAATCCCCCCATCCCGTATTTCACCACCTTCTTCTTCTTCTGGCCTGGAGGGTGGGGATATTTCTGGAAGAATTTAAAAAAAAGAAAAGAAAAAGACAAACGCCCATCACAGCTTATCAGAATGATGGTGAAGATACAACAGTACACATGCAGTGCACGGTCTCACTTACTTTCTCCGACTCCCTCCAGCACTTGAGGATGAATATGTTTGCATAGATGTCTTCAACACAAATCCAACTGGACAGAGACAGAGTGGTGTCGGTCCAAACCCAATCCATCACTGCCCTCAACTCCGTCAGGAAGGGAACCAAACGAAACCTGGAAGAGGAGAGGAGACAATAATGATGACGATGCTACATTCATATAAAATGATCAGTAAAACAGAAAACTAAAAACAAATCAGAAACACTCGCAACACTCTCTCGCACATATTTATAGAGTAGAAAATACGTCTTATACATTGAAATTACAATCACTGCAGGCTGTTGGTATTTGTATTTATTAAAGAACCATTTTCATACCCTTGGAAGAGGAAGAGGTTTAGGTAATTGTAATGCTTGGTGAGGAAGTTGCCCAGGATGCGGTTTGGGTAACCACATTTGATCTGGTAGGCAGACAGGCCGAAGTAGATGCATTTTACAAAGTACCAGAGCTGAGCGACAGGGTTCCTGTTGAACCTCCTGTTGAGAAAAAATAAATAAATGGAAATATCTCATCAGTGTTCTCAGATCAGATTAAGTTTTTAATTTTTAATGTGACTGGAATTAGTTGAGAAAGTTTTGAGAAGTAGGACTGCATATGTTTTATTGTTTTTCAAGTTAATATATTTCAGAACAGAACAGATCCATTGATTTATTCACTATCCTGAAACTGAGGAGATGATAATGGAGAGGTCATGAGGATAAAGCAGAACACAAATAAATATCACACAGGTTCTCATTATGTAAGAGCATCTGAATAGATGTTCTTTTTTAGTACTATGAACATATTAAGTAAAGATATATATCTTTACAGTTAATGTAAAGACCCAGCAGACCACAATTAAAACTTATTTAATACACATATGCACATACAAATAAGGGCTGAGTGGCAATGTGGTCTCAAGATTGAACAAAATGAATGAATGAACAAATTTAGATTTACATAAACAAATTCAACAGCCAAGTGTACGAGGAGAAAAATAAATTAAAGTGATGAACTCTGACCTCTCAGTGACCCCGGGGAGGATGAAGAACATCCAGAAGTGTATGCCGAACACCAGAACCACCTGGAAAACACACTTTCCCAGGAGGGACTTCTTCAGGTAGAGAGCCCGGTCCACTATCATGGTACCGAACTGGATGAGCAGCATGACCAGGAAGGCCTCTGGGACCTGATCCTCCGACAGGGACTCTGTGATGTCGGCTGCTGCAGAATATTTCTACATAGAGACAATGATCAGCCTGGTTGTGTCATATTGTACATAAACAAACATGCATTTAAGTAGGAATGTATATTGTTGAGCGATATTTATATTTGGTTTAACGATAAACACAGCAGAGTCGAACCCCAAAAGCCCAGTATCCATATATGGTGACAATGAAGTTGACAACGTCGATGAGAAACATGAGGGCGTAGACGTCACACACAGGACTGTAATCTGGGTGGATGATGTCATAGAAAAACTGCCTTATGGGTAAGTAGATGTGAAGGGCGCTGAAGAAATAGAAAGGAAAGTACAGTTTCCGAATCCCACATCAGTATAAACTTTTCAAACATTCACAAACTAAACATTTAAGATTGTTAGGAACAACAAGGTAAGATTCTACACAATTATTATCCATCTGATCAGATGGATGTAAAGCAACAGACAAAAATAGAATTCATCTATCACAAAGCACAGATACAGCAGTCTGCAGCTCATTTTAGATGTCTCATCTGAACCAAAACAAAAGACAAGAAAACAACGTACACTTCTATAATGGTGGCTTTGGCCTGTAGCATCCTCTCTCTGATCTGCTGTCTGATCCTCTGCTTCCTGGTCAGTGGAACTTTGTTTCGCTGCCGTCTCTTCTTCTTGCTGTGCTGCTTCTTGGGCTTCATCTCTCCAGTAAAAAAAAATGAAAGGGAGAACTGTTAGTCATATGCGGTGATTCAAAGAAAAGAGCAGCAGAATGCTCACAGTGGATTAACTCAAACCGTATAGTCAGATTATAGAATATTCACCAGTATCAGATCCCGCAGAGTCGCCTCTCTTTCGTCTACAGAATATGGAGGTGGTGGAGGCGTGGAGAGGGAGGAACTTCAGCCGGCGTGAAATTTTCTCTTGTTTGTCTTTGCTGCCCATCTTATCTCCACCTGTCATCTTCTTCTTGTCCACTTTCTTCTTCAGCTTCTTGAAGAAGTCAGGCATCTCAACCTCCTTGTTGTCCCACAGTCCATGGCACTGCACAGTCACAGACACAGAAGCATGGCAACAGTGGTCCTTTACAAGACACACATAAAGCGGCAGGCGGGTACTGTATAAGTAAGTTACCTTGAGGATAGACCGGTGGAAGAACAGCGCGAGCAGCTGAATGAGGTCAAAGAGGACATAGCCGTCTTTCTTCTCCACCCCGATGATGTTGGGCAGGGCAAAGGGCCGGTCAGCGTTGATGCCTCGGTAGGCCGAGGTGGTCCAGGGGAAGAAACCAAACTGGAAAAAGTACTTCACCACAACAGTCAGCTGAGATAAACAGAGGAGAAAGAGTTAAGATTTCTGAAGTGTACATAAGCTGAAAAAAATAATTCTCACCAAATAAGGGACAGTGAGCACCTCCAGTCTTTACTTGTACTTTACATATTTACTGTATTTTAGAGTAAGCAAATGACAAACATCAGATTAAGTTTTCACCAAAAAAATTCTGTTCTTTTTGAATATTTTTCTCTAGTTGATGTTCAGATGTGTAACAAAAAAATACAATGCTAGTTGGACTATAGATGTATACTGAAGGACCAAATGTCATATCTGTTTTTATATAAAGTGAAATAAACACTTTAATTTGTAAACAAAATTATACGAAACGTCTGCTCGTGATGTTGCCCCTCAGTGTGCCCTTTGAGCCCTTCTGAGCAGTGAGAGATCAAAATGCAACTTTACATTTCCTTACTGTCCTTTCCTTCCTATTAACTCTGAGAAAGAGCAATTTCACTGTCTCATGTTTAAAACTAGAATTAAATGCAGATTGAATAACTGAGGTTTAGTCAACTAACTAAACAACAAACAACAACTAAACGAACAACAGCTTTTGATAGCATTAATGTAGTTAATTTAGTTAGTTGACTAAACCTCAGTTATTCAATCTGCATTTCAGGCTGTATGGTACAGCATTGTGAAAAAATGAACACACAATCAGCTGCCAAGTAAATGTAGAAGATATGCAGAATTGTTAACAGTTCTCGTTATGTTATTGTGCAAACAGGACATTATTAGCTTTGTGTGAAATACTAGGTAAAATAAATAACCCTTTGTTAAACAGACTGCAGAATGTCGACCTACACAACCTACTGTACCTCTGTGTAGATTATAGCGGTCATCCAGAAGCGTTTGGTCGGCCGGGGCACAGACAGCATGGCCCAGAGGAAGATGAGAATCGGTAAGATGAGGGAGAGGAGCGAAGCCGACACGATGTGGTTGAGGATGATTACAAAATAGCACAGCATCTCTGACTTGGACACCATGGTGTTGTAGAGGGCGAACAGCAGCTTCAGTGGCCTTGGCAACATCCTGAAAAACTTATCGGACTCTGAGATCTCGTCATTTTCAAACATACTGCAGGCAGCGTGGAGGGAAAAGAAGAACAGACAGACAGAAAGAAAATGAGATGGAGATTAGCAGCATTCTCTTTCAAATGATAAAAAAAAAGCTCTATAATCTTGTTTTTAAGCAGTATCTTGTGTCCACTGACTTGTTTAGCAGCAGCTCGCTGGCAGTGAGGTTTCTCGTTTCCTGACTCAGAGGCCTGGGAGATTCCGGGAGGTCGAGACTTTTCTCTCCATCACTCTCCCTGAAACCCAGAGAGATGCATTCTGGATCTTCAGCTAGTTCATCATCTTCTTCTTTCTGCAGTTGTCCCTCGTCCACCTCCTCTCTCTCGACCTCATGATCCTCTTCCTGCTGCTCTTCCTTGTCCCTCTCCTCCTCCTCCTCCTCCTCTGCCTCCTCTTGTTCTTGCTCAGGTTTCCTCTCACTCTCTGGGTCCTCCCTGCCATCCTCTTCTTGTTGGTGATCCTCCATTTGAGGGGTGCCATCTTCACTGCTTCACAGAGACAAAGACAGAAACAGAGATATTTTACCCTCATGAATCAAGGAAAGATTTATTCTTTGACAAAAAGTCACAGAGATTGGTAGACGACGTCTCAAGTCGCAAGTTCCTGCATTTTCACTTAATGTAGGAATGGTAAATTTAAAAGATATTATGTATACTGCAATAATTTAAGGGAGATAAGTGTTGAAAAGTTGGGGACATTTTAGACTTATCATACTTAATTGACTGACATCTAATTTATACATGTAAACTCCATGGCCACTTTATTAGGTACAGATCTGCCTCAAATTCTACATTAAGGAAACTTATGTTCAGATCTTGTTAAAACTTTAAGGTGTTGATTTAACTGTACATTGTTACTAATATTCTTCATTCTTCATGTTTATAAATGTGGAGAATGTCAGTGTGAAGCAGTCAAGCTCAACTCTGCTGCAACATCAATAATAAACGTCTAGTTAAATTAACACCAACCTGACAGTTTCAATCAAAACTGAACATTATCAAATTTGTAAAGATAGAATTTATGACTGAATTGTGTATAACTTCTGTATTTATTTTCTCCACATATCTTAAGCAAATGAACTTTTTTGTCTACTTTCCATAACCAAGGATTTCTCCTTCACCTTGGTGAAAGTTCATCAGTGTCAAAGGAGGTCAGGTCAATGTTGGTTGTTTTCAGGAGCCTCCGTCTGAGCTGGTTGGCAGCAGGCGACACAACAGGAGGCTCGTCCAGCTCCTCCTGGGTCGGCTGCCGTGAGACCAGCATTGTCTCATCTGTCATACAGCTGAGGATGAGCAGGAGACAGAGCAGATGAGTACACATGGTCTAAAATAGAAATAAGACTCTGAATGTAATGTGTGCATCTGTCTGATTGGTTGGCAGTTGTAACTTCAGAAAAGACACTGGAGCCAAACTGCTCTGCTAAATGCACACTCTTTTGCAGTACATGTACGGTGACCTACCTGGAAACGCTGCTGGCCCAGGATACTTTGGAGGCTTGGTTCTTCAGCTTGGCATAGGCATGGCGTGAGGAGGGGACAGAGGGTGGTGAGGAGGGAGGAGGCAAGGAGTCATCTAGGTCATCCTGAGACGACAGCGTGTTCTGACGGGATATCCAGTTCTCATAAAACTGCTTTACACTCTCCTGGCTCACCTCTTTGCCCTGACGAGCAAGAAAAAGAGGGAAACATGATGCTAATGCTGTCGAACAGGGTCGAGCAGAGTGGAGAAACCGAGGCTGTATCTCACCCAAAACACAGTGTGTGTGGAACTACATACTGTACCATATGTTTGTGTGTGGATTTATACTACTGTACACAATACACATCATATTTTACTTTATGTTTTTTGTTGTTTTTTTGTTGTTGTTTCATTTTAATTTCATCAGGTAGTCTCACTGAGATTGACAACATTCATTATCTTAACATATTTTTCAGCAAATACATGTTCTCAGTGGAAAATCAAAATCTTTAATTAGCTGATATTAATTTGATACTAAAAACAGAAAAGCCATCACATAAAATCACTGATACTTAAGTATTTAAGAGTTTTTCAACAAGACATTTCTTAAATTTATAATTATCACTTTTACTTGCTTTCTTGATTTCTTCCTACCTTCTTTTGCTGCTGGTTGAGTAACGCTCGCTCGAAGCGCAGCACTTTGGAAATGTCCAGGTTGTCTTTGCAGAACGAGTTCAAACCCTCCGTCAGGTCGTCAAGAAGAGACTGAACAAACACCCAGCTGAACTTCAGGGTGCTGACGACGCGCTGCAGGATGTTTTCTGTGAGGAGAGGACAATGAAGGTTTTCCCTGCCTTGACTCACAGTTTTACTACTGCCTGTTTGTACCACAGCAAAAACAACTAGAAAGCCATTCAGTTATAAAATAGTGGTAGAAGTTGTCAAGAGTAATGTAGTGATTCACGTGTATTTACCTTTTTCTTCTACTACTTCCTCCACAATGCTTTCCTCCAGTTCATCCTCACTAGAGTCGGTTCTATCAATACCTGGAAAAAGGATTTATTGTTAAATCATTTTTTTTTGTAGCTGGTGTGTCTGGCCAGACCTCTCAGTCTCACAGCATTTCATATAATCTATAACTGCATGAAACAAACCACTCTGATATTCACATTCAAAGACAGACATGATTAAATTAAGACTGACTACTGAGGGAGATTAGATGCTGTTACATTAACACCACACGTTGCTCTCTCACCCTGCTGTCTCTGCAGCTCTCTCTTTTCTCTCTTCTTCTCTTCTTCCTTTCTTTTCTTCTTCTCCTTTTTCAGGTCCTTCAGAGCTGTCTTAGAGCTGGTGACCCAGGCTTCATAGGCCAGCTGGGATATCACAGACACAGATAAACATCTTGACCAATGAAGTTACAGTGTAGAGAAATTGGGTGTACGAACATTCAGTGTTCAAAGTGTTCACTTTTCAAGAAGGAACTATTTTCATTTATTGTATGGAAAACATTTAATGTATCTATTCCAGCTCTTACCTGGAAAGCAGATTTCTTCTTTGGTGGTTCCTCCTCCTCTTTCTTCTCTGCAACCTCTTCCTCTTCCTCCTCACTGTCACTTTCAAACAGGTGGTAGCCACAGTTGTTTTCCACTGTGTTAAACAGAGCAGAGTCATAACTACATCACCATGCATACTGCCGAGCCTCTGAGCAGCTATTCTGAGCTTTTCCAGTACAGCAGCTCAGTGGCCAGTTGTCATTCTTCCCCGTTGCTCACCTCCAGGCTTAGAGACCCAAGGCTTCCACCATTTTCCTGCGTCTCTCTTTGCCTTCTCATCATCACCTGAGAAGCACAGTTCAAGCTGTAATTTGTTGTTTTTTTCTCCTCGTGGTGTTAAAGATTGATGAGCTGATATAGTAGTCAGTGAAAAATGCATTATAACGCTGGACTGGAGCTGAATATAACTAAATATGTACTGTAAGATCTCTTCTGTCACAAACATGTTTTTTATCACAGCCATGACGTAATGCCAACAGACTTTGTATCTAAATTATTGTCTATACAGTTGTTAGAGCCTGTTCACACTTTGCTGTGTTATTTGCAGAAAATAGAGTCACCTGTGTTACCCAGTGTCACCTGCTCCTGATCAGCAGGAGGTCCTGGTTCACCTGCTGGTGCGGGCCGACTCTTCTGTTTAGATTTGATCTTTTCCATCCTACAGGCAGAGGGTAGAAAGGAAAGTTGTTTACTTAATGTTTACTGTTTTCAAGAGAGGATACATGGAAGACAGGGAAGGACAAATTCTATTGGTCGTCATTGTGAACTGGATCCACTAATTCATTTCATCATTGTTTAACTGTGTGTGTCTTACTGTTTCTTCAGCGTCTCCACAGATTTCTTCTCCATTTCCAGTCTGGCTGCTACGAGTTTCTTCACCTTGGCTTCAAACAGCTCAGCACCCCTGGGAGATAGAGACAGGTGAAGGAACAGAACGTGACCTTACTCACACACTATCATTTCATTTTATCATTGCTGCTTGTCTTTTTACAATTTCTCCTGTCTGGTGTTCTGTGAAACACTTTGTGACTGTTTTAAGGGTTTCTGATCTCTTATTACAGTTATTAGTTATTATAGTTATTATATCTGTCGTAACAACACTGAACTGAGTTGTGTAACCCACCTGACAGGCTGCATTAGTGCCATCTGCACAAATAAAATCAGAATGCTAAATGAAAATAAAAGGACTACAGACTGTGAAATTTGACACTAATTATAGAGAGAATAGAGTTCTCTATTGGCACATTTCCAATGAATTATTTCTAACTAACTGTGAGCAGTTATTCAGTCCACAGCATGTCAGCTGAACATGCAAAAATCTGAAACAGTATTGAAAATAATAATAACTGAACAATGAAAGAATATTTACTTAGGTTTAAATTGAGCTTCTCTTTCTAGGAAATTCCTGTTTTCTTACAATTAAAACCATACTACATCATTTTAAATGGTTCTTTCCAGGAAACTACTGAGTGAATGTTGGATGTTTGTTGATCATTTCCCTTTGGCTTTCATTTACAAACAATCAGGGAATCAACATTGACATTTTCAAACATTTACCTCTCATTGTCATCTCTATACCCTAAGGCTATTTGTACACCCATTATTTGTAAACAGTAGGTTGATGAGTATCTGTATTGTACACACCTGGAGGCCAGTATCTTAGAAGACTTAAGGTCAGACACCACATAGAGGAAGTAGTAGCTGAGGAAGACCCTCCTCTGTGCCAGGAGGACAGTGAAACAGATCGCATCCCAGACGATGCCGGCCTCGCCCTCCGGCAGCTCACACTCATCATCAGGATCAGCTGAAACACACACAGGATAGAAGAAATATACTGTATATGTGTTTGAATAACTCATCAGTAACTTGACAGGACCATTAGGAGACATAAACAGATAAATAAAATAAATATGTACATTGTGTAAACTATATGAGCACACTCTGAGGGAGACCTTTTAACCTAAGTGAGACCTTTATGTTGTTTGTAAGAAAATAAATTAATGCTTACTGTGTATTGTATGCTTATGGAAGACGTGCTTTAGAGTAGCACTTTTTTTTGTACAATTGTTTTTTCTTCAACTGCTGAGTTTTAGGTTACAATGATAGTACTAACAACTGAAATCATCATAAGATATCTTATTTTTCAGACTCAAAAAAATGTAACATTAGTGAAATTAATAAAGTAAAAAATAAAAAATAAAACAGATAATACAACAAAAACACACAACTCAGATTAACTTGAATTAAACTAATAATTCTTGTCATATGATCTTGTACATTAACTTTTTAAAAACTGAAATCCTTATTCCAATTATCATACAACCTTTGCAGTTAATAATGTAGCATACTGTAAAATTTACTTATTAGTTTCTTTTTCTCTTCTAATACCAAATTATTAAAGTAAATCAAAGTTTATGCTGATCCCATTTTTTGGGATTTGTCAGTGAGAATTTGCTCTGTCAAATCTTATGTAAACACATTATAACATTATTTTGTACAGTGTTTCTTTTCTTTTCTCTTTAGCACACGCCATACACTATGTATGCAAAGACAAGGAAGATGTCAGTTATTGTTGTTATAGACACTTACGGACGTCGTAGCCTTTGATGGTGCAAAACATACTGAAGGCCTGAATTAACCAGCAGCCATTCTTCAGCAGGCTGTCCAGGTAGGCACAAGAACCGAGCTGATCACAAAAGGTACAGGTGAAGGCAGACAGATGAAAAAGCTAAACAATAACAACGCTGCATGTCTTCAATTATTTTGTTCACAAATACTGAACTTCTTCACTGTGCGGAAACTCACAGACAGCAGGTTCTTCATGGCGATCACAAAGCAGGTGTAACCGATGAGCCAGTCCCACAGACGCAGGATGTATCTGACGGGCTGCATCAGCACGCTGCCTCCAAACAACATGAAGTAGAAACAGGCCACAAGGTAACCCAGACAGAAAATGTTGATCCGAGTGGTGCCAGTGATGAATATGAGGCACAGCACCAGCCAGAAGAAATAGCTGAACACAAACACCTTCACCATGTCAAGGTAGCACCTGGAGGCAACATAAAGGGCAACATAAAAGGAAAAAATCATTTCTTATCTTTCTTATAATTTCATACTGTGAAAAATACCAGCAAAAACTAGAGGTTCACAGCTTCCAACAGTTCCATATTTCGCTGTATTTACAGAAAAAGAAAGATTTGCAGGGTTTTGGTGAGAAAAAGAAAATGATGCAAACCGGGATCCAATTTATTTTTTAATGAAATGTCACCAGTTGCATAAGATATAATATATGTTGAAAATGTATTGTCTAATACAAATTCACTTTGTATCAACTTATTCAAAGTATTCAGTTATTAGAAAAAAAAAACTAAACTTGCAGAATTTGACTAAAAGAAATAGTTTGACTTATGAATACATTTATTTGCTTCTCTGCAAAGAGTTAGATGATAACGTAAATATGACTACATCAGTATCAATGTGAAGCTACAGCTAGGAGACTCTTAGCTTACAGCTAGTGTATCTCATAAGAACGACAATGCAAAATCAACACGTTGTGGTTTCACAGGGGGTTAGTGTATTTCTTGGTGAACAGTAACTTGGTGTGGTTCACCAAGGCTCGCTGTTCCCTCTGTTTCCTCTCTTTCAGTCTTTATGCATCCTCTAGCCATAGCTTCATATATAACATTCAGTCATGTGAGAGGTGAGATAAGTGGCTTCTCATCAAACTCTCTGCGAGAGCAAAGGAGGGTATTTCCTAAATTGTCAAACTATTCCTTTAACACTTGTGTTGGTGAAAGGTTGTTGATTTCTTTTGTTGTTATTTTATTGTTGTAACAGGCTTTTGCCAATTAAATTGATTATTTGATAGAATATCAAAAAACTTGAAAAAATTTAAAATGTCCACGGCAAGTTTTAAAACAAAGGTATTCTAGTTACAAAAAACTGAGGAAAGTAGTAAATCCAACATTCGAGAAGTGGAAAACGAAAACAAATTCATTTTCATCAGTGCGTTGTCCGTGAATATGACTAATGCCAAATGTCCTCTGTGTAAAATTTTGGTTTCACTTTCATGAAGTTGTAGTGAAATATGTTCTGTCAACAGCAAGATGGCAAATGTGGATGAAGGTCTGCAGAAGAAAGTGAGAGAAAACCCATAGACAAAGGCACTACTGTGGAAATGGGAGATGTCCATGAGTGCTTATCCAGCAATTTCAATTTACCAGAACAGCTTTCATGAGTCTGACAACAGGCATAAATTAATGATCTAACTCAACCTCTTAATGCTCCTAAAACGACCACAAAACAGCATGATGGACTTCCAACTCTCCACCTGCAGTTTAACCTACAGAGCAGGAAGCTGTTTATGTTTATAGTTTAGGTTTTTTCCTGCTCTTATTCAGAGTTTATAAATTCACTTTGAAGGTCGTGTGTATCGTGATAAGAAAATAGATCAAACATCAATTAAATTACATATGTTTTGACACTATAGATAGCCATGAAAATTCTAAGACAAGTCTGCGACATAATGGAACTGGGACAAACACTCTAATCTTTAATTTCCTCAAATACTTCTCCAGAAAATGTAAATAGATTAAAAAAAATTAATTAATTAAAAGACCTGAAAAGCTGGGTTAGTATTTCTGACCTGCAGTGAAGGAAGTTATCAACAGGTATGAACTGGTTGAAGGAACAAGGATCCAGACTGCGGCTGATCTCAACGTTGTCTCCAGCCAGCAGTCGCACCGCTGCGCGGTTCTCCTCCTCAAACACCTGCCACTGCAGAGACGAGCACAGCAACAGGAGGTGGTCATCTGCAGAGAGCAGGAGAGAAATGACCTATCTAACCTGAGGAATTACAGAGGAGGAACAGAAGAGTAGAGGAGGAGGAGGAGAGGAGAGAGACAAAGGAAGAAAAGGAAGATAGACTCACAGAATATGAATGAAGGATTGGGTCTCATGGCGAAGTCAGGAAGATAAAACCACTTAATGACATTAGAGGTCAAAGGTTGAGCTGCAGTTCTCCAGGGGTAATCTGAGTAAATAAAATAGAACAGAATAGAACAGCATAGAATGAGACATCTATGCAGTGTTTTGGCAAACAGTGAAATGTTGTGTGAAATAGTGCTGGAACAATTAATCAATCAATCAATTAGTCAGAAAACTAATTGCCAACTTAGTCATTTATTGATCCAAAATGACCAAAAATTCACTAGGTTCCACCTTTTCCAAAGTCAGAATCTGCCGGCTGTTCTCTGTTTTATCTCATTTTAAACTTAATATCTTTTTGAACAAATATAAAACTCTGAGAAACTGTGATGGGTTTTTGACATTTTATAATCCATTAATTGAAAAAATAATTGACAGATTAAATTGCTAATTTAAATAGTTGCAGTCCTAAGGTGTTCATCTGCAGTCTTCTTTTTCTGTTTGTTTTGATGTTGATTTTGACATTTCTCAAACCACAGTTTAGTCAAAATTCCATACCAACACAGAAAGCAGGTGGGATGCCGATGCAGAGCAGGTACTGCAGCACCATGAGCCCCGCTGTAAAGCAGCAGTATTTAGGCCACACCTCTCCAATAGCCTTCCTGCGTCTCCGTGACAAGACAGCCAATAAGGCACAAGAATGGAGCAGGGCATAGAAATCCATCCTCTGACCAATCACGTTGACAGCCACAATTAAACTGATCTAAGAAGTGCATGCATGAGAAAGAAGACAATGTCAGACCTGCTAAACTGTTCAGATACGCATGAACAGACGTGGACACAAACACTTCAGTCCTTAAAAAGTACCTCCAGTCCAAATCTGTAGTAGAAGAAGTTGATGAAGTACTTGATGCAGGGCAGGACGCCATGATCCAGGTGCTGCCTGGTGATGCCCTGGAAGATGATGCTAAACGGTGGGAGCTTCAGATCATTGTGGAGACGGAAGTAGAGCTGATGGCGATGGACTGTCACCTCAAATGCCAGCAGCCCCAGCACCATCAGATGATTCTATGAGAGACATGGAACACAAATAAACTGAACTGGGACATAATTCAAAGGTCCAACTGCCCGGAGACATCCTGAAGTAAGCTCCTACAACGTCAAGTATGGTTATTAATATTAAATAATATTAATAATGTGATTACTATAAGGTTCACAAAAGTTTGGTAATAATGTTAATAACAATGACATTTAATAGCTCTTCATACATTTCTAATTTTGTGTACTATAAAAATATATTGCTTGTCATCATTATAGTAGGGTTAGGACATTTATACAGCATATTTACAGTATTTTATTTTGTAGGCAAGACCAATTAAAACCCCTGGACAACACTGATATATGTCTCTTGAAATAAAACAGGTTTTCCCTGGTCGTAAAGAGCTATTAAAAGTATCTGCAACTGAAGTTGTACCTACAGTAAATGGTGAGTGCATTTAATCCTTGTTGAGTGGACTTCCTATTATTTATATAATGGAATGCAAAGGCAGTTTTGTGTGATGGTTGTGGTTTAAAAGAAATGCAAAAGATATTGAGCTTTTCCTGGGACCAGAGTTGGACAGATGTGTCATACCCTGAGACAGGGGAGGATCCTGCCCTCACACTTGCGCAGCGCTCCACACCAGTAGACAGGGTCTACAGGCTCAATGTAGAGAATAGACCTCCTGAGCAGCTCCACCATGTTCCCTCTCAGCTCCACTTCACCATCATCCATGCTCGAACTGTTGGAAGGTACCAGGCCCTGAGACACAAAAGACTAACGTGTAAGTCGGAAGGTGATGGATAATGGATAAATATGATGGATAAAGCTCGTACTGTTTTTATTTTCTGTCAAACACACAGTTATTCACACTCACAGCTGTGCAGTTGGAGGAGTAATCGAGAGGTTTGATGACTTTGAGCTGGTAAAACATCTTGCACACCACCATGACGCAGGCCCACACAGCAGAGATGCTGGATGCCAAAGGTCGTAACCGTGGGAACGGGAGTGCAAACACCCACAGAACCAGGAAGACTGAGTTCATCAGAGAAACCTGTGAAAATGGAAATCACAATGTTTCTCTTATTTTTCGCTAAAATGTGTGAGTGAACACTGAATTCTATACTTGATGTAAAATATCTGGATAAGTTACAGTGATTATCTTCATTCAATACATTTGCATACATAGACATAACTATACTTTTTCACACATCACCTCGCACTCATGCACAGATCAAACATCCCACCTCCTGCAGTGACACCCAAATGATGCCAGGAGGAAACAATTTTGAGGCTGTGGAGCTCCAGCAGTCTCCAGCTCAGCTCCTGGAACTTGCAGAGTCCTGACAGAGCATGAATGATAAGCAGGCTCGCCCGGTCCACGATCACAACCCACTTGTCCTCAGGACTGCTGGGGACAGTTCCTGGGAGAAAGACAGAAGTGAGGATCCATCAGACATATTTTGAATATCACATCTCTCCTACGGCTGATTAATGGAGAAACAATCATCCCTGATACACTGAGATATCTGTGTAACTAAAGAGAAAAACAAAACCTAGAAGACTGAAAAAATAGCCTTATTTCATGTGAGTATAAATTCATCTAACACTAAACTGTGTCAAACTCTTTTATCAAACAAAACCCACATGCACGTACGCCATCATTTAAATATAGAACTGCTAGAGACTGGAAAAGGTTGATTTACCAAGAAGCAGAACAGTTTCAGATAAAATGTCTGTAACAAATGAGGGAAACACTTCTGTCTCATAGCAGGTCAATGTTATTTTATTTTTTTGATTTGTGGAAAAACCTGTTTAACACAAAAATAAAAATATTAAATTACTACCTAAAATTTATCAACTCATTAACTCATACTCACACTCATAACAAAGTAATGCTTGATGCCACAATATGAATATCATACTTTATGTCTATATAGATAACATATTCTTGTTGTAGGAGAGCCCATCGTTACATAATATCATATCAGTTGTTTCTCTCACTCCTGTCTGACCCAATAAAATGAGACTGGAGAGTCATTTTGTGTCCTGTAGTTACCCTCTTCTGTTGTCTCCTCTTTTTCCTCAGCTCCTCTGTCCAAGGAGCTTTGTAGTCCGATGCTGTCCAGAGTCTCCTGACTTTTCGCAGTTCCCATCTGCTCCTTCACAAGCCTGCAGTACAATAGTGAACATTTCATATTTTTATGCAATTATCAGAAACACCTTAATCAGAGAAACTTTCAAAGACTGAGCAGGAGTACAGTGTCAGGGTCAGGAGAAGTTTTACAGTTTGACGTGTATCTATGCACTGGTTGTAACAGGGTACTTGTCATTATTTCTAAACACATTAATTATATTCCCACTAAGCAAAATATGTAGACACAAATTGTCAGTCATTAGACAAAACAACAAGAATAAAGAGTTGAACAATAGTCTTACCTTTTCTGGAGCTTTTCAATGTTTTCTTTAATGCTGTGGATTAAATTAAAGACAGATGTGTGAACATTTCAGTGAGTATTACTAGTATTAATTCTGTTATTTGTTTTATTATTCTCCTTTTAGGATACACAGGCTTTGAAGACTGATTATGACCACACCAGTAAAGTAATTGTGTCGGGTCTTCACACATTGTCCATGAGTCTGAAATGTGAGTGCAGCGAAACATTAACAGAGGGATAAAATCATCTCTTACATGTCAGATATCATATTGACTGAACTTCGGAGTTCTTCCTCTCTGGGCGGAGAGAAGGACAAACAAGACAAACAGAGATTCAGGGTATGTTTACCAGTCAGCCTGAACTTATTAAGTGTACATACAGTAACCACAGTAAATTTTTATGTTAATATCCCAGAAACATTTTACTTTCATTCATTGGTACAGGTTTATCTGAATAAATCACTACAGTTAATTAATTTATTTACCCTGTATATAAAATCATTTATCAGTCATCATTTATCAAAGTCATTTTTACTTTCACTACAGACATTTTGCCATATTGGTCCTTGAATACTGGCCAAGTATCTATTACTCAGAGTATTCTTTTGTGGTAATTTAGTACTCTTTCTTGACTCACCTTTGACAAAAGTGAGTTTGTGTTTACTTAATATATACATGTGTATATACCTATGTCAGTTGACAGTGGCTCTATTTGAGTTGGATGTCTTTTCCCTTCCTGCACATATAATTCCCAGCTCACCTGGAAGCCTGTCTGACAGGTACATTATCGAGGTCAGTGAGAGTCAGGAAGTCTGCATTGAAGTAATGCAGCTGGAGGATACAGGCCAATAGAAACGCAGCAGGAAGCAGAATACGTGCAAACAGCTCCACCGTTTGGTATTGTTCCAAACCCAAGTCACGAAGACTAGAGAATCAAACAGGAGAAACAACATGAGGCCAACTCTGCTGAAAGATTCTTACAAAATTCAATCAATCAATATTTTTTTTTTTGCCTCATGCTCAAAAAGACCCCTACAACTAACAGTAAAACATTAACTAAATTAGCAACTATTCATAAATTTAGGGGAATATGTGCAGACACAGAAACTCACCCCTCCTCTGACATGCCCATGATCTGTCTGAACAGCCCCGACACACTTCTGAACTGGTACATGTAGATGGCTATCAACACCACCATGGAGTAACCGACCACCACTGCCCAGAACGTTTTCAGGATCCGACGCCACATGTCATAACGGATCTAAAACGGGGGAGAAAACAGACAGAATATATTATCCCTAACATATTAACATATTATTGACCTTAAGATGTTTTAACAACTTATTTTTCTGTTACACTTATTGTAATTAAATTTCTTGTTTACATATTAGCATAAGGATGGCACAGCATGGGCCACATGGTGGTGTAGTGATTAGCACTGATGCCTCACAGAAAGAAGTTTGCATGTTGTCCCTGTGCCTGTGCAGGTTCTCTCCAGCTTCCTCCCACAGTCCAAAGACGTGCAGGTTATGATAACTGGTGATTCAAAATTGCCCGTAGGTGTGAATGTGAGTGTGAGTGGTTGCTTGCCTGTATGTCAGCCCTGTAATAGAGCCAGGGTGTACCTCACATCATGCCCAATGTCAGCTGGGACTGCCTCCAGCGCCCCAACTACCCATAAGGATAAGCAGTATAGACAACTGATGGATGGATTTACTGATGTGTTACTCAAAGAGAACACAGCTCATGAGTTTGCCCCCTTGTAAAGAAGACAAAACACTGCATGTTCATACATAACATTGTAAATAACAGTGTTGCCTTTATTCCTCACATCACACACTGTAAAACAGAAGGGTGTTGCAGATGTTTTCCAAACAGACAAATGGTCCCGTCTTGTCTTACGTCACCTCCACAGCCATTAGGCCTTCCTGTAAGTGCTTGGTGTATTTCTATAAGGTCAGCAGAAACATAAGATGGGCAAAAAATAAATAGGAAAACTGCAACAAAAAACGCCTGTGTGTGTGTTTATGAGTCATTATCAATACTTTCAACTGTAAAATGGTATTGATGAGCCACAGACAGTGTGTTTGGGTGTGTGTTTACGTAAAAGCTAGACCAGTTCTGAACCTTTTCATGCACAAACACCAGCTAAATGATCCATGATGATAATTGAGGAGTCAACACATTACAGTGTAAGATGAACCTGACACTATGGTGGATTTGAGACTTGCGCAACAACATCTAAACTATATAAGCGGATTTCCTCTCCACTTATTCGCCTCTGCCATCTCAATATCAAATTTCCAACATTCACCTACTCAGAACATAAATGTATACATAAAAGTAACATACTATAACATAATTACTACTCAGGATGTCCTCTAAGCTACCACTTCACTGGAGACTGAATAACAACAGTCCTACATCAGGCTGCCACAGACAAAGTGGTGTTCAGCTAGATCACTAACATCACAAACCTGGTGGAAAAATCACTAACCTGATAGAGGACAACACAGAAGAGGAAGAGGACAATGTAGAGGATCTTGTAGACGACCACCTGAGAAGTGAAACATGGTAAAGAGTTAGTTAGGTAAATTTTCAAAATATGATGTGTAAATATGATGCAGTTACTTCAATAGCTTTTATTTTACTAATTTGCTTGACAGGCTGGAGATCTACCAAAGAGTACTGGACTACTAAAATTCCTGCATGCAGATATTTCATATATCTTTTACATATATATATATATATATATATATATATACACACACACACAGGAAATTTAAATCACTGATGAAAAATTTGTTCATGGCAGCAGATGAAATGGTAACAATAAGGCAAAACAAACAAATGCCCATCCCAGCAGGCCTCAGCAGATCAATTCAGACATGCAGCTTATAATGCTGTTTGTATTACAGTGAAATTCAGCATAGTTTCCTGACTTCAAATCAAGCCCACATTACTGCTGTGGGATGTCCTTTAAAATTCATCCAACAGAATAAGTAGCAGTGTTGGGAAATCTGATAAGAAACATGTCAGAAATAAGACATCTCCCACAGTAAATTTTTATGTCTGTCAACTGATACCTTGCCAGAGAAGCTGACCACAAAGAACATGGAGCAGCAAAACAGTATCCAGTATTTCACCAGTGTCCCTTTCACTCCTGAAATCAGCATCGCTACCAGAGGTGATGGCTGACTCTCCTCCACTGATATGGAGAAAACCGAGAGAAAAAAAGACGAGGAAGGAGGGAGGTGAGAAAAGACAGAAAAGGATTAAATGACAGAAGGAGAATTCGATGATAGGATGGTTTTTATGACTACAAAGGTTTTCCATTACTCCAAGCTAAATGTTATTTTCTAAAACAGAAGCCATAAACTTTAGAAAACAATCCAAAAATAAATTACGTGGCTCGACTTTGACTTCATCTAGAGATTCCGCCTTTAAGCTCTGCTCCTCCTGTCTCTCCTTCAGCTGCTGACGAAACATCAACCAAAAGCTGAAGGTGTAGAAAACCTGCAGCACACACAGCTTGTCGTGAGTATAAAACATGTAGTGTACATACACAGTTCTACAAATCTGCAATAACACACTTACGTTGTGAATAATATCTATGTGACAACTGTAATACAGTTTGGTATAAAAACAAGAAGAAGAAGAAGAAGAAAAAGTTCAGTGTCTCTAAAGTTGGCTACCAAAAGTATCAATAACCTATCAATGCATCATTCTCAGTCTCTGGTCTGTGGGTGCGAATGATAAGCAGTGAGGTTTAAATTAAAATGATAAACTGGCAGCTGTGTTAAGAGCTGGTCAATTTCTGTAAACCACAGTGCTTCCTGCAGCAGTTGGCCTTTAAGAATCAAGAATTTAGACTTGTCATTGTAGGAAAAGTTCAGGTGTTACTAATTACATTAATGACAGTGAGAGTGTGCCAGCACGAGCAACACCAGGACTCTGAAACTGAAGCAGTTAAATTGATCAGAACATCCTTAATGTTAGTTTACCTGAGCTGATCCTACTGTGACATATCCTACTGGTTTTTGTCTATGGAAACCATGGACTGTAAACAAGTGAAATGTTTACAGTAGGCTATATTATCTAATTTCGAAGCCAAGAGCTAGTGTAGTTGCATTGCATCATGAAAGTCCTTCTCCACCTCACCTTTGCTCCCAGGTGGACGCAGGGGGCAGGGTGGTAACTGTTCAGGTCGAAGTCCACTATCACGGCCGGGGGCAGACCAGGGTACAGCTCAGCCCGGCTCAGGCGCAGCCCGCTGAGGAAACCAAGCACCACCAGGACGGTGCCGTAGATGGCCAGGAACGGAGCAGACATCATGGCGTACCGCCGTCGGTCTCTCATCATCCAAATTATACAGGACCACACCAGCATGGCAAAAGTCAGCCAGTTGTTGTAGGTGATACTCCACACCTAAAGACACACATTATGGATATCGATACACTATTACCTCATGCACTGAGATGTGCCAGTGAATGCCAGTTATTATTAAAGCTAATTACCGTTGTGCTGTTTTTACTGACCGTTACTACTACAATTCTTGCTAAACATTCAAAAAAATATAACTTTAACACGATGTCTGCGATGTTATCACCTAATTCACTGGATATTTGTTCAGTCAATGTCAGCTAGTTAGCTACACTAACAAACATGTCGAAAATAATAAAGACATCGTTTAAACTTCTCTCAGTCAGCTAGTGCAACTAGCTAACCGTGACCGTATGTTAAATTAGCTTGCTGTTAACTTGGACTTAACTGTTGACAGTTGATCAAAGAAAATTCATCCCCAACTATTCTGATAACTAAATAATCATTTAAGTCATTTTCAAGGAAAATGCAAAACATTTATCTGGTTCCAGGTCATTTTATATAGTTGTAAGTCGCATATCTTTTGGGGTTTGAGCTGTCAGATAAAAATAAGCAATTCAGAGATGTTTGACTATGGATGCAGGGGAACTGTGATGTTCACTTTTTGCTATAATCAACTAAAAGATAATCTGCACATTAACAGCTGTAAGAAAGAATTGCAAGTCACATTGACTTTGACAGTTAGGTTTTCTGAGTATTTTATACTGCTGTATTTTCTATCTGAATCTTCCTTATCTACCTTACTTTGTATAAATTCTGTGCTAACCTATGGTACACCAGTAATTTTTCTCTGTGATCGCACAAGATGTGATTGAAGTTAGGTTTGCTACAAGACTTGCCACACCAACTCAAAACCTTCATAAATGAATATTAGTGTGCACTTTACCATCATGATGATAAGGGCGCTGACATAGCTGTGTTTTTGCACCAGCCGTCCAAAGATGACTAGACCGCTTGGACCTGAGGGGGGAGGCAAGGTCTCTGTCTGACTTTGTGGAGCCTCCTCACTCCTCTCCTCTATGTCTTCTTCGCTTTCGGTCTCTACCACAAGGAAGAGACAAAGGAAGGGATGAAATGAGAGAGCTTACTAAACAGGTCAAACAAAATTAGGCTGATGACACTGAAAAAGTCTACTGCACAAGTCAAATACCTGATGATTTGACAGATTGCTGAAGTATTGCTGAAGTTTCAGGACCCTACACAGATAGCTGTAGTTATTGAGGTCATATATTTAAAAAATTTGAGTGTGATTACCATGTGATGGCGAGTCCTTGTCTTCATACTGTGGTGGAAGGACACAGTTTGTGTAACCCGTCCCTCCTAACAGAGATCCCACATCATTTCTGTGGAGATCTTGCCAGGAATTGCTTGCCATTAAGATCATTGGCTGGAGAAAGAGAGCACATCCTACTGAAAGTTTAGGTCTGACACGTTCATATAGGTGACACCAAAAAACAAGGTGATAGCCACTAATGCTTTGTAAATGAGTGCACCCTACTCCCAAAATTTGATTGATCTATCTGTAAGAAAGTGATTAATCTTGAAAACAATATCTATGAATAAAAAGGCTTACCTCATCAGGGAGATAGGTTTCTTCATCTGTACTGCTCAAAAGCTGAAAAAAGAAAATCTTGGGTTGGTTGTGTCTTTTGAAATGCTGACATTTGCCGTTTAGCTGATGCTGTGATCATGATGAATAAACAATCCCCAACATAACAACCAGGACAATGGTCAGAGCCAAAAACATAAACAGTATTCCTGTAACACTATAATTAAGGAGCAAGAAAAATGTCCATGTTTGTAATGTTGTCCATGTTACCTCCTGCTTATCTCCTGAGATGTAGATGACCCTGGAAAAGCTTGGAGGAGCATCTGGACTTTCTATTGGACTCTCACATTCCTCACCATCAACAGTATCCTGAGAAGCACAGTAACCATGAAAAGCTTGTCGTGTAAGTTAATACCATCTTAATAGTTAATAGGTAAATAATAGATAAATAAGTAGTTGATGAGCCTGCATGCAGGGGTCATTTTCATAGTGCAGTAGCAGTGTGGCACCAATAGGAGCTGTGTATAGTAGTAGCACAAGTTGTCGCAGCACTAATAATTTAATTTACCAAAAGCGGCAGTTGTCATAGTAGCAGCAGTAAAGTAGTGACTAGTCTATGTAGTGTATGTGCAACTTAATATAAAATACCTTGTGAAGCACACACCTCACATACACTCAACAGCTAATGTCTGTTTCTGAATATAATTCCCCTGACATACATGGGTGTACACACATGTATACACACACACACACACACACACACACAAACCTCCTCTGTGATGTGGACCCATTTGTGCAGCAGAGCCACCAGTGTGTAGTACAGCAGCAGCAGAACCAAAGGGTTGGTGAAGTCAGGCCAGCTTACATGTGGGTGCAGACCAAGACTGTGCCGGTCTGAAGCATTGGTTCTGATCACACCTGTCATACCGAACAGTCTGTGCAGAGGGATGAATGAGTAGGACGAAGATGGAAGGTATGTAAGGAGAGAGGGTGGGAGAGAGAGTTAGACTTAAGAGAGAAACATGCAGGTCATTAATGAGAGAAAATAAATCTTTTCTTGACTGGCAATTATATTAATTGAAGATAAATTAAAGCATTTTCAGCTTACTGTTAAAAGGGTGCAAGTCAAAGATTTCACAAAATGTTTTAGTGCAAGGTGTAAAAATTGACAGAAACAGAAAACTAGAAGCTGATCACTTTTATTTGTGTGAAACGTGAAACTGCTCATACCTCATATTTATAAAAACACCAGATCAGTCCACTAAGTTAGTCTAATCCTACTTCATAATCACTTTTGTACCTGGCATAGACATCTTCTGGTGGTACTAGCTGCTGGGACAGGGGCAGCTGGTAGAGGTACAGAGCCAACAGGTGTCCCCCGCTGAAGATGGCCATCATCACACACATGGAGCTAAAGAGGAGCAAGCTAATGGAGCGGCTGAACACCCACCACCATACTAGTCCAAGAAATGCCCCAAAATACACACCTGAGGTGAGGGAGGGCAGTGTGATGCCTGCACACATACACCCACACACACACACACACACACACCACAGTGTGACAAGGCAAAAGAGGGAAATCAAAGTGACAAAATGTATGGACACTGTAAAACTGTGATACACCTGCATGCACACCAGCTGCTGTAGTGTACCTGCCAGCCCCAGCAGTAAGGTGACCACCACTTTCCCTGCTGTGTTCATGATTGTTGACAGCAGCAGCCTCAGTCCAGCTGCAAACACTATCAGCTTCTGGACAAACTGGGGTGGACCTGTCTGAACCGGCACCGTAGTCTCATCTGAGCTGTCAAATGACGAGTCCTCTGTGTCACTTCCTCCCTCAGACTCAGTTTCAGAGGTCTCCACTTCCTGCCAGACCCATGAAATAATCAGATTGATCATCACTGCACAGGTGTTAATGTAGCATGATTGTATAGCAGTTGATGAGTGTGTCTGCAGTTACCTCAGGGGCAGAAGGGGGTATTCCATTTTCATGGAGACTGACTTGGGGTACAGGGCGCAGTAGCTTCTTGCAAAGCCTCAGCACAAAAAAGGAAGAAAAGACAAGACCCACGTCTGGAGCTAGAAGACGCACAACATTCCCTGCATCCACCGAGCTGAATCTGCAAACACACGAGCATTATGTTTAATCTTCTCTGATCTACCAGATAGGTATTAAAATCTTTTTACTGGGGCTTGCTTGGGATGAGTTATTCATCACAATAAACAATTAATTGTTATTTTTTTGGTCAGCATTATGTTGCTGGTGTTGTTCTACCATGCAACAACAACGGGTAAGGAAGATGTTATTCAAAGTTTTTTGATATAAAATCATTCTCTTTGAAAATATATAATTCCAAATTGTAAAAAAGGCAAATGTGCAGCCATACCTTACGATGCCCACATGGTAGAGGAAGTCTTCCCAGTATCCGCTAACTGTTCAAAAATACATGGTGATCAAAGCTATGTTTTTAGTTCCTTAACGTTATACATTTATATGTGACAACAGTCATTTGTCACAGCTTACAATGTGTGAATTTCTTTGTCGAACCTGGTGACATTTTATTTTACCAAGCTCTCTAATGTCATAAGTTTGCTTTTACCATGAGGAGGGATGTAGGCGAAGGGGATCTGCATGAAGCACTGCAGGGTAAGAAAGATCAAACTGGTATAGATGATAAGCCGCAGGAACTGCCCTGTGTTACCTATAGAAAGCAGCAAACAGTGACAGGAATCAGGAGGAAACAAACATGAAAGTGAACAAAGAAATTTCAAAGTCATGTCATCGATAAATTCTGATTTCATGTGAAGTAGAGGTATTTTTTAATTGTTAAATAATTATTCTTTTTTTCCTAAAAATATATTCATCAGCTCAGAGAGACAACACCACCGTAGTTCTATCTGAGATCTGATTGCACACACATACACACACATACATACACACACAATAACTGATGGATCCCCAACTTCTCTCCAAAACATTTTTCAGTAGAACATTGTCACCTAGATACTTTTAAAGTGAACTGGTTCTGTCTGTATCAGAGCTCTGTTACTGATCAATAAGCCAGCTCAAGTGAGATATGTGAGTCTGGGCATCCAAGTGCATTCTAGTTATGGAATATTTAAACTAAAGTTTCTTATAAAGTGACCAAATATTCCTCTAAAACGATCCAGGACCAAAGTCAGTCAGTGCAGGTCCTCAGATGAAGTGATGCCACACACACCACTTTTTCACTTCGATGAATGGCAGTCACTGAATGTTAAAGCCGGTACAGAAGTTTCCTAAGGTGAAGTTCTTCTAGGGGACACTGAAGATGATGAAGGAGAAAAACTCTTAAGATCTCTTTAATAATACAGAGTCAGTAAATTTAATCTTCAATTCACCGGCTTTAATTTGAGTCTTGATATTCATTCTGAAAGTTGTTTTACAATTAAGTCGATGTCAAGGCTTACAGAGGCGAACATTTAGGTTTGTGACTGACATGTATTGGATTGTATCACAGGTAGAGTTAGTGGTTTTTGCCTCGACCCCTGGTGGATTTTATTGTTACTCCTGTAGAAGGGCATGTGGAAATCAGGAGGTAACTGCACCAGCTGCTTGAAATTTCAAGGTGTTTGCAAAATGGAGATTTACACATCACAAAAATAAAATGGGCTGCGCTTAGGTTTGAGATATTGTTTGTCTGCAACTGTTCTGTTGCTTTAGTGATGAGTGACCTCCCTTTACATAATTGATTGCCTCTGATTGATCAGCGATACTCATTTTCCTAGAAACTGATTTAGTTTAATTAGACTCTCAAACAACTAAGAATAAGCATAAAAGCATAAACTTTGATTTGGTAAAATAATAAATTACCTCTGTCTTTGGTAGATGGCACTTATCCAGACAAGCTGGATAAAAATCTCAATTTCTCTGTGCCATACATTAATTAGATTTCATTAAAGATAAGGATTGAATGTTGAAAATGTAAATGCAAATACAATGAATTTGGTGGTTTTCAAATAAATGCACCAGTTCATAATCTCAGAGTTCAACACTTGTAATAAAAAGAATGGCAATACAAAAGCATTAACAGCTGATGTGGCTCAACATTAGCTGAGCTGGCAAATGTGCTATTGATGTTCAGGATTTTTTACTAAAAGCTTTGTTTCACTTGAACCTCTCTGCTTCCCAATAAGACAGCTACATAATCACATACATATACAGTATACACACTAGTAGAGGTGGACGCACAAAAACCCATGAAGCAAATGCACATGCACACACAGGATGTACACACACTTGACCACTTAGCCCAAAGAGAGCGAGCTCATATTAGGGAGATGAAGATAACTGTGGGACCTGTGAAGCTTTCAAAGACAGGCTGAAAAGCAAACAGGTTTTAGATGGAGGGATGGAAAGGGAATGAAAGAAAAATTGCTGTCACAATGCTGACATCACATCTTTTAATTCCTCACTGTAATTACCAGGCTATGTATAATTGATTTGACTGTTCCGACCACATCCCCTTTACAAAGTACTTTGAGGGAGGGGTGCAGATACTTTAATTCATCAGAATGTAGTGATCAATATAGAGAAAGCACATGCACGCGCACACACATGCAGCAGGAACACACATACACACCTTTTGTCTTACTTAAAATAATCTCCCGTGTTTTGTCTCTACTCTGGCTTATTTTTCTTCACATCAAACTTTGACAACAATTAAAACTCATCATTTTTCTCACCTCAGAAAGTAATAAATGGGGAGCAAGATAACACGGAAATGCATTTTGGTGTTTTGTACTGTGTCGTGTTTATCTACAGATTCTTTACACACGAAAGCACATATGTGCATACGTGCACAAAAGATAATAGAAAACAAATGTATTTTTACCACTGAGTATTAGTCAAATGCAGAACAGACAGTGCTGTGCAAAATATGCACAACCTTGATTTTAATATAAAATCTTCCCAATTAAATGCTTACTGTACATACAATATTAAATAATTAAACAACACTTAAAACAACATTAAAGCTTTTATTTATATTACTTTAACAGTGAGGCAAAATATCATTTTTCTTTTTAAGAATTTTTTGTACATGATAGAATGGTCTAAATTGAATGTGACCGTGTTGAACTGCAGACACAAATGACTGAAAATGGGGGAACTACAATGAATTTCAAGCCCAGCATTTAGTATAGATGTTTGTATGAGCAGTTTCCTGCTTTGTAACTCTGTAATCTGCAAAATTATACATTTTGGAAAAAATGGGTCAAACAAAAAATGTGTAAAATCATAAATGTGATGTCATTTGTCTTTTGAGCCACTCTCACCTTTCATGGTGACCAGGCTGGGGTTCGGCAGCAGCGGTAAGACAAGCAGAAACAGGAAATACACCACTGACAGACCATTGTAGCGGAACGAAGAAGCTGAGGTGCAGAGGAGAAAATAATATACATACTTCATCTGTTTGATAGGCACAGTTTTAATTAACTCTATTAACCTCAGAAATCTGACTGTGAAATTGTTTATCACCTTTTATTTTTAAATCTTTTTCACAAAAAGGTCTCACAAACAGAAAACTAAAACAAAGAAATGCAAAAGTTTTAAAATTTTCACAGAATCCCTAAAACACAAAGTGATATGCCTTAACCTTTTTAAAAAGTGAAACCTATACTAAGAGAGAAATTTCAGGTGACATACTGTAATGTTCTGAAAGCTACATAAGATTTTCATATTGTCACCATACAAGTCACCCGGTTGAACAAGTGGACATAAGAAAATTCTTACTGACAAGGGAAAATTGTACTTTCATTGTACATCATCCCTATTGTCCATGAAAATGTACAAATTTTCAGGCTGTATTATATATATGTAGATTCTGCATTTATTCTGTATGAGTTTGGTCCAGCCTCTTGTATTTTGACTGACATACATGTTTTTGTTTTTTTATAACTGTACTATTACATCAAATGGAAAATTCTTGACGTCCTCATGTTTATATTGTTAATATTTAATATTTTCCCCGTAATTCAATCCTTTCCTTCTAGCTCAACATTTTTAAAGTTGTGTGAGACTGAACAGTGCTTGGTTTTAGGAAAGCTCATCTTCTTACTCTGGTGAATAAAGAACAGGAAAGGCAGAGGATACCTTTATCCATTCATCTCAACAACATCACATTAACAGCAACCTATGTCCGAGGGTCTGAAAACACATAGCAGCAAATTATCACCATCTACCTTAGCACTTAGTGAGAAAATTCACTTTGTAACATCATACACAGGCGTCAAACTAAGAATTTTGCAGCACATACGGACAAGCACAGACTTCACATTGTGTATAAGCCAACAGTTAAACTGTTCATTTCACTATTCAATCACAGATACAGAAATCCTGTTGAGGTAAATCTGTTTCTGTCCGAACACATTGCTTCTTGCAAAATGCTGGTTCAGTAGCACCACTCAAGACCCAACTCATGTATCATAAGATATGAATGCACCTAATAGAAAGCCAAATTAATCTATGAGACTGAATTGATGTTGTGCAGTTCCTCTGGTCAGTAACTCCAGCTCATTCAAACTCCACCTTCAATTTAACCTGTGTCCACCAATGGGAGGAATTATAACCTATTTAATAATATAAACCCAACGCTGATGAAGGAATAAAGGCCACCACAGAAAGCAATTTGTGGGAAAAGAATTAAAGACCAATTGGCCGTAGGGGCAATAGCCCCTACAAATGACACCCTGACCAATTGGCCGACAGAAGAAATAGTAAGACTCAGATTTATTAAAGGTCTTAAGATGGTCTGTGGACCATAGCTTCTGTCTATTCAAAACCACAAATATTTAATGTCAGGCATTTTCTGAAGTATTTGAGATGGAACAGAGACAGGCCAACTAGTCTGCTATTAGACAAAGATCTGGGGCACAAACACGTGTTTTCTTTTTTGTGTTTACTCTGTTGCCCTGAGCTTTTAAGCAGTTTGTAAAACACTTAATTATGCTGTACTCAAAAGGTTTAATGCAAATCATTAGATTTAGTTGGTTTTTTCTTTGCATATAAATAATCAGACATCAACTCACCAGCCAGCAGGAGCAGTGGTAGTAATAAGTTATAGAGCATCCCAACCACGAGGTCCCCTGCCATGTCTCCTTCTCTGTGTCAGAGACACACACACAGCTACCTCAGATATCACCCTCCAGATCTCTGCACAAATAAGTAGATGTCTTAGCAATGTGGAGGGAAACTCCAATCCTCTCACACATTTCTCTGAAGAAAATGTATGCAGCCTCGGTCAAAGCATCCTCCAATACAGGAGTGAAAAGACAGGAAAGATATTTTGAGTCCAACTCACTCAAACTATAACAAAAAAGATATATTGTCAGTCCTGAGACGAGCAGCACTGTGAAGAATTAGAGGAGAGAGAGTGAGAGAAGAATCTTGATTTAAAACTGTGTGAAGAAGATGACTCCCTCTGCTCTTTGCTTGTGTTTCTGTCACACCCTCCCTTCCCTCCCTCACCTCTCTCACTCTCTTTGTCTCTCTCCCAGACATAATGGGTTGTAACCCAGCATCTCCGTTACTATGCTCATATTGAAGCTAATCTCACTCAGGAGAATATCCCCATATTATTACATGAAAAAACATGCCTCCACCAATACATAAAACCAGACAAACAAACTGCAGCAACTTAGAAAAACCATGATATTTCACGCAATATTATGATGACTTGGATTGACTGTGCAAAGTCTTTGTTGAAAGTTGTGTATGTTTCTGCATGTGCTTGCAGGCATTTTGCCTCCATCCACAAATTATGTTGAAACCACAGTCTGAATTCTTTATATGTGAAACCCAGACAGACACTCACACAGGACTCTGTTTGTTTCCTTACAGCCGCGTCAGCCTGGCTCATCACATTTGTGCTGTGGGGTGAAGGGAAGTGTATCTAATATTCATGGCTGTGAGGCCATTAAGAGCTGGTGTGACTACAGAGGAATGATCAATGCAAGGACTGAGACTGGCAAAAACATTAACTTTATTTAAAGATATAGAAGAGAAGATGAGAAAAACCCAGTTATGATGTTTTTGTGTGTCAAATTACATTTTTGGCGACACCAGCTTACAACATAATTCTGCTAGAGCCGCAGCAGTGACTGTGTCTGTGTACGATCGTAAGAGGAGTGAGTTGGAGAAATCACTTAATTACTGTTTTATTACCAGTGAAAGACATATGAACAAGAGTGTGTTAAGTTAATTAACAGCAGATTGAACAGTTAATTTATGTACTGGGTGCTTATTCAGTTTAAAGATAAAGAACTGCTGATTACTCTGTGTTGTATGTTGTAGTGTGTAGTGTTACTGTGATTAAGAGAATTTAGAGCAGCAGGACAATAAAACACAGGAAACACTCACCACTGCTTAAGAAACAAGAAATCGCTTATGTCATTAAAATGAAATAAGATAAGACAAATATTCTGTCTTTGGAGTAAAATAATCAACAGTCCAGGATAAACGTTTACGAAACAGCTATCACACATTTTTATTAAATTTAATTCAGTTTTTTCAAGTTCAGTTTAAAGAACCTAAAAATTCATTTTGTTTTTGAATTCAGAATTATTCCGAGATCCCAGTGTTTTAGTAAAGTGTTGAACATGTAATCAGCTTAGTTGCGATTATTAATATTTACTATACAAGTAAATGTACATGAGTACATGAAATACAGGAGTATTACATTGCAGAAGTAGCACTTGGGATCAGTGTTGCAGTGATTAGTCGATTCATGTATTAGTCTATTGACAGAAAAATAATTGACATCTATTTGTTAATCGATGAATCATTTTTAAAATGATTTTTTTAGTAAAAATGTCAAACTTATTTACATATTTGCATTTTGAAGTTTTGATGGACAAATCAAGCAATTTGTTGACGTAGCCTTAGGTTTTAGGAATGGTTTTCTGATACTTTCCAGACTGAGCTATTGATTGAGTAACTTATCATCATCTGTTGTATTTAATGACAAGCTGTTTTGTGGACAGAGTGGTGTTGAAAAGAAGTAACGTTACACAACTCACAACAACAAGGGAAACCAGATAAGAGTTAAGGACAAGAAGCTTCTGTTGTTTTCCTCCTCACAGTTTCACAAAATGGTTGTAATAACATCTAAAAGTCTGATTTATTAATCTCTAATCATCGCAACACTACAAGTATTCCAGAATTTCGTAACCTTGTTAACCAAGGCCAAACTAAACTAATAAATTCTTTTGTCTGTAGATGATCGTAGATGATGTTCCTCTGTGGGCAGATAAACCCCTTGACTCAATGAGAGGAAAGAAACACATACTCAATTACTCCTCAGCAGTAGCTCTAAATTGATTATGATGAGAATGAGTGCTGAGTAGGCAGCTAACATTTCATGACAGTGTAGTTAAAAAGAGCTGTGAGTGGACGTGCTGTAAAAGGGTCTTGTGTGGTGAGGTAGGAGGAGAGAGTGTGTGTGTGTGTTTGGCCTAGGAAAACTGGGAAAAATCTAGGAAAACTATTTGGGAATTGCTCATTGGTCTCAGGCTTATGGTTTAGCTTTAAGGTCAGAATGAGGTCCACGTGCACAGTAGGTTATACAATTGATCATTTGTGCTTGTGCGCAAGAGGAAGTGCAGAAGTGTATAACCCAGAATATTATCGTTTTTGTTTGAGGAAAAAATGACTGACTAGCACGCTGACACATTATTGAGAATTTCTTACAAATTTTTAGTGCCCTGGTTTTGGTGAGTGCTGAGCAGGTATTGATCTGTTGCCGGGAACAGTCTCACATCAGTTCCTCTAACATTTACATATTGTATGGTCATTTGCCAACTTCCATCACTGTTGGATTTCTCCCCATCACCCTCCACAGCACAAAACACCATGTCCAAACTGCCTACTACTCACAAGCAGTATGCAAATTGTTGTATGTGCACCAACAGTATGTAAATTTAGCGAGTGAAAAGTTCAGCTGAATGTCTGTTTTGTGTTAATGTGTAATGATAAAGTATTTTTTTGCACAACAAACAGCTAGACAGGAAGCAGAAAAGTTTGCATAGTAGCCTACAAACGATGCCGACCATAGACTGTGTCTATAAACACACTGACACAGCTAATGTTTACAAAACAAGCACAGACAGGGCGTGAAGGAATGTTGACAGGCAAACAATTAACAGCAGTTTGTGAACATGGCTTAGCCTCAGATTTAATATTAGACTTAGGTGTTCGTACTTAGGCATGTTAAAAAAAGACGTATTTGTATCTTAACTGTCCATCTGGTAATAATTACTTCATACAGTTGAGGCATATATATTCTATATTTATCTGGGTAAAAATCTAATTCAGATCAAAATCTTTTTTTTCAAGAGTACCCTGGCCAAGAGAGCACCAAACACTGTTAGAACAATAAACACAAACAGTACAAACAGACAACTGTCACACACTGTACTGTACAAGATCACAGACAAATATCCAGTTGTGATACATAAATAGGTACAATTTTCTGAAAGAATCCCAGTGAAAATTTAGGAGCAATCTCATTTACTAAGCATACTATTTTCTCAATCCTTTAAAATGGACTTAAATTCAGCTCTGACAATTTCAGGTCATTGTGTACATTATTCCAGGAAGAAGAGGCAGTGTATTTAAAAGCTTCTTTGCCTAATTCTCTTCTAACTCTGGGGACCAACATTTGTAGAATATTGTGAGAGTGCAGGCCTATATTGATCTTTTACATGTGTATGTACACAGATAAGAAGGAACCAGCCCAAGGAGAAATTTATATAAGCCAACAAATATATACAGACAAATGTATAGATTACAAATCATGTAAGCTGGAGAAAAGAGGTGTGGCAGTAATGTTTTTATGTTAGTCTAACAGATGGGAGGCTGCTCCTCAGAGATTCTGACTGATTGGGTCTCAAGCTCCAGAGAACACCAGGTCAGCACAACATTTACTACCAAAGCCCACCACAAAACCCAGAGGACAGCTGGGGGGATTCAGATACAGAGGCTGGCACAGCTTTTAGCTTTTTCTATTCGCTCACAAATGCATTTCACATTTAATGTTACTGAGACAAACCATGCTAAGGTCTGTCCCTCTGTCGGCTTATGTAGCTGGGTGGAGTCTGAAGGTTTGGACACAAGATCCAAGAAGTTTGCAACTTTGTTTTCCTCAACAAACACGTGTCTGCAAATGAAGATATCTTGGTGTTTTGTTTTGTTTTGTTTTGTTTTTTTTAATAAAATTGCAACATAGTGATCAATTTTTCATTTGTACTTTTAAACACCCATTTAAACTCTCACATTTGTCACAGTCATGAATGATTTCTGACAAAGCCATACTTTAGTGCTGCTGGATAATCTGAATTGTCTTTTTGTACCAAAATAAATTTGAATTTTTAATTTTATTTTGATAGATTTTTTTAAAGATTTCTTTTTACAGATTCCCTAAGTGTATGAGGATTACACAATTATAACTTGGCAGCCATTAAACCAAGCCTGATGCTCAGGGTTAAAAGACTGCTACCACCTAGTGTTTAACAGACCTAACAGCAATGTCAGCGATACCCTGCTCCTGTAACCAATCGAAGCCTTCTATTCAATAACACAATTAATTTGAAAAAGTTTTAGGATTTCATTTACAAATGAAATGTTATTGTGACAATTTATTTTAACATGAATCATACTATAAGCACTTTATGATTACTGTCACTGTCTGTCACTTTAATCTCCAATTCTGACCTGATGACTGTTTTACATTGTGCATTAACACTGGCTCCTTTAATCATTAAATCACTATGATAATTTTTTTGAGTAAGTGCTACAGCTTCCCCAAAACTCTAATAACATAATTACATTTGTTCGACGGAGGACTGGGAGTGTGGCTCTGTTGAGAGTATGAAGATCCTGGGGTCAGGTTCTCACTGTGGATATCTGTCGTCCTCCAGGTGCTGCTGTGTCCTCCCACAGTATAAAGACATAGACCAGCTGGAAACTTCTGGAGCACACACCTAGGCAGGTATGTGTTTGTCAGATTGTGTTGTCCTAATATAGATGAGTTGTGGGTAGATTTTGCCTCTCACCCAAAGCATGCTGGGAAGGATGGATAAATGAAAAGATCGACCGATGGTCACTGTAATTTAGTTCAGGACATTTGCCCCTTCGTCCTGTGAGCACTTTCTCTATAAAAGATAGCAGTTCTTGTTTAAGTTTCTGTGAAAGTGTAACATATCACTACAGCAACATCTGTTATGAGTACAATCATTATTCTGAATGAAAGTTTGTGTATAAGAGATCTGTTTTAAACATATGCTCAATAACAAGTAGTTGCTGCCATTCATAGTTTCTGATGCTGTTTTCTGAATTCTGTCACGAATCATAAACACAGCTGTTGGTGGTCTGTCATGGCAAAACAGGCAAGATGAGTAGCTGAAATACATAAAATGCTTAATTCCAGGTGCACATCTCACACTGTTCCCTTATGTAAATGAATATTAATCATATGTTGAATTAGGTTGGTAGTTATATATGTTAATATATACTCTGGATATATATTAATGTGGATTAATGTTGGGGAGTTGGGCATGTTCTTTCTGATTAGCTGTGTGTGGTGGTGAAATGTAGGCCTACTTTAACATAGCATATTTACTTCAGTACTACATCTTAAGTAACACTTTTATTCCAGGACATTTCAAAGGGGGATTCGGTATTTTTACTCCACTATACTAATATGACAGCTGTAGTTACAAGTTATTCTCCATAATGAGTACATTTAGTTACGTTACACTTTGCTGCCAGTACTTATGTGTTTTAACTGCAGGACTTTTACATTAAACAGTGTTTGTATACTGTTGTCGTAGACACACTCTTACTTAAATAAGAAAATGAGTTCCTCCACCACTGGCTGTGCAGAGAGCTGTGAGAGCCCCTGGCCCGGCTGCCGTACGTGACTCCCACCCTTCAAAACCCGTGTGCGGTCGTTTTCTTTGAAGAGGGCGCCGTTTTCTCCGCAGAGAGCCGCGCCGCTGACGCTGCCCCGCGCCCGGCCCACGTGACGAGGCGAAGCGGCCTCTCCTCTCCTCCTCTCTCGGCCCTTCCTTCCCAGGGTTCAATGAGCGCTGTGTGGCCCCACCCCGTCTCTCTTCAGCGCTGTCTATCTCCTCAGTGTAAGCTACTATTCTCGGAGAGAGAGAAAGCGAGAGAGAGAGAGAAAGGGAGAAAATAATAACCTCCAAGAATTGGTTATTCCTGTCTTTCACCTTCCACGACCAGCGGCCAGGAGGGGAGCGGCCTTCGCGGTGGGAATGTGCTGCTACAACAACCCCGTGTCCTATTTTTTGTGAATGTAAATGCACATGTAGTCTCAAGCCTGTAGCCTATTTACCCACCTCGGATTCAAGAGGAATATATATCTGTATCTATATCTGTATGTTTGCATGAGAGCGTGTATGTGTGTACACACACATAGGCCGTATGTAGGCTATAAAAACTGAGCCTGACAGCGGGGGTTGCTTTTTCACCTGCAAGAAACGTGGATACATTTCGAGGGATTTTCACATCTTGGTCACGTTTTCTTTTCCTTCCCCCCCCTCCCCCTTTTTTATGATTTTTTTTTTTCTTGAAGGGGAATCATCGGAGTCGAGCCGGGAATTTAAAAAAAGGTCTATCGGTGCGCAGTTTTTGGAGGCTCAGTGGTGATGTGAGGAGCTGATAACACATTTCAGCAACAAAAGAGAGGGGCAGAGAGAGAGAGAGAGAGCGAGAGAGAGAAGGCCTTTTGGAGGAGAAAACACAGCAAGGAACAGCCATCACAAATAAGGAGGACAAATCGGGGGATATTGGATCGTTTCGGAGTTGGAGGTGGTGGGGGATCCAGTCGAAAAGACGACCGCAGTGAGTTTGGAGCTGTTTAGGGCTGATTTGATGCAGAGAATGAAAAGGAGCCGGATGGCGACGGAAGCAGTGAGAATATCACACATGTAGCTCGTTTGGGTGTAAATATTATTTCCCTTCCTCCTGTCCTGCAGGCCCCCCCGACGAAGACAGCCGTCGGGGAGACAGAGAAATAGATAGAGAGCATAAGTATATAGCTATGGAAGTGTTTGTCGTGAAAGGAGACGTGGAAACGAGCCGCGCCACAGCACGGGCGAGCTTTTCGGACACGCCGAGTTCGGCTTCTTGTCACGGGCAACAGTGAGACGCAAGACCCGGGCTTTTGGAGATGCAAATTAGGCTGTTTATTCTGCCTCCGTTTGAGGTGAAACTCCGATTTTTGGTGTCTTAACAGACATTGTGGATTGCAGTTGTTATCGTTACACGGTCGACGGGGGGAGAGAGTGGGGCAAACTTAACAAAAACTATACTGCATGTGAAGGAAGAAAAAGCCCGAGCAGGATCCAGCAAACTGAGAAGGCGGCCTCGGTGTCGTCAGCAACAGTATCCTGCCCTTTCTCTGACAGCAAAATACGCGTTATGGACACATAATTTCTACAGTGCTGCACCACGGACCGTATTTTGGAGCAGGCCAGGGACGTTAAACGGTGTAAATGTGGGTGACATTGCTGCCAAATCCACGGGTCAAACGAGGGATCTAGACTAGTTTAGTTTATTTATTTATTTTTCTTTCTACATACCCCCCCCTCCCCACCTCCACTTCTTCTTGTTCTTCCTCCACCTCCTCCTCCTCCTCCCCTGGACCCCCTTTTTTCTTTTTTCTTGCGGGAAGATGGGTTGTTTGGGCAACAGTAAGACCGAAGACCAGAGAAATGAGGAGAAGGCACAAAGAGAAGCAAACAAAAAGATAGAGAAGCAGCTCCAAAAAGACAAACAGATATACAGAGCAACACACAGACTACTACTTTTAGGTGAGTTTAATGGGCTTTTGTTTTGTTATTTGTGTGAAATCTTGCTTTCTGTGCTTGCTGCTTTACAGACAAGGCCTCAGTCTGCACAGTTGAGGCTCTGCTTCCTCCCTGCATAACCTTCTGGGATGTTGTTTTGGGAAACATTGTCAACAGTGTGACTTTGCCATTGCATAAGGCTAAAAATGCAGCACTGTGCGAGGTTTTCAGCATGTTGCTTTCAAACTGGCAGTCTACCAATACCAGCACAGAAACATGCTGTAGAGGGGTCCATAGGTTGATCTGAGGGTATACAGTGATGTAGCAGTGGTCATCATAGAATAAACAACCACAGACATCAATCAGAATAGGTTTTATAATTATATATAGTTAATGTACGCATGCTTATTTTAATAGAACATATCCTTTTTCAGCCACATCAGTTTGGGACCACATAGCATGGTGTACAGTACTCATTTCAGTCCTGATCATTCATGTCGGCCCAAAAAGTTGGCTAATCTGACACTAGTCTTACATTACATGCCAGTTTGTGGGTGTGTAGTCCAAACATTGCCTTAAGATAATGGGATTGTAAGCAAAAATGAGCATGTGTAAGACTCAACATGTGGTTGTCTGAGTGTGTGTGTGTGTGTCAGTGAGTGAACTGGAGGTGGGTTGGGTCTCTACATTACATAAGAGACAAATAAGAGTGTCTGTAACTTTCCCGGCCGTGCTCTCTTCTGTACCCTCCTCGCATGTCCATTCACAGGCTTATCACTCCTGAGAAGTCGTAGTGTTCTCTGTAAAAATCATAATAATTGATTACAGAAATGCCAGTGAGGGTGTGTATTGTATGACATGCTGATATTTATGTTGAGGAGGAAGTTGTGGTGACTTTAGGAAAGCAGAAGGACAGAACCCACATGAAAACCTAAACAAAGATGTCTGCCATAACATTAGCTGCCTTTCAATTATATAATCTGCTAGTTTGACTTTATCACATACTTGTGGACCTGCAAGTTATTGGTGATTCTGCATATTTTAGATGATAAGGTTAAACAGTGATCAAAGCCAAATGAAACATAAAAGGGTCACTCTCAATGCAAACCTGATAGAGCAGAAAAATGTATCCATGTTGGGAAGAGATAGTATCTAAAATAACAATCCACATTCTTAAAATAAATCTGGCAGTGAAAGTTGCAGCCAGGAACTAAAACACGATACATTGTTTAACATTTTCTGTATCAGTCTGCATGTTAAATGTGACACACAAAGGTTGGCTATCTATTTGCAGAACAGAACTTTTAGCATATCTGTTCAGCAGGCTGGAGTTGTTGATCACTGGATTACTTGCTCAGTTTAATTGTAACCTGCCACCAGAACTATGCAGGTCACTGGATTAGAAAGACAGGTCATTGGATTAAATAGATCACCTAATCAGCATCTTAATGGGTTTGTGTGTTTAGCAGCCTTTTTCACAAAAAGAGTGATGACACAGTATGTGTTGGATTAAGGGGTAGCAGTTAAAAATCCATTTTTGATAAACTTACACTGTTACAGGTTAGACCCTCTATATTGAAGATTTAATGACTTTTGGGCAACGTTCTTTCAACTAAAATCAATAAATCTGTCTTCATTTATGAATATAAAGTTTGTGAATGATCTAAAACAAACTGCCTAAGATTTTTGATAGATAGTAGATCTCATAAACTTCTCAGACCTCCTATAAAGACTAATAACTTTCTATACAAGTGACTTTTTTATTTTTAGTTTAGTCATGTTTCCTAATGTTGTGTCTTTTATAATATGTCTACCAGATCAAGTAAAAAAGGCACAATAGTAATCTGAGGAGTAATAATTACTGTATTACTTGTGGTGTCTTTTACATTTGAACCTGCTTGTATCTGGCAAGAAAGAACTAAACATATATTTTAATCAGTTTATTTATGTTAACATTTCTTTCACCTAATCTGACCAAATATTAATTTAATGTTGACATCTTGAAATCAATGTGAACTTGATGGTAAAGTATTTGAGTTGACAGTCCAGTTCTACTGCAGTATCACCACAGTATTTGCAAATCAGAGAGACAATCCTCTGTGTACAAAGCTCTGCAAGTGTTTGTTATACTGGTAATGTCCTACTTCAGCTATCTGTTATTTAACTGCAGTAAATGTTGAATTGACTGGTGTTGAATCTTGCCTCAGAGATCATTCACATTTTAGTTGGTCAGAGCTTGTGATTCTACTCTGACTGTTCATTGCCATATTGCACAGTTTACATCTGTCTTCATTAGAGTTGTCCATGTGTTTACATGTCTCAGGTTCAGAGGAGATGATTTTAGCACTGATGTTGTCAGAACATTTGTGATTAAGGTTATAGATCCATCAGAGTTGTGCTAACATAGTAACACACAAGTTTACTGATTGTTTTTGTCATAATGAAATACAGGCTTCCCCTGAGAATACTGGTAGACTAAAGTATCATCCACAATTTAAATGACCTCTGTACCTGGTCTGATCTCACCTGATAATAGTTACATACAGTTTTGATATTTTTGGTAATGCGTGCTGTAAAAGTCACTCCACTTGAGTTAATGAAGGTTATTTTGCAATACTAACACATTTTTATATTTTATCATAGTTATTTTATGTAGTGTTTAATGCTCTATGAGCAGGGTTCTGCTAGTACTCATAAGGATTCAGGTTCACTTGACTATGTTTTCAAACATGCAACCAAAAATGGTTTCTAGTTCACAAGAAGGACAAAACCCCCAATTGACCACTACACTACTGTAATTTACTATTTAATGTCATTATTCTTCAAGATGTTAATGGTTTCTGCTTCATCAGACAATGTAGTGTGGGAAGAGACAGAGAGATGGGAGAGAAATGGGAGAGCGGACTCTGTGACATGAGGTCATCAGTCAGATTTGAGAGCATGATGTTATGAGTTCATGGTATGTGCTGTAGCTTGCTGAGACACCAAAATGCCCAAGTCCCAGACTCTTCTGTGGCTTGTCTGATAATGTGCCTGACTACCACAAATACGTCTCATGGGTGGGAAATACAGGCTAAAACCTCCAAATATAAAACTGTTGCAAACTGCCGGTTAGTTTAACCTCTTAGCATAATAGTGGGATTGCCAATAGATGAGTGTTGTTTTTGTTTTTTTTAATTAGATCAAATCTTAATACAGATGTAGACTCTCAGTTTGAGGACATTGAACAAACAGTGACAGTTGTTGTTACACTGTTGTTTTCTCCATTAGAAAGACCCGGCATGGCCTACGATAAAGTGTCTTTTCTGAGTTTTCACGCCTATGTCTTTATATCAAATCTTAATATTGAGAATAATGGCAGCAACAATTTTCACAAAGTCTGGTGTTCAGTTACAGTGTCAATGCATACATTTCTCCTAATCACTACTCCTACAGTCACCAAAAACTCAACAGGGGCTCCAGCTCACCTGAGAGGAATGCAGACCACAGCATGCCCATCCAAACATGTCCATCAGTCACGTATTGAGGCTAAAATGTTTTTATAGGTTTAGCTTGAAAAGAACAACAGTGTTTTGAAAACAAGCTCAACATTGTACAAGAATAATGAATAATAATTAAGATATTCTGCATTTTCCATCTGTAGTCCCTGGACTATAGTGTGCAGAGCAGTAATTAAGTTATTATTGTTAGTAAAGATAGAGCTAGTCTCATCATCTTCACTCATAATTAAGACTTGACTTAAATGTTTGTGCTTCATTTATTGGTGCTTCTTTAAGTTTAACTTTTGGACTTTTACGGAAAAGTACCATTTCATTTTTTATTTGTTGTGCAAAATATTTGAATTGTTTTGCTCAAGACATGAAGTTCATTTGATTTAGTCATTGTTGAGTCATTGTCAATTCCTGATCTTCATTTGAGTTGCAAACATAAAATTAAGATAAGGAAGAGGAGACAGCTGTGTGAAAAAATGTTTAAGGCCTGAGATAGGAAAGGCATCGGACAGTGATGAACTTGTAAACGTTGAACTTTAAGTTGCTCACTCGTGCAGCTGTACATACTGCAGGCTTGACATTGCAGAGTGAGAGCTGTGAGTTTCATTCTTACAACAAATACACACAAGCCATCCAGAGACCAGCATCATATAGCTTAAGGGCTAGCAACGCTACACGCTACCACTTGATACCTTGAACCGTTTGTTGGCAGTCAAATAAATGAAAGCAAGTTCACTAAACATGATTGTTGGCCAACAAAATGACATTATACAGACCATAAGGATCATAAGCCACGATTGCATGCTCCTTTCTCTTGTGTTACTGTTTATACCCTGCACTCATAATTTGTCCACAGGGCATAAAGGCATATGATGAGCTTCTGAACTAGTTGTTTATTAGAGGAAGGATGTTTGCATGAGTGGAGAGATGGGAATTCAGAAATTTAAAGAGAACTATTTGTAGTTTATTTAGTGGTAGAAGAGGAAGGAGTAACTGTATGAGCAGGCCACTGACAACCTGATAATTTTTTTTGTTGTAGTAATAGTAGTAAATTATACTATCTGTCAAACTCTTTTGCAATTAACACCATAGTACGTAAGTTTATTTACATATCACCAATTAGGCACAAGGCAATTCAGAGTGCTTTACAGAGGCATAGAAATACATCAGAATATATTTTTTGAAGGGAAATGTTTAAACTTGCTTTTCATGGAAAAGTTTGAAGGTAGTCATGATCAAGTCTAAAAATATAATCTTGTGATTGTGATCACAGTATCTAGTGGAATAATCCAGTTTATTATTTCAGCCATGACATGCAGCAGCACTGTCCTTGCTTCTACCCCCAGTTTTCCCTAGAAAAAAGGTCACAGTTGTGTATGAAATTTGTTGTTTGTCCATCAATGGTTTCCCATAGAGCAGGTTATGAACATCCACATTGAAAACCTTTTAGTCAGGTGCAGTGCTTATATCCAAATACAGGAAATGGAACTACTGTACACATACTCTAAAGTGGTATTTCAGACAAATGTATATGATCTATATTTCAGCACCGTGTGTCTGTGAGTGTATGTGTGTGGTCTTGTTTTACATGTCAACAAATCCCTATTTTCTTCTCTGCCTCTCTCTCAGGAGCTGGAGAGTCAGGAAAGAGCACCATAGTGAAACAGATGAGGATCCTTCATGTCAACGGCTTCAATGCAGAGTGAGTATGAAATTAGTACAGGCATAGAGGTTGTGGAAAATGAGCATACATCAAAAGTATCTGCTGAGTGCGCCAGATGATCCCAATGTCCAGGCTGAATCTGCACCGCCTCACAGGCACCAAAGTAATGGTGTGATTGGCAGAACTCTGACTTTGACAAGTGAACCTCAGTGAAGCTGCCCTGAAACATCTGACAAATGGTAAATTACAAGTGGTAAACAGGGACAAGTTCACAGGAAGGACTGTGACAGTTCACATAAACAACAACATTATATTGATGTAGACATACATTATATTTATCAATGTGATTAAAAACATCCAAGCTTCAAGCATCATCTTGTGGCATTTTATTATCTCAGTTTCATGTGTTGTCACCTGAATGCAAATACCTGGTGAACACATTGTGGTTGTGTGATATTTCACAACTTTGAGGTAACAAGAATTGGCTCTGTGCAATGTAGCGAACATGCAATGAATTGTGTGCAAAGGGTACACCAGTTGTGACTTGTTGTCAGCTGTGACAGAAAGGCTGCTTCTAGTTGAGCCAGAAATTAAACAGCTCAGGACTTCATGGGAACCAGCCCTTAAATTGGGGGGTCCGACCCTGTGCAAAAGATGCAAAGTAAAGCCTGGAGCATTGAAGTTATGTGTTGAATATGTCTATGTTTGCAGGTAGAGATGATGGAGGCTTAATTGTGTCAGTTAAAAGCGAGCGTGTTCCCTGTGCTGTTAGCTGACATGACTGAGCTTAGTAGTTCAAATATTATTACAGTTTTCAAACATTTTGCTCCAGCTAGCCAGGAACTACATCTTCAAGTGAGTTTATCATGTCTGAACATCTCAGAGAAATCAGTGTAACAAACAAAAATACATTGTGTTACAGAGGCCAGCCAAGAAGTATGGTGGAACTGAGCTTTTCAGTAATGCTTCCATGTGTTTGTCTAAACTCTCTGGACCATATTGTTCAGGCACCAGTGTGATGATCCAAAAACTCTAAAACTAGCATCTGGAATTATTTTTCCAGATAGTACTTTTTCCCATGTCATTAGAGGACACGCAGCTTCCACCCCTCAGTGTTTGAAGTTGACATCCCACTGCTTTTGTGGATGTACATTTAATTGATTTGTCTGTTTTTGGTACTCTTTAATTTTCAGTTCTTCAGTTTAGTCTCTAGACACACAACTCTCAACTACTTCTCAGGAAAAATTACAGTTCCGCTGCTCTCTCGTTTCTTTCTTTTGGTTTCCAGATGGCATACTTGACTTGAGCGTATTTCAATAGGAAAAACTGTTTGTTTCTGTCCCTGAGTGACTTGCTGTGTATTGGTCTGGTGGTTGTGATGAGGATGGAAGCATCTTTGCAAGGTTAGAAGAGAAAATCAGCACCTAAGGCAGACAAGAGCGTATGACCCAGCGCGTGACTCCACAGCACTGAACAGTGTGTGTGTCTGTGTCACTATATGTGTCTGTATGGGTGGGTGTGTGTCTTCATTAACAAGACACACAAACACATACAGCATCATCACTTCCAGTCTGATGTGTGATGTTGCTTGGATTATCTGGTTGTTGTTTTTTTTTTGTTTGTTTGTTTTTTGTTTAGTCCGCGATGTATGGCTTCTTTGTTTTCTTATGTGTAGTACACTGAGTAAGTCCATATATATTGTGCCATATGTGCAGACAGGTGACAAATTAAAGGAAAAACTAACAGAAAGTCTGTTAGTAAAGTGTTTGGCCACTGCGTGCTGCTAGAACAGCTTCAGTGCTACTTGGCATTTAGTCTACAAGTGTCTGAACTCCACTGGAGGGATGGCGCACCATTGTTCCAAAGATATTCCCACTGTTTGACACATTAGTTCAAAATCTCCCATACTTTCCAATTGGGTTGAAATTTGGTGACTGCTGTTTTCATACTCATCAAACAATTCAGTGACCCCTCGTGCCCTGTGGACAGGGTCACTGTCATCCACTCATTCAGGTTTTTAAATTTGTCACCGTCTGTACACGTTTGACTGTAAGTGTGCCCTCAAAACATTGTCTTTCAAGTGCGTAACAATGAATCACCTTTGTTTCTGAAGATCTGTTAAAACCAAAGCAACAGTCTTGCAGGCTAGTTCCCTGTGGGTCTCCACATGACAAGCATAGTAATATGTTTTAATGAGCCTGGATCCTGAGGCAGGACATAAATTTACTGATTTGGGACTGAAAGAGCTCAGTAACGCCCGTGATAAAAGATTTTGGGTGAATGGATTGATTGTTGTGGTAACCTAAAGGTCAGAGTAATTGGCTTGTGACCGGAAGACTGCTGGTTCCAGTTGCTGGTCTGATTTGGAAGAGGAATGAAATGACTGACTCAGCTCTCGTTATTCTTTCAACAATTATGACGGAGCTGCCCGCTTCATTACTGGAGCTGTTATGCTCTAACGTTTATGAGAGCATGAGACTGAATCAAAGCGGTAGAGTTGTGGGCCAAAACAAGAAGCTGAAAGACGCTAAATCGATCCATGGAACTGAGGGGGAGGAGCAGTCAGGTGATCATTTTCTGTGGGTTCATCACTGTGAGCCACTCCCTTTCACATCACTCGCTAATATAAAAATATTGATCATAGGCACTTAAAGTTCACTTAAAGTTGATTTTCAAATATACTTTTATGTGAATATTTGCTCCCCAGATTCTCTGAGTTTTATATCATTTCAGATTTCCTTACCTTTTATTTTGGGTCTGACGTAAGTTATTGGAAGACAGACCTATTAACCTTATTTAAAACTCATGGATTTTGTGATGGTCATTGTTCACTATTTTTGACATTTAATAGACTAATTGGCAATCGATCAATTAATTGCTAGTCATCTGTTGCAGCCTCACTAAAGAATTTATCAACCAGCAATGCCTAAAGTTGCCATTATTTATGCATTCACGGGACACTTGTTCCAGCTGTGCATTTGTTTTAAGCAGCAGTTCTTTAATATTATGAACACAAATTTGATCATTTATCGTAAGACAAATTCCATACCGTGACACACTGAATTATTGATTGTTAATGATTTAAGAACCAGCTTATGCGTTCCCTGTCCTCTTCTTTACACCGAACTGTTGACTGTCAGCTTTTACTCACCTTAATGTATCACTAGACGATGTCACTGTAACGAGTCTGTCGTGTCATGTCTTCTCGTCTCTTTCCCCTCTCTCTAACCACACACAGGCATGCAGTCACACTCTCTAGACTGGAGAATGCGCACATACACGGCCATGTGATTTTTAATGACTATCAGGTTGAAAATGTAAACAAGGCCCTCTCAATCTCCCTCCTAACCCAATAAGCTCTTACTCTTACCCCCTGTTTTCTCTCTTTCTCTTGCTCTCTCTTGTGTTTCCTGGTGCACAGTGACCTCAGGCTTCTCAGGCTCTGTTACTATATGTCAATGAGTATTATACAAATTATATTCAAGTCTATGTGTATTTTATTTATTTATTTTTTTTTTAATCCACTAAACTCTGGTTTAATTTAAGTCTCCCTGGACCAAATTCTCAACCTGATTCGTAATACAAATGCATTGTAAATTGTAGATTTTAAGTCTTTTCTTTCTCATTAGATCCACATTTTCTAGTAATTGAAATAATACACCTCTTGTTTTTATGGTCATGTTATTAATGCATCTGTAAATGTTGTGATAGATGCTGTGAAAAGCCAAAATATGTTTGCAGCAGGATGGTATCTCTCCATCAGTGTATGCACTGTGTGTATTTTGTGTTTTGTGCGAGTGTGGTTAAGATCCTCTGTGCTCTCTCCTGATCTTCACCTGTGTTTAAACAGATCAAGACTTTAGGCTACATGCTTGATTGATGTAAGCTTGCCATACAGCCTGGATTGTTTGAGACAATGTCAGACTGTAGTAGTTATTGCTTTCTTTGCCTGTAGGTGGCAACATTAACATGTGTGCATCTACATGGCTAACTGCGACTGCAATCATGGTCCTTGTACATACTGTATGAGGCACAAATTAGCATGTGTTGAACTAGTCTATCGGTAACAAAACAGCTCCCCCTTGTGGTCAATCTACAGCCTGTTAAATGAAAGTGAGTGTGTTTGTGAGTGAGTTAGAAACTAATTTCCATTCTGGTGCTGGACTTCTGGATTCCCCAGTACCTGTTAGGTGAAGTTGTGAATCAACTGTGGGGCCTCTGTTTTTTTCTTTTCAAATAGATGAACATGGAAATTGCACTGGTCTAAAGAAACGAATCAACTTAAGCTAAGAATGTCAGTGGTCTCTGAGTTATCTGCTGATTTTTAACATTTTCGCATAGATTTGTGCAGCAGTGTAGCACACAGCAGTGTCCCTTATGAGAACGTTAAACTGGCACAGAACAAAGAGGCCCCATCTCGCACTTTGTCACTGACATAGAACTATTGTAAACACAATGCGCTGTTGTCCTGACAGGCTCAAGGTGAAAGATAGACTAACTGGTCCTCTGGTTGCCTTTATTAGAAACATTTGTGTCACGGAGAGTCCAAATGTCTTGTACAAACAGCTATCCTTCACAGCACACAGACATAATTTCTCTACCACGCGTGCCAATGAAGGTCTGTTTACCCTTCCCAGATCAAAAACAAATTTCATGCAGTGCACTGTAGTGAAGCATGTCATGGTAACATAGAACTCTTTCCTGGTGCTTTTTTTTTAAACTACTTTTACTAAAACAAAACTAACTCATGAAACTCTTTTGTGTTCTCTTTTTGCTATACTAATTTATTAGAATATTCCTACCAACATCATACATTTTATTTTATAATTTTATTTTTTAATTATGTAGTGAAGTGTATTTGTTTTACTTACTTACATTTATATTGTTATTCTCATTTCTGGTGAACTGTCAGAACTTGATGCACTTTTATTATAATGTATTGTAATATATTGTAATATTTTTTGTCCTGTGTGTAACTACATGTTGTTGGAGTTGGACTCTGGGTTGGACAGTTTGGGCTTTAAGAAAATTATTATTAGATATTTGATATATGCAGAAGTGTCATGTGTAAGCACTTTTTACATGAAAACCTCTACTTCAGCAGTACTGTGTACAGAGGAAATCACTAGCACATAAGAGTAATAAATTACAGGGGCACACATCACTTGACTACTCACTGCTGAGCCTGGGAAAACAGTCGTACAACATCCTCTGTGACTCTGGAGAGGCTTTACAAAGTTTGATAAAATAACCTTGATGATGTCCTCAGGGTCAGGCTTAAGCTTGAGACAGAAAGAAATTAACAGAAAGCAAGTGTTCATAAACTGTTGGTGTGTGTTTAGGAGGCACAGAAGGGGCTAATGAAAGTTGGTATTGTCTTGCATTATTAGAAATGTAGCATCTGGCATTTTGGAGCTTGACCCATATCAGGGGCGGTATGGGTCAAGCACGATTTCTACAGTTATGTTTTTTCTAAATCTGCCTCTCTTGCATCCCACAACTGTATGGGCATACAAACAACATCTATCGAGTACCCCTTTAATTTAGCAGCTTCTCTGTTTATGGGCCTTAAATGAAAATGAAAAATGTCTATTGGGAGCCGCTGTCATAGGTCTGTGGGATGGGTTTCCACAAGGAGACAGAGCAATGATCTGGATCTCAGTTTTTCTTACCTTTAGTCTGAAGCCACTCTTATTTCTGTATGTCTCTAACATGATCTCACTGAAGCTTTTTGTCTGTTTCAGAGAGAAGAAGCAGAAAATTCAGGACATCAAGAATAATATTAAAGAGGCTATTGAGGTAAGTGTGTTAGTGTCATTTTAGCAGAGAAAAAATTTATTTTTAATTTTAAAAAAAGATATTTTAATAGACTTAATTGAGCTGTCAGACATACGAGCAGATAAAGCAAGCTGTCCCGTTTTACATTTAATATTCAAAAATCTCATTCATCTTCTGTCTGTCTGTGATCTACTTTTAAATGAATGTATTCTGTTTGGGTTTGTGTGTTTGTGACAGACCATAGTAACAGCTATGAGCAACCTGACACCACCAGTGCAGCTGGCGTGCCCAGAGAACCAGTACCGGATCGAATACATCCTCAACCTTGTCAGCCAGAAGGACTTTGAGTTTCCATCTGTGAGTATTAAAATATTACAATATCAGACTCCACAAATGCAAACTCAGAAATACAGCTAACTTCACACCACTTTAAAAGGAAACTGTTTTTACGGTTTGGGTCTTATTTTTGCAGTTTTTTCATCATCATAGATGTTGGCTATGATGACGGTTTCTTCACCAACTTCACTGTTAATTTGTAAATACACTCAGTATAGTGGACCTAATGGTTCAGATTCTGATGGGTCAGTGTTGTTACTTAGCATATCCTAGTTTCACAGCCATTTCTGTTGTAACAGATGACAAAACAGAACTTTTTTTGACCTTTCAACTTAGATTAGAACTGCCACACACAACAGTGTTGGCCCACTGCACTTCCTGTAGTTGTTTATACATGTAGTTTTTCAGTAAATAGGAGGATTTTAATGAACATTTCAGGTGCATCCCTTTTCACTTTTACCCACAAAATGATCATCTCATGGTGCCTGCCCTGTTTGACTGGTGCAAAGCTGTGGCTGGTGTAACACACTGGCAACAGGTGCAGGTATCCTCAGCTGCTTGTGTTTCAGTAGGTGATAGTAGGTAATTGTCCCAATATCCCAGGTGTTAATCCCTTGACACAGGTAGCAGACACTGAGGTTTACTAATGACCTGATGGGTAATGTCTGTGTGGGTTTCATATTCTCAGTGGGACATTCCCATCAACTAATTGTCCAGGCCAAGAGACTAAACCTCAGAGTCTCACTGTTTATCCACAGCTACCTGTGGGGCCAGGCTTAATTCACTTTTCAATTCACTCAGTCTGCCATTCGAATAGAAGCTGCAGTTCGTTTGCTAATAATGGAGGTTTGTTTAATTGTAATATTCTGCCACCATGGTACTGATAAAATCTTCAGTTACACCACCCACAGGTCCCCTTAATAGAGTACATGACCGAGCATTGGGGCAGCTTGAAGTTTAAATGTGAAAATAAAAGGTAAACATCACAAATAATATATACCCCTCTGCTGACTAAGTCTACCCTTTTATTTATCTATTTGTTCATTTGTTTGTTTATTTTTAATAAACTGGTAATCTCTGGTTTCAGTGCATTTCAGTACAGTATGAAAATCAGTTTGTTGTGTCTTGAAGCATGCCTGAAACAGGTTGTCCATGACACTGCAAACTGGTCAAACTCAAAATATCATGGTATTTGAATGGCAACATTTATCTTTAAATTGTACATGGTCCCTAACAAATGGAAGAAGAAAAAATAAGTCAAATGATAAAGCAGATGGAAGTGTGGATTGATTTGATCAGTTTACCGACATGGTGCTTGCTCATGGCAAACCAGACTTAAGAACTGGCAGGTACAATATTGTTTTCGCAGCCTCTGTCTTTTTGTGTTTGCTTTTTTTTTTTTTTTTTTTAATTTAAACTGTGCTTGAACTACATTTCCACATGACAAATTATTTTTTTTAAACTGATCATATTGGTCCATAATGAAAGGAAACAGTGACCATCTGAAGTGTCACACGTTCATAAATCTGAACAATCCTGGTGCTCTATTGAGCGGTGATGTAAACTACTGTATGTCGTGATCAGTATTAAATGAGCTAAAACGCATAAAACATTCGTATAGTCCTTTAATACTTCAAGGCACAGAGATATTTATAGTGTCCATGTGTTATTGGAAGAAGAGTATTTTTGCTTGCCTGCTAATTAATGCATTAATTGGCTAATTAGCGAGACTGCTGGTACTTAATGTATGATGGTGATTATGGAGGGACATTACGCAGCTAAAGTACCTCTTGTGACTTTCCATACAGTCATACATGACAACCTTCAGCAAACAGGGTCAGCTCCTCTGCCAGACTAACACCCATTCATCAACCCTGCTGAAGTGTCCTTGAGCAAGACACTTGTTGCTGACCAGCTCCAGAGGCTCTGTTTTTAAGCTGATGCTGCACTTTGACCTCCTCATGGGGACTGAGTGTGTCAGATCCCAGATTTGAGAACTGGGGTTAGTGTGGTTGCTCAGTTTCAGTTACTGGAGAGAGGAAAGGGAGGCTGTGATAGAGTGAAGAAGCAAAGAGGGAAAAGGGGGGATAGAGGAAACGTCATGTCAAGAAAGGAAGAGTGATGTTTTTTTATTTTATTTTATTTTATTTTTTTCTTTAAGCACATGACTGATTATTAAAAGAGTGCTCAGTTTGTAAACACTTCATGAGTTTGCTGTCATGGAGAACTGCATGTAAAGGATGGTGCAGATGACAAGATTTCACTCACTAACATTTTCTAGGTTTCGTAGCAGCTTAAAGCAACTGAGGCAAACAAGGACGTAGAGTTTGAACAATAAGTTTTAACAGCGATAATAATTGATTAGTCCATTGACAGGGAATTAATAAGATTCTGCTGTAACTCTCATAAAATTTAATTGTGTTAGTAATTCTTAAAGCAAAAATGCCAAACATTTGCTGGTTCCAGCTTCTTAAATGTGAGAATTTAATGCTTTTCTCTTTTCCTGGCACATGATAGTAAACTGAATGTGTTTGGGGTTGGGACAGTGTAAGTGATAAATGAAGAAAATAATCAGAAGATTAATCAATAACCTTCAGGTTTTATTTTTAGAATGAATGTACATTTTTCAACACAAGCCAGCCAGAACATCTCAACAAAAGAAGTAAAGGGGGGGTCTGATTTTCATTACCTGGGTCATTACATTAATACAACGTTGTACACACTAGTTAATTAAAAAGCTCTATAATATGCAATCCAGCAAGCAGACAGGTTTTGAACAACTCATAAGTTTAATAATATCAGCTAAAATTATTTAGAAATTATAGCATAGGTAAATGTTGAAACTATTTGACAAACAGTGCATTGTAAAGCTGTTGATGATTGAGGTAATTATTAATGACTGGGCTACACTGAGAATTTGTAAAATATAATTCTAAACAATACAGTGATAAAGAAGGCCAAAGCTGGGAAAAAAACATGAATAAAAAAAAAAAAGGCAGAGGGCAGCACATGTATGTTTGAGTCAAGTGACCATCTTCATCAGATACATGGAGTTATTTGTTATTTATTTACATGTTATTTACACTGAACTCACGCTCTTATCCTGAGTGATTTTATAGTTAGTGAGCAAACAGTAAATGCCCATCTTACTTAGTGAGGCCTCATTAAGACATCAGCTGTTACAGGAATCAAATCTGTGAGTTTTCACATGCAGGACGCTCTTTAACCACTAACTCACCCTGCTGCCCCAGGAATTCCACTCACGCTGAGCTGTTGGGAAGCAATTATTTGTTTACGGTTGCTGTTTGGCTTTACTTGTTTGGTTGGTTGACTTGTTTATGACTGGCGACAGCATAGTTTCCAAGTTATAAAACAGGATGGCGAAAGCGTTGATCTGCCTGACAGACAGAGGGACAGCGCTGATATGTGTGTGTGTGTGTGTGTGTGTGAGAGAGAGAGCGAGAGAGAGAGAGAGAGGGGGCTCATCAAAGGGCACATCATCACTTGCAATCAGGACTGTGACATTGTTGATTTGTCTGGTTGTCTCTTATGCTTTACTAAGCATTGGATAACTTCCTACATAAGATTACACACAGCAAATTGATCTATTTCATTTTAAATTGATGTAATTGAAAGACTGTGTGTGTATATTTAAGAGTGAGACAGAGTGACGTCTCTGTATTCCCACTCTGGAAGAAGGAAGTAGCCTGTGTTTGGCCTGCATTAGGACAGTTCATGGACACATCAACTACAGAGTTCCTATGAATTAGTTTAAACAGCCCTACTTGCTGCTGAGTCACTCTAAATGGCTTTTACTTTGTCTGTGTCTTTACAGCAATATACCTGATACCTGGTACAGGTATTTTATTAACACCATTATCCAAAAAAAAGGATACTCAGCCCTTGTGGTATGGCTGTAGACTGGAAGGTGCATTTTAAGACATACCCTGAACATATACAGTATGTAGATTAACTGAGTCCTTTACTGCCATAATGTATCCTATGGTGCCGTTGACATACAGTTCTACATGTGGTACATACAGTGGGTGTGTGTTGTTTTATGTTTTTGTGCAAGGCACCAGCCCAAGTGTGCTGATATGAAATCTAGAGAGGACACCTATTGTTGAGTCAGTCCGAAGAATGTGAAGAAGAAGTGAAGTGGTTAATCCATGTTGTGTCTCAGCATGTCAGTGAGTCTGTCTATAGTGACTGTGTATGGTGAGGCGAGTCTGTTTCACTCCACCACTATTTACCTTAACAGATGTATGCAGGCATTCGCCCAGGCACAACGTACACTGCATGTGGTGTCAACAAAAGCGCTGAGTGCCCAGTGCCCTCAGACACGCACCATGGACACCAGACATCCCTGGCCTCTTTTCTTAACTCTGTCATTGCTGTTATATTTGGTGTAAAACGCACAGTAAATAATACAGAATGTCTCCTACTTGTAGCAACATTGTCCTTCTTTGATTCAGATAATATTTAATTGCGCAATGATCACAGAATTTTGTGCTTAAAATACAGTATGTAATCTAACATTTCCATTACCTGCCATGAGACAGAACTGAGTGTGTGATTTGTGATTTTTATCTTAAACAAGCGATCTGGTCTGATCAGTGCGTCAGTTGTCAGCTCAGTAAACACACCCAATAAATATTCCCATCGGCAAGGATGTTAGTCTTCTAACATGTTACTCTTCTGTAACTCTCCAGCAGTTTTCCCCTCACAGTTTCTGCCTCCTTTCATCAATGTATTTCTGCTTCTCTGTCCCTCCTCAGGAGTTTTACGACCATGCGAAGACACTGTGGCAGGACGAGGGGGTCAGGGCGTGCTATGAGAGATCCAATGAGTACCAGCTAATCGACTGTGCACAATAGTAAGTAACTGTCACACTGCCAGTTCAGCTTCATTGTGATGTGATGTTTACACTAAGTGTTGAATTTATTAGGCACGCTCATAGAGTTTAATGCAAGACAAAACAATCCAAAACATAAAGTTATGACTTCATGTTGCTTATAATCAGTTTTATTGATACTGCTCGGGTAATTTTTGAGAATATAGTTGGTGGTAGCATAATATTGGGTTTAAGGTTGCAATGAATTATTTTCCTTCTCAATTAATCTGTTTGTAACTTTTTCACTCAAATTATTTTTTTGCCCATAAAAAATTAATCAATTTAAATTTTAAAAGATATTTTTTCTCATCACTATTATGGCTTCATTTACTTCTCTCTTGTCTGAAACAACTTATACCTGATGTAAATTTTAGACAGCACTTATGTGTAGTTATAAAGGTGCTATAAGATTTGGCTCTTGAGTAACATCTAGTGGCAACCATATGACACCACTACAAGCTTTGTGTCTGTAACTAACTTAAGAGATATGACCTCGCTCCTCATATGTACCTAGCAAATGTTATTTTACGTTGACATACAGTGAAAAGTGATACAGATAAGGTGGTTCACTAGAAAAAAGTTTCCTCTGTCATTCTTGTATAGACTGACAGACTAGATATTAAGTCAGTGCACCTATGGCATCAACATTAACAACATCCTAGCTCCATGTCAGTTGGCCATATATTTAACCTATCAGTAGAAATCTGCGGGAGCATGTAGCAGCAGATAATCTAGGCCTAATGTGGCGTCACTGGCAGTGATCTTAAAGATTTGCAAATGTTTTGGCTCTACATCACGCTTGAATTGTGTCAGATATCATTGAAAAAAATGTGCAGTCGAGAGTACATTATGCCTTGTGACTATCTAGGACCAGCAATGCCACCTCTCTTCAAGACCTTTGGTCCATGATCCCCTCCTCGCTGTTTCCCTCAGCATCTTTCACACTGTGTGTCTCTAAAACATTTCATTGTCATATCTAAAGGATACATATGTGTTTTTAAGATTGCATAAGAACATCTTAAATTTGTTATAATGGCTCAGAGTTTATTGGAGCCGTCTGATATCCAGTTATGATTTCCAAAGTAAAAGCAGGTTCTAAGATAGAAGAGAAAATTTGTAGTGAAATAGTTTTCATGTAACAGCAGCAGTTTGCAGTGTTTGGGAGCAAACATGGCCGAGGCTGAGTCATCTGCAGATCAGAGGATGTTTAAAGGAGGAGGAGGGGTGCTGTTTGAGGAGGATACCTTCGCAGCTCAGCCGTGGACTATGAGCCCATAGCCTGAACTGCTTTTTACGAGTAAATAATTCTTAGTGAATATTATGTGCACTTAATTTAGAACTTTTGGTTCGTTTTAGTCTTTTAAAAAGTTAACACGAGGAGAAATGCTCCCCCCTATTTCTCCCTCAAGTGGTTGAGATGGTACAGTCCAGTCTCTTGTTCCCTCCCTCTTCTTGCTCACACATCCAAGCACAAAAAAAACACAAACTCATCCTTGCTTTCTTTTTCTCCTCCTCTGTCTTCCTTTTCTCCATCTCCATCTGTCTGTCTGTCTTCTTTCTGGAGCTACTCCAGCCGCACTAGATTGGGAGCTGATAGACTATTAATAGCGCCTGTGGTTGGGTCTCCATGGTAACCATGCTGGAGGCCAGGGCGCTGGGGAGCTATTTTTGAAATCTGTTCTGTAATGTCAGACAGACGCCACTACGCTTTCATTCTCTGTCTCTCTCTTCTCCGTCCTCCTCTCTTCCTCCTTCATGTTCACTCCACGTGCACTCTCTTCTCTCCTTTTCTCTGTCTCGGCACGTGCACTTACTCTGTGCACATGGATTTTCCTCTGACCATCTCTATTTCCTTCAGTTTCTCTTTGTTTTTCAGGAATACACCGATTTTAGCAAAATACACCTTTAGATCATTTCTTCACCTAGTTCACATATGATTCTCAAAGTGAATGATGCAAACTAACATGTCAGACTAAATAATCAAACCCGCACTAGGCTCTAAACGGCTCCAAATAGCAAAGTTTTGAAACAGTTTAACCAACACCCAGAAATGATATTGTTGAGAGATGTAACATGCACACATCAAGATTATTTTGACCAATTTGTGATGTTTCTAGGACCTTAAAAAGGCAAAACAGGAAATGGAGCTAATGTTTGAGGGTCCGACTCCTTCTGAACACAAAGACAGGTTATATTTTGTTTCATTTCATCTTTGACAGGGCTTGAAAAGGGGTTAGTAAAACATTTCCCTTCCTTGATTGACGACTTGTTTAATTTTTTAGTAATATCTGGGGTTTTAGTTGCTGACCACTGTTCAATGTCTCGATTGTGAACTGGAATTCCTGAAATGTGAAATGAGAAATACCTTTACACATATGAATGAAAGTTATACTAATATGGGACTTTTAGACACATGTATCTCCTGCGTTTTTGTGTTGTCCTGATCACCCCTTGGCACACGTGCTGCTGCATTTTGACATATTGGATGAGTGTTTTAGTGTGTCTCTGGCCGTTGAAGGAGCAGGGAGGATGCCTCTGCCTTGAAGGCCACCTGTTGAGCAAAACATAATGTCATTTATGTTGGTTTCAATTGAGTCACATTATCAAAGTGTTGTATTAATGTGCCAAACACACATGATGCATAGTTGTTAAAGGGATGACGCTCATTGCAGAGATATTCACTGTCCCGTTCAGGAGCTTAAACGGTTGCTTTTAGTTTTGTGTTACTGATTGCAATGCCTGAGCACATCTGAACAAGTCCTCAACAATATGACGCAACTATTTGATCAGTAATATTGTTCCAATAACGGTTTCTCATTTTTTTTCCTCTTCTCTCTCTTCAGCTTTCTAGACAAGATTGACATTGTGAAACAGAGTGACTACACTCCAACAGATCAGGTGGCGTGAATTTCTGCTCTTACAAAGTTGATATATCCCACTCATACATGCGTGTCTGCTTTTCCCATAAAGGCGTCTCAAAATTTAATCTCATACACCCATGTCTGAGAGTGAAAAGGACCAGAGTTGTATCTTGGTCTGTGTTGTGCATTTGTTTTCAGTTGAAATTTTTGACCTGGAGTAGAGCAGCACTGCCTCTTGATGCTTTTATTTTCAGTTTCAAATTTGACATAATTGTCCAAACCATCAAAGATGAATCCCATGTAGTCTCTTTACCCAAGCTGCCCTATGCAAGTCTTAGAAATGAGGGCAGAAAATAAAAACATCTCATGTCCCAGTTTCTTCAAGTTTCTCACCCTGATCTAGAAAACAAGTCCAGGACACAGAAGTAATTAGTGAAGTGTAATGCTTCCTTCAGAGTTTGTGGTGTAAGCATTCAAAATCCTGTAGTATATTTTCATAATCTTAGCAACACTGTAACGATTTCTCCTGTTTTGACCAGGATTTGCTGCGGTGCAGAGTACTGACTTCAGGGATCTTTGAGACAAGATTCCAAGTGGACAAAGTTAATTTCCAGTAAGTAAAAACATTTTTAAAAAGGACAATGAAATACTAGTGTGTGCTGATTTCTTACCAACCTGACTCATAGCTCCAGTATTAAACATGTTTACAGTTTCTCCACACGATGGCGGTATTTCACCTATTAACACTAATGTCTCGTCTTTGATTCACACAGTATGTTTGACGTTGGGGGTCAAAGAGATGAACGCAGGAAATGGATTCAGTGCTTTAACGGTAACTTCTGTTTATTTCTGCTTCCTCTCACTGCACTCAGCTCGTATCTTTGTCCCTGACTGTAACTGAATCATCTCTGTATCTCTCTCCTTCTCTCGTCTCCCGTCAGATGTAACGGCCATCATCTTCGTGGTGGCCAGTAGCAGTTACAACATGGTGATAAGAGAGGACAATCAGACAAACCGATTACAGGAGGCGCTCAATCTCTTCAAGAACATCTGGAATAACAGGTGAGGAGAATCAGACGTGACACTGTCGCCTGCTGTTTTCTGTCGCTGTGTAGCAAAGATGGTGGGAAACCTGTCTCTCCTGTGTGTTTACATGGATTCTCGGTTTCACGATGATAAGGAACTCTACCTGTAGATACAGAATCAGATGACCTTTTAGGAACATCAAACATCATTTTAAGGTTTTTCTCTCCGTAACTGCAGACAGATAATGGTTATCGACCAAGCTAAGTGTCAAGGCTGGTAAACTTTTTATGAACCGGCCTGCTTTTTCTCTTGAATGATTACATAACCAAGTGCGGGGGTTCCCTAGCAACAAACACAGCCTAACACCAATCAAGGATAGATCATGTACTTTATTTACAAGATCCAGGAGCTTGTAAGCAAATAAAGTTGCAGAATGGTGGAAAATTACCAGGATCTTTGGCAGCGTATCTCACGTCGCAGCAGGCATGGTGGTCACTTAGTTAAATACCTTTGTCCCTACACTGAATCCAGATGATCAAAACTGCACCCTTTAAATGCCAGGTGTCAGTTTAAACGTTCTGAATTCTTTAGATCTTTGCCGGGAACAGAACTATTTGTTTGCAATTGTACATCCATGTAGACACACATTAAGATAATCATTAAAACGTATTTATTTGCTGTCCCCCAGTTCATATTTATTTTGACCAACTCCAACTAGTGATTCCGTCTTGCATCTCTCTTCAAACTCAAATACAGTTTTATCGTTCAGTGTGTGATCTTAATTGGGAGTGTTTTGTTCTCCTCAGGTGGCTGCGGACCATTTCTGTCATCTTGTTCCTAAATAAACAGGACCTGTTAGCGGAGAAGGTGCTGGCAGGGAAGTCCAAAATCGAGGAATATTTTCCTGAATTTGCTCGCTACACCACCCCTGATGATGGTGAGCAGTCGCACTGCAGTTTTATCCACTTTTATCCACTGACTCTTTCAACCTTATAGGGCCATTTATTTAGACAGGAGCATGTGAACATCATTGAGAAATTCTCAGCACCACTGTCCGTGTTAGTAGCTGTACAAATACAGCTGCCCTTTTTCCACTTAGAAATATCGCCTTTGGAAACAGTTTATTTATTTCAGGAACTAATCTAATCATTGTTTGTAAAGTAGGGTGACCAGACACCTCAAAGTGCCTCTAACAGTCCCAACTTGTGACTGGTCTCTGAAGATGTCCCAGTTTTCCACCACCAGTGCCAAATATGTCCCAGTTTTGTGTTTTTTTTTTTTTTTTTTGTTTTTTGTTTTTTAAATCCCTTGCTTATCACTGTAAAAGGTCCTGAGCCTGCAGAAACATGCCTGTGCTTTCATAGGGACACATCAAGAAATACAGTGATGTTTCTGCTTTTAGTGTAATGTTTTTTTCCCACTGTAAGGTTATTAGTAAAACAGCTGTTCACAACTCTTGTCTGGCCATCCCCCCAAAAAACTTCCATCTGTCAGGGACAGTGCATTTAGTGTCATTGACCACAAGAGGTCATCCTCAATACACACCTGTGAGGTCATTCTGCACACACACACACACACACACACACACACACACACACACACACACACACACACACACACACACACACTGGATGACACTTGTTTGGAAAATTCGTTTTTCAACTTGTCACATGACTTTTTTCATCTGTGTCCATCGTACGATCCGCTCATGTTTGGTCAGTCCCCACCTGACAGATTGCATCTCATGAGTCAAGTTTTGTCTCATCAGTCTCTCTCTCCTCCCTCAGCAACACCAGAGCCTGGAGAAGATCCACGTGTTACAAGGGCAAAGTACTTCATAAGAGATGAATTCCTGGTAAGTGCATAGAAATAGATTTGTGTTCTAAGTATGTTTAAAAAGTAAGTCTTGGAAAGTCTGCTGTTGTATGTATCACAATGTATTTGTGAGCTGTTTTTAAAAAGGTTTTCAGTCCATCAGCAACTTTATTAGTTTGTAGTATTCATGAAACCGTTTTTCATCTTTTCCTTTCTCTGTCTACAGAGGATCAGCACAGCGAGTGGGGACGGGAGGCACTACTGTTACCCACACTTCACCTGCGCCGTCGACACAGAAAACATCCGCCGTGTCTTCAACGACTGTCGAGACATCATCCAGCGGATGCACCTGCGGCAGTACGAGCTTTTGTGATGGGAGAGGAAAGGGGTTCGGCCAAAAAACACGGAAACAGATCAGACTATGAGAAACCCTGAGTCTTTGAACTCCCCTCTTCCACAGAAGTGTGTGAGCTCTTGTGAAGGAACGGGGGCCAAAATACACACACATACACACACTCACACACACATAAACACAAACACACACTTACAGTAAACACACCCTGAACCCAGAACTTCCCCAGATGCAAACTCCCTACCTGCAGTAGACAGAGCTATTTTGATGGAAGGGGTTTGAGGGGCTAACATATAAACAAACTCTGATCTCCACCTTCAGCCATACTCCCAGCTCCTCACCTCTCAACATCATGTATCATCCCTGTTACGTCACCTTTCCGAAAACCCTGACTAGCCCAGTCTGGACTGTATTTCCTGCACTGATGAGGGTTTGAACTGCAGTTGAGATTGTAAGATTTCCCTCTTGTTCAGGTTGGGATGAAAATTGAGAGAGCTACTACTTCAGTGCAACTGGGAAAGAGATAACTGTTGAATTACTGCAAATAGAGAATACACATCACCACAGATCAGCTGAACACTGTATGTAACAAAAAAAAAAAAAAACACAAGCACTGTGCTCAGGACTTGACTCAAACCGTGTACACCAATCCTTCCCATCACCTACACACATCCATAAATCCAACCACAGGATCTGCTTGCACACAGAAACGTATCACATCTGCTTTTTATTGGACTGCACAACCGCGGTGGACCTGGAAATGTACCCATCTGCCGACGAGTGGTGGGCTCATCAGCATGGCTGGCGTTTTCCCTCTGGCGCAGTGCTTTGAGATTAAACAGACTGAGTGACCCACTGCGCAGCCAAGCCCCCCCCCCAAGGAGCAGTTGTGATCAGTCAGGCTGCAGGGGGCGCGAGGGTTGACAAAAACAGAACAGAGCCGACTCCAATGTGAATTTCTCTGATGGAGTCTGGACACGTTTGACAGGAACGATGACGGTCCCTTGACTTCTCCACAGAATTGTTTTGCCACCTGACTCTGCCTTGTCAGTGGTGGAGTGAAACTTGAGGCGGATATATTGAGTTTAAAACAAAAAAAGAAACAAAAAGATTGCCATCTTTTATGGAACTTAACAAACGGAGGGCAAAAAGCATCCTTCTACAGTACAGTACCATATAAGTTAAAGAGAACTCATCTTGTCATGATTGACCCTGTTTTACTGTCTCCACAGCTGTTTTTGTCTGTGTAGACTTTTGTGCCATTGTGCCCTGTGCGCTCTCTTTCTTTATCTTTATGCTTTCTGTCTCTGTCATTCTCTCATTTTCTGACCCCATGCTCTTTCTCCTCTGAGGATTTTACTATTTCTCTGTGTTCACATATCCCCCTCCCACTCTCTCTCTCTCTCTCTCTCTCTTCAAACCCCCCAACCACCTTCCCATCTGCACTTTCACTTCTCTGGCAGTGCTCTTTTTGTTTTAAGAGAAAATAAAAATATAATAATCCTGGAATATAAATAACAAGAAGACGACGACAACAAACGGGACACTAATGTTTTTGTTTTTGTTTTTTTACTCATATGGTCAAACGACCTGCCCGCACCTCCCTGCCATTCCTCCCTCTGTCATTCCTCCATCTTTTCCTCCTTCCTCCCTGACCTCTTGCTCCTTTGTATGTCTGTCTTTACTTTACTGCTGAACTATTATTCTTGTACAGACTGTAAAATGTATTATTTTGTACAACTTTATTGAAAAAAATAACTTTTAGAAGATCCCTGTGCCTTGATCACGACTGTACGTGTGTAATGAGCTAAAGTGGGTGTCATACTGCGCTGTATAGCTTGGCCAATCCCCTCCTAACTCCCTGCCTCCCTCAGCCACTTCCTTCTCTCTCTTTCTTTACCCCCACCCTCCATCTGTCTCTCTCTATCTCTCTTTCTCTCTCTTCTCTCTCTCTCTCTCTCTCCTCTGTCCTCTCTCGCTCTCTCTTCTTGGGGACGGAGGACAACCATTCGTAGCTTTTGTAGTTTTATTTCTCTGCCCTTATCCTCCCATTCTCTTTATGATTTAAATGTCTATTTTTGGATCCATATACCCCAAAAAGATAAATATATGAAATGTATATGGGTTTTAAAAAAAGTATTTTATTAGAATCAAATGAACCTTGACAAATTGTACACTTGATAGTGTGCGTATTGCTATAACTTAAATCCTTTCAACTGAAGTTGTGTTCAGGTTTCTTTTGTTTTCTTCCGTGGACATTTTGAAGGGTTAAAGAGGAGATGACAGATGCAAAACGTTGCTTGTTTCTACATAAATCTTATTCTTTTGCTAAAAAGGCCAAAAATGAGAGAGGAAAAAAAGAAATTACTTAAGTTTATTTTCTGATTGGGGGGGGGGGGGGTCCTCCTTCTTAACCTTGCGCAGCAGAGGCGGCCTGTACAGTATTAGCATCTCTCTCATTTCAGTGCCCTAGTCTTCATTTCAATGTGTACATCAAATATGGGTCTCTACTTTCTGAACAGGAGCTCTAAGAAATAAAGGTTTTTTTGGTGCAGACAGCAACAGGTCTGTCATTACACTTAAAAACACACTCTGAGACACAGGCATCACTTCTCTACTTCTTTACTTAAGCTGCATTTTTGCCTTCTTATCCGTAAATTTTCATCAGCTTTGAAAGGGTGGTAAATCCTCACTAGAGGAAGTGGAGTTTCCTGTTCGTTTACCAGTCATTTCCTCTTCAAATACACAGTTGGTATTTATTGGGACGACCATGAAGGTTTTAAAGTTGGTCTCTGATAGGAAGGACTCTGGTTTTGACGCTCAACAATGTGGAAATTCAGTTTGGAAATTAAATAATAAACTCAGCTCAGCCCTCCATAAAAATGTAACTATCCTCTATGCCTCTAATGCCTCTATCCTGCAGTTAGCTCCTCAGTCAGTCCCTGAAGGTAAAAATGTACTGAGTGGACAAGTTCTGAACATTTAGCCTTATTCTGCAAAATACAACCCCTGACCCCCCTCAAGTTTTTGGCTGTGTTGCCATGGCAACAGCCAGAAATGAAACATTTAACCTCTTCAGTGCCACAGTACAAACTCTTTCTGTGCAGCCAAATACTGTTCAAATCTAAAGCTAAAACTTCATTTAAATTTCTAATCCTCCATTTAAATGCCTCCAAAGCTGTTGTCCAAATATGTTGGGGGAAATGTGTTATAAAATACATCTGGAATACTTAAATTTGACTAAACAGTGCAGCCATAAAAATATATGGATTTCACTATATAAACATATCTTCAACATAGAGCTGGAACAAGCTGATAAAGGATTTATATGTGACGCTGTTGATGTGAATTAGAATAATATTGCCAATTTTGAGGCTACTTACAGGGTAAAGGAAAATTATTTTAAGGAGTGGTTTCACCCAAAATAGAAATTCATCAGTGACTTACTCAAACCTTGTAGACCTTGTTGTCTTTTTATAGCTCAAACACAAGCTAGTCTCTAGTTTCAGATTTTCTCCAGACAGCATTTTATAGCCACTGCGTGTCCAGCAATCCAACATTTACCTTGTTGAAATGTACTGTGTACTGATGCTTTCGAGTGGTGACATAATGGCCATGCAACCAACAGACTGCTCTATAGGAGCTAATTTATACCATGTTTGGTGGTCTTACCAACTTCAGTTAAATTTCACCTGATGGAGAGGTGAGTAGAAAAATGACTGAAATTTTGCTTTTGGTGAGAATTGTTGCTTCAAGTATGCAGGAATAGACCTCAAGGCGAAGATGCACTAAAAGCAGCAATCTTGATGAGACCTGCTAATTTATTTTGTATGAGAAATGGAGCATGATGGGAGCAGCAAGGGAAGGGAGCAATATATGTTTTTTTCCAGTATAGAAATGGAGTCATCTGTGGAAGATCTGTGTGTAAAGGTGAACTGTGACCTGGAGGCAGGGGAAAAGCACAGCAGGGTAACCACTCAGACCTGACATCTACCTGTGTGTTTAATGTAAATAAATGTAGGCTTGCTGCTGTTGCTTACATCTGCTGTAACACATTGTATGATGGAACTAGCTGCAGGACTGCTGGAGGTGTGAGCAGTAAAATTTATGAAACAGAAACTACTAAGTTATATTAGATAGTGCTGGGAAGTTCTCTGTGCATCAATGAGGAATGCTGTGCCTGGAAATGACACTTAAAAGCCATGCTACTCAGAAAAGATGAAAAAGTAGTACAATTGAATTAAGGAATGAATCATGACTTCTGTATAAGAGTCCAAAGAAACTAACTCCCAGGAGTGGAAACTGATTCACAAATGCAGATCTGGAGACTCCTGACTCAGCTGTTTCATGACTCATGTACGGCCTTGTGATTGTTAGCCTGTGTCTAACTTCTTTACGGAGGGAGATTGTTTGATAGCTCACAGATATATACTTTAAAAAAAAAGTTTTGTAACGTGTGGACTGGAGCACTCAAGAAGGACCTACCCCTGCTCTAAAGAGTATGAACCATATCACAGCCATAGATACAGCAAAGAACTGTATTCCTGGCACTGTGGAGAAGGTTTTGAAACAGCATTTGGAGGACTGTAAAGTACTGCAAGCTCTGGTGGAGGTCTTATGCACTACCCAGTGTGAAGAGGATTAAGCTAAGCTAAAGTACTGCACAACTGAACAGTCAACTGAAACTTAAATACTTTTCCCCCCCAAAAAATGAAGGTTATTAAAAAAGTTTAGAGGCCTTCTTTTGGTTTCATAATTGGTTTCATAATCTTCTCATGATGTTTGGAGGTACAGTAAGGGGATTCATGACCTCAGTGTTTGTAAAATGTATTGATGTGCTCCTGCTGACCTCCATTATACATGGCAGTTGGAACCAGCTTCAGTTTCTCAGTTTTCTATAATAGTAAACCAGACATCTTTGTGTTATTGGGGGCTCGGACAAAACTGTGTCTCTGAATATGTAAATTTGGGCTTCAGGGAAAAGAGATGACCTTTTATATACATGATCATGCCACTATTGAAGAAAATAATTGTCAGACTTATTGATAATGAAAATAGTTGTTGTTCTCCTATAATGGAATAATACTACTTTGCTCGAAAATGTATTTGTATTAATTACTTTATAGACAAAATATTAAAGCAATTTGAAAAAATGTAGTTTTATAAAAATATAAACTAAAACCTTTCCTCGACATGAGCAGGGCTGCAAAATGGAGGACTCTTCATAGCTGATGTTGTAATTGACTGGTGCAAATAATTAACAAATTTTCTAAAATGATGTAGACCCAGTAGAGTGGTTCAGGAATGTGTCCTAAAACCCGGAAGTGAGTTAGCATTTTAGCACTCCTGGTTCCTTTGCCCCTAAGTCAGTGGGGTTTTTTTTATGAGTTTTTGGTTAAATGCCTGAAGTAAGGTCTGTGCTAAACACAAGCTCAAAACATTTTCACGTTTCGTTCTACAATATAAATACGCCATGAAAAATTCCTTACTTGTGACTTCTATGTGTGTTAAAGCGGTTGCTAACAAGTGGAGTAAACTTTTGGGGCCCCAGGGCAGTTGCCCGATAGTCCACCCCTGGCTACAGCCCTGGTCCTGGTGCCTTACTTATTATTTTATCTATAGTGTTTTAAAGTACTGACTTTCCTCTGTGTCTAAGTTGTGGACGTTGCGCTTCCTTTGCGACAGTTTATGTTTCAGAAGTGTTACGATTCAAGATGTAAACGTTTTTGTAACGGTCAGCTGACGTTCAGCCTCGGCCCCGCCCTACCCGTGACGTCACCTCTTCCTTCCTTCCCGTCTCTCCCTCCGTTGCTAGCACGGTTAGCACTAGCACGTTAGCCCTCCAGCAGCTGTCGGTGGCAGTCAGTCAGTCCGAGCGGTGGTGCATTTGTAATCCTCCTCCCTCCCGTACGAAAAAACCGTGGACGGCTGGGTTGTTTCTTCGGGAGCCAGCTGCTTCACCTCTCCGGGCCACCTGCGGTAAAACATTGTTGTCCTCGCCGTCACGACAGGAAGAAGCTCTGGGACATGGCCAGACCAGAACAAGTACTGGTGCTAGAGCCACAACACGAACTGAAATTCAGAGGTAACGTTGGAGCAGAGGGCCGGGCCAGGGGCTAGGTAGCTAACCTACAAGCCATTAATGACAGCCAGTGTATCAATTTCAGCATTAACCACTCAACGTTTGCTAAGGTGTCACTGTCTGTTGTTAAATTAGACAGACGTGGCTAGCTGCAGTCTGCGTTGAAACAGGTGAAACGACACTGTGCGCGACGGAGCTAACAGCTAGCATTCAGCTAATCTGACTAGCAAGTCAAACGGCTAGCTGTCATTGCAGCGTCAGGGCAGGCCTGCCGTCCCATTTCTCTAATTCACTCATTTGCTCCCTGCCTCTGTCTTATATCCCCTGACAGCAGGTGAAACACCACCGCAATGATGTGATCTAATTCTTGACACACGCCATGCGCTTAATATTGTTGCTCACACCCGGCTGTCAAAAAATGATTATTCTAGCATTTTCTCCGATCAGGGTGTCATTGCTTAGCCTTATCACCATACCTATTTCATAATATTATAAGCTAGCAAGCTGCGACTGGGAGCTTTACAGTTAACTCTCCCTGTGCATTCCTGAATTCCTTTCCAGCTTTTCTATATCCAGGCAGAATAAGTGTGAAAAAACAGTTTGATCCAGTCTAATGCCAAGGATATCGGCTGAGATAACTTTGGGTGTGATATTGCTGCTGAAATGGGTCAAGTGATGGCCTAAGGTGATAGAATCAGTCAGTGGTGGGCTGTTCACTGATTGATTATTGCAGAGGTTTGAAAGCAGAGATAAGACTGGAGAAGATGCATACGCCCACACAGCATAGCTGATTTGAACAGAAAGCACAGTGTCCAGCACAAATCTCCATAACCAAGGTTGAACATTTCTGTCCAGAGCCATTAAATGTGGTCCGACGGTCTTGTGAGGGGGAAGTGTGAGGATGATCTAAATGCTACACAAGCAACAAAAAAACATTAGCAGTTGTCAGGTGTAAGTTTTCCACAGCATCCAGTTTTTGGCTGAGGATGGGGCATGAATAATGAAATAAATGCCTGCACACTTTGCTGCTATTGCTACTGTTTTAATGTTTAATGTGCAATGTTTAGGGCAGACTCTGTGGAGTCCCCCACAAAGACCCCTTGCACATTCATCCTGGATGCGTTTTATCAAATCAGTCGCTGCCCACCCAGTTTTGATTCTCAACATGAAACCTAAGCAACGCACACAGATGACAAATATCAGCCGTCAAACTGCAAGTTTTTAAGTTTACACATACACTCAGGTCACTGTGCTGTCTCTGTGTCCTCCTCAGGCCCGTTCACAGATGTCGTCACTGCCACTCTGAAGCTCACCAACCCCACAGAGAGAAATGTGTGTTTCAAAGTCAAGACAACCGCTCCTCGTAGATACTGTGTGCGCCCAAACAGTGGCATCATTGACGCTGGATCCTCCATCAATGTTTCTGGTTCGTAAAAGTTTTTGCATCCTTTGGCAACACAGGTGATAAGCCTGGTTAGAGTTCAAACCCTCAGTGTGATTTTCACATCTCATTCAGACACTGATACAATCAGATATCTGGATAGTTCACTTGGTGCTTTAATAATGTGATATTCGGTTGTTGTTTTCAGACAGTATGTCTAAATTAGGGCTAGGCATTTGGTGTCCAAGGACAAAAAATCACTACAATTGTGAATCTAATGGCAAAGCAGAGGGAGGCAGTTATTGATCATTTACCCATCAGCAATGCTAAAATAAGTTGTATCATTTTACTGTAATGCAGGTTATAATACAAAGAGAATATGGTGTTAAAGCTATATCAAGCTATCATGGTCATCAAAATACTGGATGATATCTAGTCTCATATGATCTAATTAATCTAGTTCCAGTCATAGAACAATAAAACCTGAACTAGCCAGCACATACTGTGTTTCAGCATCAAAATAAATCTTCCAGTCTCAGTTCCACTTGTCATTGTACTGATACAACAGTTGGTCACTTGAGAGGTTAGAAATATTGTTGGGAAATTATCAGGAGGCACATGTGTAACTTCTGTACTGTGCTGTGTAATAATATCCACAAAAAGGCTTAAAAATCCCCTCAAAATGCTGCTTTGTCCCAAATATTTGAAGAATAAAAGAAGAGTTGGAAACAATAGCTGCATAGTTAGATTGGTAAATTTAAGCAATATTATTAAATCAAAGAAATAATCACATCTGTTACGACATAGAAAGTAAAGTGGGAATCTGTTAAAAATAAAATAAGTTCAAACATTGAAAATTTGGGTTATTATAGGTGGCATGGGACAAAAACATCTAGAAGTTTGAATTGTGATTCATTTTCAGCTCTGGTATATTAATGGATGACTGAACAAATGATCATTCATTGATAAAAATGAAAATATCAGGACAAGCAGTCAAGTAGTTCACGAGGAGTGAAGCAGGTCACACTGCATCCCAAATCATAAACCTGACTAATATCTTCATTCACAGCTTGCCTAATAGTTATTATGGGGAAATTCAGGAAGTAAGTCTGTCCCTAATGTTCCTGCTCTCCATTCTGTCATTGTTTTTGTCCACAGTTATGCTACAGCCTTTTGACTATGACCCCAATGAAAAGAGTAAACACAAATTCATGGTGCAGTCTATGCTTGCTCCATATGACATGACTGACATGGAAGGAGTGGTGAGTACCAGAGCATAAAAAATGTTCTTATTAAGCAATGGGTATTCTGTCATATATATAACTATTGATCTTTTTATTCCTGAAACAACATCACAGTTGACCAATTGACCCTGATGAACCACACTATAGACATAACCTACAGTTCCTCCAACTGAACTCTTGAATATTGCAGTTTACATCTGCCTGTCTCACTGTGCAGAAGCTATTCTGAAAATAAATCCATGTACAAACCTTCACTGTTCTTTCTGTCTCGCTTTCCCTCTTGATCACAGTGGAAGGAGGCAAAGCCTGAAGAGCTGATGGATTCAAAGTTGAGATGTACATTTGAGATGCCTCTAGAAAATGACAAAACTGTAAGTCTGTTGTTAGTGGATGTTTTTTTGGCTACTATATGCATTCAGTCATTTAGTGTCTGGGGTAGTTGCTAATTATAGCCATGTCAGGCCCACTGCATAGAATAAAATCAAATGGAAACATTCACATTGCATGTTTAATTAGTTTTTTCCCCTTTTGCTCAGTATTTTCTCAGTCTCCTATTCATCAGCAACACACCACTGTGTATCACCCATTACATGTTTTATTTATTCATCTATGATTTATTTGTTTGTACTTTCATCTCACTCCCTGCCACGTCTCTGCATGTCTCTTCATCTCCTTCCTTCCTCTCCCTCTATTCTCACCCCACCCGCCCTCCCTCAACCTTCACCCTCTCTCTCCACAGCATGAGAGTGAAAGCAACAAAACTGTGTCTTCCTCTACCTCCTCTGTTAAGACTGAGCACTCTGCGCTGCCCAAGTCAGCCAGCGCCTCACTGGATGACGGAGAGGTGAAGAAGATCATGGAGGAGTGCAAGCGGCTGCAGATGGAGGTGCAGAGGCTACGGGAAGAAAACAAACAGATCAGGGTGAGATGCACTAGAACAAATAAAAGAGACAATCTGTCTGCGTTTTCTCTCAGGCTTGTATTTTCTACTACAGCACTTCCTCTATCAGACAAAGAGAAACAGAAACACTCTTGAATGTCGAGTCTTGTGGTTTGAAAAAAACAAGTTACACAGTATTTGAAATAAATAAATGATTTAAAAAGGTAAAGTAAAACCTGTTTTATTGAAAATCGTAACACGAGCCCCAGGTTTCTCTAAAATCATTTCAGCCGTGGCTTTGATGAGAAAATACTTTCCGAAGGAGGCTTTAGAAGTTAAAAGCTGCATATATCAGGTGACATTATGTAACTTTTAAAAAGTAGCAAAAACTGAAATATCCCTGTTTTATATATTTTAATATCTAATATCTCTAATATAATATCATTCAGTATCAGTGCCAGGAATATTTTTTTGTCTGTCAGGGCTAAGTCCAGCAGCCTCTAAATGAATAAAAATTAATAACCTATTCCTGCATTTGGCAGAGCTTTGTACAAAGGTTTCTCTCTCCTGCACCTACCAGTGTTGCCAGCTTTTTGCAGGGAGAGCAGCTATTAGCTCTTTAAAATGTAGATAAAGTCTCCAAATGACATCATGCCAGACTTGCATGTCTGTGTGATGCAGTCTTTGAGGCGGCACTGAAACAAATTTGGCAAGAAAAAAAAAGTCTGGATGACACGTGTAGAGAAAGTCATCTATTTCATAACATGTGGGAGGCACTGACAGAGTGGAGGCTTGTAGGGAGTAGGAGCAGCTCGTCCTGATGGATTGCCCCTCGCTATCTGGTTGCATTCATTGTGTTCTGAAGAACTGTTCTGTTAGATCTGAACATTCATGTGCTGTCTGATCAGAAATATGATCAAAATGAGAGACAAGTTAAACATTGTTTATCACTCAAGGATTTGTAAAGCTATTATGCAGTATGCACTGTAAAACAACAGGCATTTATCTTCAGTAGTTTACCTAGAAAATATTTCAAAACAGCAGTAAGTGAGAGTTTTCCTCAGCTCTATTTTGTATGAAAGTCCACCAGGCTGCTGCATTCAGCTCACAGCCACTCCCCTTTGGTTTTTAATGTGAAAATGGCCACATTGTGTCCTGAGCTCTTAATTTGAAAATCAAAAATCCAACTTGTCATAAACCCCTTTATTTTGTTTACTTCGGGAGGTGTCAGATTAGTGTTGTAATTGTGTTTGCTGTTTCTCTGTGTACTTAAACTGTGACTGGATATTTCTGACAGCACTTGAAGGCTGCATTATTATACCTGCTCCAGATACAGCTCATTGAAAACAAGGCTGTGCACTTTGATGGCCCTTAAGCCCGACCGTGTACACTCCTGATTCTTTAAGTGTTGGAGGAGCCAGTAATGACTTATTAGCAAATATTCACTGAGTGGGAAATTTTCCAGTTGAAAAGTAAACTTGTCAGTTCTCGTTGCTGAACAAAATCTGATTTAAAAAAAAACATAATGATGTGGTTTCATGCTGTTTGCATCTCTGACTCCTCTCTCCTCATCGCAGGAGGATGATGGGCTGCGGAAGAGGAAGGTGACGTCAATGGCCACTCCTCACTCCGCCATGGCGACCTCGGTTGTGAGGGACGAAGGCCTAAGCACCCGCGTCCTGGCATTCTGCGTGCTGTTCTTTGTCATTGGAGTCATCATTGGCAAGCTGGTCCTGTAGAGACACAGACGGACAGAGCACAGTGACGGACGGGCGGATGGACGGACGGGCGGGCGGCATGCTCGGGAGGACACGTGTCAATGATGGCAACAGGGCTGTCTTCTGGGTTTATGTTGATTTCTCTCGGTTTTTTTTTTTTCCTTTCTTTTTTTTTTTAACATTTAAGGCAATATCACGATGGTTTGTCTGGATTGAAAATAATTTAATGTGTAAAAAGAAAACAAAGGAAGGCAACCCAAGTTAAACCATGAGTGCGAGCGTGTTTGTCACAGGTCTTGCCTTTTTCTTTTTTTGTGAAACGATCACCACCTCTGATCTGTTCTTTCCGTCCATCCCTCCTTCCTTAATGATCCTCCCCAACTTGCACAGGTCAAAGTTAGTGGGGTGTGAAAGTGGCTTCACGCTGGCTGAATGTCTCATGATTCTTCATTTATTCTTAAGTCTTCAAGTTCCTCACCCACATTGTCGATAAGAATGATCTAACACTCCTTTTCTGATAATCTCTTTTCCACTTGTTACTGATAATCTGCAAGGAGAGGTGAACACAAGTGATCAGTCAAAGACGTTTTGTTTCCCTAGACTCATACTCTGTGTATTGTCTTCTGAACAGTATGTGGTAAAAATGTGAGCCAGTAGAAGCCATGCGTGTGTGTCTTGTTGATTTTGCCTCCTGCAGGAGGGCTGATGTGACTGTGTGTGGATGCTTTTATGTGAGGAGACCACAAACGGTGAAAACACAGGCTGTTTTAGAACGAAGGAAGAGGGTTGGTGTAAAAAAGAAAAAAGTAATCTGAACAGATTTCCTGTACACAACAGAAAAATGGGGGGTTTGATTTAACAGTTTCAGTGATCCAGAGAATCTGTAGGAATTCAATAAATCCATTTTTGGCCCAGTTGTAAAATTTTGACTGTAAAATCAAGCTTATGATTAAGAATTTATACTGCACAGTGATCTAGTTCAAAAACAAAACTGTTATCTAGTTCAAGGCATCAGATTTTCCCAGTTAACACTTTCTTGATAATTACGTTCTCAGGTTGCAGGAGAGAAAGAGTGGCACTACACAGAAAAAAGGCCCCTTAAACCAGTGAACTTGTCATGCAAAACCAACTCAGACATTTTCAATGTATAACATACAGTATGTAACAATAGTTTTGGCCGCCTTGTTTAATTTTGCCCCTGGAGTATTGTATTTGCGTCCTCTAGTGTATTACAGCAGTTGTTTGCTTTTTTTCTCCTTATATTACCATGTAGCCACGATGCTTCTGTTGTTTAATATATACAAATGCACTATATTCAAGTGTCCACTCTGCAGTCTGCATGAAATGACCTGGGTTTATTATGATTATTATTATTTCTTTGAGTGTTGAAGTTATATTAGCAAAACAAAAAAAAATTACTGTCTTTACAAAAGGGACCATCTTCCGTCTGGTTAATCAGTTTGTGTGTTTTGTTTCCTTTAAAATCATCTTTTTGTTTTGTTTTTCCTGTTGGGCTCTGGTGGTTGTGAGATAACTGAGATAACACAGCTGTATTATCTCAGGTTATCACGTGACCATCTCAGCAAACTTGGTTTAAAAAAAAAACAGAAGAAAAAAAAGTAGAAATATCTGTATTTTTCGTTGCCTGAGGGAGCTTGGGGAGCAGAGACGTGGGGATGTGGGCGGCTGGGAGGAGGACTGACCTGTGAATACACACTACATTAAAGAAAACAACAAAAAAACGCATCAACGCTTCAGACCACACATGCAGAGACACAGTCACACAACAATGTAATCACAGTAATTGGATACTCTTTTGTATGTACATAAAAATAAAAAGACTTAAAAAGATAACTGGCAAAGTTATTAACATACTGTAGTAAAGGAAGAAAATAATTAAACAACCACCATGGATCATGTAGCATCATAATGAATTAAAATACATAAACCCCCAACTGTCTGTTTCTGTGAAACGTTTACTCCTTTCTTTCTCACATTTAGTTCAGACTGCAGTCTCTGAAAGGGTGTTGTAAGTTGTGTGCATGTGTGTGTGGCTGCAAAAACCGTTTGATAGTAGAATAGAAAAAACAACCATGTGGGTGCACAACTGGGAAAAAAAAAGTCTCTGCTCCTAACAGATTAAAGGGACACTCCACTGATTTTACACATGAACACCAGTTTACTCTCAACAAGGATGATAACTCAGTCACTGAGAATCTTTATCATGTCATCAACCTGACTTTGAGGCTACAGATTAAAGTGGTCAAGCCATTTACGTGGTAATGATGTCTGAGGAAATCTAGTTGCACTGTGGGAAGTGTAGAATCAGTGCTTTATGGGGATTTAACCCAAAAGGGATTAGAGGTCAAGATATTTTGGCCTCTGCTGCATCAATTTAACCATTCTTTATTTAATGTCACCTGAAATCCCCCTTTAAGACACTAAAGACTTGCAGTGTATACAAAATAGTTCACAACTATAAAGCTTCATATGTTTTGAGTTTAGAAAACAAAACTTTAAAGACCCAACTCTCCTGAAACTGTCTGTAGTCTGAATCTAAACCAACACTATGGATATTAGTGAAATAAAGACAGAAATAAATCCAGTGTAATGTATGTAACCTGTCTCAGATACAGAGCCGCCTGCATAGTTACCAAGCCTCGCGGTATGTATGCCTTTAAGCGCTTGAAGTATTGCCTTTGACAGGTGATGGAAAACACCTGTCATGACGTCAGTGGTCAAGGTGTGGCCGCCATTGGTGGAAGAAGAATTCAGATACTTAGAAGCGTAAGTGCCAGTACCACACTGGAAAGGTACTTCATCATAAGTAAAAGTCCTGCATTAAAATGTTTAAGTAAAAGTATACAAGCAGAAAACCCTAACAATAACCCTGTACATAAAATGTTTTCCTCATCCACTAATGTAAAAGCAGGATTTTAATGTTGTATGCAGTTTAGGTGGAGCTTTAAATATTTTGCATAGGACTGCATCTAATGATGATGTCTTAATTATGGGCTAATCTGTTGATTATTTTATTGATTGTTTTATCTTTAAAAGTTCAGAAAATAATGACAAATACCCATCACAGTTACCCAGAATTATTAAAATAATTAAAAGCTGCAAATACTTATATTTGAGATGCTGGAACTATTAAAGGTTTGGCATTTTTGCGTGAAAAATCACAAGATGACAAAATGAAAGGATGAGGCTGTGAAAACACCAAAACCAACGTGTTTTTCTGCAGTTCTCAACACTTTCCTACCTTCCTGCCTTGTCTGTGGCACTGAAGACATAAATCTTGAGAACTGGGTCACAGATATATTGTCAAATTTAAAAAAGTACTTTCCTAGCAAACGTTACTCAAATAGGAGTACGACTAAAAGTGCTGCAGTTATGCAGCTGTCCAGCAGGTGGAGACAGAGTGGCACCAAGCAACGCCCACCCCTCTCATCGGGCCTCATGACGTCATCGGGCCTTATCCAGGAAGTAGAAAAACATCAACAATCCTTCCAGGTTCAGGCTGGGGCGAAGTGTCAGTGTAGTGTAGCAGCTAGGTAGCCAAGCCCCATTTTCTCTGGTATCTCGCAGATTGTGTTTATTTTATTTTATTTTTTTAATAAATAGTGTCTGTCGTAGCATCCCAGATATGTCGTTGTTTGGTAAAATATTTGGAGGAGGAGGAAAAGGAGGAAAGGGACCGAGCCCGCAGGAGGCGATCCAGAAACTCCGAGAGACGGAGGAGATGCTAACGAAGAAACAGGAATTTCTGGAGAAAAAGATCGAGCAGGAGCTGCAGATCGCCAAGAAAAACGGCACGAAAAACAAACGAGGTGGGATATCAGGGCGTGATTTTCTCATACTTTCCACTATTTGTCATCAAATAGTCTAGCCAGTAACCCGAAGCTATCTGTTAGCATGTTAGCTAAGTTGGCTAAGTTTGCCGAGCTGTCGTAACTGTTGGCAGCCTCACCGAGCGTCGTTATCACGGCCATGGTGAACACCCAGGCAGGTGGATGTTTTATTGGCTGCCTTCGAGATTAAATGATCTGATTGTTGATTATTGTTAACTTCTTTTCACTCCGCTAGCCTTGTCTTTTGCCTTCGTGACTCTGAAGATCATGTTTTCGTGTGATCGATTAGTGGCCATTAAAAGCAATCGGAAAACCTAGTTAAAGGTGTGGCAAGCGACATAGCTACAATCAGGTGTTCTACTGCAGGCAGGCTGGCCATAAAGATACTGACAGTGTGTGTCAGGACAAGGGTTGAGCACTGGAGTGTTTAAAGGACGTGATATCACTGACTTAGAGGTGGGCGTGTTTGCACCTTGGTCAATACAGTGCACTGAAACTTACAGACGTCCAGCAGGTCCCACAGCTGCCTGCAAGATTATTATATGAGCCAATAAGGTCAGAAAACAAATGCATCGACCTGTGAACTTGACTTTATCAATAGTAATGATGAGTAATGTGGAAGAAAAATATAATACAGCCACCATCAGACTTAACTCTGACTCCAAATTAAGTGTTTATTTATGTGAAGGACAATGCACACGCGCTAACATCACCATAAATGTGCCAGTGTTTGCCAAAGGGTCAATTTTCAAATGCTGTCCTTATGCCATTTGTTTAATTGGCCATTACAACGGCAATAGAGCACACATCACGTGTTCAAGAAGTAGGGAGCTCTTATTGTGAAGGCTGTCTAGCCTAAAGATGTTTTCCTCCTTGCAACAACAATGTCCTCTCTTGTTGTCTCCTAGATGTAGGTGTAGTAGTTGAAGTCAAGTACTTTTGGCATAAACCAGAGCAAGAAAATCAAACTGGAATGTTGTTGGCAAAGTTTGACATTTTGTCCTAAGTGTGGTGTTAGAGGAACACTCAGAAAGTTTAATAGCAGGTTGGCCATTAAAACTCTTTTGCAAGTAAACATTTTGACCTGACTGTACTGCTGTGATCATGAATATCCAGAGCCTATAATATGCAGGTCTGGGCAGTAGTTTTGAAGACATCTTGACTAAGGGTAAAATTTTGACCTGATTGTGGTGCAAAACAAGAGGTCAGTGAAAAACCAAATCACCACGTCATTGTCTTCTGATGAACACAAATATCAAACTAAATTTCATGTCAATATGGTCAGTAGTTGTTGAGATTTTTTGCTCTTGACCAAAGTGTTGGACAAAGAAAGATAAATGGAATCTGACTGGTGTTACATTGCACTAAATGAAGAAAGTGTTCTTGTACTTGGCTTGATTACTTTGTGTTTGTCGCCTTTGCTCTTATTATTCCAACTCCACAATGGTTGTCAGGATGAGTCAGCTCAGCATGCCGCTTTCTGACAGTTTCACCTCAGCCTATCAGGTGTCAGTGAGTTAGTGGTTTTAGTCATGTGACTATTGTAGCTGATTAATTTCTACTTACCAGTCTTTCCATCTCATCTGCCAAGTGCCCGCCATGAGCTCTTTCTAATTGTCCTCCTCGTCGTTCCAGTTGTCACCAACATGTTAAACGTGTAAGCATTTTATTACCAGGCAGTGGAGGATCACAGAGCAGATTATGTGGTGCTGACTAACACTGCAGATGTTTATCTGTTCATTCAAGCTCCCATGACATTACTGTTCTGTTGAAGGACAAACCAATCCCCATGATTCACAGTTTTACTTCACTGAATTACATTTCTACACTGTCAGTCTTCTTTGTGACAATGTGTCCGTTCCTGACTCGTTTTCCGCTCATCTTCTCCCCTGTCTTTTCTCTCCTCAGCGGCCCTGCAGGCCTTGAAAAGAAAGAAGCGGTATGAGAAGCAGCTCGCCCAAATTGACGGCACGCTGTCGACTATCGAGTTCCAGAGGGAGGCCCTGGAGAACGCCAACACCAACACTGAAGTGCTCAAGAACATGGGCTTCGCTGCCAAGGCCATGAAGTCTGCCCATGAAAACATGTGAGAGCGAGCATCCAGTCACTGCTTCTCAATTGAGAAAAGATTTGTTCTGTTCTAAATCAATAGAAAGATTATGATGAGAATGTTTTGCTCATAGCAAAATACAGAGGATTTGACCCACATACAGTAATAGCTCCCTAATCCAAACCCATCAGCGTTGGATTTTATTTGAATTTGAAATTGGGCTCGAATGACAAAATGAAAAATAAATATGATGAATGTATACTCAACAGGCATTGACACAGAATTCCCTGCTAACATCTAATTCACACATTAAATGGACCACACCCGTGGTTGCACATGCATGCCTGATGCATCACTCTGTCAGCTTATCAGCAGGTGTAGGTAAATGACGCTTGGTTAAAAGTTACTGCAGTGCATTCTCTTTTACTCAGATTTGATTCCTCTCCTTGTTGTTGTTGTTTCAGGGACATTGACAAGGTGGACGACCTGATGCAGGACATTACGGAGCAGCAGGAGCTGGCCCAGGAAATTTCTGACGCCATCTCTAAACCCGTCGGCTTCGGAGAGGAGTTTGATGAGGTTAGTGAGACTTTGATTATCTGATTTAATTTTCTCAGTCTGGCGTGTGAGCCCTGCTGATTTGTTTCTGACATTACACACGCCTGACCCACAGTGGAATACTGAATCTTTTCAGACACATTGTGTTTCTCTTTGCCTTTACACAGAGTAACCCCCGGTAGACCAGGCTGAACGCAGCTTGTTGACCTCTATGTTCCTTGACTCCTTACTTGACTGGCCTTAAGGCTGTCGAATCAGTCTGGATTTTGAATGGTCTTATTCATAGTCATCCTGGGATGATTATGACAGAAAGAATGAATGAAGTTCTTTCTCAATTTCTCAGTCAACTGACTCAAAATATTTTAATTTAACTCTCAGCGAGATGAGACGTTTTATTCACTGAGCGCCCAGATGCACAAGATTATACCACTCAGCACTAATTCTTTAAAAAAATCTTCATCTGTGTTGTGTGTATTAAGTTCGGCTACTTTATATTTTTGGCGTAATGATTATCCTCATCTACAGTGCTGATTTGCTGTGTTTGTCTCTCTCAGGACGAGCTGCTGGCAGAGCTGGATGAGCTGGAACAGGAGGAGCTGGACAAAAACCTGCTGGAGATCGGGGGACCAGAGAATGTCCCCCTCCCCAACGTGCCTTCTACTTCATTACCCTCCAGACCTGGTGAGAAATTTTTCAAGAACTTGTACTATAACTCTGTGTGCCTGACGGAGGCATCTTTTTTTTAAAATTATGATTATTAGTTTTACATTTTGGGAATTCTTCTGTTTGGAGTTAGGAATAGATTTGATATAAGGCTATAAACTCAGCAGGTAAAGTAGAGGCTTTGTCACTTTGGACACTCCCAGGTCAGGATGAGTTCTGGAAACCAGCGAGATCATCACATCTTTCATTTCTCTCTTTCCACCCCTACAGCCAAGAAAGAGGAGGACGAGGACGACATGGAGGACCTGCAGCGCTGGGCGATGGAAGCCATGTAAACGCAGCATCCGCTACATCATACCTGCATCAGAGAGGGGAGAGGAAGGAACAAAGGGCGGAATGAATGGACTGATAGGATGTTGTGTATGAGTGTTTTTTGTGTGTCTGAGGAGAGCTGACCGTCAACTTTATGTAACACTACAAAAAAGCGAAAATGCTGTAGTCTCTCTTTTTCCATCCCCCTCACTACCCTAAATCTAGAGACCCGCCCCCTCAGTGCTCAATGAAAACGAGCCAATCGGGGGCTTTTATATTGAAGCTCTATCACTGTACCTTGGCAAAGTAACCCTAATATTTTTACCTTCGATTTTAATACAGTACTAGCACTTCATGGTCCCTGGGCTATTTCAGCACCCACCGAGCTCATATTGAAGTGTGATATTATGAGCTCTGTGGCGCGATGACAGAGCTGTTGGCAGATTAGTGTTACAAGCTGTGTGGCGTTGTTAGTTAACGTCACTGGATGACAGTGGGAATTTTCACGGGAGCTTAATCCTCAAATATCTCTTTCTGACTCACATATTTACCCTGTATTTTGTGGCGTTAAACGCTGGATTTTTTTTTTTCCTTTTTGACAAAAATAACAATCCTTTGCTCTCTGGTTTTTTTTTTTTTTGTTGTTGTTAACTGCTCTTTAAAATAGGAGAAGAGTTGAGCATGCGCTGCGCGAAGAAGCTATGTATGGAGCTGTGTGTTTGCCAGAATCCAAACCTCCTCTTTTGTTTCAGGCTGTGTGTTTTGTGCCCCACCACCTACTTGTCGCCATTTCAGCGACCTCCTCACCTCCATCCCCACCTCCCACCTCCCTTCAAGGCATTCTCACCAGTGGTTCTTGTTATTTGGTGTAAATATCCCAAATGTGTCTCTTTTTATATACTGTATTTCTGCCGTCACTGAGAGGTACCGTTGAGGTTGTGTGAAGCATGCAACGATGGGAAGTCACGCTACAGATCACAACGCACAGCTAGAAAGAGAGATGTTTAACCTAACACTTTTCATCCTGCTCTGTCTGTCCCGGTCCTTCTCATAAAGGGTTTTTGTTTTAAATTGTATAATGTTAAAAAATAATGATGATAATAATAATAATAAACTATTGTCACACCTTATTAACTACATCCAGAAGGCGATGGTGGTTTATAAAAGATTAGATCATAGTCAATCCACAGCATCAGCATTTTGGAGTTTAAAGAGTTAATTCCTTTAGTTTTTCAAAGTCATGATGTACATTTTTTTACATAAAACAAGAGGAAAAAAAACATAACACAAGGACGGATGGACAAGCATGTTTGCATTTCTATGTTTTATTTATCCAGATGACAATATTATTTGCAAAATCATTAAAGGTTTTCAAGTATTTTATTGTAGTAGAGGCTTTATTTTTTCACTGTCATTGTGTGATATCAGTGCATTCTGCAGCTGGAGTTTTATAGACACTTAAGGCTCAGGAGTAATCTCATTGTCAGTTTATCTGGTGATTATTTTCGTGATTAATCAGGTAAAGGTTTTTTTCATTTATAAAGTGTCAGAATATAGTATTAAATATCAATCATAGTTTTCCAGAGCTCTGGGTAAAGTTTTAAATTTAATTTAAGTTTTAATTTAAGTTTTAATTTAATCTTTTGTCTGACCAGCAGTTTGGAACCCTAAGATATTCAGTTTATTATCAGAGAAGAAAAACATTAAATCTTCTTACAGATGCTTGAACCAGCATATGTGTGAAAACTTGAATCTCATGACCAATCCAAACCAAAATAGCCAATTAATTTTCTACCTATTGACTAATCAATTACTAGGTGATTCAAGCAGTTGTAATTCAGATCAGAAAATATGTAAGCCACTGTGAGTGAGACATTTTGGACACCAACGTTTTCTGAGAAATGTCAAGCAACATGCTAGTAAGAGTAATAAATTAGAGTATGTAAGTAATGAGACAATAATCTTTCTTAATGAGCCTCTGTATCAAACAACAGTAACTATATCTGTCCTGCTGGTTTCAGATTTAATGTTCACACCTTTTCCTCTTGACCATCATTAGTTGTGTTTTTACCGTACATGCTAACAGGTGTGTTGACACTTTGGACCCTGTTCAGGTTTGCTCAGAATGGGATGAACTGGGTTTTAAATTATGCTCATTAAAGGAACATACTCTAACATTAGGAGAAAGTAGTAGAATAATTGTGACTATCCAGAATACTCTGATAACATATACATAATATTAGATACAAGCCGCTAATTTGTTCGTTCTCTGTCAGGACCATGGCGCAGCAGATGTGTTATAGCCCTACAAAACCACAATGGACATATTTATATCATATTATTATTTTAGCATCAGTTTTGGTTGTGCAGTATTCCTCTTGAACACTGCTCGACTGGAACACGCCGTCGCGGACTAATCACGTCTGGATTCGTCGCCTTCGCGCTTGCGTACTGCGGCTCCAGCGCTGATGCAAGAAATTTTCGGCGCAGCGGTGTGGGACTGATCGAGAGACAAAAAGTAGCCGGATTTCAGCCACTTTTCAGACCGCAAACATGTCAGGAGACGAGGTGAGTCACCGTGGATTGTCTGCCGTTTAGTCCGTGCCGGTGTGTAGACTTGTTGGGTGAATTTTAGGGTGAATTATCGGATCGGATGGGTGTTGAGGATGACTTTGGGCCTGGGCGCTGCTCTTCCCCTCCCTGTCCGCAGCAGCTCTCACATGGCTGCAGTCGAGCTAACAACGGCCCGACCGAGCCACAATGACAAGAAAATTCCCAACAAACCACTGTACTGCCGACTACCGTACCGTGTAGATTATTAATACCCCCCGAGGCCCGTCAATCCGTCCTGTCACAGCCGCAGGATAACTCAAACTGAAGGGCTGAAGTTAGCTAGTGTTAGCGTTAGCTTGTCGTTAACTAAGCTGCGGAGCTAACGGTTAATTATTCTCACTCACTAACAAAAACCTGCCGAGGTTTAATTTAGCTCGTCTTATTCTAGACAGTGAGCTTTCCTCCAAGACATAGAGGTGACAGGAACAACTGTACGGCTGGTTAACATTATTACAAATAAATATTATGGAATTTATTTCCCTTCCAGCTGGAAATTTAAATCAATTTTACGTTATGGCTTCGTTGTGGCGACGTCCGCTTCAGTTTAGAGAAATTTTCTTCTCTTTATTTTCTCAACTAGTGTTAGTCAATATGGATACGACGACAAACAAGGAAAGGGAAGTCCATGATCCATGTCATTCAGCTACAACAATTACATGGTTTCAGAAAATTGCATCAGATACCTGAGATACCAACAGTCGTCAAAACGAGAAAGAGTTATATTATACATTATTACAATGTCAAGTGTCATATCTTCACATATGTATTATGTTGATTATCAATACTTGTTTATGAATGACTGACTGGTGTCTGTGTTGTGAGGCTGCAATTCAGTCATATTCGTTATCGATTGTTCTGTATTGTTCCTTCCTGATCAGTCCTTTATTCCATAACGTGACAGGAAGAAAAGTAAAAAATGTTTTACACAATTCTCCTGAACCAAGCTGATATGTTCAGACTGCTTGTTTTGTCCAGCAGTCAGTCCAGAACAATAAAATAATATATTTACAATCGCAGAAAACAAAATTATTGAGTCTGTAATCAGACGACGATCACACGACTTACACTGAGATTATTTTTGCAGATGTGTTTTCTGTCGATGAATCATTCATTTACAAACTAAATGAATGATTGTCTCAGTTTTTAGACACTTCTATGTGAGTGTTGGTCTGCAGTTGAATTTCTGTTTTAATATAGGGTGCAGAATATGTGAAACTGCAGGAAGGTGTAGCAAAAGTACTCCTGTTTTATTTAATGGTGTGAATTGATTTTCATAGGTGAAAGTAACCATGACTACAAACGCAGTGTAAATGGCAGGTATGAGTAAATATATGAGTGATAATAGACTCTGAGGTGACCTGATATATGAAACTAACAGCATCAGCAGAGCAGAGGAGAGATGTCCTTCTCCTCTGCTTCATAAGGTAGGTTTATATATCAGGTTACATTGTACTGTAACTTCCAGTGATAACAGTGAAAAACACTGAAAATGACCTGCAACGACAGAGGGTCGAAGCTAGGAAAGGACATTTAAAGTTTCAGCTAGTGACTCAGTATTTAGACCAGATGATGTTGGCCAGTGGCCGGTCATGCTCTTCTGTAACTCTGTCAGATGGTCTTCAGGGTTATTGAACCACAGATTTTCTCACATGGGGAAAAACGGACACGTCACAGCTGAACCATGTCAGCCATCACTTTGTAATCTTGTTGTCAGTTTGCAAAACTTAATTTCTCCCTCATTTTCTCTCCCTCAGATGATCTTTGATCCCAACATGACCAAGAAGAAGAAGAAGAAGAAGAAGCCCTTCATGCTGGAAGAGGACGGAGGAGAGGGTGTGGGAGGAGAAGAGGCTAAGGAAGTGGAGGCGAAGGAGGCAGAGCCAGAGGCTGGAGAGGACAAGGAGATGGATCTGGATGAAGATGAGGGCAGGAAGAAAGGTTTGAATGAAAATAAAGATGGCTCCCACTGAAAGCTCCTGTATAAGCCTCGCTGTCGGGGCTTCTTCTTCTTGATGGATTTTACTCTGCACATTTAGCAGGTTTTCTAAATCTTTTCTAGAGCCGTCTGATGATTTGAATGACCTGAACTTCTTCAACCAGAAGAAAAAGAAGAAGAAACCCAAGAAAGTATTTGATAATGATGTTGAAGAGGGATTAAAGGTCAGTCACTGCTGAACCACAACTTCTTTTTTCTTCTTGCTTTTCCCATAGCCTGTGTATTTCTCTGTTTTTCTAATCATTTCACTTCCTGCTCCACTTTTACTGTTGCTTTCCCATCAGTCTTGTCTCTTGTCTTGACCACATTCACATGGTTAGTTCTCATTATCTTCTCGCTGAATTTCACCTTTTATTTGGTCCAAACCAGGAGCTAAAAATTGAAGGAGAGCAGACAGAGGCACTGGAGGAGGACAACCTGGACCTGATGCTTCCTACCAAAAAGAAAAAACCTAAGAAAGTAGACTTTGATGAGGGCGAGCCACTGGAGAAGGACGACGGTGAGAATAAGTCACCGCCTCTGTAATGTAGAGCACTAAAGAGAGACACCTGTGTGACAGTGTTTGTTTAATGTCTTTCCAGCGCTGGAGGACGATGAGGGGAAGAACAACGATGGAATCTCATTCAGCTCCTCCACAGGACCAGCCTGGGCCGGCTCGGAAAGAGACTACACTTACGATGAGGTAGGCCACCTGCAAACTAACACACACTCAAGCAAGACTCGACGTGGGACAGTTTATTTATGTTCAGGGAACCTGAAAGATAGATCTGTTGAAAATGCTGCCATACAGATGCAAAGTCTTCTTGTCCACCCAAACATCTTACCCAAATATCAGGACTTGTATCTATATATCTCATGTTCCTGGAACACTGACACAAATGAAATCGGATCAGCTACAGTTGGTGTAACTCTTTGTGGCGTCTCTGTGTCAGCTCCTGAACCGAGTCTTCAACATCATGAGGGAGAAGAACCCAGACATGGTGGCCGGAGAGAAGAGGAAGTTTGTGATGAAGCCTCCTCAGGTGGTCCGAGTGGGAACCAAGAAAACCTCCTTCGTCAACTTCACAGACATCTGCAAACTGTGAGCCCCCCTCCCACCTCTGTTCACGTTGATTCTCGTGCTTGACTAAAACCAAATTCAAGCCTTGTATCAAACTCACAGTTCTCCTCTTTTTATGAAATAGGATGAATGATGGTCTCATGTCATCTATAAACTGACCTTTCATGTTCTACCTCGCAGGTTGCATCGTCAACCTAAACATCTCCTTGCTTTCCTGTTGGCTGAGCTGGGAACAAGGTACGTCTTTGTATTTACAGTATATAGTTCACATAGGAAACATCTACATGCGCCCAAAGTTTGTGTTTTTGTTTCATGCCTTTTTTTTCCCTCCTGTCAACAGTGGTTCCATAGATGGAAATAACCAGCTTGTGATCAAAGGCAGATTTCAACAGAAACAGATAGAAAATGTGTTGAGAAGATATATCAGTAAGTGAACAGTGAACAGAAATCACATTTTAATTTTTTGAAATTTCTTTTGTCAAATTAATGTTTTGTGCACAAACAGTCTCTTTTCCACCAAAAGATGGCCATCAGATATTATTAAATCATTTTTATTTGGAGAAATTAATCTTATTTGAAATCATACAAATTGACAACATGTCCTGTATAATAAAACTTTGCAATTACATCTTAAGTGACAGCTCCTGCAGTGTATAAACACTTGATTAATGTCTATTTTAAATTCATATTCATCTTCTTGTCAGTTTTACCTTATTTTGATAAAGATCATTTTTCTAAACAGACTTCATCTGATAAGGGTAGGGCTATTATTTATTGAAAATAGGTCTTTATCATTCATCACAACTCTGGCCAGAATTTATTGTTCAAGTTTGCACAGGGTCTCGCTCAGCTCTGCTAAAACCTAACACAGGTCTGGTTGTCAACAGTGAGCAAGTCAAGTGATTTACTGGGAGACTGACACACTGGTCGGTGCACGTTAAATGAGAAAAGCACATACAAGGATAGAGACGAGTAAATCACACAGTGTGTTGAATAATTAATCAATTAAGTTTAGTTTTAATTGAAATCATATCTATATTTGTCAAATAAAGTTAAACTTAAACAGCAGATTATACTTTAAAGGAAAATGCTACCCGTTTTAGGAAGTCAGCTTACAGGTTTTGGAGTACTAATGCACATGTACTAGTTACAGAAAGTATTTTGTACTTCTTTACCAAGAACATCTAAGGGGACATACAGTGAGCTCTTGTGTGTACTGCAGTGCTAATAACAGTCTTCTCACCTGCAGAGGAATACGTGACGTGTCACACCTGCCGCTCCCCAGAGACCATCCTGCAGAAAGACACTCGCCTCTATTTCCTGCAGTGTGAGACGTGCCACTCCCGCTGCTCCGTCGCCAGCATCAAGACCGGCTTCCAGGCTGTGACGGGCAAGAGGGCACAGCTCCGCGCCAAAGCCAACTAAAGGCCACCGAAACTGGGCTCCCCCTCTTCCTCTCGGCCCTCCCCTTTCCCCTCTTGAAGGGCCGGAGCTGGGGTCGGACGCCCCCCTCGATTTGCTAAAAGGACTCTCTGAATCGAACTGTGGGAGGGTTTGGCAGTTGTTTAGTTGTGTCGTGGCCTGACCAGGCAGGGAGTGAGAGAGTATCTAAAGCTGGCAGATGGGGTTCAGGCACCATAAGCAGATGATGTGTACCTCATACACTGTTGGATGCATTTGATTTGTTGTCTGGCTGATGAACCCTCCTAGGTTTTTTTTTCCCATTTGTTGTGATTCTTGAAAGAAAACCCTGATTTAATATGGCTTGAATCCTTCCTCATTCATTCTTCTCCCACTTTACATACACCAGACATGAGTATTTCTTTGGTTTAGGAATACATTTCTCCACGCAACCAGCCAAATTGCAGTTGAGCTAAATTGATCTACAATAACGGAGCTTAGTTGCTCTGTCAATTGTAACCTCGTGGCTCATGGTTGCTTCTTTATTCTTAAGCTTAACATCGCTTAACCTGAAGGTTGTGTTTTTGTTTCTGGTCTGGCCTTAAATCAAAAAGCTGCCAGCCCAGAATCTTTTGTCCTAGCTTATCAAAGATAAAATGTCACCAGGCTGGAGTACACACAGAGATCGTCACTGTTAACTAGTCTGTGACAGGCTCCTAACACAGACCTCCCCTTGGCCATTTTATAAAGTCAAACTCAAAGGGGAGAACACCTTCCCACTGAAGACTTTAATAGAGAGGTTGTGTGTGAGACAGAAAGAGAAATGATAAAATGTGCTTTTAAGGCATTGATGAGCAGTTATGTACTTTATTATTTCTCTGACTTCAAAAGTTTGGATCAACACGCCTTATCAAACACTGAAGATTTGATTAGAGGGATGTGAAATTTGATAAAATTCAGTTTGTCAAGATAAAGAGGAGTACGTTTCTTGGGCTAATGCCAGTCTCTTAACACAAACACCCAGATGCTTTCCCCTAAAAAACAGCTTCCGAGCTGCTGCGTCGGTCTCCTCTCACAGGTCATTCTTTTCAACTATGATTCAAGACATTAATGATACAAGCTGCCAGGATATAAAGAGTTTTTGTCCAGTGATGCTGGATACATGATATTGGTTCTGTTCTGGTTTGAAAAGAAAATGGATAAGAAGGTCTGGCTAGAATCATTTTAAAACTTGGTTTTTACAAAAATAAAATATTCTACTCTCTCTCTCCATCACTGCTCTGTCTGTTCTCACATCAATGTTCCAGTTTTAAATATGAATTCATGTGTAAACCTAGTCACAATGACTGCATTCTTTGAGCTCTGTGATTGATTACCCAGCAGCAGGTTTATTTCTCACCTGGCAGCTGTTTAAAGCAGCAGGATGGTCCACGTCTACCATGGGTGTCACTGTGCTGCAACACCTGTGGGCCAACCAAGTGTTACTCGCAAATAATGCATTATAGTTAAGATCTGTCTCATTAGGAACCCTCTGCTCTGTTCAAAAGTGTGTCACCTACCAGAGTGTCATTTATTATGAACAACTGCAATCCATCAGTGGCTTCATACTTTTTAGACTTTATCTGATGATTGTTTTCAAGGCCGGACTACCAACTGGGCAAATTGGGCGACTGCCCAGGGGCTGAATGGGGCCCACGTTTACTCCACGGGTCTACATAATTTGATCAATCATAACAGTTACAAAAATTGGACAACTGAACTACAAGATTTACAAGACAAGACAGATCTTCCATTTTCCATCTTGTGGTTGTGGTCTTGTAGGACTGTCAGAATCTTTTAATCCTTCTCTGTTTATATTGCTCATTTGTTGTAAAACCTCTATTAGATTATTTTCATTTTACTTTAATCAAGCAAGATAGTATTATTTCCATCACAGCAGAGCGGTCAGACTACAACAAATAATTACTTTCATAATCTATATATTAACATCTGAGTTATTTTTCTTTATTAATCACTTAATTGTTCAGTGTATAAAATTTTAGAAAATAGTGAAAAACAACATTGACATTCCGATTGCTTGTCTTGTCTGATTAACATGGAAGAAACAAAATATGTTGATTTCAGTCATAAAAAGGGGGGACAAAAATATTCAGTTTTTTAAAGCTGGTTCAATAGTTGCCAATGAATTTACTGTCGATCATCTTATTGAGTGAGAGTCCTGTGTGCCGGTGGAAATAGTGAAACTGCCACACGTGTGTCTGGGTATCTTGAGAAGTGCTCTATACATAAAATGTAGTATTGCTATTATGTACAGCTGGGTTCGACAGGGCAATTATTTAACCCAGAAGTTTGAAGTCGTTATACTGTTTTCAGGGAGTGATATTTGGATACTAGGCTCGATTAAGTTTTATGATTGATTAACTTATATTTTCTCCTGTCTGTATGTGACAAAACCACCTGATTTAGTAGCTTTTATTTGAAGTTCCGTACCGGAAATCTCTCACCTTGAACTGCAGGGTGATTGGCTGGTTAAGCGCAGTCGCACACAGTATCTTGGTGGAGGAGCTAACGTTAGCAGCCTCACTCCCTGCGGCGGCAGCGTCGAGCTCGGTAACGACCTGTGGCAAAGAATAGTCCAGAACATCAACAGGAGCGATTGGTGAAAAAACATGCCTCGAGTGTATATTGGACGACTGAGCTACCATGTCCGCGAAAAAGACATTCAGCGATTTTTCAGCGGATATGGGAAACTCATGGAAATCGATTTAAAAAACGGGTGAGTTATCGGTGGTCAGCTAACGTTTCCTAGCACCCGTGTTAACAACTCGTGTTAACGACGTCAATGCCGTTAAAAGCAACATTTCACGATTTCAAGCTAATGCTTTTTAAATTCTCTGTTGGCAAGCCAGTTTGCAAAACTGACTTACTGAGTTAGTTTTGCTGGAATAATTCTATTAACGACTGAAACATTATTTGTTTCCTGAACTTTGGTCTTGCTCGTGTGGCAAATGTCGCATGGCCAACATGGCGTCTTTGTGTTTGTTACGGCGCGGAGCTAGCGGGCCCAGCTAACCATACCTAGCCAGCTAGTTCAGAGCGAATGAATAGTCCGTTAACTGGATATGATTGAACGTTTTTGTTGTGACTTTATTATTATGTTACATATAAGCTCCGTTTTATTCCTCCCCAGGTATGGATTCGTGGAGTTCGAGGATAACCGGGATGCCGACGACGCCGTATATGAGCTGAACGGGAAGGAGCTGTGCGGGGAGCGGGTGATCGTCGAACATGCCCGGGGGCCGCGGCGAGACCGAGATGGCTACGGTGGGGGTTACTGGGGTGGTGGGCGCAGTAAGTGCAGTCTATTACAAGATACCCTCTCTTCCCCTTCCCCTTGGGGTGAGGTGTCGATGTGGACTGCACAGAGAGCTGTTCTGTTGATTCATACTGGCGCTGTCGACAGGCTTACAGCACAAGCACAGATATTTGTCCGTTTAAGTTGACTTTATTATCAGATACACTGTCATGGTTTATAGCCAGCCAAGCCTTCAATCCCTTGTTAATGTGTTACGTGGCTGCACGTGTGTTATGTCTCAGATTGCATGCAAACTTTAATAGTTGCTTTTATTTAAGTAATGATACTATACTGTTAGTAAGTTCACAGATATTATTATATGTATGACTACATGGAGAAGTTCTTTTGAAACCAAATACTGATCTACATTCCTCTTGTTCAGGGAATCCAGGTTAACTTTTTCCCCCTCGATCTCATCTTGTTGAACAGTTGTTCTCAGTTTTGACCATCACGGGTTGGTGACCTGCAGATTTTTGCTCCTCCCCAGTGAGCTGCACTTGACTGGTCTGTGGTCCATTATTGGGATTGAACAAAAAACTGCAAGTCAGAGCCCTCAAATAGCAGAACTCTGTTTAAGCTGAGTTGGCATTAGCTAAGATAGTTTGAAAGCAAGGCTTTCTTATCACGGTTTCCAAAGTTCTCTTGGAAGATAATTCTGTTATTATGGTGAGTCATGTTTTTGAGGGTGTGAATTTCTAAACTTCTTGTTTGCACCACAGAAGAAAGCTAATCACAAGTAATCACCACAAACCTAGCTAGTGTAGTTTTATCATTAGGACTAGACTAACATTTTCTTGTGAAATGTGTATTTTAACATTGGTATATATATTTTTATATTCGACATTAACAAAAGTCCTTGATGTTTCAATTTGAAAGAGTCCAGTTGCGGGCTGAGGCTGAGAGTCCATTGAGGCTAAAGATGACTGGCTAAGATGACTGCCTGTCCCGTTTGGCCTTGGCTTTCACCTTACAATGTGTGTGTGACCTTTGCCCCCCCTTGATCCTTGGCTGACCTAACCGGAAGCCATGATGACAGCAGCCTTTTGCCAATAGACCAGGGGCGATGGTGAGGATTGCCATTGGTTTCTATGTTGACAGCAAACATAAGTGGATCGGCTCTAGTAAAGAACTTACAAGCAAAAGAAATGTTGTAAGTGAAAAAAGTGGAAAAATTTCAGACTGACATCCGGTCAAATAACAAATACCAAAAGATTGGTGTATGTGTTTCTCAACACCGTTCTTTCTCAATTTGATCGAACAGTGTCCTTGACCGCAACCTATGTGGATGCCTCCTTTCTGTTTGTGTTACAGGGTTCAGAGGTCTTGAAAGAACATCACTGTCCATTTGTTTATGCAGCTAAAGCATCACAGTGTGATGTACCCGAAGTAAGACAGGCTTTGTATTGCCGGAAACAGATGCAGTGGTGTTCTTTGCAGCAGAGAACAACTTCGAAATGCTGAACAATACAAACTTTAAAGAGCCCATGCAGTGGCTTGTAGATCACTTATCTTGAAGCTTTGTGTTTGAAAATGGGATCAGAGGGACTCCTTTCATAATTAAGTTCAAATTTTTACCCCCTTGGACTTTTATCTGGCAAGTCTCTGCCTTGTGTTCATTTGATAACCCAGGCCAGTAGTTCTTTGTGTCTGGGCCATTTTAGTTGTTTCTAACTTTTTTTCATGTGCTGTTGTTTTTAAAGGTAGTGGTTACAGCAGCCGAAGCCGCTCTGGAAGAGATAAGTATGGACCCCCAGTCCGTACTGAGTACCGTCTCATCGTGGAGAACTTGTCCAGCCGCTGCAGTTGGCAGGACCTGAAGGTATGTTCTTGAAGACAAACATTTATTGTTTTCCTTTGGTTTGATGAACTGGCGAGTCATCAAGACGATTTACACCACTTAGACTGTCAGCGTATTTCATCGTTTTCCCCTCCACATTTTGTGTCCACCAGGACTTTATGCGTCAGGCAGGAGAGGTGACCTATGCAGATGCCCACAAGGAACGCACCAACGAGGGCGTGATCGAGTTCCGGACTCACTCGGACATGAAGAGGGCCCTAGACAAGCTGGATGGCACGGATATCAATGGGCGGAAGATTCGTCTGGTGGAGGACAGGCCCCGCAGGCGAAGATCCTACTCTGGCAGCCGCTCCAGGTAGGAATGTTACACCACCGGATAAGTTATTTAACTATAACTTTAGGCACGGTAAACTGCCCTGTCCTGAGCAAGAAATGGTTGTGAAAATGTTTGTAACTTTTGTGTTGTCATCCTCAGATCTCGTAGTCGCCGCCGCTCTCGCAGCAGGAGCCGCAGAAGCCACAGGAGCAGGAGCTCCCGGAGTCGCTCCAGATCTCACTCCAGGTGAGGATGGACATAATCTTGAGAAAATGGGAAGAAAATATAGACTGAAGTTTTAGTTTTAAGAACTGACATACACAAGGTGTATAAGCTGTGTGTTGGGCCCTGCATGAACATTTTGTTAAATCATAACATAAACATGAGGTAAAGCAAGCTGTTTCTTTTACTTCCAGGTCTCGTTCCCGCAGCAACAAGAGACGTCATCATTCCCGCTCCAGGTCTGGGAGGAAGTCTCGCTCCAAGTCAGGAGAAAGAAAATCACGCTCTCGCAACCGCAGGTCGCGTTCTCGATCCCGCAAATCCAAATCTCGTTCACGTTCCCGCAAGTCACGTTCTCGTTCGGCCGACCGGAAATCCAAGTCCCGTTCAAAGAGCCGCTCTAAGGTAAAGTCAGAGCGAGATTCTCGCAGTCGTTCCAAGGAGATGTCTGGTGAGAAGAAGTCTCGCAGTCGTTCAGCTTCCCCAGTAGAGAACGGGAAGGAGGAGCGCGCTGCCAAATCTGCCTCCCGCTCCCCATCCCCACAGGATGATGACCGCCGATCCAAGTCGAGGGAGAAGCGTTCAGCCTCCCGCTCAAAGTCCCGCTCAAGATCTCGCTCACGGTCTAGATCAGCTTCTCAGGATTAGTGGAACTAGAGAAGGAAGGCCTGTCTCTCATTGTTGAGTTTGAGCCCTATGCTGTACATACTAAGCAGTGTCGTCATACTGGCTTATGCTTCCTGACTTGTCTACTTTTCTCCTTCAAGTGTGCACTTGTCTTGAAAAATGTTTTAGATGCAGTTTTATTAGAGGATGCGCCACAGTGATAGGGCTACTTTTTTGGAATCACTTGAGTCTCTGAATCATCTGCCTCCCAAAAATCACACATTTTCTCCCTGATTTCAAAAACCTTAAAGTGCTAGTCTCAATATCTTCAGTCACTGTCTCGAAAATGTCACCTTGTCTTGCCAGTCTGTTCAAGTTAAAAGCTGGTGATGGCTAAGTGAAAGTTAAGTTGTCTTTATTGTACTTAACACCACCTCTGTTTTCAACAGATCTTGTTGAGTTGAAGATCTGTAGATTGATCTTCAACTCTGCAGCATCCATCAGGCATTGTTTGATACAACTCTGGTTTCATACTCATTCAGACTGCATGGTTGTGGGAGAAAAGTAGCGTACAGCTACAGCATTGGAGCGTTTGGTTTCCGTTTTGATCTGCAGTCTCAATTGTTTTTCAAAGAATCATCAGTCTTGGTGTTGTCTTGCGGGACTGTAAAATGCACACCGGGATGCAAGACCTTGGACTGTAGAACCGCATATTTACAAGAAAATGATAAGGGTTTGTATTTCATGTTTGAACAACTTACATTAGAGGACTATTATGATCCCTTTTTAACCTCTTGTATATAGACCATGTGATCAGCATTGAAAAACCTGATTTGTTTCTTTTTGTTGTCACTGATATTTTCTTTTTGTGACTGAGCAGGGCATCTGTGGAAGGCCACTCTTTTTTTTCTTATGGATTTCAGTTTGGCTAGACCCTCAAGGCCTCAAATGCTGTGTCCCAATTTTCTTGAATTTCCTGCTTTGTTCTGATTACAGCTTTGATAGTAAATTTACAATTTCTATTTCATTTTTTTTCTGCAAGTTTGAGTCAGGGGTTTAGGGTTTTGTCAAGCCTCTGCTTATTTAAAGTGTGCAGCTAGTACTGGAGTTTTTTGTACTCGAAAGGTACACCCATTCAAATCTCTGGAGGGTCTGCTTATGGTTTAATAACAAACATCATCAGACTTAACTGAATGCAGCCCCTCTCTCCATCTTGTGGAACAGATTTGTATTTTTTCTCCATGGAAAATGAGATCTAACAAAATGTCCTTTTTTATTGTATGTTCAATTAAAGATCTTAAAGAATAAATCTCGCCGCGTGATGTTGCTTTGTGTCAGGATTGCAAAAACCTTGACTGCGGTATCGACATGACCTATATCCTGCTAATTATATAATAAATGCTCTTTCATTAAGGGGTGGTGGAAATTAACAGACCGTGCACAGATGTGCGGCAGAAGCCGTTTGTTTGTGCTTGAAGTGAAAAGTGGCGGAACAGCTGTTGAACCGTGTGCGGCGTAATCGATAGCGCACTACATTATTTTCACATATCGACCATTACAGAAAGTGGAGCGGTTGCACTGAAGTCTTTTCGGCGTTGTATTATCGCCAGTGAGCGGTGACTGTACTGTGGGCCCGCGCATGCGCAATCGGAGCCCCGGAGCCGCAGGAGATCAGAGCTGGTAAGCCAAATTTCAGTTCCGAAATGATCTGCAACCACGAATTTATTTCACATTTATCATTGTCTTCCAACTATAGCAGACATGTAGCATTTTTAAAAACACAGACATTTAAAAGGGACAAGTGTCAGTATGTTTTTTTTCTTGAGGTAAAGCGTTTTTGGCGTTATGGATATTATCAACCACAAAGCTTTTCATCTTCAAAATATATATTTGATAATAGCAGGCGTTTCATTAACCTAATCGAGTTAAATACTTTTAAATAGTAGAAGAAACTGCGCCGAGGTTAGTAAAATATCTAACATGCCTATCGTTGTTGTGAGGTGGAAATGTTGCTCTTTCATTTGAGATGTTGGCGGAATGGGTGACAGGGTTCATTTTTCAGTAAATGGGATTTCCACGGGATTTGAGACACTGCTTTTACATATTTTTGTTTCTGGCTCAAGGCTTTCAGATCCTCCGCCATTTTAACTGAAATGCTGTGTTTTAACGTGTGCGCGTGGACTTGGAAGCTTGTGCGTAAATATTGGTGTGTCACATATCATCAATTTTTTAAATTCTGGGTAATGGATGGCCGTCAAAAAGTCACACGGGGTCATGGCTGTTGATGGAGGAAGGCGTCTCTGCTCTGCCATTTTTTGTGTAAAACGACACTCTTATAAAAAACACTTATTTTATTTAAGTTCAGAGAAACGCCGAGGAAACATTTTAAGTCTTTCTTGTGTAGTTTTCTGTTTTGTTTGGGGTTTTTTTTCAAATCGTAATCCATATGTCTAGGAGCCATTTTGGGGGAAATGCGAGGCAGTTAATATAAAAAAAAGGGAGAAAGAAAAAAGGTGTATCAGCAGAGGCTCTATGATTATATGATGGATTTAATGGTTTTATGTGTTCAGAAACGATTTAGCACAAAGTGGGCTCAGATGTCATATTATCTGTTATTTTCCTTTTCCAATGGATGCCCCCTTGTGTATTGCACACAGTAATTACCTTAAAATTAATGCTGAAAGTATTACAAAACTATTAAGATCTGACCAGTGGGAGAAAAAAAAAACATTTTGAAGGTTGAAGAACAAAGGGTCCATAATGATAGTAACTTTAGATATCTCAAGTCAAGCCAGTTTTATTTATATTACCCAAAATCACAATCAATTTGCCTCATAATGATTGACAACAAACATCACCTTTATGTTGACCCTTGATTTGGACAAATAAACACCACCAAAAAAATAAACAAAATCACAGAAACAGCAAGGGGAGGGATCCCTCTTCTAAGACATTTTTAGATGGGACCTGGACCACGAAACCACAGAAATACATCTTGTCAAAAACCTGTCCCCCGTTTAGCATTGTTTCACACTGTTCCTCACACTCTTTGCTCTCCAGCGCTCCGGAGTAAAGGACAGGAACGCTGTTATGAGTGCCAAAGTGAACATGGAGGCTCCAGCCAAAGAAGATCGTAGACCTTTGGACCCGTCCTCCTCATCCCCCAACGAGGCTGTCCTCATCTGTGGGAGTGATGGTGTGGCTAAAAAGGCCCGGCCCCAGCCCCACACCACCACGGCTCTCCTCCTGCCAGGTGAGCACAGGTCTGAGGCGGGCAGTGTCATTAGAGCTGTTAAAACCTAGTGTTACATCTTCTCAGGTTAAAGCTTCTTAAACAGCTGAATTTGCTGCTTCTCTCTGTCACATATAATTGTCAAACTGAACATCTCTGGGTTTTGGACTTTTGGTCAGAGAAAGCAAGGCAGCTGAGGACATCAGCTTGGGCTCTGCAAAGTTGTGATGGACATTTTTAAAAAATAATTTCATAGACCAAACAATTAATTGAAAAATAATCATCATTAATCGATAATATAGATAATTGTCATATCTTCACATAAGCATGGTCAGAGCATTCAGTTGCTTTAATGTCCCACCATTCTGTTGTAATTCTTTTAATGTTGCATAAGTGTGTCCTGAAGTATTGTATAGAGGATTTGCATAACACATTATCCTTCTGCCATGGCACACAATGTACATTTCAGTGTGGATGGTGTGAATGGCTGCATATCAATTTGGTTGCACTTATCAAATGTCTTGATTTACTGAAAATGCAACGTGTACTCTTTCAAAATGTGATGATTGAACCAGATCGTTCTCTTGGCTCTGAGTTGTATTTGGATGTAATGATGATCATGTCTGTCTGCACATCTACTGAAACACACAATATTCTATGTAGTGTCTAAAGAAACACTGGTCTGCAGTAATACAGGTTAATATGTCCACACAGAGCAACTGAGAGGTCCTAAAAGATACAGTTCTTAACCTCTTAAAAGATGGTAGAATTAAACACCAGCCAAGACAGGACAGTGCTCTCTATAGTAAAGATATAAATACAACTTTACTTATCATAAAATAGAATGTATGTGTAAAGGAAACAACACAGAGGTTTTGATAGATTTTCTACTTTTTGTTACATGACCATTATTATAAAAAGCATATTAAATGATTTTATTTATAATAATTCTCTTTGTCCCCTGATGCACCATAAAGGAAATTACCTTTTCTTCTAAAAACATAAGAAACATAAAACCAATTGATACAGTGAAATTATTATGTGATGAGTTAAGTGAAGTTTGCTCTCTTGGGTGAGCTCAGGCAGAAAGTTAATAAATCTGGATGCATCTCTCCTCAGCTCCTGCTCCCAGCCATAAGGTGGAGGTGACTCAAGCGGTTGCTGTGGGAGATCCAGGTAAAGGAGGCAGGGCCAGTCAGACGGCCACTCCCACCTTGACACAGGTGGGTGGGGCTTGTAGCATCGTCCATGTCCTGGAGTGGAAGGAGGGCATGGCCATCCTGCCCAGCAGCAACCTCAAGGTGAGTGATGTTCCTGGTGTTGTGAAGATTATGCTACACCTTGTTGTGGGTGTAGCAGCCCAGTAAACTACACCTCCTCGCCGCATCTTGCTTAGAGAAGATTTCAAGCTATTTCTCACTTGCTTGTTTTCTTGTTAAAGAGCTTTATAGATCGCAGCTCACTTGGTAAAGTCTCATTGATCTTATTCCCACAGCAATTAGATTAACTCACATCACACTCAGGTTGGAAACCTTTGTCCACAAAATCAACTGCAGCGAGACAACACTAAACGAGGCGCACATCTGTAAAATGTAAGGAAACAGACAATGTTGTGTTGAACATTTAAATTAATGTCAATATAAAAATATAAATCAATTTAAAAATGTCCGTAAATTCAAAGAGTGATGAAAATTATTATTATTATTAGGTATTGCAACCATTAAACTGATGTCAAGACTGTGGTGAGATATACTATATATATATACATCATATTATGAGGAGATCAAGGTGTAGGGCTTGCTACAAGAAGAATATTAAACAGTAAGTGTCCTTGTTGATTTTATTATGTCACTGCTTCAGGGCAGATTTTTCCACCTGGACTATGATGGAAATTTGAAGTGGACACTGTGAAAATTCTGCGCGCCAGGTCCCATGTGCCCATGGTTTCATATTAGTTTTTTTTCCACATAGCCAACCTGGCACATCTAACTGCATGAACAAACAGATCTAATCTTACTGGCCATCAGTCAGCCTTTAATATGAGTCTATTATTGCTCTCAGTGAGCATGATGATGTACCAGCCAGCACACTGACAAACTACAACATCTGTTATGTCTTTGCTTTGAATGTTAGTAAGGGCATTTTTTTCTTGTTTATCTCAACTGGTAACTGTCATATAAAGACAGAAATATTGCTGTGACAGCTTTATTGCCGATGACTTATAGTCTAGGCCCTGTGCATCTACTGGAAGTACTCATGTGGGTGATTGGATTCTAATCAGACAGCTTTTAACACGTCTGAGAAGCTCTAAAGACAGGTTATAATCTCATCACCCACCCTGTTCCCCTTCTTAGTTATTCAGGGAGGCATTCGGCAATTAACAACGAACAAACTGATCCAGTAAAATTTCTCATGTATGAATGGAATTAGAATTTAACATCTGGATCAGAAAGTACTAGAACTCATTCATCTGGATTAGTATAAAGGAGGCAACAGTAACAAAGCCAAACTACAAGATGAGCAAAATGTGATGCATGTTTTCTCACATCAAAAAGAGTGAGTGCTAATCACAGTAATATCTCACAACATTGTTGAATTATTAAAATGATCATTTATATATCTGTGAGGAATCTGAATTGGAACAGGCTACAAACCTGGAAAAGACAGGCAGCACTGCGCATTTTGTAAATGTCTGATAAATTGTTTTGCAGAGAAAAAAAGGTTGAATAGATACGATAAAACATCAGGACTCATTTTGACAGATGGATCCATTGATGCATATGTGTGTGTGTGTGTGTGTGTGTGTGTGTGTGTGTGTGTGTGTGTGTGTGTGTGTTGTAGTTCTGTGTGAGTGACGTTGGAACGCTGAGCACACTGATCACCCCAGGGACCACCAGCAGCACCACTGAACCAGCAGCAGGGACTTCTGGGAGATCTACTGACGCAGAAGCTGCTCCGGCAGACAAGCCAGGTAGACTCATGGTTATATAAGGTTGTAGAAATGTCAGCGACTGAGCACAAAATACTACAATTTGATGAAACATTTTCACTTTGCACACAAAAAACACTGAAAACATTTCAGAACTGGTAGCTGTCAATTTCAGTGCCTGACAAAAAAAATGAATATGTTGAAATGCTATTTTGTTCAACGAAAAAAAAAAGTCAGATTGTATTTGCTCGTGTTGCAGGTGTCATGCTAGTCAAGAACCATCACTTTCTATACATGGCAGCACTGATATCTGAAGCATTTCACAGTGTTCAATGATCACTTGTGTGTGTATTAAGCAGAAATGAGCGATAATTACATCAGCTGCAGCAGAGCTCCTCTTGACAAGTGGAGAGAGTGCAGCTGCAGGTTCATGTTAAAAATATCAAGCAGGCATCACTCCGATGTTTGGGAAAAAAAAGTCTAATTTACAGCTGAAAAAATGGATACAAGTAATCAGTAAGTAGGGGAAATAGTCATAAACATAATAATATACCAGAAATACACAAACGTATCCCATGTGAATTCAATAAAGGAAATAAACATAATTTTGATTTGAACTTTAAATTTCTATCATCAGTTTTCACCTGTAGCCTTTTCACTGACTGGCCTGTTTCTGTCAGATGTGTCAGCTCCTGTTGGCTCTGTGAGAGGTGTGGCCGTGGAGCCGGGGAGGTTGGTGCCAGTCAAACCTGAAGTCCAGGTGGGACTGGGACAACATAACCATGATCCCAGAGCTCAGAGGACGTACACAGAGGAGCTACGCAGGGAGCCCGTCACCGACAAGTATGTTCACAACAGCTGCTTTGTCGTGTAGCTTTAAAAAGAAGTGTACACCAGCACAATCATTCATGCACACACTCTTCTCTTTTAGTTCTCAGTATATCAGTCACTTGTGTATTAATACTCACTCTTATATCTGACATTTACGAGGTATGGCTATTAAATAATGAGACTATGCTTATGAGGATAAAACCTCGTGGTTCACAGTCACACCAAGTGTTATATATTAAAGGTTGGGTATTCATGCACAACTGCTATTGAGTTGAGCAAGGCATTAACTGGAATTTTTTTGTGAAATTTCAACAAAACAGTAGCTGTATCTTTTCGTGCATTGTATGGTGAACAGTGCATGTCACATGCATGCATGTTTGAATGGCACAAAAGATTTTGTGAAGGCAGAGAGAATGTCCAAGATGATGAACGTTCTTGGTGCCCATGCACATCAAAAAATTCTGAAAACATTCAACAAACTGAACAAATTGTTCAGAATGATTGACGACTCAATATAAGAATGATAGCAGAAATGGTCTCCACTGACAGTTCGGGAAATTTTGCATGAAAATTTGAACATGACAAAAGTGTGTGTCAAAGTTGTCCCAAAACTTCTGACTCCTGATCAAAAGGTAAAGCAGTTTCTGGCCCAAAAACAAATCACAGTGCTCGATCACTTGACTTTTTCCTTATTCCTAAGGTCAAATCTGTGCTCAGAGGAACACGTTTTTGAGAAAAGAAAGAGGTTCGGAGACAACTGTCAGAAGAAAACCTACTCTACTGCTTTGATCAGTGGAAAACCTGAATACAGCGGTGTGTTGACGCAGAAGGAGAGTCTGTTGAAGGAGAAAGACATTGAAAAATGTTTATGCTCAATAAAATTGTATCACAGCATTAATCTTGTTATTTGATAGCCATACCTTGTATACTGTTTACAAGACTGTTTTAGACGTCCTAAAACTACTACCGATGATGTGCTCTGCTTTGCCACCTTTTTTGTCTTTTGATTTCTTGTTTCCATGGGTCATTCCCTCATTAAAGATGCCATTCCAAAGCACTGTTATTAGTTGCTGCTATAGATTTGCATCTGGGTTTCATCCGGTGTGTCCTCTGAACACTGACAATAGAATAAATATGCAACATGCTCCCTGTGGTGTGTTGATGATGTGTAAAACACTGTAGACTTGGTTTTTACAGCGGTTTTACTGAAGGTAACCAATGCACCCAGTAAACAACAGCAACTGTATCTCAAAGTCTGCTGCAAAGTATTGCAAAATTGTGAAATATCCTCACTGCAGTGGGGCTGTCATTCTGGGAAACTTATCCTATACAAATAGGGTACTGTAAAAATACAACAAAGTCAATCCATAGCTGAGTGTGCGAGGTAAAAATTAACATCTGTTTAAAAATTAAAAATTAACATCTGTCCTCTGTATCTGCACTTCAGGAGGAGCGCCGGGGTGGAGAAGGTGCCAGCAGGTGGAAGGGTCTCCTCCCTCAACCCTGATCACCTGAAACCCATGAGGAAGAGGAAGAGGAAGGAGTACCTAAGTCCTTCGGAGGAAGACTCTGACATTGAAGGAACGGTGGGACAGCATTATTATTTCCATTTAACACCTGGAGATAACCAAATGATAACCAGATGTTCTCATATCTGATGATAGATGTGCATGATTATTATACATAAAGTATTGTATAGTATAAGCAACATGGTGGGAAAAGCTGACTGAGGTTAAATAGTCGTTGGAAATAATATAAAATGTTCTCTTATCAAAAATCTGCTTAAATTCAGTGACTGTATTGTCTTTTTACTCTTTACACTCATGTAGGTTTTATTAACCTTTTTTAGGATGAGAAAATGGATGACTCTAAAGCAGACAGCAGACAAATCAGAGGAGGTTGGACTCATCATTTTTTACCTGTCTCTCTGTCATCTTTTCATTCTTTTTTGTGTTGCTTTGCTTATTTGTTTCCTCCACCTATTTGTCCTCCCTTCCTGCTTTCCCCCACTCACAGAGGGGGACGCCTTAACAATGTCAAGTGAAGTCATAGCAACGTTTCCCTTAAGATATAATGCGATTGCATACCACAGCACAAATTATACCTTCAAGCTGATCAACGTCTCTGTGACACCGTCAAAAACACGTGGTTATATTTATCATAGGGCTGCGACATTTAATTTTTTTATGTGCCAGTTATTTCATCCAACCCTTGTACATGCACAGTACTTTTTATCTTGTCCCTCCCTGACCTTTAATTACCTTTCGTTCTTTTATTTCAATTTCTAGCCCTACAGACTGAACAGATATAGGAATGGAGGAAGATAATATAATGTCGCAATTTAGGTTTTTTTTTTTGAAACAGACATTTTCATTTAGAACTTGCATGTAATATAACAGAGGCAGAGACGTCCCAACATCAGCTGCTCAGGGAATCTGTTTCTTTCCCTTCCTGACCTCTTTTCTTTCATCTGTTACACCATTGCACTCCTCTCCCTGTTTCCTTTAGTTTGAGCTTGTGTTCCAGTAATATCTTGCTCTAATGCACATTGTATAAATGAATGAACTAATTGGTATTTTTGGTGAAGCTGGAGACAGTAAGACAGAGCAGTGGACATGGGCTCAGTATCTGGAAGAAACCAAAGCTGTTGCTGCTCCCAACAAGCTTTTCCAAGAGGTATGTTAGAGTCTAATATTCAGACTGTAGTTTCAGCCTGAGCTAGTGCCGTGTACACGCAGGTTCCCCCTGTACACCCATGATTTTTTACTACTTCTTTTACTGCCACTGCAGCTCTCCTTAGAGAACAGGGACGATTCTGTTGCCCTTAGCAGAAAAAATGGTATCGCATTGTCAAGGGAGGAAATGAGAAATGTAAATGTTGGAGAAAGTGATGCATGCAGCTAAAGGCATATATATATATATATATATATGTATATATATATATTTTTTTAATTTTTTTATTTTGTCATAGGATGTAATATCTAGGGAGTTCTTACAGTGATTTCGTTTGAAAGTAATTTATTCCTCTTAACAATATGAACATTTTTTGCTACCCAAGCCTGGCCCTGAAGAGACTTTTTGTCCTCGGGAAAATAGAGTAAAATAATTACTACAAGAATGATAACATCGCTTTAATCTCTACTAGTCCATTTGCTGTGTTCTTATCTATCCTCTGTTCTTTCCCCTGATCCAATTTCCCAACAAGTATAATTTCTTTCCACTCAATTTTATTTTAATCTCTGTGTGTTCTGTACTGAAATATTTGCTCTTTTATCCTGTGTGTCCAGTCCCAGAGAGTGCCAACAGTAAAGAATGGCTTTAAACAGGGGATGAAGCTGGAAGGCATCGATCCGCAGCATCCATCCATGTACTTCGTCCTCACTGTGGCCGAGGTGAGCCAGACGTCCATTAACACGGTCGATGGATCTTAATGGCCAGGAGGATTATTTAGGATTAAAAATCACCCCTCACATTCGCAGACTGCTTTGCATGCAGGAGGAGTTCAGCCTGGTGTCGCCTCCTCCAGCCTGCTTTGTTTTTTTCTGTAATGTATCATGTCGTCGCCCAGGTCTGTGGTTACCGGCTGCGACTCCATTTTGACGGGTACTCTGACTGCCATGACTTCTGGGTGAATGCCAACTCCCCTGACATCCACCCTGCAGGGTGGTGTGAGAGCACAGGACACAAACTGCACACTCCCAAAGGTCAGAGGTGACAACACTCTGTACGTCATGAAAGACCAAAGACCAGACAGATTTTAAACAGAGTGAAATAAGACGTCCTTTACTTATCTTTATCCTTTCACACAATAATTCTTCTCTTTTAAAGAAATATGAGGAAATAGACGTGTGTTTACACTCTTGCCAAGAGTTAAATGAGAAGATTGATACAACTCTTATGTCTATATGGTAAGTATGAAGCTGGTGCCTGCAGCTAGTTAGCTTAGCGTAACATAAAGACTACAAATGCAGTTATTCAATTCAGTTCAGTTCAATTTTATTTATATAGCGCCAAATCACAACAAAAGTCATCTCAAGGCACTTTTCCTATAGAGCAGGTCTAGACCATACTTTTTAAAATATGGTATTTACAGAGAGAGACCCAACAGTTCCCACCATGAGCAGCACTAGGCGAAAGTAGCCCACCTGTTTCCAGTCTTTATGGGAAGCTAAGTTTGGTATATTAACCATACAGATATGAAAGTGTTACCAAATCCTCTCATCTAACTCTGGGAATGAAAGCGAATTAGCATAATTATTCCTCTAAGTATCATGCTGTTTTGCCAAAATATGAATCTTGTTAATCTTGTGTATTTCTGTCCTTCCTGCAGGTTGTAAAGAGGAGGAGTTTACCTGGACCAACTACCTGAGAATGACTAAAGCACAAGTGGCTCCCAAAGAATTGTTTGCCAGTCCTGGGAGGGTAACTGTTGCTATATAATCGTATTAATATATGGTAGCTGTATTATCTACATGGATGAGGTTAAAGTTTTAATGTTGGAAAATCTCCAAATCCGATGAGACAACTCAAAAAAGGCTTTGAACAATAATATCTATAATGATAGTGACCGTTAGTCTGTGTCACATAATTTTGACATCGTTGCTTTCTGTGCAGATCGATGTGAAGTGCGGTTTCGAGATAGGAATGAAGCTGGAGGCTGTCGACCGTATGAACCCCTCCCTCATCTGTGTAGCAACCGTCACTGACATGGTAGACGACCGCTTCCTGGTTCATTTTGACAACTGGGATGACACATATGATTACTGGTGAGTCTTTCTGAATGCATGCGCTCTTTGAAAGGACTGAATTAATATGATACTGAGCAGCTATAGAGAAACTGTGGACAGGCTTGTGATTTGCTCAGAAATTGTTAAATGTAGACTGAGAATGCTGAGAACAGAGTCACATATCTCCTATAATATTTCCTGCCTTTCACCACATAAAGTTGCTATGGTTAAAGTGTAAGCAAAAAAATGATTAACCTTTAGAGTGTATGAACTCTCTGTTTATTTTCTCCAGGTTCTGTAAACATAAAGACACACCAGGATAATCACATCTCTGTTCATTAGAGATCTTCATTAAAACATCTTGGTCATCACCTCTGAGGTCCCCAGGTTGCTCTTACCTGCCAGCATGTGTTTAACAATACTAATGCTTTAACAACATTAGTTTTCAGCCTAAATTCCCCCAAAATGAAATAAGAATAAAAAAAACAATCTGCGTTAAATTTAAATTTAGTAAAAAAAAAAAAAAAAAAATACATGGGGGACATAGTGCTGTATTGTGCCATATTAACCATACTGTCCAGCAGATTACTGAGCCTCACATATCACATACAGAGGGTTCATCTTTGCTTGAAACATTCCCTGGTGAGGCCTTTCACATTACGTGCAGCCATTGATTTTGTGTTTCTATAATGCTTTAAACCAGTATCAGCTAAGTAAAGTAAAAACAGTTCTGGCATCAGATTGACAGCTCTCTTTTTTGCAGCCTCCTAACTCATTTAATTCACAAGCTTTTTCTTCACCATGAATCTATTAAACTGCTGAATTGCGCATTTATTATAGTCTGTGTTATTTCTGTCTCTACCAACTTTTCTGTAAACTTTTAAAAATGTTCTTTTATAACAACAGTGGATGTTGTTGTTGGCTATCAAAATATGCAGGTGTGATGCCAGCAGTCCGTACATTCATCCTATTGGTTGGTGCCAGGAGAGGAACCTGCCCCTAACACCACCCCAAGGTGACCAGTGTGTTCCCTGTTAATCATTCATTTTAATCATGTTCATAGTCGAACCGCAGGTCATACACTTAAAAAGCAACTCTTTCAAATTGTCCTTTTGTTCCTCTGATGTTTATTAAACAGTACAAATACAGACATCACACCCTAAATGTATGCATGGAAGGAAGTACTTCAAATATATTTTCCATGTAGAGGAATGTTAATGGGTTTTATAGTATATACTTTTATATAATCACAAATATTAGCACAAATTACTGATAAGAGGAATATTGGGCACAGTGTGGGCGTAGCATGGGATGAATGTTTATGTTTGTATTCACTGTTCAATGTGAAATCTTTGGCTGCACCAGATTACCCAGACCAGGGCCGGTTCTCCTGGCCTCGCTACCTGGAGGAGACTGGTTCTAAAGCAGTGGCTCCTGACGCCTTTAAAGTGGTGAGAACAGAGAATACCATTTAATTCACATAAGGAATCTAGGTGAACTGTGGTGTGGCTCTGTGTTATAGGCAGGCAGAGGAGAGCCATAGTTATAATACTGATAATGTCAGGGTCATTTTTGTCACAGTCATATCAGTTACTTAGAGAATGTGGCGTATGTAATCACAGTAGTATTACAACATAGCAATTAAATACTAGAAATTAAGAATGCTGCAAGTTTAGCCATTTCTTTAAAAGTATGCTTGAAGGTGTTTTTCCTCATCCTCTGCTGTGTCTTTAGCGTGTGGCCCACAGCTTCCAGCCTCAGATGAAACTGGAGGCTGTGGACAAGAGAAGTCCTGGTCTGATCAGAGTGGCCACAGTGGAGGAGGTCGAGACTCATCGCATTAAGGTAGTACTCTGTGTGTGTGTGTGTGTGTGTGTGTGTGTGTGTGTGTGTGTGTGTGTGTGTGTGTGTGAGTCCTGAACATTTGAGTACTAAGTGTCTGAGGATAGGCGTTTTATGATCTTGTTTAAAATGTCTCTCCATCTCCCTTAAGTCCATTACAGCTTTAACCGAGTGTACTTGTCAGCAGGGGCCTTGTCACTAATGGTTTATATGTGCCCGTTGGAGTAAGTGTTTAAAGTGTGCATGTGCATGTACAGTGTTCATACGTGTTATAGCTCCATCTCTGTTGCTCCTCCAGGTCCATTACGATGGCTGGAGTCATGTCTATGATGAGTGGATGGACTCAGATCACCCAGACATACATCCAGCAGGCTGGTGTGAGGCGACTGGTCACCCACTAAAAGTTCCCCCACGGGACCCCAAAACACAGCAGCCACATGGTAACAACTACAGTATTTCACTTTGTTTGCATTTAAACTGGAAAACTGGAAGTCAGTTCTTCTTGACGGCATTAAATTGTAGGAAAAATGTATATTCTGTGTTCTGACTCTGTTCTGACTGATAATTGCATTGCATATAGAAAAGTAAAAAATGAGGATATTGTGTAAATTTAAATACTAATTGAAATTACAATGCCTCTTTAAGTGTCTTGTTAAAAAACTATTTTTAAAAAAGAAACCCTAACCCTTTTTCTGTATTTATAACTGTCAGTGTTAAATCCTGTTAATAAACCAAATTATCCTGAAATCGATATTCCACCACTTACTCTGGTGCTATTTACATTTTTATTGAATCGTCTGTGTTGTTATTTCTAATATCCTATGATCTACGTGTATACTGTGTGTACTGTTAATATTATGTATTGCTGTAAAAAGACTTTTGGACATGTTACAGCAGAAAAAGCACAGGTGTAAATAATAGTGGTTGTGCTTTTCTCTCTGTAAATATGTTGTAATTTAATAAATAATTATATACAGTGCAGCTTTGGACGAGGGGTTGTGACCATCACTCTGTGTTTGTCTATATGTATATATACACGCAAGGGTTCATCTGTGTGTGTTTGTATGCACGTAGGTGTGAGGGAGCCTCCTGCTACGGGTCAGTCGACCTACCCCTCCTCTGTTCCCTGCAAACCCATCAGCCACCCCAGAACCAACAAGTACAGCTTCCACAATCGGTCAGCACGATAGAAAACATGAGTGAGAGACTTTACTGAGGTCACTGAGGCCAGATTTTCATTTGACTGTGGACATGTGTCTTTGAAACAGGAAGTGTCCAACTCCTGGTTGTGACGGTTCAGGCCATGTGACCGGTCGTTTCACCGCCCATCACTGCATATCCGGCTGCCCACTGGCTGAGCGTAACCAGGGCAGGCTGAAGGCTGACCTGTCAGACTCAGAGTGCAAGAGGAACCTCTTCTTTGGCCAGAGGACCAAGAAGACCCATTACCGTGGCAGGTAAAGGTGTGTGTGTGTGTGTGTGTGTGTGTGTGTGTACTTAGGTCGGATTTTGTCTCACATTAATCTTTACCTCCTTTTTCAGGATTGGTCGTCCTCCTAAATACAGGAAGAACCAGCAGAGAGATTACCAGAGTGAGTTTTCTAAATGCACACTGTATTTCTTACTTCTGTTGGATTTAATTAACACAGGAGATGTGGATGGCAGTTTGTTGGCTCAGTCTTTCTCATGACATGTGCAGGTGTGAATGTTGTAGCTGAGTCACATCTGACACAGTTTGGCAGCAACACCTGTTTTTTGGAAAAAATTTGATTTTTTTTATAAAAATGGTCAAATTGGACATTTTGACCTGTCATAGTATGAAAAGCACAAGTGGAACTGACACTGCTAATGGAGGTGCTGTTCCACAGTCTGTTTCACAGTAAGCCAGGTCATCAAATGGAATTAATTGCACCTGTGTTTTTGCTGCTATGATATGTCAAAATTGTTGACTGTTGTGAAAAAAAAGGCTTATCTGCAGCTTTAATCTGAAATATTTGCGAAGTGTGTGTTTTTTAACGTGTGTTTGTCCTCAGACATGTCCTCGGAGGGCGTGTATCCGTCACTGTTCATGTCGGCTCTGAGCGGTCAGTCGGACAGGACTCTGTCTCTCTGCTGGGAGCAGCACTGTAAGCTGCTGCCTGGCGTTCAGGGCATCCATGCCAGTCAGGTGGCGGCATGGAGCATCGAAGAGGTCAGTAAATATAATCGCCTATCTTCACATTTATTTATTTGTATTTTGATTATTTGAAATGTGAATTCTGTGCTGCAGGTCTTCAGGTTTGTCCAGAATCTTATCGGCTGTGAAGAACAGGCTCGTCTCTTCAAGGAAGAGGTGAGACCACAGGGTGTTTGTAAAGAAATACTGGGTTAATTCACAACTGTCTGCTAAGTGTCATTCAGTCAGCACTGTTGAGCATCTTCTTCTCTCATCACTGTTCTTTGCTGATGACGCTCTTCTGTACACAATCAAATTAACACCTGAGACCATCTCAAAGTAAAACAGGCCATTGTAATCTTCATCAGATTGACTCAGGGCTACATTTTCAGAGCTGCTGTACTGTATAATAAGGTATTTCTGTTATTTTGTCCACCCCCTCGTGAGTATGACCTGGTCCATCACCACTGTTGTGTCTGCGTCCCTGCAGATGATTGATGGGGAGGCCTTCCTGCTGCTCACCCAGACTGACATTGTGAAGATCATGAGCATCAAGCTTGGCCCCGCCCTCAAGATCTCCAACGCCATTCTCATGTTCAAGAGCACAGACGAGGGACTCAAGTGAGCCCGTCCTCACTCGCAGGGGAGGGGAGGGGAGGGAGGGGTGGTATGGCTTGGGGTGGGGGTGGGGTGTTGGCGAGCCTCCAATCATCATGTGCCAAATTCATTTTCTTGCAGGGAAAAGATCCTGACCCCTTTTTTTTTCATGTGTTTGGTGTCCTGTACCCATCAGAGAGAGGGAGGGGTGGTGGGGGTCCATTCAGGGTAAAGGGGGAATAAAGGAGAGGTTAGAAGAAGAAGGGAAATTAGGAAATACAAATACTATTTAGGAGTCTTTTGGGACAAAAGGGTGGATCCTGCTGCCACTCACAGCCACACTGGAGATACTCAGAAACTAATACTATTAATGCTTTTACTCCCTGAATGAGCTGGAACTGTACTAAGACCATCCTTTCACAGGTGGACTCATTGTGGGGGAAAAAAATACACATGACCAAATTTTCATGAGTACTCCAGCCAGATTTGGACAAAACCATTGGTTAACACCATTGGTGTTAATAGGAATTGAGGGAAATATAAATGCTGACTAAGAGGGACTGAAATGGGAGGACGGGGGGGGGGCAAAATCTGATTAAAAAGAGTTAAATGCAGTAGGCGAGGCTGGTCAGTGAGGCTCCTACAAGCTTCACGTTTTGTGCAATAAAAAAGTCGAGACAGATGTACTGTAGTTAGTAACACTTTATATCACAGCTCCTTTATGTTATCAGACTGATTCTAACACTGTAACAGAAAGTAAATAAGCTGCTTTGTTCAGACTGTTGGGAAAAGGTTTATGTTAGTGGCAGAGCCTCATTCTCTGTTGACTGATTATTCTTAAGTATTAGTCATTTGTGGTCACTTTACTGTGAAAACTCAAGTGGTAGCAGGAGCTGTAATGTAAAATGTTACCCTCTGATGTAGAATCTGAGTCAGAGAACAGAAACAACACAGTTTTTAGTTTTGCAAAAAATCTTAAATTATTTTTTAGCAGTTCTTAATAGATGACTTAGATGAAAAGGACACTTTGCATTGGCATTTTAGCACAACTGTGAAACCCTAATGGATTTTACACAATGATATTCCCACACTTGGTCACTAGAGAGTGCAAAAATCCACATTTTAGCACTATAAACAAGGATTTGATATCTAGCCAAAGGAGTTCTCTGCAGTTTACATGTGATGGAAACTCCTTCAGAGTGTGTTCTTTGAGATGTTTACATTTTATGTCAGAATAGGTTAAAAAAAAAAAATAATGTATGGATTTGATATTGTAAGATGAAAGTTATTTTACTGGAAAGTTTTAAGGGCTCCTGGAATCTCGAATCTGACTTTGCGTGTCTCTCTGGTGGGATTTGTGTGTGCGTGTGTGTGTGTGTGTGTGTCAAGATAATCTCGGGTCACAAATGTCATTCAGTCCATATGAATTAATAAAAGTCCAAAGCTGTCTTGTCTGATGCAAGTCTCTGCTTCTCGTCTTATTTCAAGGATCACACACACACACACTTTGCATTTCCTGTCTCTGGCAGGTGTGGCCTGTGTGCTGCACTATTGACTATAAACTTTTTCTTGTATCACACCCCCCTATTGACCATATTGTTGTCAACAGTTGGCTGTGGTGGTGACTCCTTTCACGCCCTCTCTGCCTTCACTGCTTATCTTCATGTTCCGATGCAGAAAAACAGGCGTCGCTGATGATCTGCTGCTGCAGCCTGACGCAGCAAAATGAAAGTACTCCATTGACTGCAGAGTGGTAAATGTTTCATACAGGAAGGTAACAGCAGGTGTATGGGATTTATTTTATATCCTTTGGAAGGAGGATGCTTAGAAGACTGGAGATTTGCTTTTAAAATAAAAGCATGCTTATTTGCAGGAGTGGAGAAGTTTTGAAATCCACCCTCAGTTAAAATTAAGTAGAAGCAAAGAGTACATTCCCAGAGTAAACCTATGAAGCTGTTCATTTAAAATAATAGTGAGAGCAGAGTCAGTTGCATATAGTATTTCTCTATAGACAGCTATCTGTTTGCAAAATAAATAGAATAAAGAATATAAACAGTAAATGTAACAAAAAATAAAACTTGGTTGCTACTTGTCCTTGTCTTATTTTGAAAGCAGAGAGCAGAGAGAGAGTTAAATTATTTTGTCTGGACACACACTGACCCACACACACACCTACACACACCTACACAGAGTCACTGACAGTCAGAAGCTTTGCTCCGCCTCACTTCTCGCTAACTTGGAACTCTTGATCAATGATTCACTCCCCTGAAGTCGACCTTCCTTTATGACCATCTAAACAATATTTCAGAGCTGAACTCAGATCAGCCTCAGCTGTGAGACACCTGCAGCTCTGGCAGCTCTGTTTTGAGTCTCCTCTGTGTCCTGACCAGATCGGGCTGCCTGCACACGCTGATCACCTCATCCCCTTGCACGCAGGTGAGCAAACTGTTCTGATTTCACACTGATCACCTGGATTATCTGTTAAGTTCCTGCTGAATTACAGAGATTCTTTTCTGCTTGTGGTTAGACATCTGTTGATTCTCACTTCTCTCCTGATCAGTATTGTGGTGGTGCTCCGGCACAATGCAATCCAATACAGACATATGATATGTGACATGCTTAGTTTATAGTTACCTCAGGTTATTGATCTCCATGTGGAATCATTATTAGTCTAATATAGAGATCAGACTGTCTGTTTTTACAGGATTCATTGGTATATATTTGTGAGTTTTGGAATCTGTGCTGAGAAACCAACCAACCTGTATTTTCACATTTTCTTCCTTTTTAAATCAAAAGGCCTAATGTTTATTTTAAAAGGGCTGTGCAGTAATTACATAGTTAGTTTCTATGTCTTTTGTGGTTTCGGTACTTAGAGTATTCTTGGGTGAAGTCTCTTTTCTGTCAGGCTCGTCTCATGCACCGTGGTTATTTGGAGTTTAGTGGTTCAGAGTCTCTTGCTCCTCTGAGGAGTAAACCTTTGTACACAGAGCAGATGTTTGCCTCAGGTTGTTTTCCCTGAATGTTGCTGGCAAAAGTGAGCAGCTTTACTTGTTGATCTTCCCGTGGGAGATCATTGTTATTAAAAGACGATCATGATGATTTAGAACTGTCGAGAGTGATCATTTTAACCTGCTGACGTATCCTCTCTCTATCCCTCTTTCTCCTTATTTATTAACAACGTGAGGTCTCATATTAATTCACCTTGACTTGACAGCCTATCAAGGAAGTGCATTTCATTTTTGACTATTAATGTCTTTATCCAAAAGGAGAAAGAAAAAAATGAGGATGCTCTTGTAGCACTGTAGTTTTAAAAAAGTCTTTATGACAGGTTTATGTGATCAAAAACCAAAGAATCCGACACACTGTCCATCACTTGAACTCACTTTATTTGTGCAGCATTTCGGCATGTGTGGACAGTGAAGTTATCATATAATAAATGAAAAGGAATTTACCTTGAGAAAAATGAATAAAAACTGGACACAACCAGTGTTAGGTAATGCTTGTTTTGCCTAGAACTCCTCTATTATGACATTAATTTCTCTATATAGTGATCTCCAAGAGTGGTATTTTCTTGCATACATGGAGTTTATTGAGATTACTGCAGGATGTTTTTTGTTGGTGCGTCTGGATTGATTCACTGCAGATCTGTGTGGCTTCATCAACTTTATAAAATTACACTAAACTCACTCTGCAAAATTAAATGTCAGATTTGGCACCTCCATCATCTTTAAATATAAGAACAGGCCTGGAATTCCTGAAGAAAAAGATAAACTGGATTAATACGGACTTTTATTTCCTTTCCCTGTGTGTTTCAGAGAGCTTGGTTATCCCGTATTTTCTGAGAGATATTAGAGTGACACAGCAATATTTACCATGTAAACGTGTTCACTGATACAGTTCTTCCACCCACATGTGTGCACGCGCGCGCACACACACACACACACAGTATATAATGTCCTTCATTGTGCTTCTGTTGTTCCAGCATCTTGTTCCTTACAAACCAGTACTACCAGCTCCTCCGGATCCTTGGGCTGTCATACAGAGGTCAGCAGTTGATTCAGAAACACACACACACCGGAAGAAAGGTATGTGCGCGTGTGTGTTGCCCAGCTTTTTCTGAGTCTCGTGAGAAGAAATTTCTATGTGTAATGAGACGAGGTCAAAGGAATAAAAGTTGATGGTTTGAATCACGAACTCCTCACCACAAATGCTGACCCTGTCTCCTCTCCTCTCACAGGTCTGTCAAACACTGATGCTAACTCTCCAGTGGGACTGGAATGGGTAATAGTCATGGCTCACTGTAATGTGAGTATATTTTAATCTCTGTACTTGTTTGAGATCGTCTTTTCCATGTTCGCTTGATGCTTTCTCTTTATTTCATTTTGGGGCCAGGGCCTGTTTAATCATGTGAAGGAGGAAACATGCCTGCAGCAGTGCTCAAATTCCATTTTTAAGAAAAGGTTGTTTGTTTAAAGTCTGCATGTGAACAAACTATTATTAGCAAAACATTCAGATGATCTGGTGTGTTTTTGGTTGTTTGTGTTGTAGGTCACCCAGCGTGATCTCACGTCACATCACATTATATTAGGTTGTGTCATGTCAAGGCGTCTCCTTCACTGCTATAATTGAGTAATCGAGTTGGGTGGCAACAACAACATAAATTTCTGGAATTCATTAAACATATCAATCAGATGATTTCCATCAGTGAGATGTTCTCATCATGAGTTCACAGTAATCATGCAGTATGTGGCAACATGACTCAGATCATCATGTTTTTATCTTAAGACTCAATATTCTTTGCTTTTGTGCTTTTGTTGTCTGTTATGTGTTACCAGTCTATGGAGACCACTCACAAACATATAGTTTAATATGCTCATATTAAATGACTATTAAATCACTTTTATTGGAGTGTGAGGCCCAGTTTCTCTTTCCTGGACTATTTTGTCTAGGCTCCGTCAGACCAGACCATTAAGGTCATGTCCGCACAAACCTGGTTACCGTAAATTTGATAGTTTTGTTTTTTAGTTCCCAAGAAGTAAAGAGATTTTTCACACCCCACTATTGTGCTTTTTGCAAAGTAAAAAATCTCATGACGCCAGACTCTTAAGGTTTTTGAGGAAAACTGATGCTGTCCCATACCTTACTATATGATCATTGATAATACTCAATGTCATTGTTCGCCAAACTAAACAGGACCGAGGAGAAGATATTTTGATTTGGTGTTTCTTTTCAAAAATGACCTGAAAATAATAGTGTGGACACAGTGTCATGTGTATAGCTGCTGCTGAACAGTGCAAGTGAATGAAAGTGACTGTTATTAGATATCATTCGTTCATAGTTAATGTATCTTTGTTTAGATGAATGAATGCAAAGTGTAGTTTTTCTTTGTATAGTTGAACTGTGTGTGGTTTTTTTTAAGATGTGGTCACCATCCTCCTCTCCTCATGATGATGTCAACCTGGGACCTTCAGCAAACCCACAGTCAGTAGCTCTGCTGTAGCTCTCTTTATTATAGTACACTGAGATTTTTTCATTAAGCTGTAGAAAACAAACTATTACTGTCTTTGCTGATACTGATAGATCCTCAGAAGATCTTGTGACTCCCACAAACACCATCTTTTTATACAGTATATTCTACATTTATGCATCAAAACACATTCTTAAAGACAAAGGACACTTTTTTTGCTAACGACTTTTCCAGCATTTGTAAGCTAATACAAATACAGTGCTTTTGAGATTACTGTGTACGTCTGTATAATGCATTTAATGGACTACTCTCTGTCTTGTTTCAGTGCCAGGCCCACTGACTTTGACTTCTTGGCTGTCATTGGCAAGGGGACCTTTGGAAAGGTGACACTGGAACAATTACTTATTTATCTATCTACCCTGTTGTAATTGTTTTTCCCTCTGCAGTTTCCTTATTGTGACTCATTCAGTTCACATATTGACCAGCAGAGACTCCTCAGTGAAAGTGGTTTAAACCAGATGAGGCCTCTCTGGCATGAGGGTTACATTGAGGACATGAAATAATAAACCCCGCAGCAGGCATTAATGGCGGGTCGTATAGATTAAGAGTTACTCTCTGCGGATCCACTTAGCAGCAGCGATTTTATTGTACTGACCTTGTGAGACAGAAGAGAGGGAGAATTAGAGAGAGAGTGATACTGAGCTGACATGTTGCTGACATTGCAGACAGGGTCAGAGAGAGTCTATCTGCTGACTACTGTCTGATCAAAATGTACTGCCTGCTTCATGAATTATTAACTTTTCAGTCCTCTGAGGCCCAGTCAATGGAACAGTAGAATAGTAGAAAGTTTAAAAAAGCAGCAGAGGAGTGTTTCTCATAAAGAATACAATAAACTCTCGATATGATTACTTTCCTTTGTCGGCAAGTTTGTATTTCAACATAAAAATGGTGCTAATCGTGTTTATATTGTCCGCAGGGCGATGTCAGTCCTTTTTTTTTGTATCAACATGCTTCTCAGATTTCTCAGTATCATCTGTTTCCACAGATCACATATCTTTGTGTTGTGTGTGCTGTTCTTAGAGGGGTTTGATGCAATGTCCTGACAGTGTATGTGTGTGTGTGTGTGTGTGTGTGTGTGTGTGTGTGTGTGGATGGTGGTGTAGCCTGTTTACCAAACAAAGCCCTAACAAACAAACCTTCATGCAGGTCCTGCTCGCCAAGCTCAAAGCCGACAACAAATTCTACGCCGTCAAAGTGCTGCAGAAGAAAGTCATCCTGAAGAAAAAAGAGGTGGGCTCTGCTGTCCACTGTTAAAAGTTTTTTACTTTTCTGCCATTATAATTTCTCTCTACAAAGTTCATTATGAGCCCAACCTCCACACTAACACAAACCAAACCACCCTTAAACTCTAACTCTCCACTATTCAGCTTGATAAAGGAGAGTTTTGATTTTCAGAAACACAGTTTTTGATTTTGTCATCTGGCTACAAAATGAATCTCATCAGAACAAAATATTTTGAAAATTCTAACTGTACTGCTGCTTATAAGCATGACCTGATACAAACTTACCAACCACAAAGCCTCGATATGACGTCTGATAAGTGATCCAATCATATTCATTTTTATGAGGATTAGAAGCAGGAAGTCCATTAGAGTAAATAAACATATTTTGAACTACACAGTGCTCTGATGTGCCCAACTAAAAGCAGATGAAGGTGGAAAATATCTCAACTTCAGCCAAGAGGAAAATGTGTGTGCATGAACTGTGTGCGACTATCTTTGAGTGTTATTAGTAAACAGCGTTTTGACCCAGCAACACGATCTGAATCTTATCTAATCTACAGCTTGTTCCGTACAAAGGACGAATTTTACAACTCCCAGAAAATAAACTGGGCCACCTCTGTGTTTGTCTGACAACTCAGTGAGATTATCTGACCAAACGCACTTGTCGTTCTTTCATTTGGAGTGTTTGCCTCTGCTCAGGTTGAAGTGTTATGTGGTTTTCACTCAAACATACAGTATGCAAAGACTTAACAACTGAGAATATCTACCTTTTTACAGCTAAAGGAGAGATGGAAAAGTGCTTAAAAGAAAATGTAGAAACTGGATTGTTTTTGCAGTCATCCTCCACCTTCTTCCTCAGCTTCTCTCCCTCTCAAAGTTAAGTTTGTTATTTGCGGTGGAGTCTGTCTGCCACCAGAAAGACTGTAATCTCATTGGTGGCAGTTTCATTTCGTTGGCTTCCTTTCCTTAGCTTCCGTCCCTTAGCCATTTAACATTTCTCATAACATATTTCATAAATGCAGACTTTAAATGTTTACATTTCTAATGTCCTGTGTGATACCAGATGCCGTGTTGGTGAAGCTGTGAAAACTCTAAAATCAAAAACCTAGCGTTACAGCCGTTGTGGGTCATGCCTCCTTTATTTTACACAGGAAAAGCGGGTGGCAACAAATGGTGGCATAGTGGTAAATGTTTCCACCCTCATGTCCTCTGGCTCATGCACACAGCATCAGTATTAAAAGAAATCATTCAATTAATTTTCTTTGTCCAGAAGAATGCACACACAGTAACTTCAGGTTAATAAAAAAGAAGCTTTCACGGCTTAAACTGTAGTCAAATGGTCATACAACTTTTTACAGTGTGTATCTGCAAAGAATAAAAAGATAGTCAGTGGATTTTGCACTTCTCTTAGAGCATGTTAGATACAGTATACACAAGAAAGGAACAGGGAAGACAGAATGACAGAGAGCATTTCATGTAGTGTGATGAAGGCCATGAACCATATGATAAATACAGAACACACAGCAACAAAACAACTCTGTGAACTACAGGTAGTGTTGGAAAAGATCCAGGAAATCACCCATGGAAAACAAATTAAGATTCCTGCACATTTCCTCTCTTTTGTTTATTGTTTATTGTTCATTTAGATCCTTATTAGCTACTCTTCCCGTAGTCCGCGATTTAATTGTTTTTACAACACTTCAGTGAAAATTTACTCATAACACATAAAAATACAAGGTAGCAAAGGTATGTTTGTTTTGCACAAACTCTGAACTGCCTTTCTTCTGTTTTGTTTTTTTCTCTTGTCTCTCTGTAGCAAAAGAACATTATGGCAGAGAGAAATGTGCTGCTGAAAAGTCTGAAACACCCTTTTCTGGTTCGGCTCCACTACTCCTTCCAGACCCCAGAGAAACTCTACTTTGTCCTCGACTATGTAAATGGGGGAGAGGTACATTATTTATTTATTTATTCATTTATTTTGATAGAGAGAAAGAGAGTCCTGTCTTAAATGAGCTGAATTTTAGTTGGGATAGAGACTGACTCAAGCTATGACATCAAATTTGCAACACCAACACCAATAAAACAAACAAAAACAAAACTGCATTGTCTTAAAGTATCTTCTAAAATAAATTCCAGGGCCGGCTGTATTTAAACTATATGAATATTTTTGACTGTGGCAGGGTTCTATAAGTTTGTACAGCTGTTCGTGTCCAAACTGTGAATAAACTGGAGTAAGACCTGGTTTAATGTATCACATTATTCCTGTACATGTTGCTTCCTTTGTGTTCTGCTCAGACACATCAGGCTGAATTGTTATTAATAAGTAATCCTTTATTTACTCATATCAAATAAAATCAGACACAGTTCGATGGCGTGCAGCCACCAGACCTGTTTTTAAGCACTTAGGCTTTTGTGCTACTATGCTAATGGTCCGGTGTTTCACTCCAGACCACAGTTAAAAGTAAATTAATATTTGTATTATATAATATTGTATAATATTGAATTAATATTTAGTTTTGTATGATATGCAGGTCGCCATTTTAGCTGGCTTACTAACATTCCCTCCCTCTGTCGCTTTGCTTGTCTTCTTAGCCCTTATCTGTCTTCTTCTACCAATTCTTCTTTAATGTCATTTTTATTCCTCCATCCATCCATCTCATGCTCTGTCTCTGTCTGTTTCTCTGCAGTTGTTCTTCCACTTGCAGAGAGAGAGATGTTTCTCTGAGCCCAGAGCGAGGTTCTACACCGCAGAGGTAGCGAGCGCCATTGGCTACCTTCACTCTCTTAACATTGTTTACAGGTCAGACTGAAATACTCTCACACACTATACACGCTCATATATTTCTTAGAATATGAGATAAATTCACAATTTATCAATGTTTTCTTTCTTTACTGATGATCTGCTTGTTAATGTTTCCTGTAGAGATCTGAAACCAGAGAACATTCTTTTAGACTCTCAGGTAAGTCAGATTCAACACATTTGCTTCAGTGCTTTGAAACTGTAAATTCTTACTCCCTCACTTGTGTTGTAAAAAAAACCAACAACATACTGTTATGTGTGAAGAATGCCTGCTTGTGTTCTCTGTGTGCAGGGTCATGTGGTGCTAACAGATTTCGGGCTGTGCAAAGAGGGTGTGGAACCAGAGGGAACCACTTCCACTTTCTGTGGGACTCCAGAAGTGAGTAAAGAATACACTTCTTCTAAGTCATGCATGTCTAACCTTAATCATGGTTTCGCTCTTTCTTTTTCTTCCTTTCTATCCCTCTCTCCATCTGCAGTACTTGGCTCCAGAGGTTCTTCGTAAGGAACCATATGACAGGACCGTGGACTGGTGGTGTCTGGGAGCAGTGCTCTATGAGATGATCTACAGCCTGGTATGTGTATTGATTTATTGGTTCTGTCCTGAGTTAGATGAGAAAATTGATATCTCTCTCACATCTGTACAATAAATATGGAGCTACATCTAGCAGCTGTTTAACTTGCCTACCAGCATCTGTAAAACTCATTAATTTAGTTTAATTTTCCAGTCTTAACGCTAAGCTAAGCTAGCTGCTGGCAGTAACTTAACATTTACCAAGATGTAAAACTATTCCTTCAAACCTGAGTGTGGTGCTAAAGGAAATCTCGAGGGAGTGTCCAAAATCGAAATGGCTCCGCCTGTAGAGTCTGGGGATCATGAATAGCTATAGATAGATGATGATTTTTAATGCATTGATTTTGGTCTGATCACAGTATTGGAGGAAAGATCACAGGAATATTAAAACATTAGGGTTCATCCTCTCGGGACCCTGAATATCCACAGCAAATTAAATTTGGATCTCATGTCATGAATCTATGTAATGATGAAAGAGTAGTTTTGAGTTATGGTGGCAGGAGGCCATATGTACAAGATAAAGTTTTTTAAACTGTAAAACTTCTTGATACAGTCTGCTTTTTTACACATGCAGAATGTGTCTTTTTTGCATTTATGTGTTCATATATGTTCATACAAGCGGACATATCGTGGGAAACTTCAGGTTTGCTGTACCTGTGCCTTTGCTTCAGCCTCCTTTCTACAGCCGTGACGTCAGCGAAATGTACGATGGGATCCTCCACAAGCCGCTGCCAATGCCTCCAGGGAAGTCTGATGCCGTCTGCTCTCTGCTGGTGGGTCTTCTGCAGAAGGACCAGCACAGGCGCCTTGGGGCCATTGCCGACTTTGTAAGTGTGTTACGTTGAAAAAAAAAAAAAAGTCATCCAACTGTAGCTGCGTAACAGATGGTTTCCCAGATAAGACATAAGCTTGGTCTCAGACAAAGGATATTTTCAAAGGACAACTGCATTAATTTATGCTTTAATTGTGGACTAAGCTTATTTACAGGGTTACAAGTTACAAGCTTATTTGAAAGATAACCAGAAGCCCAAAGTGACCCCACCTTCATAATTTCTTTGACTTGTTTTCTCATAGTGTAATACTTGTACAAACTTTTGTGGGAGTGTGGGAATGTGTCAGGACAGGAAATGTCAGCATAGTTTTATACAGTACATGTGTGACTTTTCTTTCTGTTATTCATAGTTAGAAATAAAGAACCACACCTTCTTCTCTCCAATCAACTGGGATGACCTTTACCACAAGAGAATCACTCCTCCTTACAACCCTAATGTGGTGAGTTCTGTCTGGTTGTCTCTTTGTGAGCTGTAGCTGCTCGTGTCTTTTAACCTTTTTCATAGTAAGTCTGTTCCCGCGCTCTGTCCTCTGTCAGCTACCTGTGTCCATCTACACATTCTGGTACCTTCCCACATATCTCCTCCATAATCATTTAGGTTTTTTCACACTCAACACATTTTCCAGTTGGATCAGCCAACACAACTCACTCTTGTATTCCTTTCTAAATGTCTGTCACTGTACATATCATCTTTAATTCTTTTATCCTCTCCTTCAGATAGACAGCAGCTCACCAGTTTAACCTCTTCATATTTTTTTGACAAGTAGGCCCAATAGAAACAGACATCTTGTGCAGCCATTTTCTTTGGAATTTCTGTCAACAGCATTAAAATAGTGGCTTCTAATAAAACATTTTCTCCTTCTTTAAACACGAGAAACACTAGTAATTGTGAATCAAGAAGGTTTTTCTTGGGGGGAACCTTTCATTAATGCTTTTAGCTGGGAAGGCACCTGGCTAAGTCATTATTAATAGAAGATATGTTCTTATGATTGGCTGATAGGTAGCCATTACATATGTATTCGGGTTACCATTTTAGGCACTGTCCTACATCAGTGTACCACAAGTTCACCTCTGTACCTAAATATTACATCTTTCAGAGAGGCCCAGCTGACACTCAGCATATCGATCCAGAGTTCACCAGAGAAATGGTTCCTAACTCTGTGAGTCGGACCCCGGAGCTCAACGCCAGCACCAGCTCCAGCTCCAGCAACGCCTTCAACGGGTTCTCCTTTGTTGCCACTGAGGACAGCTTTCTGTGAGACACCACGATCCTTACAATCTCGAACAGGGTGATTACACCTCTTTTGAGATTAGATCTCATGAGAATAAGATCTTCTCGTGTACTATGGCGACCACTGCAGACGTCCCATGGTGCATCCACTGCAGGGATTTCCAAATTGTTCACCTTGAGGGTGAAGCAAAGAGGGCAGCTTGCATAAAACAAAATGCCTGCAATGAAATCAAAGAAGGTTCAAATATGCAGAGCAGCCTGCTCTTAAAGAAATAGCAGGGAATCTTACCAAATATGCAGGGCATGTGGAGCATCTTTAAGATGCAATGCAGATTAGTTTTATTGAAGAACACCTGAGGCTGGATTTACACAAAAAATGTTTTAGAATTCTTTTTTATACACATCAAAGAGAAAACAACATTATCTTCCTGTGTACATCCAGACTTAGTGATGTCTGTCCCACTGATCCCATTTTTAAAGAAGACAGATCAATATGAACATATTTCTTTTGTAAATAGCCAGCTTTAAAACATTGGTATTATGTCCATAACTGAGATGACTGGCAGCATCCACTGGCTTTTATCTGTTTTTACATTGTTCTGCAGGTTCTGATTTCACAGGGAAAATACTGCAAAACTTTATGGCTCAAAAGACAGATTCCTGTGCAGGATGTTTCTCCCAAACCTCCTGTTGTAACCATTGTTAGTAAGTACACAAAGCACATATAATTATTTTTTCTTACTACATAAAACAAAAAAGAGAAAGTGCAAAGGGATGTCAGGCTGTAGACATTTATGAAGCAAGTGACTGATCATAAAATCAATTTCAATATATTTTTGTTTCTCCTTAAAGACCCAAAGAAAGTCTTTGACCAAAGAGACAAAGGAGGTGAAACAATATAACACTATGAGTAATGCGGCTAGTGTGGAACAGTAGCTGCTTGTCCTCACAACAATGGTCCTATCTTTTGATGTACTATATGTTTAAATTGATTTGCCCATGATGCACTGCTGTTAAAAAAAAAAACACTCCACACTGTAGACTTTTAAAATGTTAGTTAACTACACTGCAGTGTGAACATTATGTGAATTATGTGGTTTTGTTTTCTGTATTGTAACTGAGGAAAGTCCTCACATTGGTTTGTCTGGAGATTATTATTAGCTTTGTAACTGGCTAAGAGTTCATGTTATTATGAAAATACTGTATCTAACATCTGTAAATATACAGTAGCAGCTTTGCAATAGGATTTATGTACTATAGCAATGTGATTTTATCAGTGTAAACCATGAAGTGCCTCTCTGCTGTGGAAATGAAGTTGGTGATGGGTGAAGTTTGATGTTGGCAGTGATGTTGAGTGATATAGTTAGAGAATGTTCATCTGATGTCCTCGCATTTCATTTTTATTATCTCATTCACATATACTTAAAGTCTTGTTTTTGCATCTGATATTAAAGAGGATAATGTGTTCACATTTTATTCCAATTCCTGAAGGTAGTATGTTACTAATTACCTTTTGGTCTTGTTTAAAGCTTTAATTTCACAAAATACTGTATCAGATGCTTTTCTTTGAATCCAAATGCACCAACAAGGAGAGAGCCATTGGTTACCTTCGAAGACTGCTTTCATTTACTCATTTAAATGTAAATGGTCTAAAAGATTCAAAGACTCTCAGGAACACTCGCTGCTCTGACTCTTCTAGTTCACCATTTGCCTTCTAAAACTGTAACTCCTAATGCCGAGCTGTTATTCCCTGACTGATCCTGTAAACAGAGAGGCTGACGTTACACACTGTCAGGTCATGCTGCCAGCAGCAGTGTCACTGTGTGCTGATGTCAGCAGGAGCGAAAATCCATATGTGCGTGCACATGTGTGCGTGTGTGTGTGTGTGTGTGTGTACACAGAGAAAACTTGTTAATAAATCAAGCAGCTGTCAAAACATTTACATGTTCTTTTGAATGAACCATTAAACATGATGTGTGCATAACAGAAACAATGTTTTTGATAATTAGCCAATCACAGACCAGCTTGTAATTGTTTCATGTTGCATATACAATTTTGATGTATTTGGACTTGGAGTTGATTATCACCATTATATTTAGCTATAGGTACTTAGCTCAGCTATATGTACAAGTTATTTTACATATTATTTTTCATTCAAAATGTGATCAACTTCTAAAACAAGATGAATTTTATGTGGGAAAAAAAAATCAGGAATCAAGTCCTTACACTGAAAATATTTATATACATGTAGAATTCTTTAAAATCAACTTTTCCCCCATTCTAGTGCAGTGATCTGCTCCATTCTTGCTTGTTTCAAGATACATACATGCACTCATTTATAGAGCACTTGTCAAATAAGTTGATTTGAATCAAAACACCTTCTTCCTCAGTCAGCTGGAGATTAAGAGAGGGAGATATTTTTATCACTCTTTTTGGACTCAATTATAACCAGCAATGTCTTTTGGAGAGAGTTAGAGTCAGTTAACCCTGCATTAGAGATAATATACTTTTTTAAAACTTTACCTACATTTTGCTGATAATACTTTTGTACTTTAAATGTGATTTTGAATGCAGGACCATTTCTTATAACAGATTCTCTTTGTATTGTACACATAAACGTGATTAGTCTGGATACTTCTTCCAACCCTTATCAAAACCACTTCCTCTTTTTTCACTTCCAAATGTCAGATACGTGACTAAAACCTGTCTGATCACAATCATAGTCAATTAGCTCCTGTTACCCCCTTTACTGCAGTGGTCTCTCTGTCGTGACATACTGATTGTTTGGTATACAGTGTGTTTGTGTGTGTGTGTGTGTGTGTGTGTGTGTGTGTGTGTGTGTGTGTGTGTGTTATCAAGGGTGTCAACAAATTGTATTCATCCATGAACAGTGCCAACAGAACCAAGTGGGATGACAGAACAGAGAAACAACTAAAACAGTCAGCTGTTCACTTCAATTTGCACATCATCTGTATGTGTTTTTGTTCTGTGTGAAATCAGTACTGCATCATTTCAAATACAGCACATTCAGAAAGTATTCAGACCTAGACTGGTATACTTTATATAAATGTTCAGAGATAATGAGCAAAAATGTCTCTACAACACTAGGACAATAACACCATGAGTATAAGTCATGTGGTTGCCCATATTGTATTGCATTCTGGAGAGACCTCAAAAATATGTGCCAACCAACACTAAAAGGGAATAATACCATCACTTGCTTTAATTCTAAAAATAATAATATATTCATTATTATTAACCATTTTATTTTATCAGGGACATTTCATGTCCATAGTGAAATTTCTCATTTGTTTCTAATTAAAATGGAATATTAAGTCTCTCAAACTCATAACAAATAAGAAATGTTTGTCTGTAGCATAGGTAAGAAATGATATCACTGACTAACTGTACATTGTATGACTATAAAAAAGAAATCAACAGCAACAGAAGCAGATGGAGGGCAGGAAGTAGTTTTCTACACAGGAAGAAATTATCACAAGCTGTCAAGATGCCAGTGATTTGTGGTGTTAACAGGCTGCAAAAATCCGAGACAAACCGAGAAACCACGAAGAGCTTTTATTGAGTACCAAATGTTATACTTCACAAGGGGCAGAGACGTCCAGCGTGTAGACTGGGCTCCTACAGTCAACCTCGGTCATCAAGAAGGTCAGCTCTTATCAGAGGCATCAAAGAGGAAGATGATCAACAAAGACGTGTAGGAGGTGGAGAGCCCTTGTTGGATCTCCAGGAGTTAGCAATGATGTTCCGTGATCGACAAGGCAAATTAAGTGTATTAGTAAATGTAGTGGTAAGATGATAGTTGATTAAGGCAGACGTGATTCTGACAACAATATGTGTGAAGTTTGAGATGACTAAGCTCTCAACAGTGGTGGAAAAAGTATTCAGACCCACTAAGAATACTCCATTACAAGTAAAAGTCATGCATGAAGTAAAAAGAGTTCATACTAGCAGCAAAATGTGATTAAAATTAAAAGTAAGTAAAAGAAAGTTTGGTCCCTGTGACTGACATATTATTACTATATGATTTGACATTAGTGTGCAATCATCATGTTACTGTTACAGCTGCTTAAGGTGGAGCAAGTTTTAACTACTTTATATACAGTTACGGGGCCACCATATAAATCTAAGGGGATTTGTCCGATTATTAAGGGGAGAGAAAAGATGAGGGGAAATAACCCTAAAAACAAATTACACTGCTTTTTGGAGGATGTCAGAAGCCAAAGTGGTAACCATGCTGGGTTATTTTCAGACTTTTATTTTTAGTGCAGTTTTTCAGCTGTGTGAGCCTTAAATCAACTGTGGCCATTTGTCTGTGCTTTCTGTGCTGAGACTAAATCTTCCCCTGAAAGACTTGGCTTTCGGGCTCAACATCCCTCACTGGCACAAGTTAATTGGCATACTTCATGAGATATAGGAGTTTGTAATTGAGTGGCCAGAACTGGATATATTTCAGGTTACAGTTGCTGTGAATGTAGGCTGCTTTTGAAGTGTTTGTTGAAATACCTTCCAATTTGCTTGCTAGAGCATAACCATGGTCAAACTATAAGCGTCACTGTACTATGAAGTTTCTGATCAGTGACAATATGAATGTTTTGTGTTTTGTGAAGTCATGTTTTCTGAAATGTTGTTGTGTTTTGACCCTCAGGGCCACCATGCACAGATGTGCCTGAAAATACTGCGCAGACTAGAGGGTGAGCACACGATTGTTCAAAGTCCTTTTGGCACCAAACTTGTTTCATAACACAAACACACAGACTCCTCATACTTAAGCTCTGCAAATACAATGCCTGACAACACTGACTGTTGTCAGTCTGTGCTGATTGTTCAACAAACAATAAATTTTAACATCTAAAACACTAATAAAAATCTAGTAGCTAAATGCATTTGTAAAAAAGGGAGCTCAACAGCTGCATGACAACCTAAGCCCTCAAACATTAACATTGGTGTGTACCAACAACATTTTAGTCCTCTAAAATATCTTAGTTATTATGAAGATTTTTAATTAGACTGAAGTGTTCCATGTGTTGTTAATGTGTTCTTAATAATTTATAGTTTGTTCCCAGTGTCTGAGGCAGCTGTATACTTTGTATAGGTTTTTGAACATCTCTGTCCTTTAGAGGTAGGAAGGTAGGATATAAAAAGGTTTTTAAAAATTGCAAATGACAATCATCTATTTCACATGGAATCAACATAATTATTGACAAAATGGACAAAATGAATAGAAATAGTATGAAAGTATATTGTAATGGTATATAATATGTTAATAAAAAGCATATTTATATTTTCCCAAAGTTATTTCTGTATATGCTGTATATGTCTCAGGCTGTATGATAAGGTCCAGATAAGGCCAGATAGTAAGGATAACTTTGTTTCCATTGCAACATAGCAAAGTGGTCAGAAAAGAGGCTGATGAAAGTAAAACAAAATAAAGCAATAAAAGCACAAGTGAAACAAAGGTAACAGTGAATAGGTAAAAGAGCAAAAGGGATAATTCCTGAAAATGATTTAATATATACCAGAGTTTCAAGAAGGTGACGTTGTTAGCAGTATTTATCACTTCTCTTCTGTTTTATCTCTGCACAACAGTGTTTTATTGTTGAAAGTATTCCCAATTGACTTCCACTGACATGGTTATTAGTCTAACTGGGGTCTGTTAGTACACACCAGTATACACAGGATAAGCTCTATACATGAAAAGTGATGGCAGAACAAAGTTTACAAGAGGATTATAAAATAAACAAATACATAACCAAAAATAGGTGGATGTTAGATTACATCACATTGACTAATACATATTTGACCTTCATTTTGAAACGGTGGTCACTTTTACCTGCCCAGACTCATTATTTTCATTTGTGTAGGTGCAATCAACAGGTCAACTATTAATCCTAAAAGTCACATTTGTTCACTTTTAAGGAATAAAGTAGACAGAAGGCAAAAGGAGCCCACCATCTGCAATACTGTAGAACTGCCCCACTCAGTGGTAAAAAAAGAGAACTACAACACATGATTGGGGTCATTTACTCTGATAGGACTTGATGCATTAGAGCACAAGCAGATAGCCATGGCTTCTGCTTGTTTTCTAATGCATTAAATATAATATTATGTGTTCCCCACTACCATTATGTGGGCAACAGAATTTCACTAGTTAAGACAAAGATAAGGTGAAGGTAGATGAAGGTTAGGTGCAAAAGCTGTGCCAGCAATAAATAAAGAAAGTATGTTTTTTTCTCACACATGGAACAGTGAAGAATATAAACGGCACATTTTGTTAGAAACACATTGGTAAGTAAGTAAAGTAACCGTAGTAACTGTGAGGAACCAACAGTTGCTTAGCAACACTGATGAAGAGAGCAGGGATCATGCTGAAATAGGCAAAGTGAATGAGGCTGTACAACTTTCAGGTGTAACCTCACAAAACACGCACACACACTCACTCACACAGATGCATGTTGGTCCTTCTATCGCTCTCTTACCCTAACCCTAACCTAAACCTATTTCTAATTGTAACTCAAAAACCAGGTCTTAATTCTCAAACAGCCCTTTGTGAGGACCAGTCAAAATGTCCTCACATCCATAGAGACATGCACACACACACACAAGGTTGGGCAATATTAGCATGCTAGGGGTTCTGATGCTAAATACTGGGGAAGACGCACCTGAAATAAAGTTGACATAAATAAAATGGGTAACAGTTCACTTTAAACTCCCACTACAGCTTTTATAGGTAGTATATAAAGATTTAATGAATGGTTTATAACATAACATAGTTACATAAGTGTTTATGAATGTATTTGTAAAGCACTATCATTTCTCCATTGGGCACTCTTGTATGGAGACTTGTGTAAAGGGATAATGAATGAGATTCTAGTAAAACACAGTTGTAATAATATACAGTGTATCTTCATAGTTGAAGTTATAATTATTGACAATGTGTATGTGTTTGAGCATTGCTTAGCGGTGCTAACATGTAGCCTAGCAGAAATAAATGACCCCCTTGTAAGTTCGTGAAGGGGTTCGTGTCATTACAATGACTGCAATTCCAAACCGGTGTCGGCAGCATCCATGAATGTTTGATTGTGAGAGGTTATTTCTCTAAACGGGTTTGTTAATGCTAACTTTAGAAAGCGAGGCCCTGAATATAGAGTACAGAGTCAACGCCTGAGCATCAGCAGCCGTTAGCCGTTAGCGTCAGTTGTAACCGTCACCCACATGGATCGTTTCCGGGGAGTGTGAGCTGCTGTGCAGCCCTGGTGTTCTTGAACAGACCTCTCATTTTCAGTCCCGGGCAATTTTTTTTTTTTACTATTTCTATTCACACAGCACTACGAGTTCCTTAACTGTTTCTCTATTCCAGTAACTAACACATGAATTTCATTCAGTGTGTGTTTTCGTAGCTGAACATATATGTATAAAGAGATCGTCTTTTGTTTTAGTTGCTGTTCACACTGTTAGCTGATCTAGTCTGTGTCTCGAGGGGCAGAGACTGGAAAGGAGAGGGATGTCGTGCGGGTAAGTGAGGGTAACAAAAATATTCCAGGATGTTAACGTTCCCCTATTTGAGAAAAACTGTGTGTTTGTGCTATGCTCAGGATAGAAACGTCTCACGGCTGTAATAGTTAACAAGTAATCGTCGCTATAGCTGTAAATGAAGTGGTTGCTTTGCTTCTGTTGTGTATGAGAGTGTGAGTGAGACGTTTCCTCTTCCCCATGTCCGTTTAAAAGCCGTTGTTCTGTTGTGTCATGGTAGTGAACTGGAAAAGCTGGACCCGGCTGTTTTCCAGAAGCAGTTGCACAATCTGAAGTTTAGGTAGGCATTTCTGTATTGTCCCTATTGTGCTGTCAGCTAACTTTATTTATTCTAGTCACAAACATCGAAATGATCACAAACATCCCATTTTCACCGATTAAAATGTTGGGCCGGTTTGTTGCATTTGCGCACATGTGCCGCTAGAGTGGCGCTCTACTTACTCTACTGTCGGTCAACGTTTCCTCGAGCGTGTGCAAGGGACCTGCTAGCAAAGTTAATTAGCTTAAAGTTACAGCCAAGTTGGAATGTAAGTTATAGTTTGTCACGCGTTTTGGGCAGATAGACCGCAGCAATTTTGTTTTGAGAGTTTCACACAGTTTTGTTCAGAGATACAGCTTAACGTTACATATTCATGTCCAGCTGCTAGTTTGGTTTGCAGCAGCTAATGTTAGCTGCTAAGCTACCTCAGCTTTTCTGTGGGAAGTTAGCTCGCTTGCACATCATGCAAGTTTGTTGATGAGGTTTCGGGTCACGGAAGTTACATGAATACGTAATTTTATGCGTCTTAATTGTTTATAAAGTAGTTGTGGTAACTTTGTTCCTCTTGGGTTCAGTAGTTATCAACACATCCAAGTTACCTCTTAAACTAAATTTCAGAGAAAATTTCAAAGACAGACATACAATAAGAGAGAAAAAGTGGACCCTAAAACGTCTTGTTTATCGTGTTTATTCTGTTAATGTTTCAGCTTTTTCTAGACATGAGATAGGCAAAGCATTTTGACCACAAACCACTGCAGATTTTCTTTAGCTGTGTACAGTACATGTCCTTTCAACATAGTGAAAGAAGGCAATGGGATTTAGGCATCATAAGGACAGTTGAAGGTCTGACAGCAACATCTTGCTATTGAATTTATATTTCAGAGAACAGATTTATCTGCCAGTATTTGTTTACCTCCTTCTGAGTATCTCTGTCTAGTGTCCTGTGTCGTTGTTTTACCATAGATGTTGTTGCTGACTTGCAGGTGGCTTGAAATGCTAGTTGTGGTATTGTAGAATGTACTATAGAGAGTAACTTTTAACAGACATTAGCCAAAAGTGGCACTCCAATACTTTTTTTTTTAAAATCTTGGGATCACTCTAAATGGGACATTTAACACTAGTGTGAAGTCTACTGGAAGTGATGTGTTTGCTTTTGTTTTAATGTAATAGTCTAACTTGAGGCTAAAATGACACTTCAAAAACTGAAGAGCACCATTCTCAGGTCCATATCAACCATATGTTCATATCAAAGTACATTGTTGACATTGTGCTCTGTATCTTTACACACAGTCTCTATAAGTTTTATATCCAGTAATATGTTTGTTTTGATTATTGGTCAACTCTGTGTTTGCAGAATGGAAGAAGAGGGAGATAGTAATCTGTGCATAGACACTGATTCAGACACAGCAGAGAAGAAGGATGGTACCAAGTGTAAAGTCAAATGGACTCAGGAAGAGGTGAGTGAAGAGAGACCTATAAACCATCTTGTTAAAAGTAGCAAACTATGAATTCAATAAAAACTACATGGCTAACTTACAGTTATTGTAATGTGACTTAACTCTGTGATTTACCCATGTTGTTGTAATGGGTTCATGATAACCTGTACCTGTCGGCTGCTAGTAAAACTCATATTATACAGTGTCTGAACTGATTCTGTCTTGTGCTCAGGATGAAAATCTCAAAATCCTGGTCAGCAACTTTGGGAAAAAAGATTGGAAAACTATCGCCAGTTTTTTACCTGTAAGTATTCAGCAGAAACAAAATCAGTTGAGAAAGAGAATAAGAATGAATCATAATGAAGCAAAGGGAAGTTTATTTTTTAAAAAAAAAGAAAAAAAAAAGAAATCCAGAGGACTTGCAGTTGTGTGTCTGTCATGATGTTAAACTTAAGAGATGTAAACATCTTAATGTTACCAATTGCTCCATGTTTAATTATTTTAGTCTTGAATAATGCAACGACTTGTCCAAACATTTTAAAAAGAAGAGTTTATTTCCTGTTGCGGTGACAGGGGCGGACAGAATTACAGTGTATGCACCGCTGGATAAAACACCTGGACCCTGATTTAGTCAAAGGCTACTGGTCCAAAGAGGAAGATGAAAAGGTGGAAAAATTACACAGAAAATCTGATGCAGACTTCCTTTAAACATAGTTTTTAGTTAATATGTTCCTGTCTCACTTTGTACATCTGTTTTTGTATATGTATTTACTTTGGACAGATAATAGAGCTGGTGGGCATATATGGCACCAAACACTGGACTTTGATTGCCAGGCACTTAAAAGGACGGGTGGGGAAACAGTGTCGTGAGCGCTGGCACAACCACCTTGACCCACTGGTCAAAAAGAGCTCCTGGACCAACGAGGAGGACCTCATTATCTACAAAGCCCACTCCATTCTGGGAAACCGGTGGGCTGAGATCGCCAAGCTACTCCCTGGAAGGTGAGTTGTTAGTGGTGATTGATTTGCTGAAATTTAACAAGGTGGATGATGAGCAGTCACTTGCATTTTTTGTTTTTGCTCTTAAAATAACTCTGTTTTACCCAGGGGTGACACAGAGACTTTAATGTACATCTTTAATTCTTCTTGAAGGACAGACAACTCTGTGAAGAATCACTGGAACGCCACCATCAAACGTAAAGCGGAGTTGGGCTTGTACAAAGACGAAGCTGACAGCATTTCCCTTGACATTCAACAGTTTGTGGAAGGAGAGGTACAGTACTGAGTTGAATGCAGCACATATTGTATATGGCTCTTTCAGTTGATTATGCACCTTATTAGGAACACCTCTACACATGCCAAGTTGTACAGTTATCCAGTCAGCCAATCATGTGGCAGCAACGCAGTGGATAAAATCATGCTGATAAAAGTCAGGAGCAGATCAAACATCAGAGTGGGAAAAAAATTGATCTCACTGACTCAGACTGTGGCTTGTTGTTTGTGCCAGATAGGCCAGTTTGAATATTTCTGAAACCGCTGATCTCCTGGGATTTTCACACACAGCAGTCTCCAGAGTTTACTCAGAATGGTGCAAAAAACTAAAAATATCCAGTGAGCAGCAGATCTGCAGATGGAAACATCATATTGATGAGACAGTTCAGAGGAAAATGGCCAGACTGATTGGAGCTGACAGAAAGGTGACATTATCTCAGATAACCTGTCTTTACAACTGTGATAAGGAGAAAAGTGTCTCAGAATGAACAACACATTGAACCTTGAAACAGATGAGCTACAACAGCAGAGGACAGCGTCAAGATTCACTCCCGTCACCCAAGGACAGAAATCTGTGGCTGCAGTGGGCACAGGCTCAAAACTGGACAGTTAAAGACTAGGAAAATGTAGACTGGGCTCATAAATCTTGATGAGGCAGCAGGGGGAAGGGTCAGACTTTGGTGTCAGCAGTGTGAATCCACAGACCCAACCTGCCTTGTGTCAACAGGACAGGCTGCCGCTGGTGGTAAAATGGGATGTCTTTTTGGCACCTTAATATCGATCAATCATGGTTTGAATGCCACAGCAATTTACAAATCTTCTAATGGCTGCTTCCAGCATGATAATGCACCATGTCACAAAGCAGAGATTGCCACTGGTTTCATGAATACGACAGTGAGTTCAGTGGCCTCCCCATCACCATATCTGAATCCAATAAATGCCTTTACAGTGTGGTAGAACAGGAGAGGCAGCATTAATGTGCAGCTGACAATTCTGCACATATTGTGTAAATCCATATCATGAAGAATTTAGGCTGGTTTAGAACAAAACAAGACACTACTCAGTATTAGTGTTGTGTCCCCAATAAAGTGCCTAGTGTATTACACTGCTTGCTACATATTAAAAACCCATACGGTTATATCATTATCAGTATATTGATCATTTTGTGCCTTGCTGATCAGACCATGTATTGGGGAAAAAAGTACAACTTCTGGTGTTATTTATAATAAATTGCAGCACAAACACTATTCTGGATTAATATATCTTGTGTTACAGGTGGACTTCAAGTGTGATGTTGTGTTGGACGCTGAACCAGTAATTCCTCTAGTGGTAAGCTTTCTGTTGATGAATTCTTTCAACATTCTTTAAAACTTTTCCCTGTAAACTTTGAATTAAGAGGTGGTTTTTGATGCATGAATATCATAAAAACATATTTAAATGTTTTTACGTTTTCATCCCAAGATGTTCCCAGCTGACAGGCCTGGTTTCACCCTCCTACTCTTTGCTCTAGGTCAGACCAGAGAAAAACAAGAAACAGAAGGAGTATCAGAAAGCCAAACAAAAGACACCCATTCCACCTCCACAGACTCTGGCATCAAAGAGAGAGTTCTCCTCTCCCAGTCCCTCTTTGCCCCCCAGTTCAAGTTCCAGTCCCAGCTCCAGCTCAGGTGCTCCACCAACAGCCGCACCAGTGGACCAGAAAAAGTTTGCTGATGCGGCACTGAGGATGATCGCTGAAGACATGCTGCCACTCAGGTGACTTTTAGTGCTAGTGGCTGTTAATTTGTTCTTGTGTGTTCCTGAAGCAGAAAGGCTAGCTGTCTTGGCTGTATGTCTACCACATGCTAAGATTAATATTCAGTCGCCAGTCTAGACACTCACATACCACATTAGAAAATGTACAATGCCAATGAATCTTTGTTCTCTACAGTTTCGTTGAAGGCACAGGCTTCAGGTCTTTCATGAGTACCGTCAACCCTGAATACAACAAGCTGTCCCAGCGTGCCATTGGCCTGCAGCTCTACGACGATGTGGAGAGAACCATCAAGCCTCAGCTCATCCGGGACCTTAAAGCCTGCCTTGCCAGAACCAAAGATGGTGAGAGGGCCATTCATGCCACATTTGATCTCTGGGCTGGGGATCAATCCCGAACAGTAGAAGAGCCCATCGTGGTCGTGCAGCTCCACTTTGTCAGTGACTCCTGGCAGATCCGCCGTCCCATTGTGGCTTTCCGTCACCTCAGCCACAAAAACCTCAATGCCGCTGTGGCCAGAGAGCTTGAAGGTGTGCTGCTGAGCTACGGCATATTTCCTCGCAGCATCGGCTACGTCCTCGTCAACCATGCCAAGGAAACCCTGGCTGGGAACAACTTGTTCTGCGATTACAAGATCATGTGTTCATCCAACAGGGGAGAACCAGATGGAGACGAGATGGTGTCATTCTTGTCAGACCAGATGCCAGAAACGGAGTCCCCCTTTTCAGAACTGCAGATTGGCACCAGAACCATCTGTGTGGCCAAAACGCTGCAGCTGGTGATCAAGGAGGCGCTGAAGAATTCCAGGGTAGTGGAAAACCTGCTCTCACAGGTCCACAACGTTGTGGCTTTCTTTCGGAGCAGCGCCTACTGGAGTGAGGTAGGAGAAACAAACAAATGAAACATAATTTTCAACTTTATTACTCTGGATTATATTCTTCTTGAAAAGGCACAAAACACAGGTCAGCGTGCCTGTCTCAGATTTATAGATTTTACAATCGAAGAAGAGGCAGCAGTGGCAGGGTGTCTGGTTGTAATTGACTTTTTATGTCCTGAAACAACAAAGTTTGGTCATGTTTCATGAGGAAATCTCTAGTCAATCTTGCACATGACCTGAGAGAGATCATGTGCCAGCTTGATTTGACTTCACTTTCTTTGTTGTGTGGGGACATATAATTAATTCTTCTTTACTTATTCAGTCTTTAGAAATACAACATGTATATTCCAAGACAAGATGAACCAGGAGTCCTGTAGTTTTTAATGTAAAAATGTTTTATCTTTGTTGAGATTGTTACAGCTGTATATTGAAGTAAGTGGTATTTTTGTAGGTTTGTTGTACCAAATACCTTGTTATGAGTCATTTAGTACTGATGAGGCTTAGTTTTGGGCTGATGCATTTATTTACAGCAACAGAGATTCAGAGAGCTCAGATATTTCTTTCCTGAAATGTTTTAGCATCACCATTTTGTGTCTTTTTTTCCCTGTAGGTTCTGTTGAAGGAATGCAACGTGTCGTTGTGCCCTTCTTCCAGTAATTGTCGCTGGAACTCCATGATGCTGTCTTTGCGCCGTATGGTGCAGGAGTCTGCCTGGAGCTCCATCATGACGCTCCTTGCCCAGGCTCGCATAGAGGCTAACGACACAGCCAGTGCCCCACCTCTCGTCATGGTAAAGAGGGACCAAGTGATTGACATCCTGAGTCTCCTTGAGCCCTTTGAGGAGGCCTTGCAGGTAAATGAGAATGTTAATGAGAAGAAGAAAAAAAAAAAAAAATTAATTAACTTAATATTTTATATTTTCACCTTTTTGGACAAAATTATCTTGGTTTTCTTGTGTAACCCATGTTTGACTTATTTGTGGCCCTTAATTAAGTAATCTGCTTAAGGAAAAAATTTGAATGTCACTCTTAGTAACTGATGTTTAAATAAAAATTATCTTTAATATTCAAGCATTTTTGCCATTGTTAGCCTAAAATAGCATTGTGCTACATCTTCTTACACAGAACTTATACCTACATTATTTGAGTTTTCCACTTTGATTTACTTTAACAAAACACATTAAAATAAATCCAATAATGTTGAATCACTTGTGTCTTAATTTGTCAGTTGTCCACTGAGCCTTGTTTCAAGAATTAGACACATCTTTTCTTTGCAAACCACTTGAAAGTACTACATACATGTATGGAAATAAAGTATTTGTAGTATGGGTACTGTTTGTGGAGGATTATGTCAGAAAATGTTCCTTTTTGCCTCTTCTAACCCAGGTCCTGCAAGGAAATGGTGTGACCATCTCATTCATCATACCCTCCCTCATTGGCCTTGATAAGACCTTGGAGAGCCGTGCAACCAACTATACCCACTTCAACAAGGCCCTGCGCACAGGCCTCTACACATACTTCCAATCCTTGATTCATCAGAAGGACATGATACTAGCTGCTGTGCTTGACCCCAGGATCAAAATGCAGGTACTGAACTAGGACTGAAGCCTGGCTGTTCTCCGTAGAGCTGATGAAATGAAATTCATTTTATACCTATTTTATAATAATTTCTGCAAACCATTGTGTATATATTGAACTCTGTGTTTATATGGAGTATTTCAAAGAAAAACTACAGTGATACCTACATTGTGAATCAGAATTCTGACCCTGTCTTGAAATTTTTTTCCAGCCATTCTCTGATGCCAAACTGGAGGACCAGACAGGTTTCCTAACTCCTCCATCAAAGTATGAGGCTCGAACCATTGTGGAAGCTGCATTAGAAAGCACGAAGGCCTCGGAATCTCCCTCTCTGGAAGCAGAGAAAGACCAGACAAATGAGGTGAAAAAGGAACAGGATGGCAAAGAGGAGAGCCAAGCCGACACGCTAATGGAGGCATCTGGTGCCAGCTCAGATGAAAACTGTGACGGAATCAGCGGAAATGACCTCAAGCGCAAATCCATCTTCAACTTCCTCCAGCCGCCTGCAAAGTCCATGAAGATGTCAGAGCTTGATGTGTACCTGTCTGAACCACTGTGGGAAAGCAGCTCCAGCGTGCCGTACTGGAGATCTGCCACTCGGTTCCCCGAGCTCCAGGGCATTGCCAGGAAGCTGCTGGCAATACCGGCCACCACAGGGGGCTTTGACCGGCTCTGTCCAATGGCAGCATGTATTGTAAGAGCCAAGAGGAACCGCCTGCCACCTCACACCACAGAGAGACTGCTTCTATACAAAAACTCTTTGAAGACAAAGACTGTTAAAAAGCACAGCGGGGTCACTAAACACTGATGGGTCAAGTCACAACCGGGTGTGGTTATTTTGTCCTCCACCAAAAGGACCTCCACACCTGCTTTTCCATACTTATCACACTGCATTAAACAGACCATCCCACTCAATTAAATTTCCTCAAACATTTAACTAAATGAATTTAAGCATCATTTCAATCTAACAGTATAAGGCAACAGCGGCAAACTACATTAAAAGTGTATAGAACATGAGATCAGTCTACTCAGAATATCTCTAAGAAAATAACATACAATGGCAACCAGTGACCTGCCATCAGAGCCTATAGTGTCATTTCTCTGACTGCAAGTGCTCCAAGTGAAAGGCAGCTTCTCTTTGCCTTTCACATAAACAGCATGTAATGAAGACTTGTAAAAATGTAATCCCCAGCTTGCATTATGATGCCTTTAGAACATGCAGGCCAGAGGAGTGAACAGGAATCTGTATTTTGTATTCAGTTCAAACTAAAATGAGTTCCTCTGAAGATCTTGAGCTGTCACTGCTGTCTCACAGATAAAGGCGGAAGGAGGAATGTGATCAGACGCCTTTTGTGTAGAGTCTGACATTTTCTCCCCACTGCTGGTATTAAAAAAAGACACTGTGGCAGACAGCAAGGCATAAATCTCCCTTAATGCCATGAAGACAATTTTAAAGATGCTTCAATCAGATCAGAATAAAAGGGCTTTATCATTAGCCTCTGTTTCTCTTGATGCAGGAATGTGATGTTTATTTCTGTTTTCTTTGGGAGATAAAACAGAGTGTGTGCATGACTAATCACATCCTTAAGCAAAAAAGTGATGAGCCCCCCGCCCCCCCGCGTTCACTCATTGTAAATTATTTTTGTATGCAGTGCCCCAAGTGCAGATGGACTATATGTTTGGTTACTTGGCAGTAAACTGAATGAGACTGCTCTTTCTGCTTTTTTGTAAAAGCCATGTTTATTTTACTAGTCTTTTACAATTTGTGTATATTTTTCTTTGTTTATTGGTCAGTGATGCATTAGAGGTGCACCAATGAATTTTTTTTTTTTTCTCAAGAGCCTTGACGAGTCATCAACTGTTTGTGCTCTTAAATTAGTTGTAATCTCTGATGGGAGTTGATGGGAAAGGTCATTCTACATGTTAGTTTGACTGTAATAGACAGGTAGTCTTTTAAACAAACTAAAGTTCACATTGAATAACAGCTGACTGATTTTATTGCAGTGCTAATTGATCATATTATGCTGATAAACACCAGTGTGAAATTGAGACCTCTTGTGTCTCCACTTGAAAATATGGACATGGAGAATGTACTTGTATGAAAGAATAAAGATATTTTTCTCTATATTTTCTATGGATCACAATGCTCAAGTTCATTTATGTGTTTTATGTCACTCTTAATACAAGTTAAAGAGTTTCACAAAAATACACACCGATTTATTTTAAAACCAAAAAACCTTAGCCACCTAAGAAGGTTCTTGTTTCCCTAGTAACAGTCTGTGACATCTGCAGACCAGCGGCAGCAGTGGTACATCTCGTATCAACACTATTGCCATCACTATTTACACAGTTTTCACCTGTTTTAGATTTTCTGATAAATATTTCTCTTTTTTGCACCTTACACCGTGTATGTTTATCTTTTCTGAGACTGAATGGTTTGTCACAGTTGCCCATGTTCTTTGGTTAGAAAAAAGCTCTTTATTCACCCAGAATTCATGAACTTAATACCTTTGTTAAGCTGATAAATCTGAAGTCTGTCTTTAGCTAGGTCTAAGCCAAAGTCAGAGTTTGTCTTTGTGAGACCGGTCGCACATTAAAAAGATTAGAAAGAATAAAATCCAACACATATAAAAAATAAAATCAAGATGACTTCGGGAAACCAAAGCCTTATGAGACCGTTAATTTTTGCACGAATGATTAGAAACCAACTTTAACCTTGCTGGGATGTAAACATGTTTATAAAATGTGTTTAGGGAGAGCTGGGCTATCGTCTTTCAGCGATTGGCTGCACGGACCAATACGTCAGACAAAAACAGTGCGTCAGTTTGTACTTCCGGAGTGATGACCCCTCTTCTGCCATGTGCATGGAAGAAAAGTAACCATGAAGAAGCTTTTATAAAACCTAAATGAGAGAAGAAAAACCACTGTTTGTCCCCTGATCAGCGCCAGAGAGAGAAGGAGGCTTCGGCAGGAATAAGTGAGGCGGACTGTCACGAGTGAAACACCAGTAACTAGCTAAAAAAAAGTAACAAGTAACTCTGGATTCTTAGCTAGTTTGAGGTTCGTTGTCGCCATGGCTCTGTACTTGAAAGCCGCGGAGATCTTGGAGAAAGCCGAGAGGAAGCAGGGCGCTTTGAAAACTCTGGTTTACGACAGTAAGTTTGGCAACATCAAACAGTTGTTCGCTCTGGTTTGTGAGACCCAGAAGTTTAGCCCCATCCTGCAGGAGCTCATCGAGTCCACCAAGCTGCTCAAACAGACCAAGCTGAGGTTGCACCTGGCCATGGTGCTGGTGTACGACCTGCTGATGGGCCAGGGGCTGAAGTGCGGCGGCTCCTGGAAGGTCACGATGATGAAGCATCGCTCCAGGCTGCAGGCGGAGCTGGCCCGCATGAAAGTAAAGCAGAAGGTCAGCAAGAATGAAGACCTCCTCCCTGCCAGCGTCCAGCGGCCCGCCGGGGACCACCTGCCCAGGTATGTGCGTGTGAACACCCTGAAGACCACCGTGGAGGACGCTGTGGACTACCTGAAGAGGGATGGCTTCTCCTATCAGGGACAGGCCTCTAGGCTGGACGACTTAACCCTGAAGGGGAAAGAGTTTGTGAGGGACCTGCACCTGCCGGAGCTGCTGGTCTTCTCTCCTAAAACGGACTTCCATGACCACTTCCTGTACAAGGCCGGCCACATCATTCTGCAGGACAAAGCCAGCTGTCTCCCCGCCTATTTCCTCAACCCCCCACCTGGCAGCCGTGTCATTGATGCCTGCGCTGCCCCCGGCAACAAAACCAGCCACCTGGCAGCTCTCATGAAGAACAAGGGCAAGCTGTTTGCCTTTGATTTGGATGCCAAGCGTCTGACCACCATGTCGACTCTCCTGCTCCGAGCTGGGGTCACCTGTCAGCAGCTGGCCAACCAGGACTTCCTGAAGGTGGACCCTGACAGCGCGCAGTACAGAGATGTTGAATACATCCTGCTGGATCCCTCCTGCAGTGGATCAGGTAAAGTAACCAGATATCCCTCTGTGTGCATGATCCATGTTTCTGATCACTTGCCTGCTGTCTTTATAAGTGTACCTCTGATTGTTTGACAGGCCTGAGAATCTATGGAACCTCTGACTGTAGCTTCATAGTCACATAATCCATACATCTTTCAATCAAGTAAGATCACAACCCATCTTGAGCAGATAGACAATTTATATAAACTGCTCACCACTGCATCACACTCTGAGTCCAGCACTCCAGCCGGGGTCACTGGGTCAGAGTCAGGTGTCGTGTAGCTTGCACAGATTTGTTCTGCAGCATCACAGCAGCTGAGCAGTGCCACCAAACCTAACTCCATGTCATTATCAGTGGTAGAAAATAACTAAGCAGATTTAGTCAAGTGTGGATTAGTGAAGTGTGTGTACCTCAGACATTTTATATTATTTCTACTCGACCACAGATGGAATATTTTGCTCTTTACCTGACTACATTGATTTGACAGCAGATTAATCCAGTGGTTTTGGACATTTTTGGCTCTGAGACCCCTTACAGAAAAACAGTATCTAATAATGGCCTCTTCTCACATATCAGTATGTGTTTGAGGCCCAAAGATAAAAATGATCCCATATTTTATTAAAAAAAGGCAAATATTAGAAAACAGTCCAAAAGATAAACACAGATTTATGTTTCAGGGTGTTGTTTTTTCTTCTCTCCTCTCCCATCATTCATCTCATGACCCCCCTCAGATTTATCTTGTGAACCTTTTGAGTGGCCTGGCCTTTAATTGAGACAACACAGTCTGACTGTAAATAAAACAGAAATAAAAAGAGCTCCACTTTGACCAGCTACAACAATAAAATGCTGTGCACACTGATAAATCAATACTGATAATCTATTAATGTCACTTACAACTAAACATTAGCCACACTTGATACTTTATATTTGGTGATTATACTTATTTCCTTTTACTGAATTATGATTTTGAATGCAGGACTTTTTGTACATTGTATTGTTGGTACTTTAGATCTGGTTATTGCTGTATAAATGATTTCCATGCACAGTAAACCACTGTGGTAAGTCAGAGCTTTAAAAAGGCTCAGAGAGAATCAAACAGCTCAAAGCCAGGAGCATCAATGTGTGCCAGAATTAGATCATCTATTGCAGCTTCTGATGCTCAGAAAATGCTGAACGTGCAGAGGAAAAGACAAACATACAGATGTGTATGAGCAACATGTTTTTTTTAGCTTTGTCTCAGCAGCTCTTGGTCTGTGATCAGAAAAATGTTTACATGTCACAGATTGACTCCTTTCTCATATTCATGTTAACTGTTAGCAGAATATGCCGTAGCTCTTTATCTGCATTTCAGAACCAAGATTCTTCAATATCATTTCTGTAATCTGTGTGTGGGGTCCAGGTATGGTGTGTCTCCGGGACGACACCTCTGCTGACCAGGAGAAGGATCGGGCTCGTCTGGCTTCCTTGGCCTCCTTCCAGCTAAAGTGCCTGAACCACGGCCTCAGGTTCCCCAGCCTGAAACGCCTGGTCTACTCCACCTGCTCCATCCACAGCCAGGAGAACGAGGAAGTCGTAACGGCCTGTCTGCAGCAGAACCCTGGCTTCAGGTAGCAACAGTCCACTTGCACTTGTAGTTTTTAGCATTTTCTTTTCCAGCATTTCTCTTATATATTGACTGTCTAGGACTAGGTCATGTGACTCAGAGTATTTGCATCCTTCCTTCAATTTGAATTTGGTCTGTTTTCAAGAGAAATTGTTTGTAACCACACAGACACTGGATTTCTCAATTTTTGGGTCGAATCGAGGCTCCACATGTTTGTCGCTTGATGTGAAAATTATACTGATACTGTATATTCATATTTATTAGATAAATAAATTAGACTGGAATAATTATTTCTATTATGTATTTGGTGGTCCCTCAATGCTTTTAATGAACAGAAGTAAACTTGCAGGACAGTTTCACTGTTGTCATGAGAATCTTGTAGAAATCTCTCAATAATGTTGAAAAGGAAAAAAAAACGGCAACAATGAAACCTCTGCTTTGCCTGTTGGTCAGTCAGGAGATGTTGTATGTTGGCCTGTTTTTAGCCTTTTAGTACATTTCTGATAGTTGCCAGTCAGAGTCACCCACTGCCTGTATGATGGTTTCCCCTGTACAGATTACAGAGAAACTTCAGTCATCGTAGTTGTTGGAAAAAACTACAACGTATTTTTTCAGCTCAGTGTTTCTTAAGGTGCTGGTATCACTCAAACTATTACTTCTCCTCCAGGTTGGTTCCCCTGCTGGCTCAGTGGCCTGAACGAGGCCTTGAACCGCTCACTCAGTGTCTGCGCGCCAGCACCGCCAAGACCCGCACACATGGTTTCTTTGTGGCTCTGCTGGAGAAACACAGTGAGGCTGGGAGCACGAAGCAGGGACAACCTGGCCAGATGAGGTCAGTACTGGAGTGTTATGTAAAGTTATTGATATAGAGTAAAATAATCTCAGAAATTTTTGTTGTTATTTATTTTTGGTGTATGATTCCTACTTGTACCTCAGTCATCATGTTGTCATAATAAATATAGACTGTAAAGAAGGTTGTCTTTCGCTGTCTGCTCTGTCACAGTGACCCTGAGACCATCGCTCTTGCTCCACCTGCCTGTGAGAAGACACCTGAAGCTTCAGAGATGGAGGACAAACCGACGCCTGCTGCAGACGAGGTGAACAGCAGACAGACTGACACTACACCAGGCAAGAAGAAGAGGAGGAAGAGGAAGAAGAAGGCAGCAACAGCAGAGTGATAAGAAAGTAAAAATTGGACTTTGACATGATGTTGTGTCTATTGTTTTAAAGAAGAGACATGTGGACTAATTAACTGAAAAGTAAAGATTATTTTTGTCTTGTATCCCGTCTCTGTGCCTCATTATTGTTACTCTGCGGAGCTGTTTTCTCCTCTTACATTTATTCCGTAATGAGGTTCAGGTGTAGTGACAGGTGTTCACCAGTAGGGGGCAGTTAACCAGCATCCAACCTTCTGAAGAAGGCGCTTACTTCCGGCCAAACAGAGACTCCCATTGGTCGAAACCCTCATGGCTTTTGTAACCGTACGAAAATGTTTTGTAACTGTTGAACAATGTTTTATAGCTACGTTGTTTCGTCAAGTCACAGTTTGGGTCCGCGGGTGTTTACTCAAGCACAACTTGTAGCAAACGTAAAGTAAGTAACCTTTTTGATTTCGCTGATTTTAACCTTTATACTACATACAGGAAAATATGAACTCTGCTCTTCTCTGTGTATTTACCTTTTATGTACCATGGAAGAAAGATAGTTAACATGTAGCTGTGTTCAGACCTTCAGGTCGCCTCCTGCAGCTTGCTCCCCGGCTCTGGCAGCGACATGTCCCCGGTGCCCAAAGTGAGACTGTCCGGAGGTCTGGAGATCTGCCGGGTCCTGAACGGGATGTGGCAGGTGTCCGGGGCGCACGGAGCGGTGGACAAAGCCAGAGCAGGTAATACATGAACCCAGACATCATGGAAACATTACGGACAAATTGCAGACATTTTGTTTTTTGGGGGAATTCTGTGGATATCACAGGTGGAGCACTAGTTTCTCACAGAAAACATGTTTTGTAGACTTTTTCAGTCATACTTTATCAGATGTACCAAGTATTTACCAGGTGAGATTTTATAGTCGTGTCAAACCCTGTGTATAGACTGAGTCAGTAGCTGCTTTGTAGTGAAAAGGGACAGAGCTTTAAAAAGAGTCAGATACTCTAACCTCAGTTGCCACTGTATAAGGGTTTTGCGGTAAAGCCTGAAAATATTTGACCGAGGAAAATATCTTAACATGCAAAGCAGATGTTATACATATATTACATGTTAGTGGTACTATATTGTGACTTCATCTTACCTGCACTGTTTGTACCTACTCTAACTACACGTTACATTGCCTGACTGTGCTATTTTCACTTGTCTCTCCAGTTGAGGCCATGCAGGCCTACGTAGACGCTGGTCTGACCACATTTGATATGGCAGATATTTATGGGCCTGCAGAGGAAATATTTGGACAGTTCAACAGCCAGGTACACACACTCACACTCACTCACACTGTATGAATAAGTGTGATTGAATAAGCACTTACTTCACTTACACATGCACACAGTTTCACCTGCTGTTTGGTCCGTTTCCATCATCTCACTACATGATATAAGATACCAGTGTAGGATTAACTCTACTCCCTGGGTGGAAAAAAAACACTAACTATTGTGAGTAAGAATCCTTATAAATTCTAATGAATAAATACTTACGGAAAATATTTCTGAATGAAGTGTAACGTTGCACATTTTAGTGTAACTAGCCTGCTATCTGTAGAGACAACTGTCATATAACAGTGAGGGCGTGGTGACGCTACATCTTGCCTGACTCTGTGGCCTGAAACACAAGGGGGAGCTGACACACTGTGGTAGATTGAAGTTACTGCTCCACAGTGTTTGTGTGTGTGACATGTACAAGGAAGAGACAGAATGAATGTAAGAAACAAAGATCGAGAACAAGAAACAGCAAATAATCTGTGTGAATTACACAATGAAGATACAAATAAATCCAGCTGCAGTGTGTTATTTTACCCTGCAAAACATTTATTTTGCTTGTAAATACTTTTTACAGGAGTCCCAGGATTTCTTTTGACAATAATGCTAAAATGAAAAGGGCGAGGGGAAACAATGAAATTGCCAAAGTATTTAAATAAATGAAAAATTTTAAAGGAATTTCCCGAACTTTAATTTTTCAAAATTTCTTGTAAATGGTTAAGTAAACTGAATATATCAGGAACATACCATACTACTGTACTTTTGGGTAAAACAGTTATAAAACATACTCGGATATTCCTACCTCAGTTCTGCCCAACCATTGATTTTCACTCCAGCTGTTAGTGTCTGTGTTTACCACAGAGCTGCTGATAGTCAACACACACACTCAAAGATACACTCACACACTCTACACATGCGTGTGCACACACACACACACAAACAAGCATTCAGATACGCATGAGAAGTAGCAAATGCTTTCTCTGCTTTTCTCATACACACACACACACACACACACACAGACAAAGGTCCCGGTGTGCCTCAGATCAGAGTTTTTGTGGCTGATGTGATGTGACAGTCTAATGGTATCGACCACGGTCTCACCCGTTCACCTGGAATAACGTGCAGAGAAACAAACAGCTCTTCTCTCATCCAACCAGCTTTTCTTTCTGCCGTTACACATGCTCTCTAAGCTCTTTCTCATTACTACAATAAACTAATCAACACACACACTTAACCTGCACACCTTTTTAGACAATTTACATCACAGTATTTTGGATGCAATACATAAATGTAAAATAAACTTTGTGCATTATTTTATAATTTGCAGGATATTAGTCACAATATTAATAATTTTGAATAATTTAAGTGCAAGTTGCAGAAACAAGACATAGCGCAATTCAGATGTTTGTTCAGCTGTCATTTGTAATTTCTATACTATTTTTCTGATCTGTAGCTGAAGTCCAGATCCTCTGAGACTGCTGCTCCAGCTCTGCAGAGTCTGACCAAATATGTGCCAAGACCAGGACCAATGAACCGCAAGGTGAGCCTCTGACAAATGAGTTAAGACAAGCGACACTCACACTCAGTCTGCCATGTTGCTAACAGTGAGAATAGTTTTATCCACCAGAGAGCAGTGTGTGTCTTTATAAAGAACCAGGACATCACCTTACTAGTCTACTTAACAAAAGAATATTTTTGCTATTTCTATGTGTTGAGTCCAGACTTAAATGATTCTCTCCATGTCCTCTGTTTTCTGAGATCCAAGCACATTAAATAGTTCAAGTGTTTTTAAAAGGACCACAGGTGCTCAAGTGTTTCTGTGTGTGCAGGTGGTGGAGAAGGCACTGCAGCGCTCCATGGCCCGTATGCAGGTGGACAGTCTGGACTGTGTTCAGTTCCACTGGTGGGACTATGGAGACAAGAGATACTTGGACGCGCTGGGACACCTGTCTGATCTGCAGCAAGAGGGAGTCATACGTATGTACCGTGCAGTACACAATATGTAATGTCAACATGTTCAGATAACACTAACTAACTCAACACATGTGGACTCTTCACTGACCAGTTTATGTTTAATACAGTTATCATATACACATAGATACTGGCTTGTCACAGATACATCAGTGCTGGTACATATAGGGAGACTGCAATACTTTCATGTTTTATTGGCTGAATTATATGTACTATATATTTTAGTTGTGTGTTAAAGTTCTTTATTGACTGTGGAAATAGTTTCAAAATAGAACAATTGACAGTTTATTGTTGTCCTGTCCTGTGATCCAAGTTCTGTATTTTTATTCTGCGAGTCCCACCTGTTTCCTTCTTCTTCCCTCAGGTGAACTTGCCCTCACTAACTTTGACACACAGAGACTGGAGGAGATCACTAAAAGAGGCATCCGTATCTCCAGCAACCAGGTAACACTTCCCCCTTACATGTTTGTACCCTACTTCATCAGGCTCCTGATCTCCCTCTCCTCCTCTGATGAATCTGAAGTTTTTAATGTGGCTGTCTCTGTAGGTTCAGTACTCTGTGATTGACCAGCGACCTGCAGCGAAGATGGAGCAGTTCTGTCTGGCTAACGACATCAAGCTCCTCACTTACGGCACTTTGGGTGAGATTCAACAGAGAATGTAAATTATAGCTTTAGAAGTGGTATTACTCGCTCCAGAAGAGCAAATACAAAGAGGAGGGCATGTTTAATGATGTAAGCAGCATATTTACCCTCGTAGCGTAAAGATGTAAAATGGTGGGTTTCTAAGATGGAGTCAGTCAACATGACGACACATCCTCTCTTGCCTGCCCTCCCCCTCTGTCAGCTTTACTCCTTCTCTCTCCCTCTGTTTCTGCCTCCCATCTTCCTCCTGACCTCAACAGTCTCCATCCCTGCCCACCTTTTCCTCTCCCTTCTCCTGCCTCACCCACCCTCTCCATCCATTCCCTTTATTCCCTCCACCTCCTCCTCCCACTTCTCCTTTCACTCCATCCTGTACTCCTCCTCCTGCCTCCCTGACTCCATTATCTCTTTTGCCTGCCTCTCTCCTCCATCGCTCTAACCACCCCTTTTCTTCTGTCCTCCTCTCTCAGCTGGCGGTTTGCTCTCAGAGCGTTATCTGGGGAAGGCGGAGCCCAACTCTAGGGCGGAGCTCCACACCGCCTCCCTCTCTAAGTACAAAAACATGATCGACACTTGGGGCGGCTGGAACCTTTTCCAGGACCTCCTTGTCACCTTGGAGACCGTTGCCAAGAAATACGACTGCTCACTGGCCAGTGTGGCAACGCGTTTCGTGCTGGACCGCCCTGCGGTGGGCGGGGTCATTGTGGGCTGTCGGTTAGGCGTCGCAGGGGCGGGGCAGCACATCAGTGACAGTCTGCGTAGCTGCAGCCCTGACCTGAAGCTCACGGCGGAAGATCTCACCACCATCGAAGCAGTGACACGCCGCTCCAGGGACCTCATGGCGCTCATTGGGGACTGCGGGGATGAGTACAGGAGCTAAAAGGGGGAGAGGGGAGACTGAATGACTGACTGGATGTGACAGACGGGGTGAGGACAGAAGCGTAACATCTCCCACAGCACAATCACATAATGGAAAACAATAAAATGCAACTCCTGATGGAAATCAGATTTCTGCCACTTGATCTGTATCAGTTTTTGCTCACAAAGACTACCTGCTCCTCTGTGACAGATGATAAAGAACATTTGGCAAAAGCTTGTGAAAATTAGTTTTATCATAAATGTGTAGTTATATAAAAGACGCATTTAAACAAACTGAACACTTCTCTCCTACATTGCCCGCTTAGAGGGAGAAACTTCTCATTACAGTTAATAATCAGTGTTTACATGAAAAAGGTCTTGTATGTCTTCAATTCAGAGAAAGTTCAGTGTCTCAGTTGTCTAAGCTGTATTATAAATATATATATAACATAATGAGATATAGTGTCTGAATTATGGCACTCTATTTTTACTTGAATGTAATATTTCAGATGATTTTTTTTCTTGCAATGAACATTTTCAAAAAACACTTTAAAGGAATGTATATAAAAGTGAATAAAAACTTTTTTTCCACCATTTTTGCTGTGGCCCTAGCATTTTATTCATCTCACATTTATAAAGGAACATGTCACCCAAATCACAACAAAAAGTTTTCTCACCCACTCCTGTGGTATCCAGTCATGCAGAGCGTTCACACTAGACCGACCAGGACATTATTCCTAAAGAGAGATATTGCTGTTAAGTTTCACAAATTACATGCTTCCATATGTTGAGCATCAGAAATTCTCAGCATTGGTGCAGTACAGCTTCAAATATATACATACACATACATTTTATTTTATATGCGTATATATTCTGTAATTTAGGTGTACTGACCTTTTAAAATGATATCATGAAACAATGTACTGTACATTTATATTCCTTTGTGTCTGAGACACTGGCCATGTTAGTGTGTCTGTGTGTGCATTAGTCGGGGGGCAGGGGTTCAGTGAGGTGGAAGGAAGTGGGGAACCCTGTAGCACTGTCTGGCCCTACAAATGACGAGAAAGTGTGTAACACACATTCATACATACACACACAAAGATGTTACAGAGGTCAGAGTATAAAAATGAACTTATATGATAGAAATGTACAGCCTTGTGTAAAGGAGAGGGACTGTGACAGCCTGGATTGTGTGTGTGTTATGGATTGTGTGTCTGGTTTCGGCAAGGGTGCAGTGTAATTACTGTGTGTGTGTGTTTGTTATATACAGGCTGTCAGTAATTAATTCATCTGTGTGCGTGCTGGGGGCATGTTTTAATGTAGGGGGTTTTATGCATGTTATGTACAGTATGTGTGTTTTGAACGTGCTGAAGTAGCAGCAATTTAATTTGACAGGAGGTGTGTGAGCCGCTGCACATGTGCTCATATCTACTATAATGTGTGTGTTGTGTTGCCTGTGCATTAGTGAATAAGAATCCATATGACAGATTGACAGATACGCAGACAGATGCTTAGATGGAAAGAAACGCCCAGCCTGTCTACACTCCCAGCACCTACAGTACAGTGTGCGAACAGTGTGAACATACACATGTACACATGCACTGTATGTGCACACACACACACAATCTGTCAGTCCATTTTACTTTTCACCCTCACACACACCCACAGCTGACACACTCTGTCCAGCTCAAAGACCAGACAGACTCCTACTGCGCTATAGGACCAGGGTCAGAGGTTGTGCCAGATATCACATCCAATCTTCTGTGGTCCTTCTCACCAGCTGGAGTTCTGTCAGTACAGTGCACAAAGAGCTGTGAAGTACAGAAAGACAACAGAGTCAGGATTTTACTGTAATTCTGCATTTGGTTGTTCCACCTTAAATCTACACACATGAAAGGCTTAAATACAACTGTGCTTACCTTTGATTGAAGCTTATGTTCAGTGCCAGTGGATTTACCATCTGCATTAAATAAAGCTTTACACAAAATCACCTTTTATTGTTACAGATGTCTTAGATAAGCAACAATAAATAAATCCTGGCCAAAGCCCAAATCCTAAAAAAAACAATCCACCACACACGAGTACAAGTATAAACCATCAAATACTAACAGTTTTACAGTTACATATCACTGATGTATTTTGATTTCAGTATTCATATCTCAGAAATCACAGTGTTAGGGCTTAAGTTGACTACTTTTTTTCACACTTGGGAGTTACAACAGCAACTACTCTAAGTCTCTAATTAAATAAGAAAGCAAGACATCATAAAGTACAGTCAGACTGTCATTTCCTAATTTGTTTCACATCTAATTGTGAAAGGTTTTTAGCTTGTGTAGTAATCATTTAGGCAACATAACATGGTATCAGTTACAATTTCTTTTAATTATTGTACTAACAGGTCATAAATGTAACATAGAGTTCAGCCCTCTTTGGGAATTTATATTAATTTAATGAATTTAAAGCCCAGTCTGAGTAAAACCTGAATTAAAGTTAACATTTAAATGCCAGAGTAAACAGTTCAAACACCATACAGTACATCACACATATACTGTTCTTGGTGTCTCATATGTGCATGCTCACATACACATGCTGCAGTCTGTGAGTCTTTCAATGGGCTTTTCAATTATTAACACACATTAAATTTGCACACCACATGGCGGATGCGGCCTAGTATGATCCTTCAGACTTCAACCACTCACTAGTGCGCTTAAACCTGAGCTTAACCAACATCCTCACAGACTGCATAAGGTGGGGCTGAGCTCTACATGTAGAATATATATGTGTTATGTACATGCTTACGTAAGAGGACATAAAAATGTAAAGACCTCTGAGCCCTTTTCTGCTGACTGAGGTTGAACATAGACGGTTAGTAAACTTAAACATGTTGCTCATGTCAACTTGAAAGAACAGCAAATTCCTGCTCCTACAAATGAAACATTTAATTTATAAACAATAAAAAAGTGACCATCAGGAGAAATTGAGGGACTTGTTCTATAGAAAAATATATAAATAAATATAAAAATAATAGCAACCCTGCAGTCACACACACACACACACACACACACACACACACACACACACACACACCGATATGATGTTATTCTTAGATTGAGCCATTTGTGAGTATTAGCACGTTATCATCCCAACATCCATCCAACCATTATGTATACAGCTTATCATTGAGGGTGGCGGGGAGGCTGGAGCCAATCCCAGCTGACATAGGGCGAGAGGTAGGGTACACCCTGTACAGATCACCAGTGTATCACAGGGTTGACATATAGAGACAAACAACCTTTCACACCTGTGGTCAAATTTAGAGTCACCAGTTAACCTAACCTACAGGTCTGTGGAGTGTGGAGTACCCAGTGAGAACCCACGCAGACACAGGGAAAACATGCAAACTCCGTACAGAAAAGCCCAGGGTGAACGGGGTTCAAACCTAGAACCTTCTTGCTGTGAGGCAACAATAACCGCTGCACCACTGTGCTACCCAACATCCCAACATGTAGCATGTAGCTGTTTGCATATTATAATGTTAACATGCTGATTTGACATGCCAACTTTAATATTGGTTAGCATGAAATACTGCCATTAACCTTAGCGAGTCAGCATGTATACCTGCTAGCATACTAGAGGTTGACTGCGCTACATTCAGCAGATGATAGCATTGTAAACTAGCAGAGTTAACATGGAGACATGAATTTGGTCTCAAATTTTTCATTTTGATGTATTTCGTCATTTTGACCTGTTGGTGGTGTTGATGAAAACTCAGTGGAAATTATTACTAGAGATAAATATGGTGGATGTCATTGGCATCGCTATGCTTCTAGTTTGACTATAACAAAGAGGCCTATAGGCCAAAGTTTTAGCCATGGGCCAACCAAGAAGATATAATGAGATGTTGTAATGTCCTGCAAGAAAATAATAGATGTGGCAGAGACAGAAAATGTTGTTACTCAGCTGAGCGTATTAAAAATACGATCTCCAAGATGTGAGCTAAGAGCATTTTGATGTAAAATTAAGAAAACTGTCTTTTTTACAGGGTTTCAGGGTGACATTTGATCCTTGTTTCATGCCACCATAACCCAAAAGAAAAGACGTGAGACACAGGTATTGTGAAGAAACCATCCCTTTATTGGTGTGAAGCAGTCCCATCCAAGTCAGGGTCAAAAGGGTTAAAAACAGTCAGTGCTCAAACAGACCAAACCAGAGTTTCTCCACACCCTGCTGGCTCTAGTGGGGTGGGATTTACAAAGTCATACTGGGCGCAGACGTGGGAAACGCTGCGCTGAAGAAGTGAGAGGGGTTCCACAGAAATTATAAAAAGACTTCACTTTACTCCAAACCATGTTCACTGCTTTTACTCAAACACTACAGCAGTACCAGAACTTTCTCTGGGAGGTAGGAAGGGTTAGAGGGTGGAGGTGTGGATGTGTGTGTGTGTGTGTGTGTGTGTGTGTGAAGGGGCGGAGGTGTGTTTACTGAACTCACAAACTGATGGGGCAAAAATCTGGGGTGGGGTTGTCAAATCACATTGATGACGATTAAAGAGAAAAACAATGTTATCTTTTTTTTATTTTTCAAACAAATCTCTTAAGATTGTTTCATGGGGGAGGAGAGCGTGAGTGGGCCAGAAGTGCTTCCCCTCCCTCTGTGTTGGTTTATTTGTATGTTTGCTGTCTCCATGGTAATCACCAGTTTACCACAGAGTCCTTTACCATGTTGTTGCCGCTGCTGCCCCCTGCAGTGGTGTTCTTACTTGGCGTTGGCAGAGCTGCTGAGCACCTTACGCACAGCCTGAGCGATGGCGTCACGATCAATGCCAAAGATTCGGAGCAGCTCGTGGGGCTTACCGCTGCGTGGCACCTGGGAAACTGCCAGGCGGTGGACGGTGAAACCAGTCTCGTTCACAACCGCCGAGCATACTGCCTCACCGAGACCACCTGGGGAATCAGAAAATAGAACAGTCAGGACTGTTGCTTACAGGGTTCACCACAATCAAAACCATTTCCAAGAATTTCTCCTAAAATTCAGATTGAAGTCACTCATTTGATCTTTAATCTGATAATTTCCATTGATTTCCACCCTTCTGTCATATTAAATCTCTCAAACCTCCATGGACAATTGAGCTCTACAGTGATGTGATGCGGACCGACAGGACTGACGCGGCCCTCCCTCGACTTTCTCACTCCTCTTCTGTCTCACTTTCACCCCCTTAAGACTCTCCTCTCCTTTCCCTCCCCTTCTCGCTCTCACATTTTTTTTGTACTTCTCACTCCAAACTGTCACTCAAACATTTCTGACTGAGTGAACATGAAAGCCGAGGAATGAGGAAAAGAGAAAGTTATCGCTTGTTCTTCATCCTTCCCTCCTACATTTTTCCCAGCCCTTGCTTGATCTATTAACCAGTAACTGATGAGCACATGAGAGCACAGAGAATTAGAAATGCACTGTTGATAACTTCTCATAGAAAGATGATTTCATTTTTAAAAAGCTGAAAATCAACATAGTGGTTTTCTGTCCATATACTCACATAAAAGTGTACCAACTACTGCACAACAGAGTAAAACCTGAACAACTCATGATACCAACAAAGATTAAAGTGATTATGTTGTTAGCATTCAACACACCTTAAGCTCCCAGGAGGTTTTGTCTGCTCTTTTGTGGCTATGACTCCTGGGGGTATGTAGTTATATAATCCTTGCTAAAATGACAATATGCACACATGCAGAATATGGAGAAAAATAGTATCACCTTTCTATTCTATACTATTCTCACCAGTGATTGTGAAACAGATTACCACGGGGCCCTCAGCTTTTGCTTCCTTTATTTGACAGTTTGATCGTGGGTGTTTGTGCACAGAATTACAAAAATTTAGAAACAAATTCAACTTTGGGGAAAGTTTCCTTTTATATCTGCAGCTCTCATGTCCACATACATGCATATTCCAACTCCTCTGTGCTAAGGGACTGACCAGACAACAGTTCTATCATCCTCTTTGTTTGGCTCTATCAGGATCTGAAGGATGGAGAAAGCAACTACACGTATGGCAACAAAAACACACACGAGAGTGAGAGAGTAAATTTTGGACACTTGTTTTTGTCATGCTGGTACTGTATGTAGGTCAGCAGGAGCCTAAAGGCCGCAGCTGAAATTAAGAAACCCTGACAGGGTCTCTCAGCTCCTCCTCCTCCACCCTCCCTCCCTCCCCCCCTCGATATACTGTTATTTCACCTTTTCTGTATCTTCCACCTCTCTCTCTTCACACCCACAATGTTCACCCCAATTCTCTGCCATATTCAGAGTCCCTATACCTCAGTCCTCTTTCTCCCATCCTCTTGCTCTGCGTCTCACTCTCGTGGCTCGCTCAGACTGTCTGCAGATGGATCTTTGTCCTTTGTTGCCTGGGGCATTTTTTATTCATGAGCTGATACACAGGCAGCATAAACACGCAAGCAGCTGCATATTAATCTTAATGCCCGACAGTTAAAGCTCTCCTGCTAATGTCTACTCCCACGGAAGTGATTGTCCTGAGTTTAACTGTGTATGATCATAAAATTTAGTCAATTAATGCAGTAGAATGACACTTTATATTGCTCTGTATTACTTGGACCTGTTGAAAAAACGTATTACAGAACTGTGTCATGTCTGTGACATACAGTATCATTGGTATCATGTACTCCAGATGTTGCCGGACGAAACCTGAAACGCACCTTGATCAAGTTTAAATGATTTAAAGAAACTTAACTCAGTCACATTGTTTTGTTTGGAAGGTATTTTGTGATTTCTGTGTGTGTGTCACACTCCTCACCTTCATAGTAGTGGTCCTCCACTGTGATGATGCGTCCTCTGGTTGCCCTGGCGTTATCAATGATGGTCTTGGAGTCCAGGGGTTTGATGGTGAAAGGGTCGATCACACGGATATTGATTCTCTCTAAGGGAGGAGAGAGGTGGAGGACTCACCTTAGTCCAACTGACACTTCATATGAAAGGCTATATACTTTGTCTTCAGACATCAAATTATAAAGAGAAGCAATAAGGCACAATATATATTTATATGCTGTCATGAGCTGGCTTTATTTTTTTTCCATCTCTCTTGTTCTGTGTCTCTGTACCTTTCTTCAGTTGCTCAGCAGCAGCCAGAGCCTCGTGGAGGGTCACTCCTGCTCCAACCACAGTCACATGATCATCATTGGTTTTATACACAACCTGAGTGGGCAGGGAAGATATATATTTGTATGTGGACGTAAAGAAATACAGACATAGACTAGTCAGACTGGTGTAATAAGCGAATAAAAATCTGACACAAACCTTGGCCTGTCCAACATGGAAGTCTTCGTTGCAGTTGTAGATGATGTTGTTCTCTGGACGACTTGTTCGGATGAAACACAAACCCTAGAACAAATCAGAAATAATCTATACAAGTCTGTACTTTAAACACAAACTGTTACTGTAATTTTTGTGCTTTTTTCCCTGTATTTCTTAATACAGATGATGATGAGTACCTTTGTGTTGGCGGCAAGCTCCACAGCCTTCTCAGTGGAGACGCCGTCACTTGGGTAGAAGACCGTTGCAGTGGGGATGGCTCTGAACATGGCCAGATCCTCCAGACCCATCTGAGAGGGCCCGTCTTCACCTAAATATACACACATATACACACAAACAAAGGTCACACAAAGTAAGACTCACATCTTTAATATAGACTGGAGAATAAATTCAAGTAGACTGGCATGCATTCAGTCTGCAAAGGTGGGCATGCAATATACCTGAGGAGGTGGAGGAGAAGGAGAAAGGGGAGGAGGAGGAGGAGGAGGAGGAAGAGGTGAGAGAGAATCAGGCCGCCCTGTCGTCACCTCCATGACACTCAGAGACAGAGAGAGGGAGGGAGGAGGGGAGGAGAGCTGACACCGGGAGAGGGGGATGGACAAAAGTAACACAGGAGGTGAGAAAATGAGGGGGAAAAAAGGTTTAGGATTCAGGGAAATTAAAAACCAAAACATCCTGAGGAGAGTTTCAACCCACTGCAGCGAAATCAAAGAAGCCAAAACGTGATAAAACAACAAGTGATGAAATATCTTCCACAGGCAGCTTTGCATTGTGCACATTTTGGATTTACTCTGACCAAGCCACTCATTTGAAAAATATCATCAGTTTGACTTGTTTTTATGTCCTTCACTGGGCTGAATCGATCCAAAGGTGTAGTGAGAGAAAAGGTGAGTCAGAGTGAAGGTCATAATGACTGCAGCTACTTCCACCTATGGGTCAAAGGTCACTGAAGCTGTGGTTGCTTTAATATGGAGGACCATTAGAGCATATGTTTGAATACTGAAAGTGGTGTGTGAAATGATGCTAAGCTACAGTGGTTTGCACAGAGGTTACTTCACAGCGGTGAAAACACTTTGACCTAAATAAAGTTTATTTTCCTTTTCTCATCTGAATTCCAATATACCCTCCTTCTAGTCCTGCAAAATGCCACCTAATGTTACCACAAACATACTGTATAACACTGATCACATTTTAAATCAGGCAATGATTGGTGGAAAGAGAGGCGGGCACCACTGACCAATAGAGACCCCACAGTGGGAGCCACAGAGGTTGATGTTGCTCTCAGAGATGGCGGCCATGCGGAGCTGGTCGTAGGCCCGAGTGAAGAACGTGGCGAAGGTGCTGGCAAACACCACGTTGCGGTCACGCACAGCACAACCTATCGCCACGCTCACCTGGAAAGAGAGAGGGAGAGAAAAGAGGGGCAAAAGGAAGGGGTGAAGAAAAAGAGGAGTGATCGAACTTCAGTGAAATGAAATATGTACATTTTAATAAAGAATGCAAATATCAAAATTAATACAGTTCATAATATGAAATACTTTTTCCAAATAATGACCTTTTTAATCATTCAATTCATCCCCATGGTAGCACAACAAGAAAAAAAATAAGGTTAATCTGAAGCCCTCCTATGTAAATAATGTAGTAGTCAGCATAAGCCCTTGTTGTTGAGGTCACTGTTATTACAAGGCTGTGAAAGGCCCACAGAGCACAATGACATAATGACACTTATATTTCACATTAAATCATGACGATGATGCAGATTTTTAATTAATCCAGACAGACAGTGACCCGTTGCTGTGTAGGAGGACCCAACAAGGATTCACTATGATGCTGATGTTAGTAAACTAGAGCACGAACACTAGGAGGTGGTTATTTTAACGGTGCTCAAGGGATGATGTGACAGCAAAAACACTTCATGCTGCAGTTAGTAAACTATGACACAATGGAGGGTTACAGATCAGAGAGTGCACATGCATTAGAAAACTTAATATTTACGACATACAGTGAATCTAAGTGAGTGCTGAACTTAATTTTCTTTTGTTTCGGGCTCTGGTTCAAAACCTCCTCAGCTTTCTAACTTCTTCTGCTTACCATGTTCTGCTCAGCAATGTAACACTCCACATAGCGGTTGGGGTGTTCGTTCTTAAAGAGCTCGGAGAAGGTGGAGTTCTTAGTGTCTCCATCCAGAGCCACCACGTGCTCGTTGTAACGACCCAGCTTGGCCAGAGCCATGCCGTACGCCTTCCTCGTGGCAATCTGATGACACGGGGACAAACAGACAACCAATCAATTAGCTTCTATTATGTAATACACAGATTGTTAGCTGATTTGTGATAGCTGTCCCAGCTTTGCTGCACCACCACCGATCAGACCTTGTCTCCAGGTTTGTAGCTGGGTGCGCTCGGCATGCGGATGTTGCGGAGGCTGACGGGCGATGCGTCCTCGGTGGGCGGAGCAGGATAGAGGCGCTTATTGCAGCTGATGATGCGGCTCTGCAGCTCCTTGATCACGCTCTCGGCCATGTCTTTGGGCAGGGGTTTACCATGCCAGCCCATCTTATCCTCAGCCGCTGAAAGACACGCAGACAGAAACACACCCCTGAGTACAACTGCAAATTTAATCCAATAATATGAATATAATAAGTTTTTATCATTTTGTTATTTACGTAGATTTATTTTATTTCTTTTCTTAGACAAATCCCATCAAGTAAAAACTAGTACAACTGTACAGCACACATGACAATAAAAAATATTAGTCAGCAGACAAAGCTAAATTGATAAAGCATAGTGCTGAAGAATTGGCCACTGTTTTCTTACAGCAAAGTTCAGAAACAACCTTTATGCACTTGTGGTATTAATAATGTTCAGGTGAAAATTTTAGTCAAACTAAAAATAAAAAGTACAAATGCTGTATAAACCAAATTCACCCTGTTATCCTGCATCATGTATCCACATTTATGTGCACCCACATGCAGATCTGCATAAACCATGGCCAGCTGTCACACTCACAACAATCTTCCACCTCAGTGGGTCACAACAGGCGACTTTAAAAGTCAACGGTTTGAATCAGGAGGTCACAGGTTTCCAACAACTTTCATGATTTCTGACAGAGTCCTGTGTAAACAGAGACATACTCCTCTCTTACACACACACCTTGCTGTCTTTTTTCATTTCTTTGTGTCTCTCTCACGCATACACACACACACACACACACACACACACACACACACTCTAACACATAATCGCGCACACTCTCCCTTGACTCTTGTCACAACTCCTGCACAATGGGCTGTTGCTGTGAGTGTATCCTACACATTCTGGGGGATTAGTGAGCTGCAGCAGCTAAAGCACTAAAGCGCTGCCAGGATTATGGCGAGTTAATGCTTCTCTGCTCTGACGGCGGGTCTCCAGGGCAGTTAAGAAAACTTCTGACAGGGCCATTATTCCCAGTCAACTGTCACAATTTTACCTAGTCATCATTTAGCAACAGGTTTTTGAAGCAGGTTAATAAATGCCCAGTGTCACGTAATGAAACCTGGTGTGTGTGTTATGATTGCTACTGAATGCTTCTGCTGTTATGGGTTATGTCACTCAGAGTTAGTATTTAAATTCTACACATTACACGGTTGCAGTGCGCTGATATTTGACCACTATGTAACTCATTATTATACCTGGGATTCCCTTGCCCTTGATGGTCTTGGCGATGATGGCGAGTGGCTGGTGGCGGGGCTGACTCAGCACCTTACACAGTTCCTCCACACTGTGGCCGTCCACGATGACTGCATGCCAGCTAGGAAAACACAGGAGATGAAATTTCAAATGCAGTCCTCCAGGCAAGTTGATATGAATTTTGATCTTCCTGGATGAATATAACTCTGGAGACTGCAACCTTTTAAAGGAATAATCCTAGTGGAAGTCACGCAGGTTTCAAAAGTCATCACCACTCTACTTATGATGTTACCGCAGTGCTTTATACTGTAGCTACAGTGTCGCAGGGATGACATGCAGCAGGTCATTTTCACAACTCCATATGAAAAAAATGTCAGATTAGAATATTTTTGTAAACTGTTTCAAACACACTTTGGTCCTGAGGGACAGATATCTTCTCTACTGTGATTTTAGAACAATTTTTACTCAGGCTTTCAATACGGGATCACAAAATTACGTTGCATCTCACACACAAAGCTGCATGCTGACAAAACACAAATAATATGAATATAAAATGATACTAGAACTGGAACTAATGATTATTTCCATCACTGACTAATCTGAAGGTTACATATTTTGTGAGAATAACTATTATGTAAATTGGTGTTTATTACTTGTCCTTAGATTTAGATTTCAGCACTGAAGGATTTAACACTAACCCTCATGCGCACACCCTCTCCCCGTGACTACCCAACCTGCTCACCCAAAGGCCTCACAGCGTCGCTGGTACTTCTCCACGTGGTGCTGCAGCGGAGCCGGGTCACTCTGACCCAGGCGGTTGATGTCCAAGATGGCCACCAGGTTGTCGAGCTGGTAGTAGGAGGCAAAAGCCATGGCCTCCCACACTGAGCCCTCAGACAGCTCTCCATCACCCAGCAGGCAGAACACCCGATAGCTACAAACAGAGAGACAGAGAGAGGGGGAGGGAGAGATTCCATGTTTTAACTACATTTTGTGTGTATACATATAGATGGAGATGAATAGTGGGAAGAAGTAATTTTCCATATCAGCTCCATTTTCCCTCCTGGCACATCTTCCCATACTCTGATCCCTCCTATAGGAGTCGATGTGACAGCTGACCCTCACACCTAAACACACACACACACACACACACACACACACACACTTTGCCCCCCTGCCACACTCGGATCATCCTCACTAGTTCCTCCTGTGGCGTAACGACTCCTGACAGCTTTCCAGTCAAATAGACACATTCTCATTAAAGCTGGAAGATCGGCCGAGACACGCCGCATTACACCACGCATTCCAACCCTGAGTGCAAAGAAAAAACACACGGCACAGAGAGAAAAGAGAGGAAGAGGGGAAGAAAGAGAACAGAGGGATTCCACAGAGGTGGAGATGGAGAGAGAAAGAGAAATGAGGTGGAGAGTTGAGGCTGGAGGAAAGAAATAGATTTCTAACTGATCTGTAAACCCTGCAGGTCGGTTTCTGAAATGGCTCCTCTTCTTTTGTGCATAATGATTTATACAGAGGAGAACAGAAATGTAAAAACTGCAGGCTTGTGTCGATCATTTAAGTTCTCTAAAATATAAATGACCTGGGTTATTATGGCTTCTCATTTCAGCAACTGATGACTTGTTTTCAATCTTCAACAACTTAGCATTTTATTATTGTAATTATTTATTTGCTGTCACACACACACAGTACATACAATATGAAAGAGCATCAAAAAAACAAACTGAAAAATGATTAAGTTTGGGTTTATAAATTTTCTTCACATTTTTTGAAAATTTCTTTCTTACATATACATATACATGCATGTGTATGTATGTATATGTTTCATCTATACATAACCTATATTTTAACCTGTATTCTACAATTTTCAAAAATGTGACAGTGGTAAAAGTTGCAGCTGTAACACACTGAGACACACACACACACACACACAGTCTGAAGGGCATCCAACTACAGTAGGTTCAGCTACAGGAGTAATGTAATCCCTCAGGAGGTGTGTACGTGTGCTCATCCAGTCTTTGCGAGATGCGAATAACAGATCAAGACAAGGTGATACCTCTCCTTGAAAACAGCCCAAACCAAACCAAGTGGCACACACACACACACACACACACACACACACACACACACACACACACACACACACACACACACCTCTACCTCATTGTGTCACCCACATCATTACACTCTGCCAACAAAAAACCGAACCCCTTCCAGTCAATACACTCTGTGATAAACTGTATTATCCCACAGGTTTAGTGCAATGGAGCATGAGGAGAAACCCTGCCTACATTTGATCCACTAATCTCATATTTACATGTTTACAACTGCAGAGTATTGAACCAGACTCACACAGGCGTAAAGAGATGAACGGTATCAATTATTCAGTCTCATCTCAGCACTGCTGATAAGTGCATTTGACGGGTTCATTCATGTATCGTTTTTTAATAAACCACACCCTCTGAGATGCTGAGAGGTCTGTTTGGTTGTTTGTAGGATTTCCTGCTACACTTAGACCTGAAAGAACATAAAATGTGACGAATACAAAGATTAACATTCGCAATTGTTGTATTAGCTACTCCAGCCCAAGAGAAATTCTTTTGTTGTTATCACAGCGTAGGTTGTCTCTATAGGTGCATGCCTCTCTATGAGGGGAGATATAGTTGCCATTCAGCAGTTTTTGCTTCAGATAATGTTATGAAACCAGTTATGCAGCCCTGTGAGTGAGTCTTGAGCCGTTACGTTGCTGCAAATTAGCTTGACAAGCTGCTCCGAGCATCGCACGGGGAATGCACACACCCCTGTGCGTGCATGCACAATCACACGCTACATATGCAATAACATGCATGGTGTATTTGGTATAATCTACTGTGTATGCATAAATGAAACAGAGGTACAGCATGGGATTTAGCCTTTTTTAGAAGATGAGGTGAAAGGGTGAGGCAGGGAGATGGGGGAGGGGCTGCGCTCTTGCATGTGTGATTATTAGAGCAGAAACAATTGAGTGCACACAGAATGCAGAGTGAGAGAGATATCAAGGGCAGCCAACTCAGACTGCAACTACGGCATTCCCTGACCGCCTGTTTCACTGTGTCTGTTGTGTGCAAAAACAAAAATCGCCTTTGAGACGGTCTCCTTCTGCTCTGTCCATAATGAAATGGGTCAAACTATGTTCCTGAAAGTAAGGGTTCAGCTTTGATGCATTTGTATCATATTCATCTTCTGTGGCGATGTGAGTGGAATGTGTTGTGTCCTGTTACAGGCCATGCCGCTCTATCTTTCTATTGTCGGACTGAAAGCCATGTGGCTCTTTCTAGATCGCTCTTGAACAAAGGAGATACATGTGGACTGATCTGTTATAGCAGTTCAAGTCAGCTGAAAACTCCATTACAGGCATGTTAATATATTGTAATGTAACTATGCTTGAAATGGAACATTAAGTATCAAAGAAACAGCTGCAGAATTAACAGACATACGTGTGTGCTGTTTTTTAATTTAAATAAAATTGCAATGATCCAAATTTGAATTCCACCTTTGTGAAGAGACAATTGAATCCCTGCTATCAGTGATTTCTCTCACCACTTGATCTCTTCCTGGAGACCTTTTTGATCTTAGATTACAGAGCAGATAACCCTCATTCATCCTGATCCTGATCTGAAGGTAAAACTGATCAGAGGTCAGCTCTCCCGGTGCTCTGTGTGGTTGCCTAAATGTCATCCCAGACCAGGCCTGTCAGTTATGGTTTTATCCGGAGCTCCGGGCTGAAATGTCACATGTCGGTGCGGCTCGCTGCAGCGTACGTTGTGTCATGCATAATTTCATATCATCCACCTTAATATGTGCAGATGTGTGCAGGGCTGCTGAGCTCCTGCATGTATGTCTTGTGCATGTCGGAGAGTCTCTGCATGTGGTCGTCTTCTCCTCAAGGACAGTGTGTGTGTGTGTGTGTGTGTGTGTGTGTGTGTGTGTGTGTGTGTGTGTGTGTGCGTGCGTGCGTGTTTATATGAGTGTGGTTTTGTGTATGTTACCTGGCCTTGTCAAAGTATTTTCCAGTGTAGGCCATCCCACAGGCAGCTCCCAGCCCCTGACCCAGAGATCCAGTGGCCACGTCCACAAATTGCTGCTTCTGTTAATACACACACACACACACAAAAACATATATATTATTCTAAATATTGTTGGAGAGCTCATTGTTTTTTGTGCACTTTTTAATGTGCAAGAAAATAGCAAGAACAGCTGGGACTCTATGAACAGAGTGTCATTAATGTCTGCAGCAGGGGAGAAAGGAGTCAAGGACGGACCGTCTCTGTCACACAAGAACATCTTTGTCACCATGTTCCTGCTTGTACACAGAATGTCTGTCATCTGTGTAAGTGTGTTCATGTTCACAGTGAGATTTACAGTATCTTGCAACCCTTTGGACAGCCTCTGCCTCCAGGCTGGGAACCACTGTTTCTGGCAGGAAGAATGAGACTATCCTAAACTGCCAAAAGCAAGAACTCAAAGAGCTACATATTTCAAGGTTTCAGTATGGCTACATGCAGCGACATACATTTCCTTGGTCATGTCATATTAATATTTCAAGATTCTTAGATGCTGTCACAGTGTTTGCCCAAAGCCCAGATAAACTGGATAAAAATGCTTCAGTTTGACAGATGGCTACATGCAGGAGGAGACCAGGAGCTAAATCAAACTGATTTAGTAACAGACATCATGAAACAGCTTAGGGAAGTGTTTTGAACTTATGTCAGACGGCTATTTAGGTTTAAACTTCACAAATCCAAGAGTTAGTAGTTAAATCACGGGCTATAAGCTATGAGTAAAATATCCCAAATCAACACACAGAATGGTTGGTAAAGTGTTTTCGTATTACTGGGGCATATATGTTGGTCTATTGGAAAATATGAGCTTTCAGATCCAGGACCTCCTGCAGGTCTGAATGTCACCTCACCGGCACAGGGTGTCCTTCCAGGATGGAGTCGACCTTGCGGAGGTTGAAGAGCTCACTCTCCTTCAGGTAGCCCGTCTCTGCCCACACGGCATACAAAATGGGAGCCGCATGGCCCTGAGGGGGCAGAGGTAAAAAGGTCAAAGGTCAGCGCGCAAACGAGTTTGTAAAAGTGCCTTGTCTGTGTATTTACAGCGTGAAGCACTGATCACACACTGTGTACCTGGTCTGGTGGAGCTGAAGATAAAAGTGATATCACTGTTTGTGTACAGTTAAACATGGTTGGGTACTGTAATAAGACCTCAACAAGAGAAACAGTAGAACATTATCTGTTTTGACTAAGAGCTGAATACAGACACATAAAAACACAAGCAGGCATAAACCCATATTCTCAGGAAGGTGCGCTCAAGACTTTAATTTGGCACAGTAATAAATGAGGAGTAACCTTATATAAATTATCTGTTTGGACACTGGTGACACTATAATAAAAAAAAAATATTAGTGCACTTAAACATAATAATTATAATAATTTTTTTTATGTGTCACCTTATAGTCAGGAAGTTAGTTGTTAGATGTCTCTGCAGACTGCCCCCATATGGATGCGTGTGGGTGCGTATATTACCTTGGAGAGGATGAAGCGGTCATTGTTGGGGTTACGGGGGTCTTCAGGTCGGTACTTCATGGAATGAAAGAAGAGCACAGACATGACCTCTGCCACGCTGCAACATGATGTGGGATGACTGCAACAGAAGGGTGGTGAGAAAGGAGTTAGACAGACAGCAATCACATTAAAAATGCTTACTCCAGCCTCCTGATTCTTCAGTTCAAATCTATAATCATGTTCAGAACAAGCTGTACACACAGATGCAGAGGAGACAAGAGGACAGAAAACGAGAGGCAGAGCAAGAAGAGTTTGACTGTCAACTTTGATCTAGTGGGTTAATTCATGCCAGACCAACTGTAGTCAGAGAGTTATGTAAGGCAGACTGCACGCTAGTCAGACTGACTTTATCAGGGTCAGACAGTCAGTAAGTACATATGCAATATCTCTCTCTCTCTCTAACACACACACACACACACACACACACACACACACACACGCACACACATCAAATAGTGTGAATGCATTTGGAGGATGTCTCTCTCTCAACCATGCACACATATACATGTACATACAGTGCAAAGACATTATCCAGTGTGTCGCCCCAAACTGTTAAAGTCATGACAACAAAAAGGTTATGACGACTTTTTACTGCTTGCATGTTATTCTTCACTTTATTTTCAAACCACATGCCAATAATACCTCACTCAGGCCTCCTCCATTAAGGCATTTTTTTCTCTCACTGCCCTGAAATGGAAAATGTGGTCAAATAATCAAAACTGAGCCAAAGCAAAAACCAAAGAAGATGATGAATAATCAAGACCTTATGTGGGATGAGGGATGAAAGTTCTGTTGAGGCATGAACACAGACTGTGATGATAAAATGGAATTCATGAAATAAACAGAAAAGAGCAGGCTACAGTCTCAGTTTATTCTGTGCATCCATCAGGTATCATCAGCTGTCCAACATCTCAAGAGCCTTCTGATCAGTGCTCTTTTTGAGTGTTAGCTTCATTGATTAATAAAAAAACAAACAAACAAACTGTTTTTAAAAAAGGACAAATCCAGTAAATTCCCATTTTTGGAAGAGCAGGGTTTACAGTATATTAGCTTCCTCGTTGTTATCACTGCTCTCTCCCCTCCTCTCTGTCATTAGACAAACTCTAGAAGGAAGAGCTGAGCCTTAGATACGAGTTTAAAAGGGTCTTTTCTACACAGCACACATCTATTCAACCTGTTTTTCTCTATGTGGTTTATCTTTGCGAGCTCAAACAAGAAATTGCATTTCTTGATATATTTTGGTCAACTCTGTATCATCTATTCAAGGCTCAGTCCTATGGTTGCTAGGAACAGTCACACATCCATTCAGCCCTTCATTAAAAACATGTCCCAAATGACTTACACTGGAGAAAATCAAATAGCCACAATGCCCGCTGTAAGTGGGATAGTCAGCTTCGGATGTTGAAAAAGGCGCGCAGAAATCACATTCATAGTTTCACGTATTTTTTTAAAATTCTTTTGCTTTATAATCTCTTAATTTCTGACACTCTACCAAACGTGGCAATGCATTTCTCAATCTATTTTATTTTGAAATTCCACACCGGACATCGTACTTTCCCCGCTAGCAACTTGACCGCTGGTGTGGCGAGCTGCACCAACGCACGCAGGCGCGGCACAAATCCCCCCATTCCCCCCCAGTGCCATTCCGTTGCTTCCACACACCACGTCGCCCCATGAGCCGCTGCCGCACCACTAGCTGCGCGGGATCATGTACCGATCCGGTCTCTGCTCCTCCTCCGTTACATAACCCATCACAGAGAGTACGTAAGGGGTTAAGAGAGAAAGAGGGAGAGCGCGGCGCACTGGTGCACCTGCAGCAGTTTATGAGCGAACCTCCACATCTGAGTATATTTGGTACATGTTTTATCATGAGAGGGGATCGGCTGTGCAAAGCAAACACACCTCTTAATAAAATGCAAAAAGCCCAATCGTTTTTTGAAACTTAACAGGCTTGCAAACTGAAACCCTGATGCGAAAATGACAAGTAAATGAACTCTGAACCTTCGCACATAAGAAATCTCCTTTTTGGAGAAGTGCGTAAATTGCGCACAAACCTGGCACAGATCTATTTTACGCACAGTGAAAATATATATATTTTTAAGTTTAGGCACATTGTGCATTTTAATATCATGCGTCTGCAATATACTTAACCCACTGAAAGCTTTATACTCTGATGGACACGAAGTCCATCAGATCTTGCTTTCCTATTACGCATTTCTCCTCTACTTTTATTTGTCCTTCAAACAGTTAACACGTGCATAAAACATATAGTAACATGCCCAGGACAGTAACAATGTTTTCTTGTATCCTGCTACTATATATCTCCAGCTCGGTTTATTTTCTCCGTATCTCTCCTCTTACCCGCTGCCCGCCGCAGTTGTCGCCTTGATGGAGTTGATGCGGAGCCGGGTCGCGATGTTCTTGAGCGCCTGCACCGTCTGCTGGTCTGGTTTATGGTAGTCCTCCATCTGGCCGATGCACCGAAGAAGAGCACACACACGCACACACAAGCTGGTTAAATGGAGTTAAGAGTTAAAAGTCCCCGGTTTGCTGTCCCGAGAATTAAAAAGCGATGAGTGCACGGCGGACGATGGCAGGGGTTAAAAAGAGGCAGTGCTGCTGGAACCTGAGGGAGGCACAGAGAGGAGGGAGGGGGCGTGTTTGCAAGCAAAGCCTATGAATATGGCTAATCTGGGGCTAAAATGAGCCTACAGTTACTCCAAACTGTCACGCATGAGAACAGCCAATAGTAGGAGGGCTTTGGGCTGAGACCAAGGCCACACACACGCGTGCGCGCGCACAGTTGTACGCTCACACACTGTCAGGCATGCTCTAGTAAGGTACACTGAGGTTCAATATCAATGGCTTCGTACTGAATGTAATGAAATTATTCAAGGGATTTTCAGAAAAGCAAATGTGTACAGCACTGTGATCATTTTAAGATGAACTGATTATAAACATATCTACAGAGAGAACTGTACATTTATTACATGAATATTATAAAGTGTGTAGCTGCACAGTACAGGCATAATCATCTAAGATTCTGCAGGAACAAACTACAGCTCATTATTTCTTTTTTGGTTCATCTTCACATTAGGGAGCTTATATTCTCACTGTAGCCTATGTCCATGGCCAAAAGCATCTGTAATGGCTAAAGAAAAGAAAAAAAAGTAACCTAGAATCAGATTTTCAGTTGCTCTCACTTTATACTAATGGACTTTTCTTGTAGCTGCACCATGTGGCAGTATGGATGTGAAACTGTCAGCTGTCACATATCTGCTCCAGTATCACCAAGAAAGAAGAATCATTCTGTTAATGTATTTGGTATTTGAACAAAATGACTTTTATGAAAGGGGGGTGGATAAGGCATTAAAAATTAGACTCTTATATTATAATGACAATATCCAAACTGAAAGAATTAAGACCCCTAGAGAGGAACAACAAATAGACAAGTAAATCATGATATAGTTGAGTGCAGTATATAGAGTTCTGTCCTGTAAAGCTACAGCATTATGCTGAGGAGGCAGGAAGGGTGAGGGAAGGATCACAAACCACAGCTTACCTTAATGACATTTCCCACTGAGTCTGACCTGATTAGCTGCAGCAGAAACCAGCTCCACCTGCAACATGCACTTACATGACATTCAGTAATAACTGACAGTGGTAGACACATTTTTCTTAACTCTCTGAGTCGAAGGTTATTTTTCCTTTTGAGTTGCTCAAAGTTCTACATGGTTGATTTTGGCAGACTGACCTTTTTTCTTGTGGTCTTCAGAAATTTAAAGTCAGGGGCGACATTGGCTGAGACTACCTTGCACATTCGGACAGCAGGGACCTGGAGAGGTTGATAAAAGGGGGAAATAATAAACATTATCTTGGCCAATCAAGTTAATCAATATCTCAATATTGAGAAAGAGAGAGATATTCATTTTGTCACTTGAACCCTGAAAACTACTCGCAGATCAAGATCTCTGATGAAACACATGCTCACATGGGCCTAATACCAACTGATTATAATTTAATGCTGGCAGTGATACAACGTTAAACTGTATACTGTGCAGTACAGCAGGTTAACAGTAGGCAGCTAGTGACATCTGGTGGTCAAACAAAGAAACTGCCCCATTCTCCTGCACCCCTGAAAGTCAAGGAATACCACATTTGTTGAAATGGAGAAATATACTGTAGTTACATATTCTCTTACTTAACATTCAAAAGATAAAATCAGATTCCTGTCTTGTCTTTGAAGCTTATTTTCACAGTTGACCGACACACAGCATATCCTCCAAGCATCAAACAAAAACAGCCAACTCTATTTTCAAATCTTTAATATCACAAAATAGTCATAATAAACCAAATTACGCACAGTGACAACAATCTTAGAAAATTAATGTAATTTGCAAAGACTTTTCCAAAAATCATATCTCTGGCCAATAAGATAAATTATACCACAATGTAAAATAACCTTAAAATCTTAAATATGTGACTGGAATTAAAAACAATCTCTACATTTCAATAATTCCTCTGGTGTGCATTTATTTAACCAACACATGCCAGAAGTGTTGGCAAAATCACCTCTGAAATGAAACATGATAACAGGGCAATGAAGTGTACAAATTGTTTGGTTTACTGTCTGGCTGCGGACGTATCCTTTTTGGATTCTAAATTTAAAATCCGCCAAATAAAAGGGGGAAGAAAAACAAGGTTAACAGTTTGTATTGATCTGAGCTCAACTTAAACAGGCAGCACATGGAGGAAAACAAGACTGGCACATATATACTGCGAGTAAACGTCAAATACATTCAAATGGCAGAATCTCATACAAAGTCGTCGTGTCACAATCAGACAGATTAATCAATCATATATTTCCAATTATAAACGGGGAGACATTTTTAATAACATGATTTTGAAGCTCTTCTGAAGTGAGATGAAGAGAACTGATCTCTGCACTTCAAGTTGTTAACAAAACTTTAAGAAAAATACATTGTTTCCATCTAAATGACTCTGATTGTTTATGTAACTGTACTAAAGACCAGACTATACTGCACCATTTGTTAGAAAGCCTTACACCTTACATTTTCATGCTTTTACATTATTTTTAGATTTAATGGTCTTTTGTATGTGTGCGAAACATAATGTGTCAGCATGGCAAATCAAACCTAGTAACCTGTTGTTTGTGTTTAGAAATGCACACATGCTAATAATAAACTTTTTTCCTAAATATTTGAAAGCTGATTTTCTGATGTACCTTAGATCAGCTTTCTTTGCTCATGAACAGCGACTACAGCCATTCAGAGTTGCACATGACGAGGAGACAGATGTGCTTCTTCCTGCTCCAGCTGTGGTCTGCAGGGTTTACAGTGCTGCAGTAGCATTTTACTGCAAAATTACCACAATTTGTTTTGTATTAAGTCTTTGTGACTTAAGACTTAATTGTGGCTTGGAAAAATCAACTGAGAAGCAGGAACAGAGGTATTTTCCAATTATCATCATTATTTTTGGATTATTGGTTAAAAGTGGTAAGTTAGAAACAGACTGAAGCTATCAAATTCACATCAGCTCCCCCTATTTTTTAAGCAATTTAATAACGGGTTGAATGTAAACAGGAATCCAAACGTAACAGCACTATCTGTGGTTTTTGCTTGTGATATTCAAATAAAAATCACTTATTATAGATCAAGATGTTCAGATAAACTTAGTTCTACCGTTTCAAAATGCTGGTATCTCCCTAAAGGCTCTGCAACAGTGGTCTATTGAACATTCTCCTCCAACAACATCAAGTACTCCGAGCTCAACTGGAGGAGGAGAGATGATCGACTCAGATGATGAGAGAAACAAAGAGAGAAAGAAGGAGAAATGTTGTGAAAGGAAAGGTAGCAAAGAAGCAGGTTTGTGCGTTTGTCTGTCTGTCTTTATGAATGAGTCACAGTCTGTAATGTTAAAAGAAAAAAAAAAAAAACAGCCAAGAGGAACTGATTCTTAGATTGAGGTCTTAGCTGCAAGTGCTGCTTCAAACAGAAATGGAAGTTCTTTATCTTCCTTAGACAAGGGTTGAAAAAAATCCTCACCAATCTCCACCTTATTAAGAGTCACTGACAAACAAATGCCACAAAAACTGTAATGTCTGATCAGTGTCTCTGAGAGAGAGGATTCAGCGAGTGAAAACAGGAAGGTGAGTAGTCCTTTTTAAAGCCACACAGTGGACAGTTTGTCTGCAAGGGCTCCCAAAACAGTTCTCAGGTCCCCAACACAGAGGTCTTTCTCTTAATAATAATACTTATCAGAGTTTAAGTGTGTTGTAAGTGTTCCCATGCTCTCGCACTGCGAGAACTCAAAAGACGCAAGATAAATGAGAAAAGCAGTGTCTGTGATTCTAAGCTGCAAATCCATCTGTCCAAATGTCAAGAGGGAAACAATTTGAGGTCACAGAAGCTCCACTGAGGTCCTGTCTTCCAGAGAATTAAACCAGCAACAGCTAAACTTTATCAGGACATGGCCAAAAGTTTCATCACTTTTCTAAAGTAAAAAAGAAAACTCAAGGCCACACTGGGAAGTTTTATCTCATCCCTCTCTCCCACAGTAGTTCTGCTTTAACTTATGCAGACGAAAAGTCAATCCAAATTGACGTGAGAAGCCGGGACAGCATCGGTGTTTATGTGAGGACTCAAAAAACAATACGTTCTGAGTCAGGAATAGAGGATTAAACAGTGAGGCGCATGCTATAATAACCCTTAGACTAGATTTGAAGAGTTGTGGTGTACAGTGCGTCAGAAACCTGTTTGCTGCACTTTTTTAAAACTCCCATTAACTTCTGTTCTTCTCACGGGTCATAAAGGGGTCGTAGCACTAAACCTAAACAGTGGTGATGGTTGGAGTGGGACTATAGCTTCATGTTGCTGAAGTCCTTGGACAGAGTCTGCAGGTAAGCATCATGAATGGCACTGAGGAAGTCTGCATCGTTCTAGACAGGAAGAAAGTAAACAAGAGAATGAATGAACAAACTACACATGAATAAGAGAACACATTTTTCTCAAGAATTCAGTCTTTTAACTAATTATTTTATGTTCCCATTATAACATCTGGAAAGTTCTAATGTCATAAATTATAACGAACTGTAACTTTTACTTAAGTAGAAAGTAGTTCCAACGAAAACTGTTGATTGTGAGATCTATAGACAAATCTGAGTTGAGGGTGAAAGTAAGTAAGTGGTGGCACCTTTAAACTAACACAGTATTACCCTGTAATGTATGAACAGATTTTACTTTTGGACTTTCTTTTTGCCAGGAAATCCATCTAGGAGATCCGGTAGAACCTGTAATCACCATTTGCATTGTCATTTTTAACAGACTTATAATCTAATATACTTTTCATCTGTAAAGCTCCTGTAAACATCTTCTACATGAAATTCAATTTAATTGATCTCTTTCATCTCCATCATCTGTGTGGTGGTGACAAACAGTTACAGATGACACTGTGGCTCTGAAGCATGTTGTCAACATACAACAACATACAACAGATTCTGCTAAAGCTTCAAGGTTTGTATCACTTTCAGAGAATCACGTTTGATGACAAACGAGGCTTCAGTTTCAGCAGAATTGTGTGATCATTTCAATCAAAGGCTCAAAACTCTTTCTTTCTTTAAAGCAGTCAACATCAAATCCGGACATCAAATGGTAACATAACAGTGACCAGCTTTAGCTATAACTTATTCCATTCTAACAGATGCCTTTGTGTACCTTAATGAGGTATATCAGAGTCTCCTGTAACTGTGTTTTGCTGCAGGGGGCTGGAGGAGGCTCTACAGCTCCTACAGGGGTAGAGGAGGTCTCAGAGGGGGCAGGAAGGACCACTGATGCTGCTGCTGTTGCTGTTGCTGTCTTACTGGACTGCTGGAAAGCGCTGGGGGAGAGAAGCACTGAAATTTCGGATCCTGGAACAGTAAGGCCTGGACTCATGGGGACAGCCTGAGAATATAAAGGGAGAAACAAGAGACAAAGGGGAAGAAATGACACAAGAAAAACCAACATGCTGGATTGTGATCTATTCTGTTTCGGTATCAAAGTACATGTGACAGACAAGACACTGATGAGGGTGATTTTAGCAAGCAGGTTCCCAAAATCCTTCAACTCACTGAAATTGGTTTGATCAGGTTTGGAGGCTGAGAGAAAACATCCATCTCTTTGCTCTGCTGGAGAAGGGGTTTCCCCATGGGCTCCTGGAAGCTGTGGGGTGGGACCAGGCTTGGTAGGAAGTTGGGTGCGAGGATAGGTTTATGGATGTCTGAATTCACAGATGGCACTGCCGGTTTGAGTGTGTTGAGTATCTCCTGTCCCAAATAAGCCGGAGAAGCTGCTGGCGGTGCTGCAGGACCAGGGGGAGCAGCACGGGGCTCCGAGCCAGGGGGAGGCACCATGAGAGGTGAAACTGAGCACCGAGGCTGGGGGTCTGACCTGGGGCCTACTGACTGAAAAACAGGGCTGGGATGTAGTGCATAAGGAGCTGGGAGCAGGCCTGGGGCTTGGTGCCGCTGGTTGGAACTGGGGTTTTGATGGGCTGCAGTGGGATAGGACTGGTTCTGGATATAGGCGGTAGAGGGGTCACTGGAAGCAGTGGTGGTGGTAGTGTGTGCGGGCATGGCAGGCAGAGAGGGGTCCTTAGGAAGGGACGAGCCAAAGAGCTCCTCAACTGTGATCTGCTTCACCACTGTGTGAGAGCTCTGGTGGGTAAAAAGAACAAATCTGTGAGCTGGGTAGAAATCTACACCAAGTTGATTAAGAAAAAAATTATCAACAGCTACTCTGATCTTTTCTGGCTGACGTTGCTTTTCTGAACACTAAAAAAATCTTTCGCTGAATGTAGACACAGGCTTGCAGAGAGCACTACTGTACAGTTTTGCCATTACTGAATCACTCACTGTAGTTACAGCTTTATTATGATCTGCTGATGTGTCACTGTAACTGCTGAAAGCAACAGTAGCTGCTGTAAAAATGTATGCTGCCCAGTGGTTTGATAGGGACAGCCCCCGTGGAAGTGACATTAAAATGACAGGAGATTTCATTAGTGTTGGATTCTGGTATTTTTCAAAATGGGGCTTGGATCCAAAATAGAACCAGTGACCGGGAATGTAGGAAAAATCAGCATAATTTGTAAAAATGAAAACAAATTGTGTCCAAAGTGTGTCCATATCCTTGATCCTCAAACTCTCTGACTTACTACAATTTGAACAGAAAAAGGCTGTGTTCAGATCTTCTGGATTGTGTTCCTAGATATATAGGGTCCATATCATACTTATCTGGACAGACATTTTGTTATTGAGGCTTGCAATGTATGCTGTATATCAACAAAATACATTATGCATATTGTATTAACGCAGCTTTTTCTCTTCCTACACAATCGTCCTTGCCGTGATAAATTGTCAAAAATGGTTAAAATCGGCCCCCCGCCTCATACAAACCCCGGAGACAAAATAACCAGCACTAGCAGCCGTGACATTGGAGGAGTGTATCTGTCTGCCTGTTTACAACATAACCAACGTTATCAGCAGCTTTCTGCTGCCAAATGCTCAGCCATATATGGGATGACAGTGACACCTGGGATAAAAACAAGCACCTTCTCTTTGTCCTCCTCCACAGTCCCTGTATGTAGGAGTGAATGGAATAAACATGTTTGTGTAATGTATGTACCTTTTCAGGCTGTGGTGTGCTGTGGGCATGTTCTGTAGCGTTGATAGCTGCTTTCACATTTGGCTCTGTAGAGCCATCTGTTTCACCTGCCTGAGCCTGCATCACATCACACACAGAAAGAAATTAAATGCCATTTTCATTTTTCAAAAGCACCAGAGGATAAATACATAGCCTAAAATGAGGGGTTAAGGAGCAAGAATAGGCATAAATTCAGACTTCGCCTCCAGGCGCTTTAACAGACACCCCCACACCTAAAATAATCCCAGATTGAGCACCTCTGATATACATGTGTTTGATTTATGAGTCTGTCTATGAAAGTGCTTCAGTCAGAATTCAAGAGGTGTGGATTGAATTCACATTTTTACTCTTGATAGGTACACTGTGATCAAAGTATGTTTGTATAATCTGCAATGAAAAGTCTTGTAAAGGATAAGAAATATCCAGTGACAGTACTAAAAATACTTCAAAGGCAAGCATATTTGTTTATCTGCAAGTGTGTGTTTGTCTCCTCACTCTCTGGTATTCTTCCTTTGCTTTGCTGAGTAGTTCCAGGATGTCGATGGGCCGTGGTTCTGCGATGCCATTGGTCCTCCCAGGCTCTGCCCTCTCTGGTGACTTTCTCTGGGCATGGTCTGCTTCTTGCTTTACAATCCTAGGGGAGAGGGAAAGCTTGACACATTGTCTACACACCTAGTTGCTATTTGCTGCATCAAATCTGTATTCACGTACTCTTTGATGAAAGTAGAGCTGCTTCTAATGCTAATACCTAATGCCCTGTTCTGTCTCATCCAAACACAGACACATGATACACATATCTGGCTACTTACTTGACCATCAGCTGAGCGATACGTTGACAGTCCCTCTTGTCATAGAACCAAATACTGTAGATACCCACTAGAAGAAAAACACAAATACTACATATTACACTGTGTCTACATTGTCTACAACATTACACTACATAAAACTGGTCACACATAAAATACTGCATAACCATTCAAAATAACCAATTGTAAGGTTTTACAATTTGTTTAGAATTAATTATCTATCTGAAGTCTATCTGAAGTACAAATCTGTCAATCACTATTATCAATCACAGTAAAAAAAAACTTTAAGTATCGCAATGCCACCCAAAGGAAACTGATTATATGTTGCACAATAAAATGTAAAACAAAACAAAAACCTGGAAGTTAGCAGTTACAGCTTGTTAGTGTAACCTTGCTTGTGTGTCATTTGTGTTAGTGATGAAACGCTGGCGTATTCAATGTCCCTCAAGAGGCTGTGGTAACCTAGCAACCTGAGTGTTTGCCTCCCTGCAGCATCTACTGCTACCGGGGGGATATAGAGAGGTGTAAACAGGTGTGTGTGTGTGTGTTAAAGTACACAGGTTTCTCTAAACAGTATTCTCTAACTTTGAGTGCACTTGTCAGCCTCAGGCAGCGAGTTCACCAGTACTCAAAGAGACTTAGATCAAGACACAGATAACAATTATCATCATCTTCCTGAAGAATCTTTCCTCTCTGTGTCGGTCTCTTCATTCTTCAGTCAAGCTTCCATCTTTCTCCCATGCAGCCTTCACCGTTTTTTCTTTGCTTTCCCTAATTCACAGCAGACAGAGGAGTCTTACAACCACCTTGAGGAGTTTTCTCTCTCTCTCAACAACAGGAATTGGGACTCTATACCACAACAACCTCACCTTGGTAGGAGCGCAGTCACGCCAAACTAACACAGACAGGAGTGTGAGAGACCAATTTCTGTCTAAGAAGGACCAAAGGATTGTCAGACAATATTTTTCATCACTGAAGAGCACAAAAAGACAGAAAAAGCCTGAGTGGGAGAACTACACAAACAGTCAAAACCAACCAATGGAATAAAAACCGGGGGAGGACACTACCAGGAGGAATTCACTCTGACCAGTCGTCCAGAGGTGACTGTCAGCTTCCAGGAAGTATCTCCAACACAACCTGAGGAATACGGTCAACCATTGTTAACTCAGCATCTGTGTCTGTTAGTTCTGCCCCCTGAGAGGAATTAAAATGGCAACAATAGCACTTGGACTCAAGTGAAACGTCTGGAGTAGCTGCTCTGGTCTGATTATTAACGCGTACTGCAATCATGTCTTCGATACCAGCCAAGCTGATCTGCAAACCAAGTCCAAAAGGGGAACAGTCTACTCTGACGTTGACCCTCGCCATGTTATTTTTTCTGATAAGCAAACAAATGGGAAAACAATCCAATTCCTTATTCGTTGCCTTGATGAAACTCCTGTTCAGACTTCTGATAGACTACCTTGGAGGCAGTGCTGTCAGTTACTTTCTGAAGATCTGAGGAATTTTATCACTCCTTTCTTTTCTAGAGGCTAGAGGAGCTTTACTCTGGCACTGGCACTTCACTGGATAAAGCCAAGACAAATGCATAACTTATATAATAAAACATAGATCTACAAGTAGTCAGATTCTAACCCATAGGTCTTTTTGGCTGCTTTTGCCCCAATGCAGCACAATATCAACTGTAGTCAAACCAAGCTGATACTGTTGCAATCAGGCAGACCCATGTATGGTCATGAGTGGGAAAGTCTCCTCTGAAGAGGTTTTCTTGCTCAATGCCACTCCAGGACACCAAAATGAGTTCAAGCAAAAGGGAAAAGAGATGTTCCAGAGAACGCTGAGGAGGTGTTTGTTCGGCATTTTCAAAGGTACCATTTTGATCTTTTCCACTTAATGTGAATGTGTGTGTGTAGCAGAGAATGTCACCAACACCTGTACAGCTGTTGGTTTGGTGCTTTCAAAGATATGCACAGTGTATACATCAGCCTCTGTGATACAGCAGTGGTTTGTGGTAGTTGAGCAGAAACAGATCCTGTTGCTAAGAAACAATGCATGGTATTCCCACTGACAGGATTTTTGACATTTTGCACTGCATTTGTAATGGTGTGATGGCAACAAAGGGTCAATAAGCATCTCCTGTTAAAAGATACTCACAGTTGCCATTCCTGTAGAGCAGGAAAGGATCCTGCAGCTGGAACTCCAGGTCTTTGTTGATTGGTTCCACTAGGTTCTCTGTGCTCAGTCGGTTCATGATGGTGAAACCATGGTGAGGAGAGGCAGACCTTATGCAAACAATGATTACACACAATGTAAAATAATACTCTGGCAGGAAAACACAACCTATAACCTAAAACATAAACATATTTTTTCATGACCAAGAACAAACAAACTTACTTAAAAATGAAGTATGCTAAATTAATATATTGAAAAGTAATCTTATAAAATCAAATGTATCATTTTAAAGGCACTGCGCAAAGTTTCAGGAACTTTATGTGTTTAGGCTCTTATTCATCATGAAATGTCACTGGGGAGGTGTTTAATTGGTCCCTAATTCAGTCTGCAACATGACAACAAGCCCAAACACACAGCCAGAATCATAGAGAACTATCTTCAGCAACAAAAGGAACAAGGAGTACCGCAACAGATGATAAATCCCACACAGAGCCGTGATCTCAACATGACTGAATCACTCTTCAGTCTCCTCAGAAGAACTGTGAGCAAGTTCTTCAAGATGCTTGGAACAACCTAGCTGCCAAGTGCCTTGAGAAACTGTGCACGAGTGCAACTTGAATTCCCTAAGAATTTAAAAGCAAAAAGTTGATCACATCAAACACTGATGTGATTGTTCTGTTTATTGCACTTGATATGGAGTAAACTAATAAACAGAAATTATAGATGCCATTCTGTTTAACGGCGTCCTACTTTACAGCTTCTTCATGAATGCCTAAATGTAAGAGTTACTTTCAATGTTGAAACTATGGGCATATTCAATCTAATGGAGTCTCACGAAGAACAACTGTGGGTACAAGGCTGGAAATAGATATGTATGTGTGTGTGTGTGATGTGTCTGTAACGAGCGGCGGATAATGTTTGTTTACAAAGAATGCGGCCTACACACGTGTGCACAATACGTCAAATGACAGCGCAAAGAAACGTAATGCTACACAACAACATTTATGGTCGTTGTGCCACATTATTAAAACACGTTATATGCTTACCTGGCATAAACAAACAGAGTGCCCTCGATTTCGGTCTTCTCCTGAAATGAAAAGTGACCATATGTGTCAAAAACAACAACCGCTAATCCAAACCGTGTTGAAGATTAGCTACGAACGCTGATTGCTAGCGTTACCAGCTAATTTATGTTTGCTCAGGTAAGATAACGCTACCTTATTCCAGGAAAGTAGTTAAAACACTAACAGAATGACACGAGTGTCAAAGTAATATGTCCGTGAACAAATATGGAGAAGCTACAAATACTGACATATTCTTGGTTGTTATTAGGTTTTATCGAGGAGCTAGCATTAGCATGCTAAGTGAATTATGTAAAATGTAACAGTTTCGGGTCCTTTGACAAACTTACCCATTCGTTCGTTTTGGAGTTGAAGTTGTAAAGAGCAACCTGACCAGTAACATCGAGCAGTCTGTTTATGTACGGGTCTTGTCTCTGTAGAGCTGCCAAGCTCATCATATGTCCAGCATTTACGGTCTCCATCTTGGATGTGATTGTTGCTCCCACACGGTCAGATTTCTGCAGACACTTAAAACTTCCGCTGTCCCCGGAAATCCGAAGAAGAAGTTGTTTATCCTGCAGAGATTAATCTGAAATGTGGACTACTTTAGGTTTTTCACAGTTTGTTAGAGTGCCGCTTAAAAACGAAATGTTTGTAGGAAATAACTGTTAGCCTTATGAGTTTAGCTTTGCAAGTGTGCTTTCTAGACTATGCTGCACGACCCCCTTTATACGCTGCTCATTTTACATTTTGTACATATATATTTTTTACATTTTAGATGTATATATATTTTTATTTTTATTCTATTGATCTTATATTTTGTTTTGGAGGGTAGCCTCACATAGTTTCATTGTACTTTCTATAATGACAATAAAGCTGATTCTGATTCTGATTCTAAGATGAAACCGGTTTATTAATGAAATTAATGAATAAAAAACTCGTGGTGACAAAATAGGCTGCCATGTGTGTGCAAACAGCAACAGTGGACGATGATTTGACCAGATTATTTGCTTACTGCTGTGTAAATTAAATTACACTACATTAAAACAAAAATGAAAACTAGTTATACAATTTATTAAGTTTACTTAATATATAAATTTTAATGTAATATTGAAGAGGAAAAAAAACGTGTTTTTTTCCAGGTGTTACTTGACCTCTACAATAATAAAATGAACTAAAGACTTGTATAATTTTTTCTTATGATCTTTATGTTTAAGACATTGTATCTGCAGAAATCATGGACAGTCTTCAGTGTCTTATGTCACATAAATAGCCTACCACCGGGCTGCGCTGCGACACTTATTATTGAGTCCAGTCTGACATGTGGTCTTTAATCTGACAGCCTCTGTGCAAGTGAAGAGCTGTTCAAATGTTAACATGTCCTGTTGAGTTTTGGTTTCACTCCCAGTGAACCAGTTGTTTACAGTTTAAGTGAATTCACGAGATTTCTGTATGTCAAGTCATGACTTTTTAGTTTTTTGTATAACCACAATGACACACTGAAAGTGACAAAAATAGCCTATAAATAAAAAATAAATAGAAACTCCAGGAAGTGCCCCCAATCCTGTATAATACTGTAGTCATTTGGACAGAACATCTTTAAAACCATCCCATACAAACCTGTGGGAGAAAAACAAACATGCATGTATGGCCCAGTTGAGCTGCAGCTGCCTGCTTCACCTGCCTCTGTTGAGGGAACATTGGCGCAGGGATTATAATCGGGGGATTACGCGCTACCGTGAAACTGTTATCCTCCATACAGGCACAGGTAATCCAATCACTGGTAACCTTCCAGCACAGCTCCGACAACTCATTTCCTCTCAAACCGCCGCAGAGCGAGGGCAGACAACGGCGCTATGAGGCCCCAGAGAAGAGCCAGGTGACAGAATGCCGTTCATTATAAGGGGAAGACCCCTGAGGGGTAAGTCCATGGACCTGCAATACAGTAACTCTTTAGGGGCTTAAGCGCAGGGGTTGGATAAGGGCGCGGTGTTTATCCTCCTGTCCAGAAATTTCCCTGGCAGGAGAAAGTCAAAGTAGTCTACAATCAGCTGTTGTTGAAGAGTTTTTCACTGATCTGAATTGTTTCCTTTGCTTTATAATAAGTGACTGTGTCATGACTGCAAACTGACATTGAACTGAAACAGTGACAGACATATAGCGTAGGCAGATGCAATACATACTATATGAACGGCCCAATCATACAGTATCTGTAGCTTAGTAGCTTTGGGAACTGATGCTTTTTTTTATTTGTAGGCGTCTCTCTGTGTTTGTGTCACTGTGTCACGTGCTTCTTAATTTACACTAACACCATTAATACAATTTAAGCAACTAGTTCTAATTACCAACAGAGTCCTTGTTGGCTTCACTAGTTATTTATTGTCATCTCCCCAGTTTTGTATGTTGTTATCGTGTGGGACTCTGTTCACATAACGTTTAATTTATTCGCGTTTTGGATATATTTTTAAAGCATCACCATCTTTGTGTGAAAACATTTGGCAATCGAGCCAGATTTTCACGTTTGAGCTGAGCTCTTTCGAAGTTTCCCAGTGGGCAGCAACAGGTGCATTTCCGGTCTGTATATGTGATTCCAGTAGGCTGGTATATATACTGTAGCCTATGTGATTGCTCCAACTTGTATGAGTCCATCCCCAGCCACAGCGAGAATAATTGACAGCAGTGGATTGACTGCTGCTGTCAGCGCGTCCTCTCGGATCCGCCGTGAATCTGCAGGCAGGCACCCGGATGTGGCGAAAATGTTTGGCGCTCCTGTCAGGGTCTGCGCTGGGAAAACATTTTATAATTCAGGTTAAAGGCTCGGCTCAGGCTCGCCGCGCGACGACGACACCTTCGGATGGTTTCTCCAACGATGAGTTGGATTTAAAACGTTTTTTTTCAATGTGGATTCGAGGATGCAAGAACAGCATGAACAGTCTGAAGGTAAAAAAAAAAAAAAAAAAAAAAAAAAAAAAACGTGCGTGGAGCGCAGGAGGAGAGTTGGAGCGCTGCGAGAGGGGGCGAGGGCGCTCATATGGTTTGTTCTCTGGATGTCTGCTTATTCTGTGTGAATGTTTGCAAGATGCTTTATCAACTTATTTTAGTGAAGAGATTGAGTATTAACATTGTAAGCTCTTGTTGGGGGCTGCGTGGATGTGATGAATCCCGCTGGGAGACGAGTTGCGGCTAGTTCTCCGAAAAATGGTTGACTGTGTGCATTTGGTCTAAAATCATGGTCAAGTGATCAATTTGAAACCATGTGACAGATCGTAGAGGACGCTTTGGATGTGTGCGCGCTCTCCACACTGAGCGGAGAGACGCTATGATCAACTTTTCAAGTAAACCCCTGTCGGTTGTCACGGTTTAGAGGTGGTCCAAACGAACTATTTTAAAAAGCCGCCTCAGGTTAAAGTAAAGTCAGCAGCAGAGAGTCAACAGTTGTGTGACAGATGTGCGACATTCAGCAGGACTGCTGAGATAATTCTTGCTACATCTCAGAAGTATTAGACAGGCTGTGATCTTCATTAAATGACAGACTGCACGTGTTGTTTTGCAACTGTGGTGATGATGGTGAGGAGGAGGGTCGGCTGTCCTGCACGTTTATCACCTCCCTTGTTCAGACTAGACATTTTGAATTTGCGTCTAAATATCATTTCTAATCACACTCCACTTGTTTGGTCAGACTGAGCTCGGGGTAAACTCAAGACATTTCCACCTGTGTAGAGTTATGATGCTTTTAACATACATTCCTGATGACTGATCAGTGTTTTAGATTTGGCCATCTGAGTGTGAGAGCTTTTCAGTTGGATGACATTAAATGTTGTTCAGCTGTGACAGTATTCCCTGTGCTGTAGAGTTGCAGTGAACCAAAGTGACTGTGTCAAGGGCACTCTCTTTTTCACTCGAGGTTTGCATTGATTTTAATGACTCTCTCTGTCTCTCATTCGTGCAGGCTGTCCCGCTCTCTCTCTGTCTCTTCCGCACTCCCTTCAAACCAATCTTCTTCTTCTTCCTCTTCTTCTTCTTCTTCTTCTTCTTCTTCCCACATTCCCACTTCTGCAGCTCATTTCTAATTCAGTTTCAGCTTTCATCTTCTTTTGCCCTGGTGGACATTTACAGAAAGTATTAAAGCTGCACAAGGCTTTTATGTGAAATTACAACACTCTTATCTGTATAAACTGCAAAATGAGTATATCCAGTCCCCTAATCAAAGCTCTTTATATTTAGCCAGTTTGTCCTAATGATATTCTGGCACAGAAATGTAAAACTTCATTTTACAACCTGCAGCAAGTGAACGCTCTGTGTTGAGAAAGTCCTATTGATCAGTGTTTGTGTTTTTGGGTCTCTTTCTCCTTTGATGTAAAAAGCACCAGCTGTGTTTACACCTGAGTGTAAACTGCTGCTCATATGCAGTGATACCAACAAGTTATCACCCGTGTTTTATAGTCACTGGAATTCATATTTTCCAGTTATTTATCATTATATCATTTGAAATGATATGTTGAAATGGAGCAACATGGCTAGAGCGGGTCAATATTAATATATTGCAGATAGATCTTTATCATATCCTGTCTGATAAGTAACAAGAAATTGTGATACAGAAAGAGCCCTGACAAGTTTGCTTTTTGACTGTAAAGTGGCCCACTCAGGCAAAAGTTTTTTATGATGTACTTAGTGTAGCAGTTTATGCTGGTGTTCTCATACAACATTATGACTGGTTTACTTTTCCTGGAGAGCAATTTGCCCACCTTGTTTGAAAAGCCCTTTATGAAAATTGTAATTTGAAAATTGTCAGTTGTTAGTGTGTAGAATTTGAAAATGCCACCCAGTGGATGCACTGAAATTATTAGCTGTTGCTCACAATTGTTAAGCCATCTTATCTCTGTTTCCTTCCTCTCCCTCCAGGGGCACAGTATGCCAGCAATAGAAGGACCACACCCTCCACTGACGCCTCGGCGCTCTGGTCAGAAAGCCACACCCGTCTGCACCAGCTCCATCCACCAGAGTCCCTGCAGGCTCCGGCCAGCACTGGCAAGCCCGTTGGCTCATCTTATGGCCTCCTTGGGGCCAGTAGCGGCATTCAGGGCGCCGGTGGCACTGGTACTGGTGTCAGCCCAGTCCTCGCTTGGCATGCCGCCATCAGCGCCGCCCGCCAAGCACAGGGCGATACTGCAAAGCCTGACACGGGTTCACGGCCCTCAGTTTGCACCACTGGACCAGCTCCTGTAGGCTCACTGGCACAGAGGAAGAGGCAGCAGTATGCCAAGAGCAAAAAACAGGGAGGATCCACCAACAGCAGGCCACCCAGAGCTCTGTTCTGCCTCACCCTCAACAACCCGATCCGCAGGGCCTGCATCAGCCTGGTGGAGTGGAAGTATCCTTTAGCCCAAAGTCACAGGCACTGGTTGAATGGATGAGTGACAGTTGTTTGGGTGTCTGTCTGAATGGATTATGTTTGTTTGTATGGATAGATTGTGTGGATGGATGTTTGGGAGGGAGGCTGTTAATGAATGAATGTATAACTTTTATCAGCCAGTGAAATAAAGAACAATAACTCCATTGTATTTATTGTTGTATAGAAGTGACCTGTAGGCTGCAAGTGCTAGACTTTAATTATGTAGGAGGTACTTTTGTGTTAAAGCTTAAATGAAATGTTAGATGTTCAGTTGGGTTGATTAATGAAAGACTTCAAGAGATAGTTAGATTAATGAACAGATGAGTTCAATAAACAAAAGGACCAAACATGCCTTAATTCTTTCTTATTGAATTTAGATAACATTTTAGAATCTGCCTGATGGGATTTAAACACACTTGTTATCAAGTTGATTTAATTACATTATTACATTATTACATTACCTTGGCATGTAATTTTTAAAGGATAATACATTAGTTTCTCTCTGCCTGTTATTCTCTGCCACAGTGAGAGAAAAAACAAAGAGACTATTGCAGAAAAATACAGGGATTCATCAAAGGACGACACAGTTTATAAAAAAATGTAAAAACCTTGATACTTACCCTTTCCCCCTCTCTTTGAGATAACTGTGTTCCTTAACAGCGTGTTTTCCAGACCATTTGATATCTTTATACTGCTGTCTATTTTTGCCAACTGTGTGGCCTTAGCCATCTACATACCTTTCCCTGGAGACGATTCCAATTCTACCAACCAAGAACTGGTGAGCCTACTGGAAAATATAGAAACAAGGCTTGGTGATGTAATGGATACACAGGGGTTTGCTGAAATATCGCTAACTATGCCGTACCGCAATGCACGTATCCCTGTTGCTGTTAAATGCAGGATATACTGTGTGATGGTACAGATCAGCATGTTAGAAGGATGCCCATATATATTAATGGCTAGTATATAGAAAAGACACACATGTAAATCACAATGGAAATAATGAGATCAGCTTATTTAGTGGACTTTCTAGTTTACTGGTGCTTAACAACATGCACTTAGAAGCTGTGAGAACATTCAGAACAGACTTTATGTTGCCGCTCTTTGATGCTGCAGCAGCAACCTTAATTTGGCAGAATGAAAGAGATTCAGGTTCTGCCAAATAATCCACAAACACACTTTGTAACTTAACTCCTGTGTCGCCTAAACACACAGATTGTTTTGATGACATTGCTCAAATTTTTGGATATCTAAACCATATCTGTATTATTAGTGCACTAAAAAAAAAAAAGAATTCAGAAACTGTCCCCATTACTCTAGAAAAGCCACACTTCACTGTGAGCTGGTGTAATTAAAACTATTTCCCCCTGATACCACGAAAAGTTACTGATTGAATTAGTTTTTTGAAATAATTTGCATATTTCTTTGCTCTGTATGTGGTTCCGCAGATGTTGTTGTGCACCAAAGGTTAAAATAGTTTTTTCACACATGCACTGTGCTGCTGGACTGCTCGTGCCACTATTTGTCATCAGCCAGATTACACACAATAGCTAGACACAACACCTTTGCATGAGTGTGAGTGGCTGAATGTGTGAGTTGCGTCAGAGGGTTTTCCCGGCAATATTTGGATGGATGTGTCGGGTTTCATTGTTTTGTTGACACACGCAAACACTGGTGCGCTCACAAACACATACACACACACACACACAGCGCTGCCCTGGCGACATGTGACACACAGAGGGATGACCCGCTCTGCGTGTCACATGTCGCCAGGGCAGCGCTGAGGTGAAAAGACAGAGAGGCTGTGAGAGCTGTGGAAACCAGTTTGTTTTGGTGCCTCCATAATTACAGTGTAATCTGACAGCATCAAACAGTAAACAAAATAATTATTCTTGCGACACAATAGAATATAATAAATTAATTCAACTCAGATCTGAATATGTAATACACTTAGATGTTATTCTTATTTTAAAAAAAAGCAAACCAGCAGTTTAATATCTCTGTAAACTGACAAAGTTATTTTAACCTGGGTAACAAAAATATAGCTGTTTTGGTATGTGTACAAAACAAATAAGGTCTGAATAAATGACACACATTTCTTAACTGGCAGTGTGACTACTGTATAAATGGTGATGCCAACACATGGTAAAGATCAAAATTATCTAGAAGGAAACCTGCTTTTGTGAATTTGTGTGTTTATTCACTTAATTTCACTGAAAATCATTTCATCTCAGATTTTATTGCCAAAAGAGCAGCATTTTTTTCTGGTAGTAGTTTAATCCTACAAGTGTAGCGATGTCCTCAGAGGACTTTGCCATGCAGTGCAAACATTTGCTTTTTTTCTCTGAGGCTGGCAAGGGACCTTCTTAGCTTCACAGGGAATTGTGTGTGTGTGTGTGTGTGTGTGTGTGGTATTGTGTGCATGTTGAGTGAGGGAGAGACAGACACAGAGAAACGTAGCATGTTCCCTTAACAGATGGGAATTATTCATGTTGTCCAAGTCTACTCTCAACACACACAGTGCACAATGTACAGTATGTGTGTGTGTGTGAGAGAAAAAATATGAACGTGAAGGCAGTTTTTTGTGTCTCTGTTCTGTCAGAGATTTCTAATCATGATTTTTTTTTCAGTTGATCATAATAATCATAATTCAATTTAATCTCAGGTCATGTTGTATTTTGATGATTGAATGTTGTATTCTAGATGGCATTGAGATGAGACTCTCCCAAACTTTTAGAGCCACAACTAAAAATAATTTTTCATGATCAGTTTATTTGTTGAATATTATTCCATTATTCCAAAAACTGTTAAAATATCCAAATTACCACACTCAAATGTGGGAAGAAAAGTCCACCATCATGGCTGCAGCCCACTGTCTGGATGTTCTGTGGAAGCCATAATCAGTGCATCAGTGCAAACACTGTAATACACTGAGAAATGTGTGTTTTTTTTTTTTTTTTTTTTTAATTCATTCAAGTTTCTGGGGAACATGGGTTGTCTCTCTCAGCTCTGTAGTATTTCCACAACTTCTGCTCCATCCTTTTTTAGAGAGCGAGTAGGTGTTGTTTGATCGACTCCTTCATAGCAAAGGATGGAGAAGAGGAAGAGAAACAGACAGCAGGGGGACACAGCTACTGCAGCTAAAATAAGTCCTTACATGTACTTGCCATGAAAATGAAAAGAAAGCAGTTTAAAGTATTTGTTTTCCAGATGAATGTGCATACTGATGCTTTGCTCATTAGATCTCATGCTAGATCTTTTAAATCACCATACCATGGTGTTTCTGCACGATTTAGCCTAACAACCATGAAGTGGTTTAAATTTGCATTACTTAGCTATTCACTGTATTGCCGCAAAAAGACAACTATATGACAATGACATGCAAATAACAAAATGTTCTTTGTGTTTGAATACCTTCATCAAAGCTACAAATTGCAGGTTTCCAGTTGATTTTTGAGCTGAACCCATTGTCATGAAAATAATTTTAAAATGTGTGGTATGACTTGTAATGTAAAATAGATTTGACCTAAAGCATACCTTGTTTCAACCTGCAGCTTTCAAGCCTCTTTAGTAAGCACCAGCTCTGTCCCTCCATTTTACATAAGAATTTTTTATCCCATTCAGACAAGGAGAATATATCATTTAGAGCTGTGGAGTGTTTTCATTGAAGAAATATTGCTGCTTGTGGTGAGAAATCTGTTTTATTTTATATAAGAGAATGTGTGTGAGTTTGAGGGACTGAGTATGCAGGAGGAGAGAGAAAGTGTGTGTGTGAGAGACTAGTCTATGTGTGTGTGAGAGCAGGTTGAGGGATTAAACGGCAGTGGATTAGTCGTCAGTAAATGAGTGGAGGTTACTGAGAGAGGGGAAAAGAGGGATGGATGGGAGGATGGGTGAAGAGATGTAGGGCGGGAGCTTACAAGTGGGAGGTTCCACTGACAGAGAGGAGATTTAAATGATCACTGTCATGTGACTGACTCAATTTCTATTTATCTATCCATCCATCCATCCAAGTTACATGTGAATGCGTATTTGAATGATCAGATCAGAATTTGACAATATGACAAAGCTTTCAAATCATTACTATCAATTCATTAATTTTCGCAAAAAACATACAAAATACAAAACAATTTATTGTCATTCCAGGAATGATGCTCCAATGCATCAAAAACATTTAGTTTTTGTTCTTGTTAGCAGTTTACAGTTAATTGAAGATACAAACAAAGTTTAACCCGTATATTTGCAATTATTTATTTATTTTCATCAAATTTTCACCCATTATTGTTTTGAATATTACATATATACAAATTGTTTCCCCGCACTGTGATGGACTGGTGATCTACAGGGTGTACCCTGTCTCTTGCCCAAAGTCAGCTGGGATAGGCTCCAGCGCCCCCCGCGACCCTTAATGGATAAGCAGTATAGATAATGAATGAATGAATGTTTCCCTGCAGTTTAGCTGAGTCAGCATTAACATTCAAGGACAACTTCACACAACAATAGAAAGAAATATAAGCAGAGAACTTTATAAACATTTGCAGAGAGAGTGTCAGGCTCTCAAGCACAAACTGTAAGTGAATGGCCTCAAAACAAACAAAAGAAATGCAAATTCATGAAGGACAGTGATGTGTTTTGTAGTTCTGCACGTGTTCCTGACATCGCTGTCAGCTCATGTTGTTATTGCACAAAAATGTTTCGTGCTAGCATAGATATTAGACGTCATCCCAAATACAACATGCAAGCAGCAGTTTGAAATTGAGCATGAAGGCCTGCAGTGTTACTGTACATGCCATCCTTTCTTATTTGTGACCTTTGTTTTGTTTGTTGCTCACACTGTTGCATCCCACTCTCTCCTCATCTCTTCATTACTCTCAGGTTATTAAACCTGTCTTTCTGTCCTAACTGTCTCTGTCTCTTCCTATGCTTTCTACTCTCGTATTCATCGTTGTCTCCTCTCCTTTGTCTATTCTTCCTCTTCTCTTTATTTAACAAAGCGTCCCTCCTTTTTTCTCCTCTCTCCCCTCCACCTCCCTTTACAGTGTAGAGTAGAGAATGGTTAGTATCCTATTAAGCCGTTTATTGATTTAGCAGACTTATGACGGCCCCTTTGACCGCTAGCTGACTAACATACACTACTGATCAGCTTATAATCCCATAAGAGTCCTATGAATCTGCTGTATGAGCATATGGAGTCAGAGGCGCTGTGTGTGTGTGTGTGTGTGTGTGTGTGTGTGTGTGTGTGTGTGTGTGTGTGAATGAATGGCTTAAAGGCATGTAGTGTATGTACCATAAAGCGGAAATGCTCAGTCAGGTCATTGAAAAGTGACTGGGACACTATGATCATGATATAAAGTCTATATGTGATTGAGCTTTTAGATTTTTTTTTGAAGAATAGTAACAGATTATTGGATAAATCCTATTAAAAAAAGCTACAGACTAATCTGGGCATCTCTGTAGAGGTAAAGCATCTTGCAGGTAGCAGCTTTTTTTTTAAGAAATAAGGAGGGTATCTCATAGAACTTAATAGAAATACTGTCAAGACAATGATAATATGTGTGTTAAGCTTAAAAGAACTCATCCAAAATTAGCCAGTTTAGAACAATGCCTACATGTCTTTTCACCAGCAGATCACTCAAACCAGTTGTCTAACACCTGGCTTACTGGGATAGACTGTCTGCTCCCACAGTATTAGCAAAGCTATAGCTTACAGAAAGCAATACCATCTGCTTCATGAAAAAGAATTTCCTATCATTTCAGGGAAGAATTTATTCTCAGTCTGAGAACATAATGTTACTCTCTCTGTAGGTTTGGCTGGTTGCAAAGAGGATGAATCCATTTCAGCAGTCTCATAAGTTTCAGATTTCCATCAAATGGCTGGTAGATGTCAAGCGCAAAATTAAATTCACATTTCACAGAATTTCAGCCCAACATACTTGGTATTTTTGGGAACTTCTGCTAGGATTTAAGTGTTCTGTGAGTTTGAACAGAATCTGGCTACTTAGCATGAATTTGAACCATCTGCAAGCAGCTGCTTATTGAGGGGTTGTAAACTAATCCTGACTACACACTGCTCTGACATCTGTCCTGTGTAGGTTATTTTTTCTCCCTAACCTATTATCATGAAGTATTTTAGACTTTTTAAGACTGAACAACATCAACATCCACATCACATCCATAGGAGGAGGAGATCTGACAGTGATCACTCAAACTACCCATGCTCTCACTACTAAATCAAAAGATGGAAGATTACCATATAAGCTAAAGTATACAACATCATGCTGGTGAGATTAAATCTGATCAGTGCAGAGTGTTTTGGCGCCTTAAGGCCATTGGACATTTCATCACATAAACATTTATGATGCAACTGAAAAAAGATAAAATGACAGACCTGTTCTTACCAAACCCTTCATCCCTCTACTGGGTTGTTAACAACATGTCAAAATGGTATGAAGAGTTTTTGGTACCAGATTTGGTGTATTTATATGTGGTTTGAATTACATTAGTGCTTGGGATTCGCCAGTGTGTCATTAAAGGCATGTACAGATAGATTTTAAAAAAAAAGTCAAGATTATTATTGTGATTGTCTTTGTAATTATGGTGCAATATGTACCAAAATATATAAAATCACATCATTTAAAACTAAAAGCCATGGGTTAGTCCAGTGTTTTCCTGGAACATAATCTCAGAATGAAAGCATTTTCTCTGTGATAAATTCTTTAGATGTTTGAATCGCAAAGAATGATATGAGAATTTTGCTTATATGGAAACAAGATGTTGAGTCATCACCTAGCTCTGTCTGAGCACCTGCTGTCTATAGAAACCTGGCATGAAATGAAAGGAGCAGGTGTGATAGTCAGTAATAGAAAAAGTGTATTGTAAGTGCTACATAACAATGTAAAATGTGGACAAAAACATAATGTAAAGGATATTGCCTATAATTATTATCAGCAGATTTATTTATACTCTACACTCTCAGATGTCCTGTCAGTATCATAAGATGATGTCTCCCCAGTGTGCTGGCCCAGTTAACCTGACTGATTGTGTATTATTCTGTTATCATCATTGGATTCCATTTTAACTGCATGTGGGTGAGCCTTCACATGAACAGTATGAGTCAGAGATCAAAGGGTAAATAATCTTTTGGCTAATGCAGGGTTGGATATCTGAGTTAAAACCATGGTAACAAGCCACATAATTTTCTGATTAAACCCATAGTCAGACTCTGCAGCAGGGGTTTTTCAAGGTGCCTGAGACTCCAGTCAAAGCACACAGCATTAAGCATCACCCAGATTTAATTTATTTTAAATGTAAAATGAAAGTCATTCTCACAAACCTCCCTGCAAAAATTGAAATCTCCATGGAAATTTTAGCTCCAATTTCGTGGTTTTAAATGTATTTCAGAGTGTTTGTGGGTTTAAGGTCTCAGACTGTTTTGTCAAGCAAAGTGCCTGTTCTGTGTCATGGTCTAGGGTTTAGACTTGATGGGATTTATTTTACAGACGGTTAGAAAATGTACTTCTGACCACTATAATTATCTAATTTAGAGCAATTTCATATTTGCTCAGGAAAGTAACAGTACCATAAACCTGTTGCTAAGCACAACACTCACAGTGCATGTGCATGTACCTGCTGTGCATCACAAGTGAATAGATATTAGCCATTTGATAGTGTGAATAAGGATATATTTTTCAGATGTGCAGCCTGTTTTTACGGTGTTGCATTAAGGACCTTTTTATTTTGTGTGAAGACAAAACATAAAGTGATTATTTTGTCTCCTCATTTCTTCTCACTGTGATTCAGAAAGATGCTTGAGTTGGTTATATAACAGTAATCATAAGACCTGAATGCTGTGAGGTGGGCGGGTTCATCCTAAACAGCAGCACAGGACTGAGTTCATTCACTTTTATGTGTGTGTTATGAGTGTATGTGACTGTGTTTGTTGTTTATCAGTCAGGCAGTGAAAGCACAGACTAGATGCTTGTGACTTCAACGGATGCAAACATACCCCAGCGGACGATACATCTGCTCAATCTGTGCTGTGTGTGTGTGTGTGTGTGTGTGTGTGTCCATGTGTGTATGCGTGTGTGCTTGTGTACATGTTTGTGTGTATATCTACAACTTGCACACACAGTCTGCATACACTTGTGTCTATGTGTATGTGCATGTGTTACAGTCATGTATGATGTGTGCTTTTTGAGTCGCATGTGTTTGTGTTTTTCTTCGTGTGTGTGTGTGTGTGTGTGATTCTGAGAACAGAATGTCAGGTTGCGTCATATTTCTCTCTGTCAGGGATTAAAGGTTTAGAGCGCAGGGGAAATGAGAGTCACACTAAGCAGCACACTACTCCATCAAGCACGTGAGTGTGTGTGTCTGTGGGTGTGACTTTTTCTTTACATGAAAGGACGATGCAGGAAGACTGCTCCTCAGAACTTACAGCTTCTTTTATGGGTATGTTGCTGTCAGCAGTGACTGAGATTAGTCATATCATGATTATATGATTGTGTGACATTATTGTTTTGCACAACTGTGTTGTCCTAATGAATCATTACTGGTGAATTGTACTTCAAAATAAAGAAAACTATTTACACCAATGAGCTAATCTCTTAAAAGAACATGAAATAGATTTGTGTTTAATGTGCATGAACAGTTTTGTCTGACGTGTTGGTGCATCGAATACCATGTATGGAAATATAAAACACTTTCAGAAAAATATTCATAGTAATATTGATGCTTAATGATGCTGACTGAAGACATTTGGCACAGCATTGGTATCATCTGTTATTTAAAACATCTAAAAGGAAGAGAGTGTGAGAGAGAGCGGGAGAGCGAGAGAAAGAGAGAGATCAATTAATTGTATTGGTGATCAGACTAGGGCAGCATGTGACTGGTTGTTGACCTAGCAAGTTGTCAGCCTTCAGGGCAGTATTTTGATACAAACATACATGTTCAAACACACTCTATACACATCCTCACACACATTCTGCATGTCCAGCTGTCATTTTATTAAAATGTGTGGCTTCAGTCTGTTTGCATCCTGCGGCTGCAGTGTCTCCATTTATATGTGTGTGCATGTACAGAATACACTGCATGTGTGTGTAGGTGGGTGTGAGGAAGGATGAAGGTGTCTTTATGTGAGTGTGCTGTATGTGAGGTGAAGCCCTCTCATTGACAGCCAGGCACAGAGAAGCACGGTCGGTGTGTGTGTGTTTAAGCTGAGAGGGACAGGTGGCAGTACATCTTTTTGACACTGATGGAATTTATTAAAAGATTGAACTAGGTAATGGTGAAGGACAGCCATGTAACACCTGTGAATATGCCACTGATCCTGCTTCATGTGCTGCCGTTCGTCTGTACTGGCACTGTCATGTTGTTTTTCCTGCTTTACTTTCACAGTGCTGTGACAAATCATTTATATGGAGAAGAAAACACAGACCTGCAAATCGATATGATGATGCACAATTGTATAATATACAATTAGATATAATATATAATATCATATTATGATAAGACTGTGAATCACAAACAAACTTAATTTCTAGTATAACATTACATAAACCGTAACAGAAGATTTCATCCCCTACACAGGCTAGAGTCATAGTGGTTAATAAGTCCTCACATTGTTTATTGTCCAGATATCCACCAAATGGGACTTGGTGTTCCACAACTTGTACCCGTAAAGTGAAAAGAACAACAGGCTGTGTTTTCTGCTCTGTGATCAGATAACAAGTGATCACGCTGCCCACGCGCTGGCCTTCGACAGAAATAGAACAAGTCCTTAAATTAGTTCATACAGTTACAATAAAAGTGTAAAATAATTTGAATCAAATGGATGCCACAGGATATGAATTGCTGATAAAGAGCGAACTATGTAGAATGTCAGTCTCATATTGCTGCTTTTCATTATTACTTTATTGCTGTTATTTGATTATATTTCAATAAATCTATCTGTAGGAGACTTTTGAGTGTGTGAATTGATGATTTACTTGACTGGCAGAAACCAGTAGCATTAAGAGTCTGATGACAGGATGGATGGAGAGATACAATAAAGGGATGGAGAGTGGGTTGGATAGTGTGCAGAAGACCATAGTTAATGTTAAAGCTTCATTTACCTTGTTGGTTTACAGTCTGTTAAAGCTCACTCACTATCCACGTGTCAGGTTTGTGTGTGTGTGTGTGTGTGTGTGTGTGTGTGTGTGTGTGTGTGTGTGTGTGTGTGTCTTATGAAATGTCAACAGCAGTTTCACAAGCTTTGGGGTTTATGTGTGTGTGTGTGTGTTCATCCTGGGTGAATTGCCATGCGGATACAAAGTGTTGTCTACTGGGCTACCACACTATGAGCAGGAAAGAAGGTTCATGCGTGAAACTTGTGTAAATGTATCTGGGAACCTTGTGTGTTGTTAACATAGGAACTGCCATATGTCCAAGGTCATTATCTCTTTGTGTGTGTGTGAGAGAGAGAGAGAGAGTCCGGACATGATTAGTCAATTAACCATTAAGCTGTAATTTGATAATAGATGGATCATCTAAGTCATAAATTAAGTAAAAATACCAAACTCATCTGAAATGAGAGGTATTAGTCAATGTTAACTTAATGTATATGTGTATGTATCAGCAACCATTCATCGCTGCTTCATTATAAATGGAAAAACTTGATTTTTTGAATTGTTAAAGCAGAAAACGAATGCTAACATGTTAAGTCTGAATTGTTATCAGTGTATTTTTAAAAAATCAATTAATTGATAGGGGTGGACAATATGATAGTATATACTGTGAGACAGTATAAATTTGTCAGCTGTCTGGGCGTCTCAAACAAATCTTCCAACCTGAATGACCGTATAGCTCATTTGTCCCTACCCTCTGATACGACCCATTAGAGAAATAAAAAGCGCCTGTATGGTGGCAGGTGCAGAGGATCTTCATCGGCATGGTTAAAAGTAGAAACATGTGGATAAACTTATGGAACAGTCATGGTTTGGTTAGATTTAGGCACAAAACTAAGATCATGGTTAGAGTAACTCCTCCGTTAGGGTTAGAGGACCTTCATCAACATGGTTACATAAGTAAACCCACAGTTAAGGTTGTGGAACGGTAATGGTTAAAAGAAACAATGGTGACTATTGGTTTCAAATGAGAAATGAACACAGGATCCCCACTTCCATGAGCTGTGTTTTGCTGACCCATCCATCCACCCAACACTCACTACATGGACTATGTCTTTATACAGTGTCACTTAACTTCCTCCATTTCCCCATGTCATATTCACTAGAAGTTGCCACAACAATAAAACCTTACTATAGGTCTAAATAAGCTGGATTTTCTTTTGCTGGAATTAGTCTTGCGTTTGAAGCCACTGTAAGCAATCTTGCAAATCAATGTGTGGGACTTTTTAATGACAATACAGATGACAATACAAATTAATATGATTTTTGCATTGTCATGATGATGTACCACAATATGTCATGTATTTAATTCACTGGATTAGTCAAAACATTCCCCCTGGTTATTTTATCTATTAGTAGTGTCTCAGGTGATTTCCCAGAAATGTACATAATTATATCACAAATATTCAGTGATATTGTTTTATAAAATTACATACACAGCATTTGTGTGTGTATGTGTGTGTGTGTGTGTCCTGATCTAAAGGAAAATTCTGATCATGAGTGAGGAACATAAATTTATTTTAGAACCCATCTATCTGTGTGTGTGTGTGTGTGTGTGTGTGTGTGCGCGCGCATGCAGTCTCTGTTAAAGTAGCCTCAGGACATCTGTGATCATACAGCTTTATTAGAGTGCAGTCCCATCATTGTGAGTCATTTCCTTCCTTCTCTGAGCTGTCAGTCCTCTTCATCATTATCATGTGTTAAATATAGACTCTCTGTATAACTACAGCAAACATGCCCACAAATACACTGTCTGTTAAATTGAAAATAATACTAACTCTCATTGAGGAAGGCTGAGATATTTGTTTCAGTGGGTTAGAGCAAAATACTCATCAGAAGCTGCTTTCCTGAGATTTTCCTGTAGCAGCAGCTGTATCCATTTGCATCCATAAAATACTTTACATGTTTACATTTACTTTGATATTAATATGAACAATATACTGTAAATTGTGACTCACTCACACACACACAATGAGACTTATGTGAGCATGACTCAGTGTTATGCAAGTGTTTGTGAATTTTAAACAGAGCCCAGGGGCTTTACAGGTTTTTAGGCCATGGGGTGACAGATGCCCAGATGTCAGGAGGCCTGTTGGACTGACTGCTTAGCACCCAAAGGCCCAGGGACCACAGACACTACAGGGAATGTTGGACACAAAAACACATAAACACACACACTCTCTCTCACTCTTTCTTTCTGCCACACACACACACACACACACACACACACACACACACACACACACACACACACACACACACACACACACACACTCTATGGTTTTAAAGCTTTGTATTCCAAAACCACACTTTGTTCAGACATTAGCCACAGACCAGAGCACAGTTAATGAATACAGTGTTAAGCCTTGTACACCAGACCAAAAGACTAAAAACAGAGTGTTCTGCTGGACTTGACCTACATTGCTCTCCACTGAGTCGAAGCTCTCTTAATTTCAATGAAAAGACAAGAAGCAAAAAAGATAATATTCATTTTGTTCTATACATTTAAGCACAAAATGAAGCACAGGATATTAAATCACATTTCACATGTACCTGCCTTTCATTAGCACGGTCAGATGCTGTGCTTGGTCTGAACAAGAAACATTATTTCCATTATTTATATCTTAGAATACATATTTATTATGCAATTATTGTATTATAGTTGGTGTAACAGAAAAAAATCACAATAAATATCGAATAAAGTAAGACACATAGATTTTTCAAAAACAAAATACTTGCTTTGAAATGCTCTATAACCCTTCATCATTCAATAACTTTATAATATAGATCCAGTTGTTATTGTGTCTTGACAAATGTCAGTCCTCCTTGTTGGTACAGTTCTGTAGGTTCTCCATGTTTCAAATGACAAATGTATATTATTTGAATGAAAACTGTTCAAAGTGAATAATGAAAGTGGCAGTGGATTGAATGACCAGGAAATGTGATGAGGAGATTATCTGTTACAGCTAAGCAGGTTTATGGCTCGTGGGATAAATGAGAACTTAAATCTCTTTGTAGCATACAACAGTTTTCTCCTTTACAGCAGGATGCTTTGCAGTGAAGCCTGCAGCATGTCTGTTTCACTTTTAGACGCTGTGGCTAATACACAACATAGAAACTATTTTAGTTTTCCATCAGAAGAAGGCCTGAATATTGGTGTTTTCTCAGCGCCTGAAATTAAAAATCGCTGTAGCCTACTATAGGACTTGTGATCAACTCTCCTTTGCTGTGCTATCAGGGATGTAAAGATGACCATATTGTTAACACAAACAAGATCGTTGGGTTAGATTTTTATAAAGGTTCCAGGAAACAAAAGTAATTTTTAAAATCCTCACTTGTTTGTGGAGGATTACCAGGATGACTGTGATTTAACTGCCAAATTGTGTGTAATGTAAAAAGTAGACCAGCAACTATCTTGTTCCCAGATTGTCAGCAATATTTTTTATGGTCAGATCAAAGTGAATTAAAAAATTCAGTATGACATGGTGACCGTCTGATCTTCAACATCATCTTCTCATGGCACCATGTTTAAGCTTCTGTATTCATAGTTGAAATTGTGCATGTTTACAATAAAAAGTTGTTTTCTTTGAAAGGATAAGGTTGGCGATTTTCTATATTTTGATTGTTGTCAAAAAATCCCATGAAAAGCCCAAAACATCAGTGAATTAACATTACTGACAGGTATTTTCTTTATATCCAGAACCAGACTTAGCTTATGCAAGCTCCATTGTTGGCGAGAAACTACTATAAACACATGAGTGAGCCACACTGTTACACTGACATATTGACATGACCTGTTCCTTCATTATGAAAAATATGGGCGCTGTGGTTATTTAGAAACAACTCCACAGGCTAATAACTAAACTGTATATGTATTTCTAAGTAGCTGGGTGTTTATATTCATTGTGTCGCTCCTTCACCTCGTTTTTACATACAGCACAGCCTGCTGCCGTGACAACTGTGGCCATGGAGACTTGTGGAATATCCGAAGAGCAGGCTCTCAACAGGAGAGAGAGAGAGGATGGGGAGAAAAGAAGAGAACATGAGAGGCAAGAGTGAGAGGAGAAAGAGGGGATCAGGAAATTGAGTGAAGAGCAGAGTGGACGAGAGAGTGGTCAAGAAGGGGAAGAGGAATGCAAGGAGGGCAAGGAGGAGATAATAAAAGCAAGAAAAAAAAGGCAAAGACACGAGGAGGAGGTCAAGATTGTAGGTGACAAATGGATGAGAGGGATGAATGAGGATGGGATAAAAGAGGGAAGAATTAAAGAGGAGGAGAGCAAGATAGGTGAAATTAGAGCAGGAGGAGCATGAAGAGAGTGAGATAGGAAGGATGAAGAGGAGACAAGTGCAAGAGAGAGAAGATGAACTTGTTTTCTTTCAGTCTCTGTTTTGAATGAGACCTGCTGTTTATCTGATATTAACATGCTCATTCAGCTTCTAATTGAATTAATGTTGTTCTGAGCAGCTTTGAGCAGCAGCAGTAGTGTGTGAGTGTGTGTGTGTCCAGAGCATTTGAATTGTCATTTACTTACAGATGTAGACTGAGGAAGCCATATCACCACACACACACAACTGTTTCATATCGAGGCAGATTTCTGATGCTGCTGTGGTCGACGATCTTAATACCAACTCCAGATTAGTAAGTAGCTTTTGATGGTCAGCCAGTACCGACGCTGGCTGTTTTGACTGTGTTTGTGGCCACGCTCGCTCTTTTGACATCAGGATTATGAATATCCACAACTAAAAATAGATGCAAGCTAGAATCATACGGGCTTAATTGGAAAACCAGCAGAGAGAACAGAAAGGCTCAGAGGCCAAACTCAGCTGCTGAACCATCGATAAACACTGTCTGGACTGATGCTGCAACAGAGCAAGAACATGGATTTTTTTTTTAAAATCTGATTCAAATGATCCAATCATAGGTACAAAACCTATATTTTTCTCTTTTTTTCTGATTAATTCTTGTCAGGTGCAAACTTGTTAACAGCCATTTTCCCCATTGTTTTAACTCCAATAGCAGCTAGAATGATAATGAGCACATACTTATGCCAAGTCTGTCTAGATCTTATTCACCCCTTTAACCTAAATTTAATGGGATCACAGATTTGCACCACTAAGGTTTGTGCAAATCTGTGAAGTGCTTTTTGTGTAATCCTGCTAACAAACAAACAAATTAATAGTGATGGCTCATGATATGTTACTGGTCAGCCTGTGAAATCAACTAACTAGAAACAAACTTAAGAAAATCGAGAGCCTGTCCTGGTCTTCTTTGGGAAGCAGTCATCATGTAAGCACTATAAGACATTATTATTATTATTATTATTCTTAAGACATATTTGCCTCTCTTAGCTCTACTTATATCTCTACTTTTATTTTGGTTAAGGGGCCCCACCCACACACAAAACCTTCAATAGGGGACAAAAAGAGAGCAACAAAGGCAGCATCCCTCCTCCAGGACTGACATGCAGTAGCTGTCGTGTGTAGACGAAGGTGTCCTGGCGAAGATAATATCATCTGCGGTGCTCTGCCACATCAATTTCACTCATCATTGTGGCATCAGGTGATGACTCTGGATCTATCTGACTGGTGCATGGTCAGTGTCAGCCTTGTTTTGAATCTTTTCTCTGATGACTTTTAAGACTGTTTTTTGATTCGACAAATGCGATTAAATCTGAAACCTATGTGTTGCTCAGACCCACATCTCCTCTTATTTATGTTGGTATAGAAGTGGAGTTTGGAGGTGCCAGCAAATAAGTTCATCTGATAATAAAGAGAGTCAGCTTTCTCTCTGCGGAGTGTTCACTTCCTGCCATATAGGACAAAGATTTGTACAGTAGATAGCACCATAATTTAATTTAGGCAAACAAGGAAAATAAAAGGCATCTTATTTTGGTGTGATGATACACTGCAACAGATAAATTGACTATTACTGCAAGTGTAACTGTTGCAGCTGGGTTAAGGTTTTGCATTTAACAATCAGGCTTCAAATGTAAGGAATGTAGAAAAATGTTTTTTCTCCTGAAAAGTACAACTTTTGTACAATTTCAAGTATCTTCCCTAACTTTAAATGAGTCTTTACCTCTGGGGATATTTAGTGCACATCTACTGTACAGGTTGAACTTTTTGTGACTCAGACACCTCCCTGGCTTCTGCTTGTCTGCTAACTGGATTAAACTCAGCTGTAAGTGTGTGTGTGTACCTCAGGTTTCTCAGCTCCCTTTTGGTTTGGGCTGTTGAGTTTAATCACAGGTAATGAGTGAATAGATTAGCGTTAACTCCACTCACTCTGAGATGTAGGGGTAAAATAGCCTTGACACTATATTCCCTCGAATAAAATATACACTGCTGTATGCATGCTGTACAGTACACGGTCTCTCTCACACAATTAGGCACATGATTCTCAGGAAAGGCTAATCGGTTTAATTATTAGTAAGTGGCAATTACAGTGTTTTCCTCTGTATTCCTATCTGATTTCATGTATATCTAACACAATATCAGAGGACAGATCTCTGTATCCACAGATGAAAGGGATGTGGAGTGAGGGACAGAAAAGGAAAGAAACCAGAAACAGACAGAGAGAAATAGAGAGGCAGACAGAGGAGCAGGAAAGCCAAAAAAGGAGAGACATGAAAGAAGCAGACTTGTAGAGGAGGGGCGGTAGGCTGACAATATAAATCACATCTTTGTGTTTCTCCATTCCTGTCCCTTGTTCCTCTGTATTTCTATCTGATTTCATGTATATCTAACACAATATCAGAGGACAGATCTCTGTATCCACAGATGAGAGGGATGTGGAGTGAGGGACAGAAAAGGAAAGAAACCAGAAACAGACAGAGAGAAATAGAGAGAGGCAGACAGAGGAGCAGGAAAGCCAAAAAAGGAGAGACATGAAAGAAGCAGACTTGTTGTAGAGGAGGGGCGGTAGGCTGACAATATAAATCACATCTTTGTGTTTCTCCATTCCTGTCCCTTGTTCCCACTATGTGCTCCGGGACAAAGTGGGATTATCGACAGTCTTCCTTTCTTCCTTCCTCCCTTGGTTCCTTCCTTTCCTGCTAGTATTTAACAGAAAGTAGGGAGTTGCAAGTTTGCAGTAGGTTAAATGTAGGTTCAACGTCAACATGAATGAGCACAGACGTTTCACTGTCAACAGAACGGCTTTTAGGTGATTTTGTAAATTAGTGCAGGCAGCACTGGTTGGTTTGGTTGGAACATACTGTATATATTTACATGACGGACAATATATCAATCAATATCAAAAACAACAACAACAAAAAAAACAAACCCTGAAGGATTCAGAGGACTCAGATTATCAGCTTGAAACCAGGTCTGTTGTTCATGCAGGGTTTGGGGCATACTACATTTTACCAAGTTGTTTGTGTTTGGAAGTGACTTGACTGAAGTGACTTCAAGCTTGTGCATCTCTAACCTGCAGTAAATAGACATGAGAAGTGAAGATAATTAATGACCTATTGAAGCAACAATAATAAATCCACTCATGAATATAACATGTGAGAGAGAGAGATGGACAGTTGTGTAAAGCGGACCTAATTCCTCAGTTAACAGCGTGTACTCTGTGCATGTGTGTGTGATGATAATCCTAGTTTTTTTTTTAAACAGCATTTTCAGAGAAGCTTAAAATATGATATAAATTTAGATGGGTGATCAAAGGGCTTTAGAATCGCTTGCTGACATGACAGCCTTGCAGAAGACAGAGCACTGGCGATGACATCGGTGGGTCTTCTGTTCAGCCTGTGGTCGTGTTCTGAAGCAACGAGCAGCGCATCCTCAGCCTTTCTGGCCCTCATTAATCTTATTAAGACCAATGGGAACACAAGCTAATAGGAGCTGATTAGCCCGCTTCTGGCCGCCTGACTGATTCACCTACATGCACCCGTTCACATGCACACGGCCTCACACACACACACACACAGACACACACACACACAAGCACACTGACAGAATCGCACTGACACACACTCTCACTGTCACATGAGCACACAGACATCCACAAAAATATATTCATGCATAAACACTTGAAGGGTTTCTCCCAGGAAGTTGGTTGGTTGGTTGGCAGAGGTGGAACTTTATTTGCCACTGAATGTTTTGGCAGAGCAGCGAGAGAGGCAGAGGAAAGGCACTGTGCTTGTCAGAGTTGGAGTCATCATATCAACTTGGAGGTATTTTGGTTAAAACAGAAGCCTTGCTGGCGAATATCAAACTTCAGACTAAGTACAAGTGCTTGGCCATCAGAACCATTTGTTTCCTCCTGTTTGCTGGGTTATTACAAACACATCCCCAGCTGATTATGATATTTTGTGTCATCTGTCTCTGGTAAATTCTTAAAAAGCCTTAGATGTTTTTTGGGAATACACAGTAGGAACTGGAAGTCTGATCAGTCACTGGCTTTATGAATGTAGCGCTTTTTGCTGTGTGAAATAGTGTGTGCACTGTTTTTCCATAATGCTATGGCTCACAGGAAGGCAGTACTGGCCTGTTGGTTGATTAGCAGGTCAGTCCATCACTTTGGTCCAGACTGAATATCTCAACTACTGTTAGATGATAGCCATAGATAGCTGCTGGCTGATGGCTTTAAACTCTTAGTCTTGTTACAGTTTTCTCTGAGAAGAGTGTATTAATTTCTCCTGACCAGATGTGATTGTTGAACCCAGCTGTAGGAAACTTTATTTTAACAACAAGACACATGTTTTTACTGTTATTATTTGGGCAAGTAATGGTTTAAAGGACAGTGTGCTTTCTAATACAAAATATTAAGATTTAGCAACAAGACCTTAATGCAAAAGTACTGTACATTTATATCATCTACTCCATTATAGCATGATATTTAATAAGAATTCAATAAGATGAACAAGATTATTGTCACTATTTGCTGCTAGTTACATGTTGCAGTTTAATTAAGGTAAAACCATATATTGGTTTACAGCAACAACTTTCTCATATCAGGCATGTTGACATCTTAAAGAGAGTTGCAAAGTTTCATATAAACATTATCCCAATCACAGATATTTCATTATCTGTGAGATCCTTAATCAAGTTTTATAATTTGTTCAAACTACTTTTACTATGTGGAGAGATGGAAGGGAATTACATGTAACAACAGCCCTGTATATGTAGTTTATGTAGGATTCACATATTTTATTTGCCACATGCTCAAACATTATGTGCAGTGAAAAGCCAAGTGTGCCAAAATGTCACAACTGTAAAGCAAACTATATAACGGATAAAGGATTCAGAGAGGACAATGTGCAAGATAAGGCTGAGGTTTATCAGAGGTCAGAGGTCAGAGGTCATCATCCTCATCTTGCTCTGGGTCTCCACCTTCTCCTGTATGTCCTGCAGAGCGGGGAAAATAGATCTCCGAATGGAAAGCAGATGTGAATTTATTCTCTGTTCCTTACTAATGTCATAATTAGTGTAAGTGCTGTAGGATCTATTAGTGAGCTGGAATTATTTGGATCATGTGTTTTTTTGTATTACGTACGCAGGACAACTTGTTTGCTATGGCAGTGACTTCCCGTTTATGTCATGTGACCCAGGCTGACATCATCGCAGCTCTCGGTCACAGATAGAGTATTATGGGATGCTGCAGCACCTGTTGGTTGGGGTGGGGGATGACCACGGTTAGACTGAAAACACACACACACACCACGTACACACACTGTTCTGAGCCGCACGGCATTGAGTGTTATGTCAGCTTGTGTTATCATCACTGAGGGTAGTGACATCGAGTGAACCTACGTCTGCTCTGTGTTTGTGTATGTGTGTGTCTGTGTGATGCTCCCAGCTGATCTATTAGGCAGGTCAGGCATGATGGGGGTATGGGCCAGCCCCTCTCTCTAATCAATTTGAGCACACACACACACACACACACACACACACACACACACACACACACTATAAACTACATAGTTGGAGTGAGGAGTCACCTGAAAAACACAAATCAAATCTCACATACAGCACTGAAATCAACAACCACACAGAAAATGCATGTTCATCAGTTCAGCAACCATCTACAGAACATTACTCTTTTATTGTACAGCTATTATACAGTTAGTGCCTCTAGCACATCTAGCACCTCATTCTCACACTCACTTTTGCTTGATAGCTCGGTGCTGTCAGATTATTCGTAGCCTCAGGTAACTGAGGCGACTGGATTTGTGTTGCTTACCTTGTGACTTAAAGCAGTTCACCTTCTGTAAACCTGGCCAGCTAATCTGCTTTGTAAAGTTAAAGTTGGCTGACTGAAAAAAAGATATAATATATAAATATAATATATTTATATAATATATAAATATTATAAAATACACAAAATTAATTCATCTTCATTTGTGCTTAGGCCACATTTATATACATGTGTGCATACCTTTCATGTTTTTTAATGGATTTAGGTCTGGGAGGATATATTCTATGCAGCGACATATTAACTTCTGATAATGTGATAAATCTCTGGTTTTATTTTTATATTTACAAGTAGACTAGATACAGAGTTTAGTTTCTTTGATTTGCCAAAATGAATTGATATTCTTTACAAACTGACCAGCAAAACCACGATTCTTTCCTGCTGCAAGAATCTGATCTTGTAACACTCAAAAGATTTAATTACAGGAGTATTCTTTTTAATCATTTCAGTAAATCATCTTGGTGTGCATGAAGTAAAAAGTGCTGAAAGTGCTGATATGTTTAAAATTTGAGTAGTGATTCATATGTGGCCACTGCTGCTGCTGAGCTTCTCCCAGAGGGAAAAAATACAGAATACAGTCAACAGAAGGCAAAGAGAGCTCTGTAGAGGCAAACCACTGTATACGTCTGTTCAGAAACACTCAAATCAGTCATTTTATGGATGTCTTACTTGTATATGTGTATTATTATATTATGTCGGCCTCTCTGACTCAAGGTCTCCCTTCACGACACACCTAGATAACATAATGCATTTACCATCCTTAACCCTAACTTTAACCATCAATGCCTAACCTCAACACTGACCCTAAATATATTTACAAAAATCTCAAGTTCTGAAGTTGAATTTGGTCTCCCTAAAGATAGTAGATAAAGGACACACACACAGTCCTCAACAATGTCCGACTTCATATGAAAGCACAAACTGTCACCAACAAAGACACTCCTGACTGAACAGTTGTTTTTCTTGCACTATTCAAGTAAACACAAACCTGCCTCATGTCCTTTCCATCAGTGTGTTAAACAACAGTGGACTGACTCTTGTCACAGCAGCTCCTGACTGATGGGAAGAAGGGATGGAGGAGAAATGAGGAGGAGAGAGTTTTCTCTTCCTTCAGGCTAAAGCCACTGAGAGGAAGATAAATATACACAAAGTCTTCATTAATAAACAGAAATGGATGAAACAATATTAAGCATCTGAAGCAATTTTGAGCCACATTACACTAACCAGTCTTTGGTTGTGAGAAGATTAAACACATGTGGATCGAAGCAAACACAAAGTGTTGGTTTTCACTTTGTAGCCAACTCAAAATGTGTAATGGTTCCATTAACAAAACATTAGATAACAGAGTAAAATGTAGAGTGATTCTGGTAGATTTAATGTATGACATATGATACTTCATATCCATTTGCAGTTTGTGGTCAGAAACAAGTCTTGTATTGTTGTAAAGTACAGGAAATCATGCTGCATAATTCATATGGAGCGTTCAGGACTTTGAGTGTCTTAGCAACACTAATCAGCTGCTCATCATCACAGCAGGAACAATGTCTTTGAGAGACAAATCAAACCTTTTAAGACATATGAAAATTGATCTTCTAGCACTGAACTAGGAACTGAAGCCGTTATGGTTACTTAAATGTACTTTAATTTAGTGTTGTAGACATTTTTGTTACAACATTTGTTATTGTAAACCACATTTCAATCATGCAAGCACAATGACAACTGAAAAGCTTTAAGTCTTGGGTGCATGGACTGTGTGGGTGTCTCTGAGCACACCAGCCATTTTAATTCATATATGTGGAGAAGCTTTACGTACAGTCTAAAGCAGCTGGTTACAGCACTGTACAAATCACCCATATTCACTCATAAATGAAGACTGATTTACCAATGTTCCTGCTTTAACCACATTAAACAATTTTCATGCTAGTTTAAATGTACCCACTGACTTGAAAGTATTTAATCAAATTATTTAAATTTTTAAGCATCATTGTGTCATTGCTGCACACTTACTCCCGAGTATTTTATTTGTTCTTTTTGACAAAATCATCAGATTGGCAACAGATTAATGTTGCCCTAAAACAGATGTGGTTGAGTCCTAAGTCTTTATGCTAGGCTAAGCTAACTAGCTGTTAGCTGTCAAACTATTCCTTTAATATAACTATATTATTAACTATAAGATAATAATAACCCTAATTTGACATCAAAGCATGGAAATGTTTTAACCAATCCTCCAACCTTAACGACCATCTAGGATGTTTGTCCCTACCCTGAAATGACCCATTTGAGCATCACCTGCAGTAGCACCCTTACAGCAGCAGTTAGGCTTATTTAATGGTCACAGTTTGGTTAAGTTCAGGCACAAAAACTACTTGTTTACATTTAAGGGAGGATGGTTTTGGTTGAAATAAGAATTTCCTTAAGGACACGGGATCTCCATCATCATGGTTACAATCATAAACATGCAGTTAAGCTTCTGGAAAGGTCATGGATAAAAGGAAGAACAATGACTCAGTCAATAATCGGTTTCTAATGGGACACTAATGGCAGTCTCCTGCATCTGTCAACCTATCCATCCACAGTGCTGCCCTTTTTGCTAACATATCCTAGCTTATTGTATTGTACTGTTTTGGGTACAGTACTTCTCCACAATATAATATATGTGAGCAGTTGGTGGCTCTGGATTTTCTGTACATTGCTATAGACCCATATTCAAGCATTCTAATACATTATATTGTTGTTCAAATAATGCATTTGTGTATTTATGTTGAAAACTATATTTTTCAGCTTCATTACAGTATCTGGAATAGATAAATAGAAAAAAATCAAAAATCAAATCTTAAATCAGATAAAATCACATTCAGATAATTAATTAGGTGGTCATGTGTAGTGGGACAGTGCAAAAAAAATTACTTGTTTGTATAACTGCAAAGATTCACACAACATAATGTGGCACTTGCAGAGAACAGCCAACTCACCACTGCTGCTACCAGTTTCGCTTACTGGGGAACACACCAATCAATTATTATTATTATTATTATTTTTACCATAACAGCCTAAAGACAAAGTGTACAATACAGTAACAATATAATGAAAACTGATTCATTAACCCTGCAACAAATACTACCTTTGTGAAACTTCTCTCACTTCATGTTGAGAATGAAAAGGTCAGAAACGTGTTTCATTTGTAGTTTGTTGTGTCAATGATTAAGATTTTTTGGAGGAATTTGGTGTGTTTTTTTAGCCCAACTTTCCCTCTGTATATAAAAGCTACGTAGATAAACAGATTTCTTTCTGAGTTCACTGAAGGTTCACAAACAGATTATCAGAGAGCTGATGGATGATAAACTGCTATACTCGCTTTCAAACTTTATGTTTCTCTCTGTGTCCTTAAAACATCCATTACACTGATTGTCTCTTCTTCTGTCTGTGTCTCCTTTATATGTGCCTTTATCATTTTCTGTTTCTCTATCTCCTTTCACTCTCCTACTCTCCTATCCTTCTTCTCTCTCTGTTGTGGCTTTGTTATCCTCCTCTTTTGCCATCCTTCTACCTTCTTTTTCTATCCCCATCTACTGTTTTTCTGCAGTTTTCCCGAGCCAAGGTCAAAACCTACAAAATTTAATATTTGATATAATTTTAAGTCTCTTGTATACAAACAAAGTTATGTTTTTATGATCAGTAAGAAATATTTTTGAATCCTGCATTATTTACACACATTTACTAACCAGCAGTCTTCTGCTTCCTTAGCTCTGTTGATGTATTGCTAAGTTTCTTTGTGTGTTATCACCACCAACTGTCAATCATTTTTATAGTGTGAAACCAGCAAAATGAATGTGGGTTTTTTTTTGTGTGGATCCTTGTACGTGTGCATGGTACAAACAAAATGGGGAGTACTCATAAAAACATTACTCTGTAGCACTATGACTGGTCAAAAACTCCCCGATGTACCTTCAACATGATTTGACTGCTCTCCAAACTCTTGAACCTTAATAATGCACTCAAAAATATTTTTGCATAACAGCTGCTGTGCATTTGTGCATTTATCCAGTCAAGTGTAGGAAAGGTTCATGCTGATGTCTGAGTGCAGGAAAGACCTGTCAATCATCTGCTGTACAGCTCAAGTCTCAAGTTAACCCAGCCGATACCACCATAGGCCAAGTGATTATGGTTTGGCTGCGCTAGGTCAGTCAATGAATTTGCATGTTACAGAGCCTCAAATCTTTTAATATTAATGGCAGAACTCTGAGTTCTATTAACCCAAGTAGTCACTGACTTCTGAAAATATGCTCCACAGTCTCTTCGAATGCAGAAACATCATCTAGGACATTTTGTTCGTCCCCTGCACAGAGACCATGAGCTCTCTTGGCTTCAGCTCAAGCAACCAAAATTTCTTGTCCAGCTCCCAAAATAGGGGATTTTGGAGCTTACAGGATGCACTGCTCCTCCTTAAATCAATTAAGCTGCTTTGCTTTCTCTCTGCCTGTACTTTGCTCTATGTTTGAGTAAACACATCTTAAAGCTATGGAAGGTTAAGTTTAAGGGGGAGCAGGACAAATGCACTTAGCCCTTTTTCTTCCACAACAAAGTTGCCAATGGCAATTACATGCTGTAGAAAAACATGTACACAGCGCTCATGGAATTTTCCGTACTTATCTGAAGGGACGTCACAAGTATGGTCACTGAGGTCCATACTTGGGGATTACCACTCACTATTATGTGTTTTGCTGAAGCCAGAAAATCCAAAATTGGGCATTGTGGATGGAATGTCTGTGGCGCTGTGAGGCCTTGTAAATCAATATAAAATCACCATCAAAACATGTCACCAGAAACACAAACATACAGGATGAAGAGAAAATAGCTGTTGAGACAATAAATGAAAAAAAGGTTTAAGAGCTTTCCCTCTCTAGGGACATGGAAATATTAACGTATGTAAATATTATGTATATTGTGTATATGTAAATTAAAATTAAATGTGAACTTAGAAAACCTACTTAAACCTGCCTACTTTTAAGTGTGATGTATGAAATGCTACTTATTCCCACTTGAATCGGAGAATTAAAGGTCATTTGTTGGCTACAAAAGATTTAACAATGTATTATTTTGAAGACGTTCAAGTTTAAGAACCAAGCATTTACTGAAATGCATCATACTGAGTCAGTGTGCTGTACCAGAGGCAGTTGTCTTGAGTATCCCGACTTCAAGTCTTATTCTCTACCCACACATGAAACAAGCCTGATTTCCATGGCAACGTTATCCCTATCACAGCCGTACTACAAGCACAGAAGGGGAGTACCATGATGCAGTAGTGAAAACATCATGAAACCAAACCAAACCAAACCAAACCAAACACAGCAACTCTTGATCTCTTTGGTATACCAGTATGGTCATTGCATTTCCCAGTCTCCTCCCAGTTCTAACAGAACGAAGGGTCGGATAGAGAAGAAGGGTGACAGGGTTCGGGTGGCACTTGTTGTCCCACTCGCCACTCGACTCCACTCTAGTTCTCTCATGCAGAAACAGCTTCAGGACTGAGCCACGTGTTACTCTCACACTCCACTTACTATCCAGGATCCCCCCTGGGGATGTGAAAAATGAACGGGATTTAATATTCATTATGTAACATCATGCCATGTGTATTATAGCTATCATGAAGTATGTAACAGGGCAGAGGGCAAAGACTATTACTTTTCTGCCCATACTTTTTAAATCCACTCCTGTACCCTGCAGGGAAGAGGGGAGGGGAAGTTACATGAGCACAACATGTCTTCTCACATTATTATTTAGTTCCCTAAACTATGGGCTTAAATGAAAAATTACATTTGGAGAGGTTTTTATTAAAGAAATAACAAGACTGAAGCTGTCCTAGGTGTTCGGGTTCATTGTTTCATTGAAATGCTCCATTTAAATTTGTTTAGTCATTGGTTTCTATTTACCTGCTAAAACAAAAAACATGTATATATTCATATTTACATACTTACATAAAGTAGAAATATGGTGTACACACTTGGTTAAAACATAAATGAACCCAGGCTCAGCTACCCTCACTGATTAAAGCTCTTAGCAGGCAGCTGCTAAGAGGTTTACTGAAGCAGCTGCAGGAAGTGTTTAGTTTTTATTACTATTTAACATTGCTTGCATGCACCTGCCCTCTGAAAACTGCTGTCTGCTGCTTTTGTTGTAGCAGCATTTCATCTGCATGATTCATTGTTTCAGGGATTTTCTTTTTCATTTTGGTTTGGGTAGCAGTTCATCCTGCATTTGTATGGGCAAGAAAATCCATGGGATACAGTTGTCTCTGTCATTTAAGAAAGGATCTACCATAAATGTGTGTTTTTGCCCTTCATCACAAAGTTTAAAACACACAGAATGAGCTACAGCCAGCAGCAAAATCATATTCTAAAATGCAGTGCACCTCTTTTAGTAGTGTTACTGGCCACTTACAGAGTAAATGAAAATTCTTTCTTTTCTGTCTGTTGTTTTTATTTTTGAAGACCTGACAGTTTAATTAGGTATTCATATAATTGCATCCTTTTTTATTTACTTTGTTTACATTGTGTTGTGTGTGGGTGCATTCCTGTTTGTTTATACATGTATTTGTGTTTTAACTATTTGTGTAAGATCATGTGATCACTCCGTTTGTTGTCTCCATTGTCCCGCAGTAATCTCTGTTCTTCAGGCGCAGACTCGCTCCCACGTCACAACCTGAATGCAGTTGATTTAGACACACAAACAGATACACACACATCCGGACACACACTTTGTCAGCTGCTCACTGAGCAGAAGAGCGGACATTTCAGAACAAAGTAAACAACAGGAGGATGGATCAAGAATGTTAAACTGGATGGAGGCAGGTGTGTGTTCATGTGCGCTTCAAAGGCTCTTATCAGTGTGAAACAGCTCTGAGTCATGGCGCTTGTTGACCTTAGCAGGTCATCACCCAGCTACTGTAATGGCACACCACTCAGCTTACGCCAGTTAACAATTAGGAGCACAAAGACACAGCCATTGTAGAAAAATCAATATTTACATGAGTTTGATCAGTGGAAGCATCTGGGCTCCTCTGCAGCAGAAAAGGACCACAGCAGTGATTTTACATGTTTTAGTCCATTTACTAAGAATGAAGAATTTTTTTCAAACCCTGCATCAGCCATTTTAGATTTGTTATTGCATTTTTCCTATTGACTGTAACTGTAGCTGGAAAAACACTTTTGCAGAAGCAGCTGTTCACTGTGGCGGATTACAGCGCTCAACTCTGTTTATTCATTATTCTACTTAACAGAAATTAGTTTCACACCAGAAATGTTTCATGACATATTAAAATATCTATCTAAGCATCTGAAATGATTTTTCCACAAAGAATTTGATGACCTAGTTTAATAATCTTGCAATTACATCTGATCCTTCATTTAAAAATCCAGAATCTATGAATAAGCAAATAATTTTCATTTTACATGTTTTAATTGTCAGACAAAAGATGTCTCCTGCTTCACTGAAAATTCTCTGTGTACAATTATGTTCACTGGAGGTTTCAGATCAGTTTACAGATCATGTGTGTAACTGAACCACAGTTGGCTTGCAAACTAGTTTTGATGTCACAAACCTTGTTTATGTCTACACGTAAACACAGAAACACTTTCTCCCTTCAGCAGATGACTGTGAAAACAGCCTTTTAGAGTCAAACTCTGCACGTACATCATTCTTCTCAGTGAAGGTTGAATGTCAAAGCAAAATGCACTTTTGAGCAGAGGGCGGTGTTAATGAAAGCCAGTGGCTGTCTGAAAAGAAAATACACTCTAAAATCTAAAGTAGACTGCTATGGAAAAGAGTCTGCGTTCATGCAGTTATGGAGCTTATGCACATTGGTGTTACTGTATTACAGTTGCTGCAGTTTAAATACATGTTCTGACTGTAGCTGTCTCCAAATCCCCATTGCCAGGACGGTCTATAATCCCTGTGTGAAACTGTCTGTCTGGTTGGCTTGCTGCCTTTCAGAAATACAGTTTGAGTGTGTGTAGCCTACTACTGCAGGTCTCTCTGTCCGTGTGCACGTGGGTGTGAAGTCTGAGTGTGCGTATTACTGTTGTTGTCAGTGTCTTTCAGTGAGCATGAATGTGTGTCAGTGTGAATCTGTGCGCACGCTATCCAAGTGCGCTTGTTCGTGTGTTTGTGTCCTTTAAATCAACAAGAGAAGTGCTTAGCTTAATGGGCCTTAAAACCTGCCAACTCACTAACCTTTTGCATTGAGGGAGTCAGAGAGAGAGAGATGTATACACAGAGGAAGACAGAGAGAAAGAGAGTTTGTGTGTGGGAGAGACAGAGAGAGGGAAAGAGAGAGAGAAGTGAGATACGTAGGAGAGTGAAAGGTGTTTCTGTGCGAGAGAAAGTAATCGGAGGTGAGAAAGTGAAACAATGTGTAAGCACGATAAATAGATGTGTGTGGAAATGTCCAAATTCAGGGTCTCGTTTCCATCATCAGATACATCGTTACCATGGCAACATGCTGATGATGCAGCAGGACATACAGTTTGGCTAAAGATGTTTCATCTTTGAGATGACATACATTTGACTTTTTTTGGCCCCCTTTTTTTGGCAACATCTTTATTGCTTAGTAGCCAGTGCTTTGGTGTTACATTGCATTTCCCAGAGAGCACCTGTCAACCAAACAGCACAGGACATGCTGTGTCGTCTTTCCTTTTGTCTTTTTATCCACATGACACACACATTATCCACACTCACTGTGACTGCCTGTGAAACTACATGTTTTGTGTCCTTTTCTTTCAGTATCACTGAAGAAAAAATCCTCTGACTGTGGAACACAGAGATTGTATTTTAAACTAGCAGACATTTACATGTATTTAACAATAATATATGTTAAATTGCACATATATGGATGCTTTCATGCTCAGGAACTGAACCAAAAAGTGTCTCCATGTCTTCAAAAAACTCATATATCTCTCTGATAATAACTTTTTCAAACATCCCTCAACATCTACATCAGTTTGTACTGAAATGAACACAGAAGTCAGTAGCAGTTATGCAGAATCATCTTTGTTTTATAAAACATCTTATTACTAAAATGTTTTTTTCCTCAACTAATAATACAGATCTCTTAATCAAATCTCACATCTCACAAACCAGAACCAAATCAGTGTCATATTACGGCTCTCTGCACTCAGAAAAGGGGACATGACACACACATACCTACAGCCAGACATTCACTCCACCCACTCATGAGAGTCACTTCCTTCAAGTCTGATAAATTCAAATTTTTCTCTCTCTCCCTTTTGCTGCTGCTGTTCTTGCTACACCACTAAGCTTTATTACACACAATAAGAGTGTATTAACATATGCACACACAGATACAGACTCATTTTCTCCTTGTACAGAGTACGTAAGCCTTGTACACCCACAACTAAGCACAAGTCAGCTCTGTTGATGTGTGTGTGTGTGTGTGTGTGTGTGCATGAGCACTACATATTGGAATATAATTAATTATAACACACACTGAACTGAAGAATTATTTGAATGTATGATTTCTTTATGCCCCTAATGGTGGACTGCTGTTTGACTGCTGCAGTCTGTTTTCACTGGCTTCTGTTTGATTTGACTTTTTAAAGAATATTCCAGTCAGCTTGTCCTCAAGAGGTGATGTGCAAATTAAATCTCAGCTCGCAGGGTACATTTGGTGAAAGTGCCAAACCATGAGAACAGTTTTAAATTTAGGCTTTTGCCCAAGGACTGGAGGACTGTAGAATCAATGTAACTCGGGCAAAGCCAAGTGTGAGCGTGTCATTATAAATATCAGGAATGAATTAGACAGTTTAGACAATTTGCCTTTTTTAATGTGTTGTTGGAGGCTTGATCTTACTGTAAGTCAGCAGGAGTCATGAGGCTGTGGATCAAAGTCAAATCAAAGATACTTTTCTGCAGGCTTTGTCGAAAAAAGAAATTGGTTGCCATGCCAACTGTTGTGGTAGCCATGGAATATGTTTTCTCCTTTGTTGAGCCCTATACCTGTATGAATCATTGCATCTGTATTTTACTTTAGCAGCACCCAAGCACATTATTGGGCTCACAGTGAAATTCTTTGATAAAGTTTTAGTGAACTTGATGAATAAAATTTCTCCTCCTCTCTTTTATTTTCTCTTCCCTCCTTCCATTCCCTCCATGCAGGAAACAGTAGAATATGCCTTCCTGATCATTTTCACTATAGAGACATTTCTGAAGATTATTGCCTACGGCCTGGTCATGCACCAAAACTCATACGTCAGAAACGGCTGGAACATGCTGGACTTTGTAATCGTCATTGTGGGGTGAGTTCATAGGTAGCAGATAAATAATGTATGTACGTGCAAACACACACGACCAAAAACACAAACATATACACGGACAAACAATGAGATTATTTCTTGAGCACAATCAAGCTTAAACCATACGTGAACGTGCACTCGTACACACTTGCTTATATAGGCGCTCATGTACTTTGACACACATTCAAACACAAACAAGGCCTTGTTTAGAGTGATGGTTTATCAGCCGACCACCTGGCCTGAATGGGATGTAAACTGTGATGAGGTGTTAAAAGCTAAAGGTAAACATGCAGAGACATAAAGGACATAAACCATCTATATAAGCACACACGTACACACACAGGTGCATGTACACAGAGACAAGTACAAAGAGGACATGTGGCTTTGTTCTTTGCTTTCTGCCTCTTTTGCTTTCATCCTTTTTTGCTCAGTTTTGACGGCATCACCATCACTGCTCTCTTCTTCCTCCCTCTTTATTTTTCCTCTCCCTTTCTCGACCCAATCCCCTCCAGGTTGTTCAGTGTGGTTCTGGAGATGATAACCAAAGACGCTGACTCTGGGGGCCAGTCTGGAGGCAAACCTGGGGGGTTTGACGTCAAGGCCCTCCGAGCCTTTCGCGTACTACGACCCCTTCGCCTTGTCTCTGGAGTTCCCAGTGAGTTGTCACAGAGCTGTGTTTTTAAGTCTTAAACAATTACAAGCAAGTCTTTAGTCAAATCACATGTCCTTATTTTTTCTACTTAGAAGTCCTGCGCACCAAACTACTCTATATCAATTATATTTGAAATAAGAGGCAATGATTAAAATTCAAAATGTATCACTGCATGTTTGTTATATTCTGTTGCCATTGTTATGTATCTATAATTAGATATATTAACATGAATATTTGAAAGTTTACTTTCCTACAAGGAAAACATCTGTGTAGTCCCCACTTTTCTCCTTTATTACCCAGGAGAGGCTGCTTCCTTCACTGTTTCTGTTTTCAGTTCACATCTGACCTTACATGAAGTTGCCCTAACGTGTCTGCATTCTTTGAGTTGCCATAGCAACATATCATTCACTGGTCTCAGAGAGGAAAGGACCTCTGGGAAAGATGAAGTTGAACTGAGCTGAAACGACATTTTCAGTTTTATTCTAGTTTAACATTTATCTTTGTTGGATGGTACATGCAGTGTAATTAAACTGTGGTATTTCGACTTGTTTGCTGATGCCACAGTGGCTGGTTTGTTGGTTTACTCAGTGGCATGATGCATAGAGAGCTATAGATAATCACGTTATGATAACTGATAGCTTTCATAATTTGTGTCTCTGTGTCTGTGTTTACTATTGTTTGTGTGTGTGTGCGTGTGTGTGCAGTATACTCAGAGGATTGACCATGTGCCATTTGTCAACTAAATAACCATCTGCTTACCTCTGACTGGCCTTTTACTTTTACTAGAGCTCAAAAGATTAGTCAATTAATCAATTAGTTGATCAAATTCATTCATAATTGACCAATGTTACTCAACTTTTCAAGGAAAAATACAAGCAAACTATGCATAGGTATAGCTTTTCAGTTGTGAGGATTTGCTGCTTTTCTTTGTCATATATTATGTATTTAAGTTTTGGACTGTTGGTCAGGCAAAAGAATAAATGTAGTGACATCACTGCAGGCATGAGGGAATTGAGATGAACATTTTTCACTTTGGCATTTTACAAACCTAACTATTTAACTGAGAAAAGAATCAGGAGATGGATCAGTACTGAAAATAGGTGTTTAATGCATCCTTGACTTTTGTATCTGAATGACTCCAAATTTCTGGTGTCAGAGGGAAGAAAAATCTATGTGCTCAAGCTTGAAAATAATGTTCCTGAAATAAAAAGCTTCATGTTCTTCAACCATTTTCATTACAGTCATATCCTTGGTATTTTTTTTTTTTTTTTGAAAAGTATATGACCAAAAAGTCAGAGTGAGACACTGGACCAAAGCCCCTGTGTCTCCAAACATTGTAGAAAAGTTTTTTTCCTCCTCTGATATGAGGGCAGTAGCGGCACCTTTTGTGGGGAAAAAACTTTGGAGTCATGCCACAAGTCTGAACCATTTCTGTGTCAGCAGCTGTTGCAGTGATATAAGGATCCTAAAATGCTTTGCACAGATAGAATCAGAAGCTTTCAAACAAAATAGAATTCACAAGGTTACATTAAGATTAAATCCAATACAGCCCAAAACACATCTGCAGTAGCTCTACCAGGTCCAAAGTGCCCCACATTAATCAGCTAATCTTTGCAGCTATGATTTTTTGATTAATTAAGATAAAGAACAAACATCCTGTTGCTGCTTTTCTCATTGGCTTTATGCTGGGTATGCATGTATATTTCTGTATATGTCTGGTTGTTCCTTCTGACCTTGGCTTCTGTGTATGTTTGCAGGTTTACAGGTGGTTTTAAACTCCATTATTAAAGCCATGGTTCCCCTGCTTCACATTGCTCTGCTCGTCCTCTTCGTCATTATCATCTACGCCATCATTGGCCTGGAACTCTTCATTGGCAAAATGCACGCCACATGCTATGTGATAAAAACAGGTAAGGTAGTGCCGAGAGATTTATTTATTCGTTTATCTTTGGTTTCACTCTTAAGTGTCTGATATTTTGCTCACTGCTTCAACCAGTTACTTTTTGATATGTGTGATTTTTAAATTCCCACAGCCAACGTACAGCACGGTGTTAACAGACGTACTGTATACATTGCAGCTTAAGAGAGACACAGGACTTAATCCCTGAGAATGAATGGACACATGTGCCTTGTATGTGAATGGTGACAAGCTGTTGAAAACAGGACAGAACAGCAGATGGTGGATTAAATCCAGTGATTAAGTGACTAATATCTGGCTATTATGTAAACATGCCTGACCTTTACCCCAGCATTGCTTCCTGCATAACAGAATTATTCAAGAAATAAGGATAAACTGATGGACAGTTGTTGGTCATAAATGTAATGTATATACAGTACATAACACACACACGCACGCACACACAAAACCACAGTCATGTTCTGAAATGGCTGACTGAGAAGAGCGAAGCAGCTGAACTCACAGGGATCAGTGGGCCGTACAGGAGTACGACAGCAGTTTTCATAGAGTATCACTCTCTCTGTCATCCCTCTCTTTCTCACACAGTTTCCACTTAATCTCTCCCTCTTTCCTTCACTTTGTTACTTTGATCTGTTTGTTTGTGGACGTCAGGAGAAACATTGTAGGCTTAAGTCGAGAGGTCATGACACAGTGAGTTTGATCCACCTTTGCCTGTGTCTTTTCTGCTGGCCCTGAGGAAGTGATGTGTTGTGTGTGCGCGAGAGGTCTAGAGCAAAATATGAGTGCGTGTGGGGATTTGTATGTGAGTGGATATGAAGGAAAGTTAAACATGTTGCGGGCTCATTTGCTAAGCATATACTGTTTGCGTGTATGTATGTATGGATGAGGGTGGGGTTTAATTTGTACCATCATTCTCTGTAATGCTTATATAATGACAAAACATGACCCAGAGGACTCTATGAAGGAATATATGGACTGCTGTTCTCCATGAGGTCGGTGGTGCAAAATAGGATGCTTAGCAACATGGGATGGAAGGAGTAAGAGAAAAGAAAAGATAAATTATGGCACAAGAAAACACAGTCAAACAAAGGAATAAAATATCAGTGTATTAGGAGGCTAAGACTGAATAGGATAACCAGTAAAAGGAGGTGACAAAAGGATTAAAGGGATCAGCAGTACAGCAGAAGCACACTCAGCCTCAGTCAAAAGATCTAAACTTGCAGGTCTACAGAGTCTCTGAAGACAGCAGGGAGTTAGATATTTACTGTTGGCCACTTCATATAAATCCTCGTACTGTTACTATTATGAAAAATATTCTGAAACAAACGCATATGGACAACTAATGTTAAAAGGCTAAGACATTTGGATGGCTTTTATAGTGTAAATACCTGTGCAAATGAAATAGAGCCCTGTGGTTTTTATTTAATGTCAGTATTTCCATGTTTACTACACAGCTTTCTGCAGTAGAATCCATTCATATTGAATGGCAATATACTTATTATGGTGGGCTTGTGAGATATGAGTCCAAGTTGGTTTGTTTGTCTTTATTATGCACTGATTTGAATAATACATTCATCTATCTCTGTGCCCCCCAGGTGCCCTTGCAGAAGAGGAGCCCACACCGTGTGCTGTATCAGGGCACGGCCGTCATTGTCTACTCAATGGCACAGTTTGCAGAGAGTACTGGCAAGGCCCCAACAACGGCATCACCAACTTCGACAATTTTTTGTTTGCTATGCTCACTGTGTTCCAGTGCATCACCATGGAGGGCTGGACTGAGGTTCTCTACTGGGTAATCTGCCACTCTGCATCAAAATTACTCTAATGAAGCCCAGATGGGGCGCCATGTTTTTGGTACTTTTGACAAAACTTACACACAAACACAAATATTGTGTTACATCCAGCATGTTTGAAACTATGCTGATTCTAGGAAATTGTGACAAAACTGCAATGATGCATATCATCTTCTCAAACAAGGTGACATAAGTCATTATATTTATGTGAAAATATTCATTTAAAGGATGGTAGTATTCCAATTTATTGAGTTATGTCATGAAACTTGACATAATTAAGGTAATGTGCATTATATACAACATATATATACAGCAAGTTTATTTTTACAGCATATTTCAACAGCAAGACAACCCAAAGTACTTTACATAAGACATTTGGACAAAAAAATAAGATGCCATCCAAAAGTGTTACATTTCACACAGGACACAGTTACAGTAATGATGTCTGAAGATAAAGTAGAGGGTTAATTTTACCAAAAATCTGCAGGCTACAAGAAACTTACTCATTGAGGTCCTTAATATATAAAATCTCTAATGACCATTTGTTTCTGTCTCTTCTACAAATTCAAGCCATAAAAACTATTTAATTTTTATTACAGAATGGTCATCAGACCTGTGACCTGAGCCTGAACCATCACCTTATTCTAGTTGATAACAATGTATTTAAAAAAAAACAACAAAAAAACCCACAGACTCACTTCAAAACCCTTCGCTTCTCATTAGCAGAAATCACCAACAGCTTTTAATTAGCTAAAACACTCAGCATTGAAGCTCAACTCAGAATGAGTTTTCATCACAATCCACCCACATCCCTTTATTGATGGAGACCCTCATCTTGGAAATAATGAACCTCTCTCCCTCCTTCTCTCTCTCTTCCATCCTGTCTCTCTCTCTCTCTCTTATGCATGTATGTGTTACCATGGCAATTCCATGCTAATACTTCTGTTCAAGTGTTGAAGGAAGGAGACTCGACAAACTTAAACGAGGGAAAGACAGACAGATGGATAAATTAGATATGACCTCTGACCTTTGCTACAGAAATCAATCAAGTATGGCAGGGTGGGTGGCAGCGTATTGTGCTGTGGCTAGAGGCTGTGGACTCATAGGAGTGCCATTAAAAAAAAAAGGAAAAGAATAAGAATAAGAAAATAAATGTGAAAATATAAAGACAAATAACTATAAAAGAATAATTTTAAATTTAATAACATTTTTATGTATTTATGTACTTTTTTGCCACATTTTTAATTTGCTTATTTAGTCTTTTATTTATTTCTCTTCATATTTCCACATTTATTTTCATTTACAGATTTATTATTTTTTATAGTGCTCCATAGACTCCGTTTTTTCCCCCCAACTATCCAACTATCAACTCCTAGTGTCTCTTTACCAGACAGCTTTATTAAAAGGCACCTTACCTCTGTAGTGCGGTCATTTGCCTCAGTCACATCACTAATAGATGTCTCATCTTCTGATACCTCCTCTCACTCATTACTAACCCAGTTGTCTCTCACATGGTGCCCTCTAGTGGTCAGAGTTGAGAGTGGATGATCTCTCTCCCTCTGAAGAATGGCTTTGAGCTGCAATTTCATTTTATTTAAAATCCAGTGTATGTGTGGAATCTATACATAATCGTGCAGGTGAGGACATAGTAGCTGGTTTTACTGGCAGAAACTGTGAAATTTAGTGGGCACCCACCATCATCTTAACCCATTAATACTTGGCTGCAACACCAAGCCTGCATCAGACCAAAAATGTTCTCAGTTACACTGGTCTTTGTAAATGTCTATGGAGTAATTGCATGAGAATACTAGAATAAAACATTTGTTTCAATATTGAATATGTGTAATCCTCTTTTTTCTTTCTCTGCTTGTGTTTCCATGTAGATGAATGATGCAATGGGCTTTGAGCTGCCTTGGGTTTACTTTGTCAGTCTGGTCATCTTTGGATCCTTTTTTGTACTCAACTTGGTTTTGGGTGTGTTGAGCGGGTAGGTTTTGTGTTGTGTTTTTGTCAATATAAGATCTTTTTCTTAAAAAAAACAAAACAACAACAAAAAACAAAATTTGCTGTAACTGCTTATTTTTTTCAGTGATATTGGATATGGTTCAATACACCTTAATTCTTCAAATATAAGTAGTGATTGTCAGTTCTGTGACCCTGAACATGACAAATAAGTTCAGAAAATTGATATTTTGAGAGCTGAGGGCTTGTCAGACAAAAAAAGCACTTGTTGATGCTGAATGCCACCCAGGTTTGACTGTCATTATGCTCTGCTCTGTCCAGAGAGTTTTCCAAAGAACGAGAGAAGGCCAAGGCTCGTGGAGACTTCCAGAAGCTACGTGAGAAACAGCAGTTAGAGGAAGACCTAAAGGGCTACCTGGACTGGATCACCCAGGCCGAGGACATCGACCCTGAGAACGAGGAGGAGGGAGATGAGGAGGGCAAGCGTAACCGTGAGTTATCTGGATTTAATACATTTTGCACTGCTATCTTTGTCTAAAGCAGGGAAGTGAAGAGTACAAACACTGTGAGTTACCAAGCCTTAACTTTTTCTGCCTTAAACTCACTGATGTTTTGCCTTGAATGTGTCATCAAGGAAATGTTTTATGTACCTGCCCTGGCTCAGCCATGTGGCTGTTAAAAAAGACATTGCTACAGAACAATAATACATACATCTTTTCAAGCATGCAAGGAGTTAAATTAAAAATGACAAAATAAAAGTGCACTGAAACACTCACAGATTACATACTGATAAAACAGCAATCTCATCTGATACTATGAAGAGACACTATCATAAATGTCACCTTACAAAGATACATTCAACATTCAGTAAAACATATATTTCTGTGAACACTGCCATCTATGACAAGAGAGAATCATCCCAGAAAATAGTTACATGCTGTGCCAAAATGAGACTTTCTGAAAGAGAGAAATTCTTTTTCTTATTGTTACTGAGTGAAGCACATAATGGGTTAGTATTACAGTTCTCCTCTTAAGACATGTTCTTACATCATTTCTATTACTCCTGCAGTTTTTACATTGCCTTTATATTTAACATTGTTGCCATTAAATAGGTCAAGAATAGAATAATTTCCTCCCTTGTGCGTCTTATCTTTGCTTGCATCAATAATATGCAAACCACACTGTGCTGCAGTCTCACACTGTGTATAGAGGAAAAGTAAATGTTACATGCATAAAAATCCATACAAATAAATAATCATTTTGCAAAATTGAACTGATGAGTGCAGACATACACTCTCTGCAGGTTGGGGGAGTTGTAATCCCCTTTCTGTGGAACTAGCAACCATGTTTGCTACACAGAGGGGGCTGGAGTACAATGAAATACTCCCCACCATATTAGTGCATATTAGTAGATGAGTGCAACAAGATTTCTAAAACATTCCTTTAGGTGGCGCAACAATGCTGTGAGTGTGAGTGAAGACTATGTCTTCAGCCATGGTAGCAACTTGAGAAGCCACACGAGTGGGCGATCATTTTTGGTCTTTTCTATGGCATGGCCTTATGTGTGCTGGTCACCATGACAACACAGGGGTAAATGTTGATGTTTGGTTCTGTGTATGTGTATTTGAGAGAGAAAAACTACTACTATAACTACATTTCTGTGGAAATGGGAGGTAGCTGTGGACTGTGAAAATGAGGACTGATTTAGATTAAGAATGCTGTAGGTGGTTTTATGAAGCTTGAAGAATGTCCATAAAAATGTATTTATGATTCTGAGAAACTAAAACACTACCTCCACTTCCCTTTAAGCACTCTCTTCATTTTACAACGTTATTGTATTTCACTGGCAATGATTTTCAAGTGCAGTGCAAACACAGGCCCATATGTTTTCAGGTTTTGTTTGTTCATTTCCCAAAATTCATTCTTGAATAAAATTTAATTAGAAATCTGTTTCAGGATTGTATTAGAGGGCAGACGCCGTTATTTCCCATTAGCCCGAGAAGGATAACGGTAGCTATGGCTACTTTATGTTAATACTCATTCAACACTCAGTTAACACTCAGAGATACTCATCTTAACAATGTTCTGTATTGCAAGACAAAAGGTAGGTTAACCATATAGAGAAAGCAGTGGCCTGCTTTATTTATGTTCACAGCTCATAGTTATTGGGATTTGCATCAGTCTTGTATCTGCATTGTTATCTACAGTAGGTATATCACCTGCTTCATGCCTCCGTCACCATGTGTGAATATAAACTCAGACTTCATCTGTTAAAAAGAGTGCCGTCCACTGCAGTACCACAGCAGTGGAGAAAAATGGCAGATCTGAACTTGATGTGAAAGTTTGTTACTGTGTGTGAGATAATGAGGGAAAGAGGATTATGTTGTAAGGTCTGTTGTAAAAATTCTCACCTCTGAGATTAAAGCAGACTGCTGGAATGAGTTCTTAACAACTAATCTTACTATAGTCCAGTGTCATTCATGGCAGCACAGAGTTTTTGACTTCTGTAGTTGTCTGACTGGTCAAACTTCCAGTTCCTGAAATTATCTTCCTCCTATTTGTAGAACCATCTTTCTGCCAGTGACCATCTCCAGCTGTTGTCATCATAAAGCCCTATCCAGACTGTTCATCTGAAATATACTACTGCTGAAAGCATACTCCTTTTGCTAAGAGGGAAATACTTACATAAATGATTTCAATATTTTAATCAAATACTGGGACAGAATCCATAAGATGAACAAAATGAATTTTGAAACAGGAACATGAAATGTGGGTGTAAATCACTTGAAACCCGTCTGCTCTTTTTAAAAAATGTGTGCATCGTGTGCCTTGCTGTGAGCTGTAGATATTGTAAAAGTGTGTGAATAAGTTCTACCGGTTTGGCCTGCGGTGATGTGTGATGGCAGCCTGGCCTCTCCTCTCAGTACTGCTACAGTGCCTTTCACAGTGCGGTCAGTGCATATGTTTGTCCTCCAGTAGTTGCCCTGCTCTTGACTTCTGCTGTCATTGTTGTAGACGACACCCAGTACAACGTACTAACTTTCTTTCCTTGATTCCTGCAGTGTCTGTGTGCCTTGTAAAAAAAAAAAAAACTGTCAGTAGATTGCTGCTAACATTAGTTTTTTTTCCCTCTTCCTCCTTTTTCTTCCTTCTGTTTCCTCATATCTTCTTTTGTCACCAACCGTTGTTCTCTTCTCTGCTCTTCCATCTTCTGTTTTCTCACTGAAGTCTTGTTTGCTAATCCCTCCCACTCTAACATTGTATTCTATAGTTACTCTGTCCAGAAAATCATAGACCTAAGTGATGCAGCCCGATCAACACTAAAGTTTTGATATTGTTTAGAATATTGTATAATTTAAAGTACAGGATACTGTATATCTACCAAGCAGGCCAAAGACACTGTTTCAAAACTACCTCAAGCGCATCCTTGGCATTTCTTTTCCGCAGTTTTCTTGTCATTTATCTGCCAATGTAAACACCAATTCCACTTTATCTCAGTAAGCTCATTCATATGGGCCTGATAGTAGATATACTGTACAGTATATTATTAAAACCTGTTGTTTGTTGTGGGTTTTCATTCTCATGTTGAGAAATGTATGTTCACCATTCTTGTTTTCTTGACTGACTGACTGGCTTTGTATGAACAAATTAATGTGAATTCTTAAAAACTGGCCTCTTTAACTTTTCTCTTTCCTTGTACTTGCCAGTCACCTTCATGCTAGAAGCAGAATATAACAGATTAATTTTACTTAAGTACAATAAGATGTAGCCAGTCTGTTACAGAGGGATGATATCACTGTATGTCCTGTTGTTTAGCAGCTCTTCTGGACATGGTAGCTGTGTCAGTAGTTTGTATTGCAGCTGTCTCTTGCTGTACATTCCTCTCTCTCTTGTTCTGCTGTGTACTGACTCACTGCTTCCTCTGCTGTCTGGCTGTGTGAACTGCATGTTGTTAACACCAAGGGGTCACGCTGGCTGACCTCACTGAGAAGAAGAAAGGAAAGTTTGGCTGGTTCACTCAGTCCACAGAGACACAGGGTAAATGTGTTTGAATGTGTGTGAATGTCTGGGACTGTGTTGCGCATGTTGAGGAGAGTTTTGTCCTGGAGGGTGTTTCTGCATGCATGTGCTTTTGCTTATGCTTTTGTTTGTGCTTTTGCATTTGCATGCCCTTTGTCAAACCAGTCTGATCCTTTCCATCCTTTTCATGGGAAATTTCATTTCATTGCATTGCATTGTTCCTTACAAAGAACAAACAAGGCCATACAGTTTGTGAAATGAATCAACCCGAACAGATGAAAGGAAAAGAAAAAAAAATCTCCTTGAGGCAAGATGAAGCAACAAAATTCATGAGAATGTGCTTCAAGATAAAAAGAAAGAAAAAAAAAAAGGCAAATCATAATATATGTAGGTTTAAGTTAGTAAGAGAGTAGGACCACATTGTTTGAAGCTGATTTAGAATTTATTCTAGGTATAGTGAGTAGACCTTAGCTTGGTGATCTAAGGAATCTATCCAGTGTGTACACAGTGAGCATGTTTCTCAGTTCTTTGTTTTACTTGGACCCAGTGAAGAGAAATTAAACCAGGAAAACCTGTTGGTTTTGGTTAATACTCTGTGTGCAGCATTGTGAATGAGCTGGAGTTTATTTAATGCCTCATTCCTCCAGCAGAAACCACATCGCAGTGATCTAGTTTACTGGAAATAAACGCCTGACCCAATTTTTAACAATCCGACTGAGACAGGAGATTCTGCACATGTAGCACCTTGAGATTTAAGTTTAAAGATACAGTATAAAATAAACTTTTTTTCTTAAAAAAACAAACAAAATCACAGTTAATGTCAAAAATTGACAGAACTGTTACAACAGAGAGATTGACTTAGAATTATGTTCAGTATGATATGAATTTCAATGCACAAATTAATGAGTATATTATTCAAATTTGTCTGGATTTAGATATTTCCAGCTGATGTGTCGCACTCTCAACATGCTGTAATTCAACAAAATGTTTAAAGTTTTGTAATGAAACGTTTTGCTAGCAATTTTTATTTAGTTCATGTTTATTTTATTTTGGCAATTTAAATTTTACACCCTGACACACCCTTTAATGTATTTTAATGTATTTAGCCAAAATCAGTGTTTTCAGATAATCTTGCTGAGATGAATTGAATTTACTCTATTTTGGGTCAAATGTAAACAGAGCTTTCACGGTATTTGTGTTCAGATCTCCCATCCTCTCATCATCATTTTGAATTCCTTTCATTTGTCACTTATAAAGACAATACATTGTGCATGTACAGTATATATGATACTGTATGTTTTAGCCCTGTCACTATGTAAGTAATCCATGTTGCAGTGTACAGACCTTGACCAACATATTTGACCAAATAGTAACAGTAACAATATTTATAGTCTGATTCTGGTTTCCATCAAATAAATGTCTCAGGTCTGGTAGCATGTACTCACTGTGACTTGATCTATGCAGAAATGTTAAAAGTTGTCAATCAAAACAGAACAGTTTGTTTCACACCTGCTCTGCAACTGAAGACCCAGTTGCATGGGATATCATCAGTCTCCATCTTTGAGAAATAAAATATTTCAGAATTCAGGAAAAGCCTGGCTGAGTTTCCTTTTAATTATTGTCAAACTTTGAGAAGGAGTCACCCTAACACATTATCTAACACCTGCATTTTTCACATTTTTAGTTTTTCTTTTTTCTGGTGGTTTGGCTTGGCCTTTAAGCCACATGAAACATTAAAGAAGGAGCATTTCAGCTAACACATCTACAGGCAGAAAAGGTCAAATTGGAGACACCATACTTACAATCACCAGCTAAAAATATGAGTTATTAATATTGTATACTGAACATTTCACTTAAAACATATTCCATCACCCAAGAGCCAAGCCAAACCAAAAATGCATGTGTGTCAATAGGAAAATCTATCATCATGTCACTTTTATTGGTTTCCTTCAGGACACAAAGTTTGTCCTATACCTTTTTGTTAACTTACTTTCTTTTTGGTGTGTGTGTGTGTGTGTGTGTGTGTGTGTGTGTGTGTGTGTGCGTGCATGTGTGCGCGTGCCTGCATGTGTGATACCATAGCGAGCATGCCGACTAGTGAGACAGAGTCGGTGAACACAGATAATCACAATGGAGAGGAAGACAAATCTCCCTGCTGCGGACCTCTGTGGTGAGTGTGACACATACACAACAGCGGACATTTGATTAACAGTCAGCACATAATGAGTTTATAAAACAGAGTTCATTGATTTTTTTCAAGGATGCTTTGACCAGATCAATTGCAGTTAAAAGACACAGTGGCTTTTGTCCAAATCATACAAGTAACTCAAACCCAGAGTGAACAATTGTACATGCTGTTGCCCTTTATTAAAAGCTGCTTCATGTTTTATTCTCCCCAGTCAAAAAATAACTAAGTCAAAGTGCAGGTTAGTACCTTGGCATGACACTGCATGGTAGATGTGTTCATACATTTATTTGTTTCATCTCATCTTGTATGGCTGTTTTTTTTGCCTCAGATTTAAATTGCTCACATCCCCTATGTTTTCATCTGTGTTTATGTCCATTTGAATTTTTTAAAAGTTTATTTCCCATCTTTGTCCTGGTCTCACCACCTTTCCATCGTCGTGTTTTTTCTCTCTTTGCACTGAAAATCCGTCCTCAGCCATAATGTGTTTTTGTCTAATTTGATTCATGATGATGGTGTGCTATCATACGATTCACCATGTGTTAAATTGTGTTTATAATCAAATATATACTATAACTATATACTATAACTGGAGTCATAAGTCAGATGAGTTCATTTCAAAATGTGTTGAATTCAGTAAAATTTTCCACCATGAAATATTCCACTAGGAAACATTATCTCTTAACGTGGCCGATTATGTTTCATTTTGGAAGTAAACCTCTGAGCATGGCTGTATGTATCCTGACCACTGATCCTAAAGTGTAACTGTCTCTCAGTCGTCAGTGGCGGCGGTGGAACCGATTTTGCCGCAGGAAGTGTCGTGCAGCTGTGAAATCAGTGACGTTCTATTGGCTGGTCATCATCTTGGTGTTTCTCAACACTCTCACCATCGCCTCTGAACACTACAACCAGCCAGACTGGCTCACTGAAGTACAGGGTAACTATTTTTGTTCTATTCTCTTCATTGATTTAGGTCAGTTGTCTTGAGTTTGTTCAATTATGAGGTATGTGATAATATTATACACAGATGTTCCTGAAATCTGCTTGTCTCTTCTCCTCTCCAGACGTAGCCAACAAAGTTCTCCTGGCAATGTTCACCTTGGAGATGCTGGTAAAGATGTATAGTTTGGGGTTGCAGGCCTACTTTGTGTCCCTGTTTAACCGCTTCGACTGTTTCGTGGTGTGTGGAGGCATCATAGAGACCATCCTGGTGGAGCTGGCCATCATGTCTCCCCTGGGCATCTCTGTTTTCCGCTGCGTTCGGCTCCTACGGATCTTCAAAGTTACACGGTGAGCAACAGAAAGTTGTGCATGAGTTTTCTGAATGCAATAGAGATGACTTAAATGTTTCAGGCCCTATTCTTTTTTTCATTCTGTGCAAAAAGAAAGCCATGACAGTGACAAAACTCACTCAAAAGGTCAGACAGGTCACAATGCTAAGAATATTATGTAAACTTATTGATATTGATTAATTAAAAGTGCAACAAATAAGAAAAGTGAACAAATAATAATAATAAAAAACAATAAGAAAAAAAGAGCCCTTCATTGAAGCACTGTGTTGAGTACCAGATGTCCTAAGTGAGTATACTTACAAGATGTCACATCTCATGCGGGAGTTCGAGTCAGAAATGAATGTCCCTGCTCTCTATAGTTTTCATGCCTTGCCTGTCAACATTATAATTTACGTATTTGCATGTTATAACCAGGTGTTTGGTTGGCATTCTGAGTGTCCATCCTTCTGTTAACTTGTTTTCTATTTTTTCCTCTCTAGTCATTGGGCATCTCTTAGTAACTTGGTGGCCTCTCTGCTCAACTCCATGAAGTCTATCGCCTCCCTGTTGCTGCTGCTCTTCCTCTTCATCATTATTTTCTCCCTGCTGGGCATGCAGCTCTTTGGGGGCAAGTTCAACTTTGATGAGACTGTGACCAAGAGGAGCACGTTTGATAACTTCCCCCAGGCCCTGCTCACTGTGTTCCAGGTGAGTGATTGGTTTTATTTAGGACATTCAGATACAATTTGCAGGAAGTGTAATGTCCAGTCACAAAGATACATACACTGCAATAACAATCAGAATGCTACAGTAATTCTCTGCTGGTAAAATAGATAATTATTTTAGCATTTTCAAAATGATGATCTAATGTATTTTCAAATTTGCTAGTATTTCTTTAAAGGTGCTATATGTACGTTTTTCCTATCACCACATAACAACTGTTTACTTACCAGTCTAGAAACAGTGTTCTAAGTTCATTCATTCCTTTACTCACCAAGAGCTGTCTCCAGTGGTGTAAAGCAACGCCAATGTTAACTCTCGCTTTGCTACTGAAGTTAGCATGCTAACCAGCTAGGCCCATCCTGTCTCGCAATACCCCTTTGCAATAGTGAGTCACAGTAGCATCCAGTCTGTCCTCGAAATAGTGCTCTGCCCGGAAGGCTTATTCTAACTTGTCTTATATGCAATGATTGCTGAAATTCTTGGTAAGTAAACAGCTGTTAATGCTAACATTGGGTATGTAGTGATAGCAAAAACTTTCATATAGCACCGTTAAAGATATCATGAAAATGTCTCTGCTGACTACAAATCAAATCCAAATGTTTGTGAAGGGATATTTATGGCAACAACATGAACAGGTTTATTTAATCACACAGTGCAGGCACGAAGGTTTTAAAGCCAGACCATCTGACCATTGGGCCTGATTTTAATCTCTGAATTGCCTAGCACAAAGCAGTAGGTCTTTGGTGCATGGACATGGATGTCTGCAAGTGCACCTGCTATTTTGGTTCATGTAGGTGCATCAGGAGTGCATAACAGTGGAGAGATGTGTGATATAACTTGGAAGGTGTGGTGATTAATCAATCCGCTTTCAGCCAGTCACATCACAGAGAAGCATTACAAATGGAACAATGCTTCTTCAGGAAATCATGTTATTGTGTGGATGGGGCGGAACATCATGACATGAACACACAGCACCATTCCTGTTAATTAGTGTGATAGCAATAGAAATAGATAATAAAAAAGTTCTTTATATGATTCGTTCTACTCTTACTAACATTGTAAATTGTGACATCATGGTAAATATTTTCTTCAAATCAGTCACAGGATAAATGTTTGAAAATTCTGTATATCGTATTCACCAGATCTTGACAGGAGAAGACTGGAATACAGTGATGTACGATGGTATCATGGCGTACGGCGGGCCGGCCTCCTCTGGAATGGTGGTCTGCATTTACTTCATCATCCTCTTCATCTGTGGAAATTGTATCCCACTAGCAGCAAACACACACAGATCTGCTCATGCACAGTGATACATAAAACACACACACACACAAACACAATATCACATTTTTGTGCTTGCATGTGTGAAAAAGTTTCATTTGTCAGTTTGAGCCAGTTGGTGTCGTCCCACATCCACAAAGCCCTGGGGAGATTTTAATGATCAGATTTCATCATGTTGGTCGGTGTTTCCTCCTTAAGTCACATTACCAGACATCCTGCTAAATGTCTTCTTGGCCATTGCTGTTGACAACCTGGCAGACGCAGAGAGCCTCAACACAGCACAGAGGGAGGAAGAGGAGGCCAAGAAGAGGAAGAACAGTGCCAAGTACAACCTCAATATTTCACACTTGAATTTTTGTTCACATTTTCTGTCAAATTGTTTTTGTAGACATTTGTCACAGGCACTTTCCCTTGGCAGAAAAAATGCCATCCTGTCTTGTTGGTTAGTCCCTCTCTTTTATCTGTCCCAAACAGGGAAATAAGTACAGATAAGAAGAGAGTTGAAATAACAGAAGCCAAGGATGGCGAGACCAAGGTAAAAGACAGAGATCATAGAGATCATGCAAATCATATGATTTTATGTATTTTGTATGTATACATTGTAAAATTGACCAGCTGTCTAAAAAGGGCACCACTGGTTTAGTTTTCATCTTAGTCATTTTCAAAAGGCTAAACCTGATCACTGTGTGTAGATGCCAACAGAGGGCTTGCTGGAAGAAGACAAAGAGTTGTATCCTGCCATCGACTCTCCAGGTAAAAGGGACTTTAACTGAGCAGTGCTCAAACTGGGGTCCACTACTCATCCATCACCTCATCTAGTTTTACAGGACTGTATCTGACAAGAAGTCTGAACAATGACAATAATCAGGCATTGAGGTCTCTGGTGTTATTTCACCCAATACAGGGATTGTGGCACAAATTCTGGTTTCACTTGCTGGCAAGATGCATGTAGAAGTGAGGCAGCTGTAAAAATGACTACTCCAGCAACACCTGCAGTATTAAGAGAAATTTTACTGAAAATAAATAAATACAACAAATGCTCCTGGTGTTTATGACCACAGGCAGTACTGAGGTTTATGAGGAAAAAAAAGGCACTGCTACCAAGACAGTATAAAGAGAAACACTTAAAGAAACTAAATATGACAAAATATGAGAAGAGGACAAAACAAAACTTTGTGAAATGTATATGTATAGAATCAATTCCACCTGTTAAAACAGCTTTTCAGAGATAAATAGTTGAAAGCAGTTCATGTAAAGAGCAAAGAGCTTCAAGGAATCAAAATGTTCATTTGCTGTAAGCCTCAGTAATATCACCGCAAGTACCACACAAAGATTGTTTTCACATTCAGAAGACTGAAATAACTCTTGTTTATGTCCTAGTGTGTGATGACGATGATAATGATGACCTCCCAGAAGTCCCCTCTGGACCCCGCCCCCAGAGGCTGTCTGAACTCAGCATCAAAGAAAAGACTCCGCCCATCCCAGAGGGCAGCGCCTTCTTCATCTTCAGCAGCACTAACCCGTGAGTCTCGTCTCGTACAGGTTTGATGGTATCACTAACACAAGTCAACCTGTTCAATGTAACAAAACAAACACCTATAAAATCAGTAATAGCAGATGCAAAAAGCTGACATCAAAGATGTGAAATAAAACCAGACTTGCTGTTATACTCACTATACACACTCTGCCTCTGTGTCTTTATCTGTCTACTCACTTTTTCATTTCATTCTCTTTTCACATCTCTCTCTGTAGGTTTCGTGTATTCTGCCACAAGCTGATCAACCATCAGATCTTTACCAACCTCATCCTGGTGTTCATCATGCTCAGCTCTGTTTCTTTGGCTGCCGAGGACCCCATACGCAACTTCTCTGCTCGCAATATTGTACGTAAACAACTGCTGGGACTACAGTCTTTTAGACTTCCCCACTTTTCTTACATGTCATATTTGGAGGGTTTATTTGTCTCACTGTAGCTGACAGTTGGGCTTTTCTACTGCAGATTTTTTGACATGACACTGTAGAATATGAGTCTGGACATTTGTTGCTTCCTTATTTACCAAATCATGTTACTGCCACACAGTACTGCATCAGAAACTTTCCTATTTCTACAATTACTGTCAAACCCATTTTTTTATTTCATATTATGTAATCAAAACAAACTGCACTAGGCAATTTCAAATGTCATCAGATCCAACTTGAAACTTGACATTTCTGTAAGTCATCACTCGGAAATTATGTAATGTGATGACAACAAACTGCTCACAACAGACGTGGCACTACATGTGCTTTAGCCGCACCCTGCCAAGCCAAGCCGTGAAGACATGTGTTTCCACTACAGCCTCACAGCAGGGGATAGATGCACTGAGCCCCACCACTGTGGTCCTGTGTAGTAGGAGGGCCGACCGCAGCCAATCTATGACGTCTCCTCATATAGCTCCCAGCCATGTCCTCAAAACTAACGCTAAACTTGTGCGTGTCTGTGCTGGAGATTAGAGGGAAAGCTCTGTTAGTGAGCTGTGTTCAGCTCTTAGTGTTTTTGCAGCTTCTGCCTGAGTCTCTTTGGTTTAGTTTAGTTTCACTCATGTTTTCCTGCTTGTACTTTCAGATATCATCTTTATTTTACAGTTTACTTTCAGCCATGTTGGAGTTGTGTAGGAGGTTTACATGGAATGTAACATCTTTGTCACCAAGTTAGTGGAGATTCAATAAAAACAGATCTAATCAACCAGATATGGACATATTCAGCTGGTTCACTGTTTGGTCAGTGGAGTTTTAAATATTGCAGGGAGGAAAAGTACAAACAGGCAAAGACACAGTGAGCTGATAGGGGCTGCAGATGACTCTCAACTTTGATTCATGATCAGCACACTTCCAACACCCCATCATAGTAAACAACCTCATCCTGCTGTGAAGTGCAGTGGAAAAACCTGTGTACTCTGCCAGCGTGGCTCGACTGCTCACAGCTGTTCATGGCATGGCTTGGCAGGAAGACCTCCTCTGCTACCCAAAAACACTATAACTGTAGGCACAAAATGTAACTTTGGTGAGTGCAGCTTTCTGTGAATTAAAGTTTTGCCATATAATATATATATATATATATATATAATCTCAATTCACATATTTGTTGCTCACAGAAAACCTAGTTACATTATTTTCACATTAAAATATTGCCTAGTGCAGCTTTGATATAGTGGGATTTAATGTTTCATCTGTGTTTGACTCTGTATCTACAGTTGAAAATGTTTGACAGATCATTCACTGTGCTGTTAACCTGGAATGACTCGAACTTGTGCATTGCCTCTTTCAGATACTTGGTTATTTTGACTATGCTTTCACCGCAATCTTTACTGTTGAGATCCTGTTGAAGGTAAATGTCCTTTGCGTGCTGTGTTGTGCTGAGTAGAGCTTCAGTAACCCCGCGTGCTTGTGTCACTCTGATTGCCTCCTCAGATCCTAGGCTATGCAGACTATGTCTTCACTAGTATGTTTACATTTGAGATCCTTATTAAGGTAAACAATAAAAACTGTTGTGCTGCCTCAGCAACAACCCACCACTTCCAAGCTTGCTGCAAATATCCTCCCATCCTCCATTTTTTGTCTCTATAATTTTTGATCAAAACGGCCGCCTGCTTGTCTTGTTGTCATGGCGCCAGTCCGTCAACGTGGAGCTCATGCGTTTTCGATATTTTTGTCAGTCTGTCAGTCACTTTTCCATCACGGCCCGCTTCCCCTCTTCATCCTTGACCAGTTTACGGACCAGTGGCTCTCCAGAGTGCAACTACTTGTTTAGCTGTTCCAAAATATTACAGCTCATTTTTTTTTTAAATTCTTTCAACTTTCTGAATAATAAAAAATAGAAACTTGATTGGTACTATATGACTCTGGTGGCATTATGAAACCTTTCACCAACAGTTATCTTTGAATCTTTTCAACAACATTGACTGATAGATTCCTATATTTTCAACAACTAATATTTTTGATTTTTTTTTTTATCAGTAAGATGTTGAAATTTTAAATATGCTAAACTGTGGAGAGATGAACTTGAACTTGAACTAACATCAAGCTTTATATCCCGCTACCTGACTGCACACTGTACACAGAGATGTGACCCCTCCCTTATATTTACATGTGTTTTTTTGGGCCAATGCACTTCCAAAAATACGCTCAAAGAAATCCACAAATGTCAGGTTTCTGTTTTTTTGTTTTTTTTTTTACTGTTAAAGTTCAATCCTCTGCCCTACCCCTTTGCTCTCTGCATGCCTGCACCAGGTAAATCTCATGTATTATGGCTTAAGCCAGAAATTCTGTCAGGAGGAGATTACACTCTCTTACTCTCTTACTCTCGTTTTATGGGAAGTGTTTATAGTACAGTTCCTGGCTTAATCTGCGCTAGAAATCAGTGTTGTGGTTTTTGACTTGCCTTGTCTGAACATTTTGCTTTGTTTATAATCTGTTTATTTGTGTGTGTGCGTGTCTCTGATCACAGTATTCTTTAAGCCCTTCACAGTGTTTTCAAGTAGTGTTTGTGAGTGTGAACCCAGCTGTCATGTTTTGTCTCAAATTTTTAAAATATTGAACCTAATATAATAGAATTATTGCTTTCATATCAGAAAAATAATATTCTATTAATTGGTTTGTGACTGAGATTTAGCTTTTCAGAAAGAGTATTTTATAGCTTAATTTCTATGACACTACATCTGTCACATTACATCATGCACTGTTGTCATGAACATGCATGTTTGAAATGCAAAATGAATGTGAATGAAAGAAGATATACAAGAAGAAATTAATTATGAAAATTGATACTGTACATTGTTTTTTGGCAATCATCTAAATAGTTTTTACAGTCAAAATCCCATTTCAGCCTGATTTGAAGCTGTCCCCTTGTATGAATGTATGTGTCTGATGGCAGATCTGTCTTCTTTAGTCCTGACTTTATTCTCTCCTCTGTCCAGATGACAGCATTTGGAGCGTTCCTCCATAAAGGGGCATTCTGTAGAAACTACTTCAACCTATTAGACCTGCTGGTCGTTGGTGTGTCTCTGGTGTCCTTTGGCATTCAGTACGTATCATTCAGTTTCTCATCAGTAAAAGATTTTATGTCACGGCTGAAATTTATCATTGAGTGTTTTCTTTTGGCATCATATCTAAGCACAGCTCTTTGCCTTGCAAGTAGCAGGTAATAAAAGAATAGTTTAACAATCTGCGTAATACATGTACAATATTGCCTTCCTTGCCAATAAGTTAGATCACGTCTGTCTCATGTCTACATATGAAGCTGAAAGCAGACCAAAACAGGAATAAGCAGTTACAAAATCTACCAACTTGCACCTTTAAAGCTCATCAATTAATATGTTACATCGTATTTAATCTGCACAAGAACCCAAGTGTAAAAACAACAAAGTTGTGGTTTTGCAGGGGGCTATGCACTGGACTATTTCTTGGCCTGGTGACTTTATTACCACTTCCAATAGAGGTTGTTTTCACCTGTGTCTGTATCATCATGGTGTAGGCATACTGAAGCAACTTGCACCCACTTTGATGGAGGGATTGGGAATGGGGGAAGAATGCTAAAAACTTTGGTGCAGATCCATTTAAACGGATGGATAAGATCTAGACAGACGTGTTGGGATTGTTTGGCGTTCGGGTATACACTCTACTGAGTGCCATTCCAGTTGAGTCATGTTGACTCACCATGAGGCTGTTAGGAGGTTACTAGCAGGACTCCAAGAAGTCACTTGCTTGGCCAAGAAATAGTCCAATAATTGAACCACAGCATGTGCTGTGATGAACACTTCACACATACACACTCGCATTTAGTGTCACTGCTGAGTTACCGTATGAAACCAGCATGCCATGGAAGGCTAGAAGACAAAGTAAACACTTACAAAATACAGAACACAGATTTTCACACCACAAAACTGTGTTATCTTTTGATTCAGTTAAATAGACAATCCTCTTAACAGTCCAACCAACACCATCTCTTATTATGACTCATAGCAAAATCTGCACTAGATGACAAGAGGTGAGCAATTAGTATACTAAAATACAGTTTACTAAAATGGTAACTGGTGTGTTTTTCTCCCACAGGTCCTCTGCTATCTCTGTGGTGAAGATTCTCCGTGTGTTGAGAGTCCTCCGCCCACTCAGGGCCATCAACAGAGCGAAGGGACTCAAGGTCAGAATGAGTACAATAGTACAACATGGTGCAGTGTGTATGTGAATGTGTGTGTGTGTGATTTTCCATGTGATCGTGTCTCGGAGTGTATTTGTGTATGCATACACTTTTACTTGTGAAATAGTACTGTTTATTCCTATTGACAATAATTAACTGCTTCTCAGCACGTGGTCCAGTGTGTGTTTGTGGCCATCAGGACCATTGGCAACATCATGATCGTCACCACCCTGCTGCAGTTCATGTTCGCTTGTATCGGCGTGCAGCTCTTCAAGGTACAGTGAGGAAATGGAGAGAGGGAAAGAGAGCAACAAATATTAGTATAAAGATCTTTAAGTTAAACTTAAACCTCTAACTTTCTGTGTTGTTTTTTAATAAAGGGGAAATTTTATCGATGCACAGATGACGCAAAGTCCAGCCCAGAGGAGTGCAAGTGAGTTTCCAGTTCTGGACTTTTGCTTGAATGTCTATGTGTTTGTTCAGATATGTATGGTAAACACTGCATCTTTGAATCGCAGAGGTACATACATTCTTTACAACAATGGGGACACAGCACTGCCCATGGTGAAGGAGAGGATCTGGTACAACAGCGACTTCAACTTTGACAACGTCCTCATGGCCATGATGGCTCTTTTTACTGTCTCCACCTTCGAGGGATGGCCCACGTAAGTACTGCTCTATGTCTGAGCTACAATTCAGATTTAATCATCAGTATGAAGAATAACAGTGAGACTTAAACGTTTGATAATTGTTTACTTCTATCTCTAGCTGAAAGAAATAATTACTTCATAATCTTGATTTTCTTTGTGTTGTGCGTGTTCCCGCAGCCTGTTGTATAAGGCCATCGACTCCAACAGAGAGAACATGGGCCCCATCTACAACTACCGCGTCGAGATCTCCATCTTTTTCATCATCTACATCATCATCATCGCCTTCTTCATGATGAACATCTTCGTTGGTTTCGTTATTGTCACCTTCCAGGAGCAGGGGGAGAAAGAGTACAAGAATTGCGAACTGGACAAGAACCAGGTAGGAAGATCTTAGAGCGTGTGTGCATTTGTGAGTGTTTGTGTATAATACTGTAATATTGATCTGCTGCACTGACATATTAAAGATCACAGTCTTACTGCTGAAATGCCATAATTCACATACCCTCCGAAACAAAGAAATTATGTATCCTACTGACTGGTCTAAACAGCCTGCTTCTTTTACGTAAGACATATTGCAGTTGTACATGAGTCTGTTTGTTTCTCTATTTGTCTTTACCCGCCCTCACGACCTCTGCAGCGTCAGTGTGTGGAATATGCTCTCAAAGCTCGTCCTCTGCGGCGCTACATCCCCAAAAACCCCTACCAGTACAAGTTCTGGTATGTGGTCAACTCCACTGGTTTTGAGTACGTCATGTTTGTCCTGATCATCCTCAACACCTTGTGTCTGGCCATACAGGTAAGTGATCTGTCCATTTGGTCCTTTGGGGAAGACTGATGTAAACTAACTAGTGAATCTACTGGCAGTCATTTAACAGTACATAAGTATCTAATTTATCCAGTTTATCAAATTATCAGTGATTAATTCAGGTGTCTGAGAATGTAAAGGATGATTTAGTTTGAATTTGATGCTGCATGCAGTTAAAACATCCATGTCTTATCATCTGAATACGATTTGCTCTCATGGTGTCCTCAACATTCATCAAAATATAACCACCAGTATTGTCTTAAAAGATCTTATTTCCATGTAGTGTACATAATTTTCTTTGCAGTAATGGTTATCATGAACTTTCTGTCAGCCTAAAGAGATGGATTACCAGTGTATGGCAACTGTTGAATACAGACACATTTAGGATGCATACATCAGTCTCTGATCAGTCTGTCTGTCTGTCTCTTTCCAGCACCATGGTCAGTCTCAACTGTTCAACAATGCCATGGACATCCTCAACATGGTCTTCACTGGGGTTTTCACTGTGGAGATGATCCTCAAGCTCATCGCCTTCAAACCCAGAGTAGGTCCTCCTTCTCTCCTCTCCTCTCTCCTCCCCTCCCCTCCTCTCCTCTCCTCTCCTCTCCTCTCTGTTGGAGATGCTGCACTTTTTGCACAAAACGATATGCAAATATATGTAAAACTGCCAGTATAGTTCCTTAAATCCTTTTGCTCAGACTTTTTCCTTTAGATCTCGCTGTACATTTTATCCCCTTTTCCTTTTAACCCATCCCTCATGCACTCTTTCTGTCCCTCTTACCTCCCCCTCTGGTTCCCCTTGATGCTGCTCACTCTTGGGCTCTTTGCCCCCTGGCTGTGACTCCTTTGCCATTTTCTCCTCATCCTCACTCTCCATTTCTCCTATCACCGCAACCTCTCTACCTCTTGTACTTTCCTAAATCCCCCTCCTCTCTCCTGCCTCCCCCTCTCCTCCCCCACCCCCTGCTGGCTGTGCATGCTGCCATATTCAGGGCTATGTCGGGGACGCCTGGAATGTCTTCGATGCTCTGGTGGTGATTGGCAGTGTAGTCGACATCATACTCAGCCAGGTAGAAAGACGTCAGTATGTACAAGTCTGTCATTCCCTCTTCCTGCTCTCCCAATGCTGCTGCCACTCTCCTTCCTTCTTCCCTCCTTCCCTTCCTTCCCTGTCTTAATTTTGATTTATCTTTTTATCTCTCTTTTTTTTAAGTCAGCTTGATCCAATTTTCTCATGAAGTCTGCTGAATCTGTTGTGGACTTAATGGTTGATGAGCACCACAGACCACATATATGCTGTTTACACTGTGTCTACAACTAAACAGCATTAAATGCCAACATGTTCATTACATTAAACCAATTTGATCTTGTTAAACTGTTTCATTTTAAGTCTGTGGTGGCCATTTCTTTCAGCTTGCCACTGTATCAGTGAGAGTGAAAAATGAAGTATTAATACGTTTGAAATAGAAAATTAATGACAGATAATATAGATAATAGTTAATTTATAAAATAAAAGAAGTTTTATAATAAGTAATATTTCTGTGAATTAAACAAGTTACACTCTCACAGACTCAACGGCAGGAAGGATTTGACTTTCAACCTCACTCTGTTATATCGAATCACAACGTTTTGATGTTCTTCTCTTTCTATCTTTCATACTTCTTTTCTTTTTTTTTTTTTTTTTACCTCTTCTTCCTTCTCTTTCCTGCTCTGTTGTCTCTCTCTTTCTTCTTTTCTGTGTGTCTTTGTTGCTTGTGCTTGCAGAACTATTTTGCTGATGCATGGAACACGTTTGATGCCTTAATTGTTGTGGGTAGCGTGGTTGACATTGCCATCACTGAGATCAATGTAAGTAGTCATTTATCACACATGCACGCCTGTCTCACTGTGACTCTCCAAGTGAGAGGGCCCTGCTCTAGCATCACAGTTGCTCTCAAAATCACATTTCCGTGCTTTTTCATGCCTAAATTAATGTTCTTTAAAACTGGCGTATAGCCATAGTTTCATGATGCGGTAAAATTGCAACAACATTGCAGTCTTAATATGATTTGACAGTAGATTTTGAATGTCTGTTTGAGTATAACAGCTTTATTTGTATATTATGAGAATCATGACACTCCACATTAAATAGTTATTTACCTGAATAAGGGGAACATTTTACGCATTGTGATGCTTATGATGCTCCCCTCTTGAAAATTCCTCTTTGAATCTGCTGTACTGCTACTGCAAGGCCACTCTGTGTCTGTGTGTTTGAAGATCCATGCTTGTTGCAGGCTTGTCCATGTGAATGTGTTTGTTCTGAATGAATATTTGAAGAAAACACTTTTATATTTTTATGAAATTCTCATATACATATTCATCTACAAAATGAATTGCAGCAGGTACAGCTAAATATTCCCTTTGAGCATGTCAGCAATGCACATATTTGTAGTTGCTGTGTTGTATGGTTCTGCAACTTAAACAATACCAGTGTATTTATCTCTTATATTTTTTTAAGTAAATAACATCTTCCTATTCCTTCTTTTCCTGTAAATATAATTGCCCTTGCAAACAGCCAGTGTATTTGGAGAATTTTCCTGCCTTCACAAGAAAACATGTTTTTATATTCTATAAAAAACAATTTCAAACCCCCCTAAGCTAGAAAAAAACATAACAATAATCATTGTACCTTAATTAGCTTCACTTAAAGAAAAAAAAGGAGAAGAACTTGCCTAGCAAACTCTTTTTACTTAGGATGCCACTGTTAGAAAGGACGCCATTAATTTCAAATAAAGTTTGATACTGAAAAGTCATAAAATTTAAAGATAATGGAAAACTGTTTAGTGTCATAAATATTTAATTACAGTACACCCAGCATGAATTACAAAATAATTAAATGTAACATGTATGTGGGGAAATTGCATTAAGACAACAGTAATGATAAAACAAAACAAAATAATCATTTTAATTTAAGAAGGTGTGTAAGTGCTTTCTCATTGTTCAATGTTAACACTTACATTGTATTTTACAAAATAATAATATTCAATTTTACCTCACCATTGTATACTTGCATTTCATGTCTGTTTCTGTTGAGAGTGTGTGGTAGAGCTTTGGCATGACGGCTTTATGCTTTACAATGATGATGTTCTTGTTTGTGATTTAAATTTGAAATGGTGTGTTTCTTTAAGTGAAGGTGCTTCTGAGTTTGTTTTTTTTATGTGATTATGTGTTTAATAAGTCTAAGGTAATGATGATATATGATGACATTTACAGCAGCATTGACTCGTGAATGGTTTGGTGTTGTACAGCTGGTTTGTGTAACTTGGATTAACCTTAGGCTTTTGGTTTCAAGTCGGCAGCCATTCCTGTCGTCAAGGTGATAGTGGAGCCAGGGGTAAGAAGAACCCCCTCCTCGTCCTCCTCCATTAAAGCCCCCTCACCCCTTTGTGTTAATGCACAAGTTAAACCATCAAGATCTTTTTGTTGTCACTCTCTGTCACTCACTTACTGACGAAAACACTGAGATGCTTTCTTCCAGAGCTTTTGGTTTCACTTATTCAATAGAATGTGAGGGTTTGTGACTGAACTCTCAGTGTTTGTCAGAGTCTTGTTTTGAATCCGCCTGGTTTGTTGCATTTTGGTTCCAGTTTCATTCAGCCAACATTTTGTCCTGTCTGGGTGCATGGCATGACACAGGGGAACAGTAACACTGTATGGTATTTGGTCATTTCTTCGTTTCAGCATTTTCCAGGTGTTTGTGGTCAGATGACCATCATCGTGTAGACGTTGTACTGCTTTCAGTTTACATTTCTTGTTAAAGGTCTTGTGTGTTTGTGCTATAACAAGAAGACTTCTGATGTTTGTATCAAGTGAAAAAAATCAGCTACAGTTTGTCCTTTGGTTTGTTTGTCTTTGGACTGTTAATTCTGTGTGTTGCTCGTTTTTAATCAGCCATTCAGAGTTAAACATACTGTATGTGTAAGTCCTCCAGGTCTGTTAATGGCATGGTGTCAAAGACACAGTTACTCTGCATGCGTGTTGATTGTTGTCGTTGCAGTGACGCAGAAAGATCACAAAGTGGAAGATTTGATCGTAGCTATTTTTAACAACTTATACACTGCTTGTTAGCTAATAGTACTCATACATGATGACTGAAAGAGTGCATGTATGACTGACTGCATGAATGACTGAGGTTCATCAGTGTCTGTGTTTGGATGTTGCACCTTCTGTTGTTTTTTGTATTCACTCTTCACCTCCTCCACTTCAGAACACTGAGGACAGCGCTCGCATCTCCATCACATTCTTCCGCCTGTTCAGGGTGATGCGATTGGTCAAACTGCTTAGCAGGGGGGAGGGCATCAGGACTCTGCTGTGGACCTTCATCAAGTCCTTCCAGGTGAGACATCCTTTGTGAATCAGCAATTGGAATTAGAAAGTTAGGTTAGGCCTAAGCCAGGAGGTGTAACCTAAGAAATAGCACAGCATTTAGAAAACACAACATGTGGTGTTGGTGTGAGCGTGTTGGTACAAATAAGATGAACATGAAAATCAAGTTTGAATAATTAGAGACTCTGACTCATTCTCTTTTTTCCCCCATCCAGGCTCTTCCCTATGTTGCACTCCTGATTGCCATGTTGTTCTTCATATATGCTGTAATCGGAATGCAGGTAAAATTTTAGAAAAATAAAAACCAGACTTGTAACACTTGTATTTCATAATCATCACTTTATTTTGTCTTGTCCAGAATTTGAGAGAAGACTGACTTATTTGTTGGATGACATATCTTTGTTTTCTTTTAGGTGTTTGGGAAAATAGCCATGGTGGATGGAACACAAATCAACCGCAACAACAACTTTCAAACCTTTCCTCAAGCTGTCCTGATGCTCTTCAGGTATTTGTGTTTGTGTAGCTTAAATTGTTGGTTAGCCATTCTATCATCATCATGATAGAAATAGAAATAGATGTAATAAAATAATGTTGATCTGCTGCTGTATTAATGTTTCTTGTTCTATGTTAGGTGTGCGACAGGTGAGGCCTGGCAGGAGATCATGCTGGCCTGTCTGCCAGGGAAGCTGTGTGATTCAGAGTCTGACTACAACCCTGGAGAAGAGAGAACCTGTGGCAGTGGTTTTGCCATTATCTACTTCATCAGCTTCTACATGCTCTGTGCTTTTCTGGTAATCTTCAGGCCTTTCACCGTGTTCAGTACTAGTAATGTTTTAGCACAGACTTGAACTTTCACATTTCTGAATACCACTAAATATGACAAAAATGTTGTATGTTCTGGTTTCAGATCATCAACTTATTTGTTGCTGTCATCATGGATAACTTTGACTATCTGACCCGTGATTGGTCCATTCTGGGGCCTCATCACCTGGATGAGTTTAAAAGGATCTGGTCTGAATATGACCCTGAAGCCAAGTGAGTACTCTTTCTTTCAACAAAAGGTTTCTCCTGCTATTTATTATGCTAACTCCATACTACTGCTAAGAAATATTAGTGTCAGTACAGATGGGATGTTGATGGTATAATACCCTTGATGACTCTCTCACTGTCCATTACTTATCAGGACCTGAGATCACAGTGAAGACTGTGCTCAGTGGAATAATGTCTTTTATTTGTCGTCAGGGGCAGGATCAAACACCTTGATGTGGTGACTCTGCTGAGGAGGATCCAGCCTCCACTGGGCTTCGGCAAGCTCTGCCCTCACAGGGTGGCCTGTAAGGTGGGTTTCCACAACTCAGCGACACACTCATTTTCACACTACTAATTTCACATTTAATGCCTCCCTGTTAATCTGTATTTTGAATTCTGTTGCAGCGTCTTGTGGCAATGAACATGCCCTTGAACAGTGACGGGACTGTCATGTTTAATGCCACTTTGTTTGCTCTGGTCCGCACTGCTCTCAAGATTAAGACTGAGGGTGAGTCTGCACCTGCATGCAGCCGTGCCTTGCCATTCGGTGCAGTAAAAAAAGACTGAATTTTAAGTCTGTTGACCATGAGGGTCATAAATGTGGCATAAGAGTGGCCTTAGAGCAGTAGAAAGCAAGTCCTGTACTGTAGTAGGCAGCCGGCAGCATTATCAGATCTTGATCACATGATTAACTCCATCTGATTAACTCCAATAGCATCTTTGGATACCGGGTAGTATCAAAGTATTTTGGTCGGTGCCATGAAAGAACCAAGTTCGGTATCCAGCCCTACTTGTCATGCTACTTTTTTTTTTTTTTTTAACAAGTGTGTTTATTAATTTTCAGAATAAATAATCACACTACAACAAGATATAATAAAGGTGCAAATCAGAACTATCACAATAAGGCCCTACACATCACAGGGCAGTAGCATGTGTTATTTTGCACAGGCCAAAACGTAAATAATCCATCAACTCCCTTAAAGAAAAGCATTTCCAAAAAAAAACAAAAAAAACAATCAGACGTAAAATAAATACAAGGCAATTTCATTTGTTTATGGTTTACATACAGGGGGAACATGCCTCCAATGCCTTCCTCCCCTCTAAGAACACCATAAAAGATTTCCACATACTGTCAAAAATTAAAATACCCTTTAACGTAAAGATGAGTTTTTCCAGTGCCAGTGAATCTGATAGTCCTGCAAGCCAGACACTAATACTTAGTTTAGTAGTGGATTTCCAAGATTTGGCTATAGTGTAGTGTAGCAAGCAAAAAATAATCATAGATTTATTTGCCTTATTGAGGTTATGATTCATCGGAAAAATACCAAGGATACAAAGTTTGGGGTCTATTATTAGTTTTATACCTGTAACCTGCAGAATCATATCCATCACCTCACTCCAAAAGGCCTGAATCCGTGGGCAGTCCCATAGGCAATGGTATAGTGTGCCCTCTCTACCACATTTGTAGCACGTGTCAGGGTTATTAGGGTTGAATTTATTTAGCTGAGTTGGTGTTACATATATTCTCATTCTCATTCTCATTATTGTTTGTGTTTGAGATTTTAAGCAAATCTTCTGCCAGTCCTCAGTGGAAATTACTGAGTTTAAATCCTCACACCATGCCAGTCTTTTATTATCTGAGGAAACCTTTGATCCTTCCTTGATAAATGCATAGAAGCTTGAAGTCAATCCCCTTTTAGTGTCATGCTACTTTTAATACTAATTTTAATACAATAGTCCTTTATTAACACTGTGTCCAATTAGTCAATTCTCCAAAGCATGCGTATGATTTTGAATTTTATTAGTTATCAGCAGAAATTTTTTAAATTCACTTAATGCCATCAACATATTCATCAGTTACTGGGTGCTTTCAATCAAACCTCACAGTTATACTTTTCACATTTCCAAGGTAACCTGGAGCAAGCCAATGAGGAGCTCAGAGCTGTAATCAAGAAGATATGGAAAAGGACCAGCATGAAGCTGCTGGACCAAGTGGTGCCCCCTGCAGGCGGTTAGTGATCATCACAACATCATCATTTTCTGCTCACCATCGTTCAAACTGTGACCTTACTGTGTCTCTTTGTTTATCTATACCGCTCTCTGATTCACTTGATTTGAGTATACACTGCTTCTCATTTTCCCACAAATTAGCAATGGTGAGCGTGCATGTGAACCAGCACGTAGTAGAGAGGACATCAAACATGAAGTCTTCATATTATGATATAAATTTACATCTGGTCTTTGTTAGTGCAGCATTTGCACTGAGTGAGCAGGAGGTCACACTGCAAACTAATTTACTGTGCTCATGTGTATTAATAGAAGGAGGAAGAATGTCAAACAATGGGCATGCCACTTGAATGCAAATTTACTATTCCTATAATTTGAACTGAAAAGGCGGTCAGTGTCATTCACACACTGTTGCTTTGTTGATTTTTTTCATACTTCAGTTTGCACTATTTGCTGTGCATCAACAAGCAATCACACCACACTTTGATGGAAGGACAAACTGATCTTTAATATTTCATTTAAAATCCATTTTGGTGTGATAACAGAATCTTTCTGAGAGAAACAGAGAGAGTTTAAGTACTCAACCCAAAGTCTGTCTTTCAGCTGTCAAGCACCCAGCTGGTATTTAATTTAAGGTCATTTACACCTCTGCTTTTTCTACTGTGACATACTGCTGTGAAAAAAACCTATTGTTGAAATTGAAACTGAAATTTCACTGGCTCATTATTACAATCCACGGAAACCATAAATTCATGAACTTTAAGACCACCTTTCAAATCGACAGAGGGGAAATACACGGCAGCTAGATTTTGCAGAGGGTTAATCCATCAGAAACCTTCAGCATCCTGTTTTTGCATTTCTCAAGCAGCAAGGCCCACTTGCTGACCACAACCAACACATCATGAGATAAACATGGGAACAAGCTCGGCTGCTACGGTTTCCTTCCACTTTAGTTCGCAGAAACGCTCCTTATCGTAGTCAGTCAGTCACATTTTAACTGCTGTGTCTGTCATAATCCCACTCTTTATCACAAATCTCTATATTTGTAGATATTAGGTGTGGTTGCTCTTACATTATTTTTTAATATATACTTGCACAATAACTGTGTAAATTACAGTTGTGCCTCTATGCTTTTTACAACATCGTGAGTCAAAACAAGTTGACTCCTGTTCCCGTCACACCAGCTGAGCATGATGCATGTGTCTTTGTGGTTTGATGTTACATGTTGTGCCCTTTATTACAAAACCATTAAAATTAAAGTCACATATACTGAAGGAAAACTGATGAATGTGAGCATACAGCAAAGCTAGATTGTGGTTTGCCCTCAGTTATGCAAAGCTTTCCAAATATCATTATCAGATCAACTTCCACATCCTCTTCTCTACACCCATGCAACAGTGGGTTGTTGAGTCATAAGGGGTAGGTGTTTTGGGATTTTGTTTTCTCTAGATATTAGACGACAGACACACCTGAGTCTTTGAATGACATTGTTTTAACTAATTCCCAAATAGCTGTGACTGTACTCTCGACCCAGTGTATACAGAGCTTTCTCTAGTTGTGTCCATGTAGATTTTCCAGTGCCATCCATGCTTCAGCTCTGCTGTGTTTTAGAACTTGTCAATTTTTATTCGACTGCATGTCTCTGTGTGCATTAGTTTGCTAACCCCTCTCTCTCTCTCTTTCTTTTGAATCTTTTCTGCCAAGCTTCTCTCTTCCACAGCTTCCACTGCTTTAAGTAGAGTGCTTAGTCAGTTTTTGGCCGCCTTCTCTTGTCTTTCTGCCGTCCTGAGCTCTTTGGAGCAGTTCTGTTTTAGTCTGGTGGCATGAAACTACTGATACCTCTCTTTAAAAAACTTCATTAGGTCATGTTCAGAAAAAGAATCTGCTTTTCACCTGTGGGCATAGAATTTACCATACATAGATCTGCCCACATCAGGTTGATGCATTATTATGATAAATTCTAAATTATTTATATCTTACCATCTTATCAAGTGAGTCAGTTTTAAGTCCTAATATGATCAACACAGTTATTCTCTTATAAGTCAAAATATGTCAAAATGAGTCAAATCACCTGTTTAAATCATACAAATCTAAAATTCATAAATTTGGTTTGTCTAATAAATAATTGGCCTGTAAATTCATATACATGTGAAAATCTGGATTTGAGATTCTGAGACTTGACCTATCCAGTTTATTCAGATGTTCTTTGCATGTTATGTTACAAAAAAAAAAAATCTAGTCTCAATCAATCTTGGTTTCAGGCACAGGTTTTCTTTCTGAACAGAGCCTTTTCGTAGTTTCTCTCTGGCTGTGTTGGGTGATGTAGAGAAACGTGTTGGGTGCTTTAAGATGGATCATCATCAGACGTTTGATCCACTGGAAAGAATGATGCTTCCAGCTTAAAGCACCCATTCCACTGTCATTTATCACCTTTACTCAATTCCTCTGTACCTTAAATGTGTCAAGAAAAGGTGATGATGAAAGATAAAAAACTCCCCACATTTCATACACGCCACAATTCAGTCTCCTTTTTTCTTGCTAAGTGTCTCTCCCCAGTGCTTCAGAAACCACTTTATCTGAGTGAATCAGACCTTGCACTCGATTAGCCTCCCTGCATGACAGATAGTGTGTGTAGTCATGGCTTCCTCTCTAGCTAAATGTAGTTTCTGTGTTTTCTGTCTCTCTTGTGAGGGGAACTGTAGGTTTGACCCTTGCTTTACTTTGCTGCCTTTTTGCATGGGCTTCTCGCTACAGATCTTGCTGTTTTTCTGGGATGCATACACACACACACACACACACACACACACACACACACAACTCTGCTTGTCTGTCTCTAAATGTGGTAAATTCTACAGTTAAAATATAATGTGGCAGTGGTCTGTGTGGCAGGACCTGGTGAGATGGACTTGATATTTAACAATAAATATGTGTCGTCTTAGTGTTCACTGCAGCCATAAATCACTGTAATATAAACAGCTTTTGGTACACGAGACCAAGAGGAGTCGTGCACTTGCTTGCATGAACAATTGTGTGTGCATGTGTATGTGTTTTCTTTTTGTGTGCGAGAGGAATATTTCATAACCACATGTATTTTCTGAGGTGACATGAGATGGGAGTTGCAGACAGATATTATCTATTGTCGGGTTAAAACCTGCTGCATACCTTTGTGTGTGTATGTGTAAATGTCATTTGCAGCTGAGTGTAAGAGATTCTTGCCGCTGTTTGAGATGACATACAGCTCCGTTGATAGAGAAAGTCTGCCCACGTTGTACGCATTTTCTGATATTTTAACAGTGCCACGATTAACATTCAGCTACACTTTTGTTTAATTCTTTATGGTTTGGATTGGTTTTATCAGTCCTTTGCACTATGCTGGTCTGTTTTGATCCTCTTGAAATAGTAATGTTTCATGGGCTAGACACTTGCATAGATATCGCTGAAGCAGTGAGGATTTATGGCATTTTGCTGACTAATATATTTGCTGCCATATTCTTTTCATTTTGATAATTATGGAGGTATTTTGTTTCAGTGTCAAGATATTGTCATCTGCAGTGGTGGTGCTTCATCATTGTGATATTTTCAGTGACTTTAGTTTAGTGCAATTTGACTTTTTTGCCAAGACGTGTTTCTGTTTTCTTGACAGTATTGGGTGAGATCTCCATTAACAGATTTACTGTTTAAATGTTATGGACACACAAAGGATCTCTGTGTTGAGATATTGTGTTATCCGGCATTGTGGTGTTGATCTGGGAGGCTTTGGTGTGTCTGGTCTGTTCACTCAGATGACGAGGTAACAGTGGGGAAGTTCTATGCCACCTTCCTGATACAGGACTACTTCAGGAAGTTCAAGAGGCGCAAAGAGCAAGGTCTTGTGGGAAGGCGCTCATGGGAGAGGCTCAACACCACCATGGCTCTACAAGTGAGTAAAGTACAGTGAATCAATCTGATGGAGTCACTCCAACAGTGCATTGAACTCATCAGTGACTTAATGTTAACTAAACTTCCTTCATCTAAGTAAGAGACAATCTTGAGATAATTGTTTCTGTTGCTGAAACCTGAGAAATATTGGTTTACTCATAGACTTTTCAGTCAGGTTACTAATATCATAAAACACAGAGAATATCAGGTGATTCATGCTGAGTCTGGCTACCTTTAAAACCATGATGTCACTGTTCATGAATCACTCTGTAGTCACTGCTGTAACAGTGGATCTGTAATGGTCTAGTAGAGACATGTTCACAACTGCAACATTTGCCCACATCATCTCTCAGCCAGATAGATATAGATAAAAAGCATATACTGGCTGGCTGGTTTGGTATCATAGCTGCTCTCATTGCAGGCCGGCCTGCGCACGCTGCATGACATTGGACCAGAGATCCGTCGAGCCATATCATGTGACCTGCAGGAAGAAGGGCTAGTAGATGCTAATGCAGAAGAAGAAGAGGAAATCTACAGGGTAATCATTCATAAAGTTGCCTTCAGACATGATTCAGGACAAAAACATACTCTGCTTTGAATAAAGATTTGTCTCTGATGTGACAAAGAAGTTTTTTTTATGTTGATGTTAAGTGGAATTGAAGTGGAATCGATTGACAAGACCACTTTCTATTTTGGTGGAGAAATAACACCAGAAAGAATGAAACTCATTCACATTTAGTCAAGTTTCATGTAGTGCTGTAGAGAGGAATGTCATACACATTCAGATTTGAGACTTTTTAGAATTAAAACATTCATAAACTACTTTCTTGTTTCTCGATATCTTGAGTATTTCATTTCTGACTTTTGTGAGATTTTTGTTTCTTGGGTAATTACAGCAACACTGTTAATGTTTACTCAACTGTAGAGATGATAAATGAAAAGGATATCTACATTAGACACACATTACAAATGGTCAAATAGATGATGTTTTAAATAAAAGGTTATTACTGGCTTCTGTCTTCAGCATAATGCTGAAGACTTATAATGCTTGGTGTTGAAATGGGACCTTTAAATGAATCAGTGTGTTATTCATTGGAAAATTACTGAATTACTTAATTACTAAAATCAGTGCTCTGTGGTTTCTGGTGTCTCTGCAGCGTAATGGCGGTTTGTTTGGGAACCACATCAATCATGTCAGTGGCGATCAGCAAGGCTCCTCCCACCCGACCACCGTCACCCAACGCCCACTACAGATCCTGCCCTTCTCCTGCAGCTCCTCGACTGAGCCTACCCAAACTGGCAGGATAGCCAGCACCAATGACAGGGAAGGAGAGACAGAGATGAACTCTTCACCCATCCAGTATAATCACCATTATCATCCTCCTCACCCGTATAATTACCCTCACTGTAATTCCACCTGCCATCAATCGCCAATACCCTCTAATGCCAACCTCAACAATGCCAACGTGCCCTCGCTTCTCTCCATGACCAGTGGGAGGCAGCAGAAATGTTTGTTAAGGCGAGACCGCCCGTCCTCCACCAAAAATGGATCATCAGCGTCCACATACAGCAAAGGAGTGCACGATAAGCCTTGGAGGTCACATTCCACAAGGTCAGTGGATCACCTCAAAGAGATTTTAAAATTGACTTAACAGAAACAATTCCTCTTATTGTAGTTATTATGTACAGATGGGTGACAAATTAAAGGAAAAACCAACATAAAGTTAGTAAGGTGTTAGGACACCACGGGCCACCAGAACAGCTTTAATGCAAGTGGAACCAAACCAAGCCAACAAAAGGCCAATTCCACAGTGTAACAGAGCCTCCAGAACATTGCCCAAGAACATGGTGAAGGATGATTCGTCTGACTGTATCACATTTTTACACCTCTCTGTAGACCAGTGCCTGTGGTTTTTGCACCACTGAACTCTCAAATGAGCATTCATCTCTGTAATGAGATGTAATGCTGTCAACCGCAATTTCCGGTGATGTCTCTCCCATAGACGCAGATGCAGATGTCACTTTTGCCTTCTTTCCATCTTGTTTAAAAAATCTGAATCAACCGGGCCTTGGATATTAGTAATGTAATTGTACCATGTAGTGCACCTGTGTGGAAGCATCTGCATGTGTTATTTTTCTCCGCTCTTATAATCAGATTTTTCCTTTCATTTACTACCCATCTATATTTATACAGCATGTTATCATAGATAAGATTGAAAAGAGCCAAGCTGACTAGGGCTCGGTGATAACTTAGTATTGACTTTTATTGGATTTGTGATGTTACCAGTTTACTGAACTTGTTTCTTCTGTCAGACCTACAGTCTGAAACCAAAGGGTATTCAGTTCACTCTTATAAAAGACTAAGAAACCCAGCAAATAGTCACACTTGAATCAGAGAATTTTTGGCACATTTGTTTGAAAAATGACTTAATTTCCTCTCAGTTGGCTTGTCATCCCAGATCTGTGACATAAATATCACCATCTGAAAATACGGTTGATTTAAGCCAGTATCACATCAACTGCAGTCCAACTGCATGGTCACTTGCTGAACTGTTTGCCAGAGTATTCTCTGAAACTTTCAACAGAGGGGGAGAACAATGAAAAAAAGGTATGTTAGATAAGACACATCCCGAAACTACCCCGAGCTTCCTGTTCAGCACGACCAGATTTCATTGTGCCACGTCAAACCTTGTTCATCCCCTCACTGATGTACACTCTTTTCTCAAATTGATTAATCCCACTGCCATCTCATCTGCCCACACAATTGACTGCAAAAGAGCATCCTCATGGATATTGTTTCGTGTCCCACTGGCCATTTTCATTAGTTAGATTGCAGCTAGTAGTGCTTTAACTCCCTCATAATGATGAAAGCGTGCTAAAAACAAAAAAATTGTTCCACAAACGTATTAAACTTAAGTTATAGAATAATAATTGTACTAACAAGGCAAGCCAAGAGGGGTTGAACTGAGGGCAATTGGACTTGGTTATAGATACTTGCTGTCACTTGGTTTGTTAGCTCTCCTGGCTGTTTTAATGACAGTTTTTAGAGTCGTTACAGTTATCTGAATCCAGGTGTGAGTGGTGGTGATTGAATCCTTTTCCCCCTAACTTTTTACAATTGAATTTCCCTGGTGAAAACATAAATTTTCATTCATTAATAAAAATATAATTTCTTACTTGCATCTTGTGATATCTAGCCCTGTAGTTTCTGCTATGGTTTATTTATCAACCTCTGAAATTTATGGGTTCTTCCCTTTCCAGAAACAACATCCCCATTGTCAGCAATGACAGACCTCACTGTCAATAATTTTCACTGGAACTACTTTCTATTGCCAAACACATATTGCTAGGGGCAACATTCATAATGGAACCAGTATCATGGCCTCTCCCATCTGTACATAAATCTTTTTTTAGCGTTTTAATTAACTTGTCTTTTGTCATTGCATACAACCTCTCATCCCCCATCTTTTCCACTCTGCTGTTCCAAATAATCGTGTTTGTGTGACTGATCCCTTCCCCTACTTGGAGCAGAACACGCTACTATGAGGCCTACATTAGGTATGTGTTTATCACTTACCAGAGCTTCATTTCACAATCTATTGTTTTCAGTAGTGGGTGTGTCTCAAAACATGCTGTGAAAGCTTCTTGTAAATAAAAAAAAATTATGTCAGTTTCAGTGAATGTGACAACAGAGACAGAAACAGAGAGATGTTTATACTTTACTGCAACGAAGCTACATCAAAATCTCAGTATCAGCAGAAAAAGAAAAAAGATAGGGAGGTGTCATTTCATACGCATATGACTGTTGAATATCTGACTCAGTGTATTGTGACATTTCGATGCCAGGTCAGAAAGCGGTGGTGGACTTTACCCCACCATTCGTCGAGAGGAGCCGGGTGGCGGGGACAGTGATGATGAGCGAGGCTCAGGAGAGTACTACAGCGGAGAGGAGTTTCATGAAGACGACATCATGCTCACAAGGGACAGGTACCTCAACAGCAACTGTCAGTCTGACTTGATCTGAGAAAGGATGGAAAACAAAACTGTCTCACTCATCTTTTTGTTTTGTTTTGTTTGTTTTTTTTTAATGACACACTAGATCACTTTAATAAAAAAAAGTTCTCATGAAGATGTAAAGTTTTTATCTTTTTGTTTCACAGGTTGTCTAACAAGAACCAATGTGATGCAGAGGGAGACTTTGACCCAGAGGTTTCTAGGAGCGACCACCAGCCTGAGAGTTACTATGATGATGATCAACAGCTGATCTACCAAGACAGCAGGCGGTCACCCAGGAGATGGTTTTTACCCTCACCTCAGGGTGAGATACCACAGTACAACAACACAAATGTATTTTTTTTTCTTTTGGTTGACTTCCCTGGAAGTGAGATCCCCTGACACTGTCAGATTTAATGTATGTGTGTAGTTTCAGATGAAATTTTATTGTTTAAGTTGGTTGTTTTGGATGTTCCTTTGTGATTGTTAACTCAATTACAGAGATGTATTGCACATATTGATAAACTGGGCTGATTCAAGATAATTGCACAGTACTGACCGAACCAAACTGTGTTACTGTCATTCACATTCAATTTATTGTAACTAAATGGCAGAAGTACTAATGTAATGGAAAGGTAAATTATATTAGTCTGTGTTATTGCTGTATTATATAGTATATATGTATAACTGTGTAGAGTTAGGTGTTATATTACTCAAGAGCAATGTTTTATCCATCATTGTTCTTGAGTGATATAACAATGCATATTCTGTAAGTAATCAGAGTTGGAAATTGAAAGTTTGACATGTTTTTGTTTCTTGTGTTTTCCTGTAGCCTCTAACAGACCAACATTTAGTTTTGAGTGTCTTCGCAGAAGAAGTAGTCAGGATGACGCTCCACCCTCTCCATCCTGTACAGCTCTTCCTCTACACCTGGTGCAGCAACAGGTACCTTTTTCTGCTGATGAATATTGTGATGAATGAATATAAGTATTGTCAAAAAACGCAGAAGTTAGATTGGTGGGAATAGCACCTGTTCTGTCTCTGCTCTCTATGCCCAAAACATCCACCTTTGATTGATTCTTCTTCATTGTTGTGGTCTTTGAACTCCAACCTCAGGTAATGGCGGTGGCCGGCCTCGATGCCAGCAGAATTCACCGCCTCTCTCCAACGAGGTCACTGCGCTCCTGGGCCACACCTCCCGCTTCACCCATCAGCCTCGACTGCTCGCCCTGCTACACACCGCTCATACAGGTCTGATCACTGTAACAACAGAGCAACGGAGCTGATTGTTTGTGTATTGCTGCCATCAATAGTACAAGATTCATATTTACATTGTTTGGAACTAGACCAAACTGCCAAACCCCACAATGTGCACATTTTTTATAGTAAGATAAAAATAAAAATTGAAGATAGACAGAAGAAATACCTGAAATACAACTGGTTTACTTAATTTTAATCAATGAATTAATGTCATTCGATTCAGTCTTCCAGGAATGGATTTGTGTTTCAACTGGTAATCTGCTTAATAAAATTAGCATCTCAATCAATGTATTGCGACAAGATCAAGTTGAACACATAGTTTAAAAATGTATCCCTAAGTGTGTGTGTGTGTGTGTGTGTGTGTGTGTGTGTGTGTACTCAGGTGGACTGGCGCAGTCCCGGCAGCGTTGGCAGCATCCCCGGAGCAGTGAAGAGGAGTTCATGGTATACAGATGGCCAGGACGGATCTCCCAGCCGCAGCCACTCTCCGTCACGTCTGCAGTTACCTGCAGAGAGCTGCTCACACTTCCTGCAGAAGAGAGGCAGTGCCAACAGCCTGGTGGAGGCTGTGAGTAGAACCTGTTGATAACTGTTTTGATTGATTGTTTAACTGATGAAATGTCAAAAATAATGACCAGTGTTCAGTTTCCCAACCAACAACGTGCTATGCCTGTGAGGCAGGAAATCTCAATCCAAACTCTAGTTCCTTGGTACTGGAACAAGTTACCCAACTTGATTTGGCCAGCTGAGTTCCTGTTTACTGCTTTAAAATTCATGACCTACCTCCTACCTAGCTAAAATGCTAATTTCTAAAAACTTGTGTGTTACTTGATGTCCCTGTAGACCTGTTGCACTGAGGTGGGGCATGGAACTGAATGTTGATGCACTTTTTCTCAAAGACTTCTCTTTGACCTCTTGTATCTACGTCACTTTGGACAACACCAATTGAATAAATGTGAAAAAATATCCTTAGGGCCAGTTTGAGAACCACTGGTGTACACATACTGACTCAAACAAATACACACAGTTACATGCACACACAGTTCAGAATGTTCCTGACATGTAGCTGATAAAATCCTTCTTGTCACGTCAACAGTTTTCAGCTATTTTTCTCCCGTTGTTCTCAGGTGTTGATCTCTGAGGGTCTGGGGAAATACGCTAGAGACCCCAAGTTTGTGTCAGTGACCAAACACGAAATCGCAGACGCTTGCGAGATGACCATTGACGAGATGGAGAGCGCTGCCAGTAACCTCCTGAATGGGAGTATGGGTAATGGTAGCAATGGGGGTTCAGGGAGTGTCAGCTCGGACCCACACACCAGCCCGCATCTTAGAGACCACAGTATCCGTGACTACAGTGATGAGGAGCCGTACGTGGCCGTGAAATGTGAGGAGGACTTAACAGATGAGATGATATGCATCACATCACTATAGCAGCGGCTCACACCGGATTATTTAGGTTTTTTCAATTGAATTTCTACTGCTGTTAGACACTGAGGGGACGTCTCTGCTCAAGTGAGTCCTGCAATAGACAGAAAATGTAAAACATGGACGGATAAGAGAACAAAGTGCCTTGTTTTCTCTTTCTGTGGAGTGGAAAATGGAAATGCCAGAGTAATGAAAGAAACCTTTGGATTTACAGAAAAGCTGAGATTAATTCAGCAAATATTGAAACCAGAGGGAATCATACTGCCAGCCCGCCTGTTAGCAAGAATTCATGACTTTCCTCTGAAGTTCTTTCTATATTTTAAATATTAACATTGATGTAATACAGCAGAATAACCTGGCAGCCTTGCAAAGCCGGCCCCAAATCTCGTGAAGTTAGTTTTCCCAACAATATCCACTGAGGACCACCACTGAGTCCAGCAGCTAAAATCCAAACAGCATGGTAAGTGATGGGCATAAACAGATCCATGTGTTTGCTACACTAACACAATATGAATTACACACTAGATTTATTTAGAAACAGATTTTGCTCATAAAATTTAAGAGAATTTTTCCAAAAACATTTACCCCATTGTTCTCCAGTTGGAATGTCAGGGACAAACACCAGTGACAGGCCAGTGAGTAGTGTGCAGTGTTTGAGGAGGGTGAGCTGGCTTTACAAAGCTGCATTTGTCCTGCTCCAAAATGTGTCTGGCTGTCCGATAATTCCCGAAGATTCCCTGTATTCAACACAGTTTCATTTCATGTATATATTATGTGTGATTTTAACCTTTCACTGGTCATTATAACAAATGCAGTTTTGATCTGCTGCTCGGCCTTCACGTTACATTTTGGCCTCAGACACACACACACACACACACACACACACACACACAGTGTCATAAAAACATACATATATAATAATATTTTTGTAGGTTTATTTCAACTCATCAGGCTGATCCAAAGCCATTCCAGACAGTGGAGGCTGCTCTGGGTTCACAGTTCAGGGTTTCAGGTTTTAAACGTTGCTTTTGACTTGAAAAGGAAATCACATATCAGTGGAAAAGACTTTGTCCTCAGGCATATCCTTCTGTTTTGTGTCTGTGCATGCATAATTACACACAGACACACACACAGAAACATGACACAATCCCTTCTCCCCTCATACCATGGAAACAGATACTAAATCAGCAACTTAGCATTTTAATTACACTATTTAAACTAGTTTGACCGCCATTACAGTGTCATAAACTTATTTACCATAGTGATCATGAACTTTTATCAAAGCCCCTTGAAAACTGTGAGGAGAAACAAGAATATGCAGTGATTCTCTTTGCTTACATTTGCTTTAGGCTATTTGAATGAGAAGTTTGGAGAAATTAGTGTTCACACTGAGATCATAACAACTGTTGAGGAAAATGGAAAAAGTGCCAGCCATATGACACATGGAGTGTAATGTGTGTCACATTTTATGACTTTGACTGATAATATATGTTTTTGTAATGAAACAAAGATGATCCAGAGATTTGAGGCACAGTCATCACAACAGTTTCATCTGTCTGACATCAGTCTTAGGTCAAATCTGAGCATTTTTACTTCATCATCAGCTGCTGAGCTTTGCTCTCATGAGATCATATGTCACATTAAAAGGGGGTTCTCTCAGGCACCTAAGTGTTTCATGATGAGTCAGATGAAGAAAACAAGATCAAAACACAACACAGAGGTGTGACACAAGACACCACAACAGAAACGGAGACTTTAAAAAAAAAAGATTTCCTGACAATATATAGATACGTAGAGATAGAATATATAGATACGTAGTTTGTTCTTGGAGTGAAATGATTGGTGTGAGCTGTCACCTTTTATTTGTGGGATTCATTTTTGTTCCAGCACCAGTTTGAGTGCACAAGATGCCCAAAACAACTGCTTGTCTGAAGGGGACAGACACACAACCCGCTCGAAGGTGAAAAACATCGAAGCTCAGCAGCATTTCTCACTTAGTGTTCTGTAAATTTGGCTCCACCACTAACCAGTGTTTGTCCGCCACTGTCAACTGTAACTGTCTTCAGGTCAGCTTTTAAAAACCAATACTGGGTCGTGGCAGGACAAGCATGTTGTTTCTTTTTTTTCATTTTCCTCACTCTAAAAACTCTTGTCAGGGCAATGTGTTCAATCTGTGCAATCAAAGGGCTCCTTCAATATAAAACCAAAACAAGGGATCACTGAGTGCATTTACACGCACATCAACATTTAAATACTATTCCAGATACTTATATTTTTTTCCCCCCATTTTTAAATTGTTTCTGAGGTGTGCACCATTTCTTGTGTACAGTGGTGCCAAAAGGCCTGAGCATGAGTAATGCAGATGTCGAAAAGGCAGTTTGCTGTTGGGTGTTGTGGTGATAGAGATTAAAACTGAAACAGGATATGAGCTGGTATCTGGAATACTCTTCACATGTACTGTCAATGCACTCATTTCTTCATACAGACACAGGTTTCAGTGGCCACAATAGCTGATCAATATGACTTATGCATTTTCTAACTGCATGTAAATTGTGTTTAATTAAGACGTTTAACAAATATTATTGTTATTACCTCGGTACCTATCCAGGTGTGTCGATTTAAATGTCAGGGAAACTGTGTGGCAATGGCTGCATTTGCACAAAATGAAAAATCTAAAGTAGTAATGATGTGAAACATTTTCATATACATAATTTTCTGTTGTGATAGATCTGATTGGCCACCTCAGGTGTCCCAAAATTCCAAGGTATGGTGGGTTAAAGACTATCTGAGCAGCAGACTCAGACCTCCAAAAACCCCAAAGGCAGGAAGGTCATGTCAGTGTTTGATTGACAGGTGATTTCTGGAACGTGTAGCACTGAAATCTGAGCAGCCATCATCCGAAAAGTAACAAGAATCACACACAAAATCACACATGTACCACTTTCAAATCTCTTCATTTTGTGTCAGTACAGCCTGCAGAGAATCTGTTTTACTGTTTTGGAGTCTAATGACTTTTTAAAAGAGATTTTAGAGTAGGCAGGAGCACTTCAAAAGCCATATTACACACATGCTGTAAGTAGAAATATGCTTCTTAATTTTTTTTGCTGCATATCCCTCTGAAACACATTTCTGAGTAGGTGAGCAGCTGATAAAGCTCCCTGAAGAACACAGAGCTGCAGCATCTTGGATAATCAGATTGATTTTCTGGTTGCTGGATTAAACCCGTGATGGTTTCTCTGAATTAAGCCTTCCCGCTCAAAAGTCGGCCATGTTTTCCTCCGCTTCTACAGCAGCTTCTGTCTGACATTTACACATTGATGACAGTGATGGGAAATGCAGATACTAATTACTAGATCAATACTAATTGTTTTATTAAAAATGAATTTGTCTTTAATGACAAGGTTTTACAAACATCAATGTTATAATAAAATAACTGCATAACTTTGTACAGTTCATACCTTACTGAGTTGATAAAACCAAACATTGCTGCTCACAACATGTCAGGAATTCTGAGACTCCAGATTAAAAAAAGATAAATAAAAAATCTGCAGTCTATTCACAGTCCAACTATCCAAAGTTTTATCAATAGAAGCATAGAGACAGAAAACAACACAAAGCTTTGTTGTGCTACTGACAGCTTTATTTTTTGTACTGTTCCACTGCTTTACAGATGTCTATGAAATGACAACAATGTATAAAATCTGTACAGTGTTTGTAAAAAGTAAGTGATGAACTTGAAGATTTCTGCTTTCTACCCATTTGTTGTATGAAAATTTAAAGAACATAGCTCTATCTACTTTGTAGCATACATACTAGTACCTTAGAGATTTTGTACCAATGAAAACAAAAACCCTGTTTTGTATATTTGAATTCTCGCCTGAAATGACAATGAACCTGCTGAGGATTTTTGTAAGGACCACTGAATAAAGTCATGAGGACAAGGTCAGGGCAGTTTCTACTGTTTGTTTACAAACAATACAAAAACAAAGACATGCGACGAAGATACTTCGTAGTGTAGTGCACAGCTTAATAAGACACGATTAGAGTTCATTGAGCACGTGTTGGTTTCCATTAGAGCTGATAACAAAGAAAAAGAATATAATATAAATTAACATGAATTTAAGGAAGATTTTTAGCGAAGCTCATTGTAAAAATCTGCTCAATACTAATATTATCAGTACTGGATGGACCAAAGTGAAATCAGTCACATACTGTATATAGAGTAATTCACACTGATATCAGAACACAATGATCTTATAGGCACCAGTGGTATTATCGTAATTAACAACTTCATTTCATCTAATCAGTTATACACAATCATTTTTAAAAGCTTCTTCAGAAACATCATTAAAAATCTATACAAAAAACATTTTTTAGTTTAATTTAGTTTTTAGAAGTTTTTAGTGTATATTTGACATAAAGAGTGTTTTCACACAATATCTAAAATAGCTGGATTTAATATTCTGAGATATAATTTGCATTTATTGCTACTTAGATTAAACAGCTACTGGACTGGCCCAAACCAAAAGACAACTAAAAGCTGTGAGCTGTAAGACTTAATCATCCAAAGTAATCACCAGCTCAATGAAGCAAAGGATTTAAAACGATTGTTCCTTCAAATACTTACATGTATAGTAGTGTAATAGCTTCAAGTCAGGCTATGATAGTGTTATGAAATCATGTTTTTGGGGCCAATGCAAATAGGCCATTTTCATTTTGGTGTTGTTTGTTGAGTTTGAACTAGAGGTTGATTCTCCACTAGCTGTTGTATACTTCTGCGTTGACAAACAGTTTGTGTGTGTAGTCAACAATGAAAGGCTGTTTGCCAGGAAACAAGCCTACTTTCCTGACAAGTATGGGCTTAGAACTTTGCTCATTTGTGGGTGAGTCATTTTATCTCTACTGCTGTCAGGTCCAAGTCACCAAGACCAACTGAAAATGAGTCCTGATCATAGCAAATAAAATCCATATCTGATTGCTGATTGGGCATTTCTTTCCAAACATTAAGAAACATACAAGCCAGGTGCTGCTGAGTCTGAGCCAGAAAAACCTGGTTGTCTAATCCACATCTGTTAGATCTGCAACTCAATGAGCCTCACGGTTCAACATCTAGTGGGGGAGGTGTGCATACCTTGGAATTTGATGAAATTTGCTGTGGTCCTGGAGATAAGGCTAAGGTGTTAACACACTACTGTCAAAACAAGACTAAATTAAAACAAGACTCAGGCTAAATTACTATTTTATACAAATGGATCAAAATAGATGTTTTTTTAGAATCTTCTCACTGTAAAATGTGTGCAACAAACCTATAAAAACAGCATTTTGTTAAACTGTTAACTCTGCAGGTTTTCAGGAAGGAAGAGGAATGTCACCTTGGTGATCACTTATCTGAACTGAGCAAAACAAGAAGTGCTGCTGGGACTGTTGACTGCACGATGTGCAGATTGTGGATCAACAGTGAGACAACAATCACTCAAGACAGAACATTTTATCATTGTGAAAAAACCCATTTAAAACATTTCATATGCTGTGGGATTTAAATTCTGTGGGTTACCTCAGGATAATGCAGTCAAAAGGTTATCTAAGAAATGTTACTGTTATTATTATGTCGTTTATGTCAGATACTAACATGTCCAAGTCGTTGTATTGTTCATATTTGACAATGTAAAACAGGGGAAATGAACTCAAATTTTCCATGGAACAAATTTCCATTACATTCACAGTAACTATGCAAATGCTCAGTATCTTTCCTAGCAGCCACAATGTGACACTGTGAAATGTCAGCACACAGCTGACTCTATCAAAATGCCATTGTAAGGTTGAGTCAAGTTCTAAGTCAAATCAAGTGTCTGCTAATAGTACCTATGTTTCCAAATCTTTTGATCTTCAGCACTGGTAAGTCAAGTCTGCTGCAGTTTGGTGAGGCAGCTCCATTAACCTGAGCAATCGATTGCTTTTAGTTATTAACTATGCAGACGAGGAAGAGGAAACCATGATCAGGGTGTTTTATCACATTAGCTTTAAGATTACTCAAGACATACGGACTTTATAAGGGAAAATAAGACCAAAATTATTGAAAAAAATAAAAACAATAAAGTGACAAGGCTACTGTTCCTTCATCAGAAGACAGTCAGGACACCATGTTAAATACTTGAATAACGGAATTTCAGATGTAAACTAAAACTGTATTCAACACCATTATGGCTGTGAGTTTAGCTTGCGTATATCAGACCTTCATAATTATCTTCCACTGATATGTTACCTTGTGTGCAAATCAAGACAAAACCCTCACGATTTTCATTTACAATAAATCAGGTTAAAAAGAAAAAAACAAAAAGCTAAATGATCTGCTCCCCATCAAGCGCATAATAAGTTGTTCACTGCTGTTGTTGCCTAATGACACACATACCATATCATTTACTCTGTCTGTAGTCATCTCTGTGTTTCGAGTGTTGGTGGTCTGTACACGGGAACCCCTGGGTCAACGAGCGGTGGGCGACCTCTGATGATGTCGGCAGCCTTCTCTGCCATCATGATGGTTGGTGCGTTCAGGTTGCCGCTAATGATGCTAGGCATGATGGAGGCGTCGACCACACGCAGCTGCTCAAGACCAAGGACCCGCGTGTTCGAGTCGACGACTGCCATCGGGTCAGAGGGTGAACCCATCTTGCAGGTGCAGGACGGGTGGTAGGCGCTGTCAGCCTTACGGCGGACAAAAGCGTCAATATCAGCATCTGTTTGGACCTGAGGACCAGGCTGGACTTCGGGGCCACGGAACAGGTCAAAGGCCTTCTGGGCAAAAATCTCTCTGGAGAGTTTAACACACTCCCTGAACTCCCATACATCAATATCTGAGAGGAGAGAAGGTAAAAATCAAGAAGTGGATTTATAAATGAGTTTAAAATTCTATATATGTCAGCTGTAACACACCTCCACACTCCAACTCAAAATTCCCACATTGCTGAGATATACTTAACACTTTTAGATGTGAATATTTGTTACAAACTGATTAAAAAAGATTAATAATTGATAATTAATTAACCGGGGTTATTAATTAACTGGGGTTCTCAAAACCTTTAATGGATTTGGTTCTTGAGAATTCAGGGACTGAATCTTACCAGTGGAGAGATAGTTTGGCTGCAGATTTGGGTGGTCCAGAGGGTTGGTGCTTTTCAGCTTCATCCAGCCGACACTAGCACTTCTCATTGGTCCCACATGAACCTACAACGCAAACAATAACACCCAGTCATCTTTGAAAGAACAAGAAGGTCTTTTAACAACACTTACTGCTGTTCTGAAGGTATTTTCAGGTTCCTCAAAGACCTGTTTAACCACCAGGATGATAACATACTCCTGCATAATAAAAGAAATTAATAACCAGTTTCTGAGGTTGCTGCTATATTTCCTAAATGACATGTATCACTTTGTATCCCTTTTTTTCACTGTGCAGCTGGCAGACTATATTTTCATCTAGATGTGTCTTTGAGGATTCTGAGGACACACACAATGTAGAGCACACACTGGGACAAAAAACAAACTCAAGGATCTAAGGTTTTCTTAAGGTTTCAGTCTAACAGAGATCTTCTATGAAGGTTCTGGCGATATCATCAGAACAACAGCAAGTGTTCGTAACAGATCCTCTGATCCTCTTTTAAAACATTTTTTCATGAAAAACCAATGCTTAGCCATGTGACTTGAATGTAATGGTAAAACATGAGAGGCACACACTGTGACAAATATGGTATGTGGCCACTGTATTTACACAGAAATTTGCACCTCAACATATACTTTAAACTACATTTGCGCAATGGAAAGTTGTGGTGTTTCTCTAAAACATATGTTCCTGGAAAACCCCAGATGTCAAGATTCTGTTCATTTCTGATAAATGGCAAGTGAGAAGTGGTGCAAGTAAAGTGACCACTGTGTGTTTCTGACCATGCATACACTAACTGCATACTTGTAGATACATGTGTAAATAACTGTTTTATAGTCTTCCCTAGTTGTAGTGATATAATCCATTAAGTTATTTTCAATATTATGGCACTTGCTATTTATGGATCCTGCATTCACTGACTTGTAAAACAGAAACCTGCAGAATTGCTGGATGGTAATTTTGCTGACGTCTGACATTTCTTTATGTTTCCCTGTTTAAAGTTTGGACATAAAAAATAAAATGTACACAATGTGGGACTCAATTAGTTCCTGGTAGGTTCACTTCTCCCAGTGAGTACACTTCTCTGGAAAAGAGGCTGCAGTATAAGTGTTAATAGGTGAACAGTCAGGAAAATTCTAGGAAGCTGTTGTTGTTTCATACACTTTCTCAGGTAAGAGAGGTTTTCCATGGAAAACACACCTTTGTCCTGTACACAATATGAGGGTCTAATCTAGTCGTGGCTAACATCAGGGTAGTTCTAGTTTCACCATTTACAGTAGTATTAGAATATCCAACAGTCTGTGCCTTGAAATTCACAGTGAGAGAACAGCCAAAACACAGAGACACACATTTCCTTGTACATCAAAATGGCAGCATACTCATACATCCTGATGACTGCTACACATACCCATGTTAATATTATTATTCTAATTAAACCTCCATTATATTTCCCACCAGGACAAAAAGCAGCCATTGTTTGGTAAACGCAAGCCACACACACCTGATATGCCTCTATCCTTGGAGGCAACTCTTCCGTGGTCGATGACTTGCGAGGGCAGGAAGTGAAACTGGATGTCAGGGTGTGTGACGTGCGGCCGACTGCGGATAAACCCTCCGCTCTCCAAGTGGGCTGTTGCTCCATAACCTGGGGGATGGTTGTCATAGTAAGTGAGACAAATGTACTGTGTCATTAGACAAATGGCATCTATCTGTTTGACTTGAGAAAATATTGTTCTGGGTGTTTATGGAGGTTTGTATTGGCAGCCTGTGTTTTTGTGATACTTCAGTCTCTGGTTTGTTTGGACTGGTGGTGTGTCTGCCAATGGTGTGATTAATGTAGTTTATGTTTGTGATCAAAATATCTGTAAGAGTCATGTCTGTAAGAGTCTGTCCCTCCTGTTCCTGCTCTGCTGAAGTCACTGCCTGTACCACAGAATTTCCTGCCATAATCACTTGTACCAAGCTCACCCACCAGCCCACAGTCTGTGGTCTGTCATAGCTGATGTCATTTCACCAGATATGTATGAGTCCTCATTAGGACAGCTCTTCAAAAGAACTCTATAAATGCTGTTATGAAAGAAACACCAGCTGTGAATTACAATCTGTAGCTAAATAGCATTGGGTACAATAGCTGTCTCTCCAGGCCAGATCATGACTGTGTATTACAACATGCCAACCTGCAGCCTCTGAAACAGAACCAGTTCTATAGGCCAGAACACCCTGTGCAGAACTCTGACTGACAGCCCAGAGATTTATAGCCATTTGCTGTGTTCACATGATCATGTGAGGACTAATTTGTCTTGTAAAACCTCCACATCACTAAAATTACCACCTTGCAGTTGTATGCCTCTGCCAGCCAGTCCAATTGCTGTAAATAAGCATGTGAATTCTTGAGTTATGGCCAGTCATTCTGATCTTTAACTACCAAAATCTAATCAGTTCATCTGTGTCCAAGTGAACATTTATGAGAAATTTGATGAAACTCCCTCAAGGCGTTACTGAGATATTGTGTTAACAAAAATCCGATGAACGGACAACCTGAAAACATAACTGCTCTGGTACAGAGGAATAAAAGTTGAATTTGTTAAGGGTGGGCAGACAGGAGACTACAAGGGTAGGTTACTTTTCATTTTTGTTTCTTCTGTTTATGGTTGCTAGATTTTTCTTGTTTAATTATATTAACAGATGAACAATTCCTTGCATCTGGTTGGTTCTCATTCATGGGAGGAAAACAACTGATTACATCTATCGTGATCTATCGATTACATTTATGTTGCATAACATCTATTAATGATCTGATTAGACTGTAGAAAACTATGCTGTAAATATCTGCATGTTAATTAGGAAAAGCTGATTTCTTCAAACTCCATTAACACTGTATTTTAAATCTCTAGGAGAATATGTGTGTTTCCATTTGTAGGTGCCTTTTACCAGTGAACAGGGTGAGCCACTCAAGTCCTATCTTGACCATGTGGAAAGGTTTCTGGGCCTTGTACAGGGTGATAGGCTGAGTGCACTGCTGCTGGATGTACAGCTCCAAATGATCTTGCAGGTTACTGCCAACACCTGAGAAACACAAGACAGAAGAGTATGAGTCAAAGAAAACGTGATTTTTTAAATGCTTAGAAAATAACTCTCAGTGTATAATGTACCTGGTAAGTGCTGAACCACAGGGATGCTGAGTTGTTTCAGGTCATCTGCATTTCCTACCCCAGACAGCATGAGAAGCTGAGGGGAGTTGATTGCTCCTCCGCTCAGTATCACCTCTTTATCTGCAAACACCTGAGGAAAGAACAGAAAAACTGAGAATTGAATCACTAAACAAGATTAAGAGTGTATGGCCATTTGAATATACTGTGCAGGAACCATGAAGGATAAGTGAAATTTTGTCTCTTTTAAAATTATGGGAATTCTCTCCATCTCACCCTTTTCTTCTGTCCCTTTTGTATGTATTCCACTCCCACAGCACGGTTTCCATCAAACAAGATCTTGGTGGTCAGGCAGCGCACCTCTGTCTTCAGGTTGGGTCGACCCAGGACAGGTCTAAGGTAGGCACTGGCTGCGCTCCACCTTTTCCCTGGACAGATTTAGACAGTGAAATGCAGACAATATTAAGGGGTTGATTCATAAAAGGTATACAATATAAATGCTGCATATTTGCTAATAATTTTAATGTCCTGTAATTGCAGAAGTTTTGTTTTTCTAAGACCTTTATTGATGGTCATGTCCATCCAGCCCAGTCCCTCCTGTTGGTATCCATTCATGTCATCAGTGAAGGGGTATCCTGCCTGCTGCCCTGCCTCAATAAAAGCCTTATGAAGGGGATGGTTAGTCTTCCCTCTGGACACATGAAGAGGTCCACTGCCACCACGGTACCTTTAGTACACACAAAAAAAGACAAAGCTAACATTTAGTTAGTTGTACATTTAGTTATCAGATAACACTTAGTTATCTAATTAGTCATGCTAATCATCCAGTCAGAGCAAATGAATAAATAGTGATAACTGGGTCCCCACAAAAAAATCTTTATATTTCTGAAATCTATCAGATCAAAACCATTTCTGAAGCTGTTTATTATGAACATTAAACACATAAAAATGTAGGCATGTGAAAATATGCTCACTGGGACTGACCTGTACTCCCTGTTCCTGCTTGTACCTACTGTATCTGTTAGAGCTGATTTAACAATAGAGGGCCTTTAAATGGAAACTTCACAGAAATTCTTAACCTCATGCCAGGAGGATTATGTAAATGTTAAGTCTTCACATTTGCTGTTTTTCAACTTATAGCAGTTTTCACCACAACAATTCCCAAATAAAGACAATAATCAAGCTTGCCATTGAACTCATGTGTTTGTAATGCTGCTAAATTTAAAAAAATAGTCAAGATTTCATGCCTTATTATTCAGTGGAAGCATAACATTAATCGTAGTTTACCTTATCTCTGTCATACACTATAATATAAACATCATATCACTTTCACCTGTGGTATCGTGCTTCCAAACCACAAAAGTCTTTATCGTACTATTTTTAACATGTTAATACAATAGCTGCTACGCCCTTCATTTGCATGTGCTTTGTGGCTTCGAAGGTCTGCCTGATAAGATCCTCACTGCATTGCAGCACATTTACAAACAAAACTCATTACACATGTTACAAAACAATCGAGATACATTTTAAAGTCTGGCTAAAGTCTATTGGACCTACGCACTAGCACTGCCTGAGTTAGGATTCCATTTCAAACTAGGTCCATGCATATTAAAATAATTTGGACATAAGTCAAAAGGTAATGAAAAACGTACCCTCCAGCTATTTTTGTTAGGTACCTGTTTTCTCCCAGCTCATGACACTGAGCTTTCCTGAAGTAAGGCAGACAGTGTTCATAATCCCAGCCCTCAGCCCCCTCTCTCTGCCACCGGTTGTAGTCTTCAGCATGTCCACGGATGTACACCATAGCGTTGAGTGAAGAGGACCCGCCCCACACACGGCCCCTCGGCCAGTACATCACCCGGTTGTCCATGTGAGCCTGAGGTAAAGTGTGGTAGTACCAGTTATACCTGAGGAGAAATGAATAGAAATACATCATGGCATCAAATGGAGCAGATATCTGAAGAGTTTAATAATATGTTATTACATTAGGACTTATATCAAAATATGGGACTAATATGTTGCACCAATGTGACACACGGACAATTCATTTGTATGTCCACTTTTCATTTATTCATATATTTATGGCTTTAATAAGCTAAAATATCCTGAAAAGTTTTAGTTTTTGAAGCAGATTTCACAAGTTGATATAAAAAGTCAAAACGTTACTGACAGACACTGAGGCAAATAATTTAATACAACTGCACCAAAACATTTCAAGACCAGTGACAGACAAGTGAAATAATTTAACTACTGTACTTTTCATCACAGAGGTTGTAGGTAAGCGCAGCTGGCATGTGGATCTTCCATGAGAGCCGTAAGCTGCCTAGCAACATGTCTTTAGGTCCGGCCTCCAGCAGCAGCACAGACTCATGGGCATCCTCTGTGAGCCGGTTGGCGAGGACGCAGCCTGCTGACCCCGCCCCAACAATGACATAACTGTAAGATGGTGATTTCTGATGTGGTGATGATGAACTGTTGCGATGAGCAGCTGAGGTGCTAAAGCATCTGTAATGGCTAGTGGAGGAGCAGGTAAGGGAAGGCCCCATGTTTTTGGTCTTGGGGACAAAGTGACATTCTGGCAAACAGGTAAACAAGCATCCGCTGTCCCTCATAAATCTCCCCTGCGTCATGGTGGCAGCTCGTCGGGCTCCAGTTTGGCCTAGTGTGGCCAAAGACAACATCCTGGTTCTGAGAGGGCTTTCCTCATTCACTGTGAATCACAAGACACACTTTATGACACACAAGCTGGTTGAATGATATTTACATGTCCATACATAACACTCATTTTTGTCATGCTAAATAAAAAATTTGTTGTTTACACCTTATCCCTGTCCCAGAGTTTTATAATTATTAGCAACTAAATTGACTAGAAATGTCTGACCAAATGTCCTGATAATTTTCCCTGCTGTAGAGGAGAGAAGTTCATGTTTGTCTCTTGTGATTCATTAAATATCAAATGCTTACATTAATAATTCATGCTTAAATAAAGCATCGAGCGCTTCAGACAGAAAGGATGTAAAGCTCCTCACAGCTGATTCAGCCTGATAAGATCCCAAGATTATGTCTAGTCAGCTTAAAAGTAAATGTGATGGTTTCGTGCACAGGGAAAGACGCGCTATTGTCTGCTCAAATTTGTGTGTGTGGGTGTGTGTGTTTTAGTAGTCATATGCATTCTTTGCAAAAGATTATCGAGCAAAGGCTGCAATCACCTCTCTTGTCTTTTCTCGTAAATATTTTTATTTGAAGCATATTCCATATAACGAGACAAAGTGAAGTCTTTTCATTAAGACAGGCAGGGAGACATATCTAGGTCAGGAGTATCATATCAATAATACACCCACTTAGTATAAGTTTTAGTGTCAACCCGAACTCCTTAAATACGTTCTGATAAACTGACACACCAAAAAAATCACAAGTCAGAAACAGTAGGATGTCACTAACGTTCAATCTCGTCTTTTAAGGCCAGTTTGTATAAAATGTTTACGACGAAAGGCCAATTTCGTAACCGTTAGCTTATCAGCATAACAGTCTGGGTTTTATAGTTCTGCTGCGGCACATAGCAACATTTGTACACACATTTCTTCTTCATTAAAACATGTTTTGAATGCTACAAACGCTTTAAGAAAGTAATTCAAACTGTATTTGAAACCTTTTGAGGAGTTAGGCTGAGAGTGACGGTACGCTTCAGACTTATTTCGGGACTAGACCGCTATGTTTGTGAAGTATACAACTTGCTAGTATGTCCAAAGCTCACCGTCGTCTGCAGTTGACAGAGCTGCTGGACATGGAGACTTTACATGCTACATTTAATTTCACCCGAAGTGGCGTTGGAGAAGCTCAATGTCAATACAGGCGTAAGGACAGTGTTTATAAATGAATTTAACAGCAGAAAATAATGTGCAGCCTACCTTTTTATTTTTTGCACTGACGGAGACCAGAACTAACTCGAGGCAAGTGAATGGTTATCTGGGGGCGGGGCTTAGTTAACATAGCAAAATCAGCGGCACTGTAACGGGGAGTTCAGTCAGCTAGAGCGCTGCAGGTAGGATGTGACACTGACTAGTCAGTGTCGAAAATGCTGTAGATTGTAATATTGTAATATATACATATATATTTTTTTTTATTTTATTTTTTTGTTTTAGGTCAACCGTGCTCAGCCATGATGTGGGAAGTCGTGTTGATGTTTTTTACTTTTGTCCAGGCCCAAGTGATTTCACAAGAAATTGTAAGTTACTGACTTCAGCATTAATGAGCGATTAATTGTTTTACTTAAAACGGAATGTTATTTAAGTGATCTTTTTCTTGGATTTTGTTTGCAGAAAGTGGTGTGTCGTGAATTTGGTAGTAAGTTGTGTTTATATATATGTCAATAATACCTCGTTTTAAAAGTTGAGGCCACCATTGGCCATATTAGAGTTTGACTCAAAAGGGTATTTGTTGGCCCTTTGCAGACAGCAGTATCTTTGTTACATTTGTTCTGATTTTCTCATCCTTCTTCTTCTTCTTCTTCTTCTTCTTCTTTTTTTTTTTTGCATGAAAAGCCTTAATCTGATTAGACACTAAAATTTTCCATTAAGTTATTTTAGAAGAGTCAGCTCTGTCAGCCAGAATGATCCATAAAGTGGAAATTCCAATAGCCTGAGTGCATAGATTAAGGGAGAAATTGCATTGCCAACTTTATATATTATTGGTTGGCCAGGGGTAAGCAACAAGTTTATTTCTTTAACCTCTCAGGTTTTCAACACATTTTATAACAACAGATGTCAACACATTGATTGAAATATTCTTGTTGATGTGACTGTATGATGATGTGAATGGTTTTACATTAAGTGTTCCTCAGTATTTTAACAAAAGCTGTTACAGAAATATCAATATATTTCAACAGCTAAATTAACATCTTGTTACATATCAGAGAATGATAATATACACATTATAAATGTGTGGACAGTAATGACCACTGTTCTCTGTTGTTCTAGATTTCCCTCCTGTCAGTGATCAAGTCTCCATCATTCCTGGCAGACTTGAAAGTGGAACTTGTGACAGAACAAGAAAAAGATATGCTAAACATCAGCTGGGCAATCAGCATTGATGGTAGGAGACAACCACATGTTGTTTTACATCTTATTAGTGTTTTACCAGTGCAGGTTAACCAAACACCTGCTACACATGTGCAGCAGAAACAGAGCTCTCTGACATTTGATTTGATCATTACATACATCTTATTGAGCAGCTTATTGATGATTACTGTCTATCTGCTGAAACAATAAAAGCTGTTACGCAATGTTTATCCACTAACATAAGAGGTTTCTTCTTGATAAACAGGACTTAGTCTGGTTAGGGTGACAGTGAACTAGGTAGAGGATAAAATGTTTATATGTAATCAAACAGAGGAAAATAATCAGTGCAGTATGTGTAGCAGGTGTTAGGCAGGAAGAGCCCCCTAATGGTAGCGAAACACACGAGCGAAACAAAAGATGTTGTTGAACATTTAAAATAATAACTAAAATGGGATAGATGGGATAGACAGACCTGCACTGTAGTTTATATATACTTTTTGTGTACTATTTATATATACTATATATAAACTGCCTTTAGTCAGGTAGGATCTCTGTAACATTTGAAATGAAGTTTATCATTGACTGATATCTGAACGTCTACACTGACCAATTGATAGTTTGTCCTCAGTTCAGTAAGGAGAGGTGCATAAGGAGTTTGGACATTAGATCCTACTGAGGCATTCATCAGCAGTAAAGACAGGAGAGAGGAAGAATCCCCTATAGTCTGATGCAAGCAAAGGTGGATTAAAGCCAGATCGCCTGGATTGTTATGCGGGATGAGGTGGAGATGGGGGAGGAGGTGAATTGACAGACATAGGCAAAGAGTGACAGAAAGTGGTTTTTACAGAACAGTGTGAGCAGCAGAATAACCATTGGTCAGTTATAAATGAAAGGGAATTTTGACAGCGTAGGATAGAGTAAGTGACAGACGAGATGAAAATGTAGAAGCAGGATGATAATAGGAATTCCTAATAGGAGGAGAAGTGAGAAGGAAAAAATCTTCTTTATTGAGCTCTTCCTAAAGCTTCTGTCATTTTCTCTCTCTGCAGCCAGTACTGAATATCTGACGGGCACTCTGATCGAAATTTCGGGGGAACCATCCTACCTCTGTGATTACAGTCCACATTTGACCTGTGTCACTGGGCTGGAGCAGGTGTCATGGATAGAATTTTAACAATAACTGATAAGAAATTTTTTGTGCTTTAACAGTAAGCGTGAGTTTGAAATGATTAAAATCACTAAAATGACTGTTATCTTTTCAAAGTAGAAATGGTTTAATTTTCTAGTACAAGCAAGCTATGGCTTCAACCTCATCCAAGCTAGCAATCTCCCTTGGCCTCAACTGGGGAGTGGCGTCTCCTCCAAGTCTGTAAGTGTACTGGTACCGCGCCGTAAAACACAAAGTAAGTTTATGATTTTATTCCCAACTTTATTGATCAACAGCAAAGTATTAAAATGTTAAAACTGTCCTCTTTGTTTTTTTAGAAAGTGTTACACTAAAGCCATCTCAAGTTCCCAGAGGTGAGCGATCACATTTCATCACAGTTAAGACCACTCCAGATGAGACCACTACCTCATGTAAGATTCCACAGTTACTTAAAAGCACTGACAATACATACACTTCATCTGGTCAATCTCACCAATTACATGAAATAAAATAAGGAATGTGTTTTTGTGTGTATGTGTTTGTCTGTGCAGCTGTGAGAAAAGGACGAATCACTGTCACCATTTTCGGAGGACTGGCTATTCTGATGATCCTGAGCTCCTGCTACATAATTTGTAAATACAACACTTTCTAAATGTATATTTAGTGGTAAAGGAACCTAGGCAACAAAATTGCAGATGACAAATGGGAATAGATCTTAATGCACTCTTCTTCTGTGTGTCTACAATGGGGTTCATTTCAGTGCTAATTTTTTTTATACCAATTCCGAAATTAAAAATGCTCCCCTCCAATAGATGCACAGGCTTATCTACCAGTCTTGTTTATATGCTTTGGATATGTCCGGTCACTTGCTATTTGACCCAAACATTTAAAAATTGCAAAATGCTTCCAAACTTATCAACAGTGATCTCTCAGTCACATTGGAGCATAGCTTTAACTACTTTATTGGATAAATGTCTTGTCATCCTGCAGTGGACATAAGCTTCACCTCCTAGACATTGAAAAGATATCAAGTTTGGGTTAACAAAAACCTCTCCTTACGAATTTGGAAATCCCTTCCAGATGATATAAAATGTTTGACTGAAGATAGCTAATCTCTCATTTTCAATGTTTTCTCACTCCCTAGATAAAAGCTGTGGAGCCAACATTGCCTCATCACTTGGTTTCAGAAGTTTACCGCAATCTCCCACGGTTCCTGTTCCTGTCCTGGTGGTGTACCCCGCCAAGAATTCAGCCTTCCAGCGGGCCGTGGTGGCTCTGGCAGAGTTCTTGCAGTGGCACGGTGGCTGCAGCGTGGCTATCGACATGTGGCAGCAGGGGAAGATTGCAGAGCTTGGGCCAATGCGCTGGCTCACAGAACAGGCCAAGGCTGCAGAACAAGTGCTCATTGTCTGCCCGCAGGTAGAGATTGTACGTTGTATGTAATTTTTATAACCTATTTCTTCCTGTCTGCATAGGAGTGATTTTGGTGATGATTCCTTATTTAGTGTGTTGTTGCTTATATGATGTCACCTGGTTACATGGACCCCTGCATCTTTACATCAAGGACCAAAATAAGGACTTCATTGTGTCATCTTTGGCATTTCGTAAACAACTTTATAGACATGATATACGCTCTAGCTGTATGCAGGAACGGAATTTTATTCTTTTAACAGAGAAGTTACCGTACCAATGCAACCTTATAAACTCAATATGCTCAGTGTGTTTGCAGTGATGAGAACCAGTTACATCAAAAATATGTGTACCTGGAATTCCCTCAGGGCAATCCCTGAGATTTTGTCCTTTGTTTCATATTGTCAAATAAATCAAACTAAAATGAACAACAGACTTCTCTTCTCTTCTCCTCTTCTCTTCTCTCAGCCCTCCTCACAGCCCAGCCACTCTCCTCCCAACCGTGGCTTCCCAGAACCCTCTATCCCAGCTGCAGCTCATGACCTTTACCCCCTGATCCTCAACATGGTGGCCAGCCATGCAAAGAGCGCCAACGACCTGGCTAAGTTCTGGGTGGTGCAACTGGGCAAGCAGCGGGGCAAAAGGCATAGTAACTTGGCGCTGGAACTGAGGGCCTGCAAGACTTTTTATTTGATGAAGGATTTGAACAAACTGTACAGGAGTCTTCATTCTCACAGGCAGGATGACAGGAAGATATCAGATCAGATCTTCAGACCAAGGATTTCCTACAGTGAGAAGAGTACAGTGATGTTAAGGGAAGCTGTAGAGGAGCATTTCCAGAGAAGCAGAAGCACTGAGAACTGTGGTCACCTCAGTTTGAACATCAGTAATGAGAATGTTTAGATTGATATAGAGATAGGTGAGAACAGTTGATAAGTGCATAGCTGACTCTTCCATTATTCTTACTGTTTTATGAAATGCAGAGTTTCACACTGAAAGCCATTTTGTAGATATGAGTGAGTTTTTGTCTGTCTATGTATACTAGCTCTGTCCCTGGTCCCTGGTGCCCTGTTTCTCTTCAGTGCATTCTGGGATAGACTCCTGCATCATAACAGGATAAGTAGGTATAAGTATGTATATGTTGCCCATCTAGCTGTGGTGGTAGTTGAGGTATTCTTTGACTTGGAACGAGAAATGGTAATGAATAGAAACTTATTACAATGTAAAATTAACATCCACAGGGAATATGGAGAATGCTGCCATCCGCAGATGACAGTGATTGACCTACTGTGTCCTCTGCCACATATAGCACTATGCTATTACAGCATATAAATAATAAATACAGTTCACATGCTGACATGCTCAGTTAGAAGTGGGGACGTCTCAGTCATTATTTATTGTAAATGAGACTGTGGTACTTCTTAAAGAAGACACATTCTTCCTTTTATGGATAAAAAATTTAATCCTTGCACAAGTCAGTCCATACAATGATGTTACATGCTACGTGTTACTAATACCTGATGTTAATAAACTTTAAATAGCTTCCATTACTATGTCAGTTTTCCCTCTTTATGACTTCATCTCTATTTGTGCTTCTGTTAAGCCACATTTTCTCATTTACCATTGCACTGTAATTATGAGTTCAGCCAAAAGTTACATACAGTAGACTGTCAAAGTTGAATGAGGATATTTTAAATGTATCCTACATAATACAGCCACACAGTGCAAACTGCACTAAGAATGTGAATATGTTGTGACAGATGAGTAAATCTAATCTGTATTGTCAGTGTGGATCTGTTGTGGGAGGCTTGGAGGTATCTGTGCCATGAATGTATTGTGATGCCTCATAATACGTCCGTGGTCCGCTGAGCTCTGGGAACTCTTTGGGCGAATTAGAAATCGCTGTTTTGTACCATGTGACCAAACACGGAAGTAGAGTTCGCCGCTGCAGCAACGTTCCATCCAGGAGGAAGGTCCTCGCTTGTAGTTGTCTTCTGAGGTACTTTACAAGCATTAAAAGGTCGCCACTCACTGTTTCTTACGGTTAAGACTATTGAATTAAAAGGTGGCCATGACTCAGGCTGAAAAAGAGCAGGACAACGGGAAAGAGAAAGAAAAGGAACGAGAGAAGGATAAAGAGAAGGAGCAACAGCGTGGGGTGAAAAGACCCATCGCTCCTCCGGCCATCCCAGAGCCCCTGCAGGAGGTGAGCTGTTGCCTGATACTCATGTTTACATTAAATACCCGAATACACTGGTCTAAATATCTATAAGTTAGTCTGTGTAGCAGGATTAAAATACGCTTAATGTCTGTTAAACTCATCTGTTACTATACAGGGAACAAAACAGACTATTTTCATCATTATTGACTAAACTGTTTATTGCTCTTTCGGTTTATCGTTCAACAAAATGTCAAAGGTCTCGCTAAAGCCCGTTACAAATAACAATAGGCCCAAAGTGATGTCTTCAGATACTCTGTTTGACGGCTGAAAACCTCCAAGTTGTTCAGTTTACATTCACATGAAATGGTAACAGTAAGAACAGTTTTGTGAGGCGCTGTCTGCAGCAAATATTGTGTTTTTTTTTATATTTGCCATCCATTAACTTTTCTGTAAATTAACGAATTGTTAAATCATCAAATAACTTCAGGTCTAAACTAACAATAGAAATGCACTTGTCAACATTTGTGGTTGTTGACAATTCAGCAAAAACAGAATAAAAAATCAAAATCCCTCCCTCTCATAATCAAATCATTAACTTTTGTTAAAGTAGAAGTTTTCCCAACATTTGACAGTCATTGTCAGGTTTTTATCCAGGTTGTACACTTATCTGGTCCCACATACTGTTGTGTACTTTTGGGCTATTTCTCATGGTTTGAGATTAATCTTAATACTACAGCATTCAATGTTATCTGAGACTTTAATGTGTGCTCCAACTTCAACCCCATCCAACTCCTTTGGGATGCACTGGGACACATACTGTGAGATATCACCACCCACTAAAAGAGATGTTAAATAATCATATATATGTGTGTATTATTTAGCCATCTACATACTGTTTCGTCTGACATTGCCTCAAAATATATTTTCCTCTCTTACAGCAAATACAGAGCAATTTTGTAGTCGTCATCCACCCCGGTTCGAGGTCACTCCGTATTGGCAGAGCAACAGACACTCTTCCTGTGACAGTGCCACATGTGATAGCACGCAGACACAAGCAAAGCGGACAGCCCAGATATGAAGATGCCTGGCTGCTGAGAGAGGGTCTCAATGTACGTCACTCATGACCACATACAGCCACATACAGACACAACAACGTTTTCAGTCTGTGTCTTACTCCACCGTTCAGATTAATTTCATTTTTTGTTCACTCTCATTGTCTCTTCATGTTGTCTGCCAGAAACCAGAGAGTAAAGAGCAGAGGCAGAATGGGCTTAAAATGGTCGACCAGGCCATTTGGTCCAAGAAGATGTCAAACGGAGTGCGGAGGACTCCTGTGTCTGCTGAACAGGTGTGTGTATTAAGAAAGGGAGAAACAGAAAGAGAGAGAATTGTTGCACATATGTAATACTGAAATATTTACAATAGCAAAGTGTTTCTATTCCATGCTTATGGGAAAGAGAAATTAGATAAATTACATTACAATTCCTGCATTTATTGCGTGAGAGGGGCAACAGCGAGGGCTGATTTGCTGATTATAAAAATGAGTCAAGTGTTTACATCAGTGCATAATGTGGTATGGAAGAACCTATTTCTTACCAGTTTTTGTGTTTGTGTGCAGGCCAGAGCGTATAATTGTCAGATCCGTCCAGCAGTACTAGACAGCAGCTCCAGGGTGAAATGGACAAACACATCCCACCATCCTTCTCATCTGGTGGGAGAGGAGGTTAGTGCATGTCTGAATAGAGCATTGAAGTGACCTAGAACAACTAAAACAATTTACCTATCTATTTTTTCTTTTATTTTGCTCTCTCTTCTTCCATCCTGTCATCATGCAGGCTCTATATGTGAATCCATCTGACTGTTACAACATCCACTGGCCTATAGTCAGAGGTCAGCTCAATGTACACCCTGGTCCTGGAGGCTCACTGACTGCCGTCCTGGCTGACCTTGAGACGATTTGGAGTCATGTCATTCAAAAGCATCTTGAGATCCCCCTTAAGGATTTAAAGGTAGGAGAAACCTCTTCACCTCTTCATATCATTTTCCTCTGTGGGACAAAGTTGAAAGTGCTCATCAGCATGTTGAAACTAAAAAACAAATTTTGAAAGAAGACAGATGAAGACAGGCTTATAATAATGTAATACAAATATTTTTACTACTGATAATACTAGTACTACTAATAGTACTATTAAATTGTATTATTTAGCTCTATGTGTAAAAGTTTTTTAAATGCGATCAACTAAAATGCTCAAAAGTAACGCAAGTAAAGTACAAGATTAATATGTGCAAAACCTTTTGCATTACTTAGAGGCATCTGTAAGAAGTGGCATCTTACAAAGTAAGTTAAAGAGCAAAGTTTAAGGGTCCTCAAAAACACTCTGAAGATTTAACTAAAGAGAGTTGAACAAAACTTTGAAAATGAGATCAATTTACGCTGATAGTGGAAATGCTTTTCTTCTCACATTAATGCTTCGCTTTTGTACTGGTTGTCAGTATTACAGATGCATTCTGTTGGTCCCTGACATCTACAACAGGCAGCATATCAAGGAGGTTGTCAACATGCTGCTGCTTAATATGGGCTTCTCAGGTATTACACACACATACATGTATGGCTCTACGCAGGACATACAGTTACTCATTAACATCCAGTCTCTTTTTTCTTCTTGTCCTCAACTTACCCTCTGCCCTGATGTGTGTGTGTTTATAGCAATCATTGTGCACCAGGAGTCGGTGTGTGCTACATTTGGCAGTGGGTTAAGCAGTGCTTGTGTCGTGGATGTAGGAGACCAGAAGACCAGTCTCTGCTGTGTAGAGGATGGAGTGTCTCACCGGAACTCCAGGTCAGCCTGAGATCTGAGTTCTTATGTTTAATCTTGTCTATGAAAAATGTATTATTACATAATTTATCATACTGTAAATCCTTTTATACATGAAACCCAGAATTTTTAACATCTTGCTTTCAGTGCAACATTTTGCATTTGTATTACAAGTTACTTGAATGTTCCATCTGTCTGTTGGATTCCACAGGTTGTGTTTGGCATACGGTGGCTCGGATGTGACCCGTACTTTTTTCTGGCTCCTGCAGAGGGCAGGTTTTCCCTACAGAGACTGTCAGCTGAGCAGCAGACTGGACTGTCAGCTACTGCAACACCTAAAAGAGACCTTCTGCCATCTAGACCAAGTGTGTTTGTGTTAGGGAAGTGTGGTCTGTGCCTCCCAAGTTATAGTACAGTCATTCAGATTAATTCTAAACTATATTTTCCCCCCGCTTGTTCTTAACAGGACATATCAGGACTACAGGATCATGAATTCCAGACACGTTTCCCAGAAGCCCAAGCTCTTCTCTTCCAGGTTCGACTAGGGGATGAGAAATTACAGGTAAATACAACAGTAATGAAAAACTCAGCTGATTTGAATTTTGTGATGAAATGCTGTTTAGATAATTTTGTTTCCTGCTTGCATGTTGGAATTACTCTTTATATATGGCTGTGTTTGTCTCTCTCCTCATTTATGTCTTCTGGCTTGTGTGTGTGTGTGTGTGTGTGCATGAGATAGGCACCCATGGGTCTTTTCTACCCAACCACATTTGGCATTGTAGGTCAAAAAATGACATCACTCCAGTACCGTTCCCAAGGTGACTCAGAGGATCCTCATGATGAGCACTACTTGCTGGCCACACAGAGCAAACAGGACCAGGTAACACACACACTCACATATACGTACACATTTCACACTGAGTTCAGTCTGATTTCCTGAGATAGATGCTCTTTGCTTCTTGTCCTTTTTTGCTTATTCTCCCTTTTTTTTCCAACAGTCCTCCAAATCTGCTGCAGACCGGAAGGCTATCTCCAGACCAGGTGGAGCTTTGGATGGTGAGATGAGTGGTCAGGGAGGGATTGGCGAGCTGTCTGACCTGCCCAGGGGCTGCGGGAGCGGCGGTGGTGGAGGAGGGATGCAGGGGGAGATGGAGCTTGGGCCCACCCAGGGGGATTGCTTGATGGGGGCGGGAGAGATGGACGAGCCTCTATCTGCTCACCTCTCCAGGAAGACTGCAATCATGAGCCAGTTTGAGAGCAAAGCTCTGGGCCTGGATAAGGCCATCCTGCATAGCATCGACTGCTGTGGTAAGGAAGGACAGAGGGTTATGGGGAGAAAACACCAAGTGGTAACACAAAGTTCTTTAAAAGAGATGGTAAAAAAATTTCAGTATGATGAGTAGGGAAAAAAGAAATAGCATGGAATATGTAGAAATAAATAAAAACAGTTTGTAAAACATTTTTATTTGGTTTATTTGTTTTTTTTTTTTCATTTGCAAGTAAAACACAAAGGATGAGGATAGATGTTTCTCAATGCTCAGGACATCCCGTTTTACCTCACCTTGTTTTTTTGGTTTTCAGCATCAGACGAAACCAAACGAAAGATGTACAGCTCCATCCTGGTAGTGGGAGGAGGACTCATGTTTCACGGTGCTCAGGAGTTTCTGTTACACCGGATTATCAATAAGATGCCTCCCTCCTTCAGAAGGCTGGTAGACAATGTGGAAGTGATCACACGACCAAAGGTAACCTGGAGTTTGTTGTGTTTAAAATAAGATATAGATCTGTAATCCAGGCAAAGTAGCATGGTGGTCAATGCCTCATATTTATCAATATTACCATGTTTGTCAAAAGTTGTAAATTAATGAGTGCTACATACAACATACTGTACATACAGCCCAGAGGGACAAGTAGAATAATGCTGTACAGAGCTCCTCTAATGTACTGTACATTGATGTGCATGTTTTCTAGGACATGGACCCTCGCCTGATATCATGGAAGGGGGGAGCAGTGCTGGCGTGCCTGGACACTACCCAGGAGATGTGGATCCACCAGAGGGAGTGGCAGCGCTTTGGTGTCAGAATGCTGCGTGAGAGAGCTGCCTTTGTCTGGTGAAACCAAACTGATTTTGCTTGAAGTTCCTAAAAAGCACATGGTGGCACCCAAGGTGTTTGTTGTGTGAAGAGTAAACATGGAAAAGGAATTAAGAATTTGCTCCAAACATGAAACAACCAGAAAGACATAGCAGCTAGAAATGATAACTTTTGATCACATGATCAAATTTAAACCTGAAGTGTTTTTCTAGATGCAAAGACTAAAGTCAGTGTAACATCTCTGTGTGTAATGGGGAAGTATATTGATAGTGTTACTTTGTCAATTATAGCACTGCTAACCCCAAATAAACTTTATTTTTAGTTATTGTGTTAGCTACTTCTTGCATCAAAAACCCAGAGGGTTACTGTTGTTTACTTGTTAATATTCTGTAAATATTACTGCAATTGTCCCATGTTTATGTAAGTTTGGAGCTGTGTAAATAAACCTGTTCAACTTGGATACACAATAGTTGCATACACCATTCTTATGAACATACTGAATGTAAATAGAAAGCTGCTTCTGGTGCAACCCAAAGCTCCTCACATTCCTGTGCCTGCTTTTTAGTCTTACACACATTATGTAACTGTTGCAGCTGAGTTAAAGGAATGACGAATACCTGTACCTGCTCTGCTACTATCCACACTGGCGCTCACTCCTTATGTTTAATATTGTATAATATTTCACATTATCAATTATTAATACTTTAGTACAGAGTCAAAAGTATGATGTCTCATTTGTGTCAGTATTGTCCACCTCTACACAGATGCAAGCTTAGTCATCATCAATTGTAATAATAATGGAACAAGACAAATTCAGACGCGACATGTTAACAGTGCACATTTTTATTCAATCAGAAGGATACAAAACACAAACTAACTTAACTGTTTTCAGGAGGGACTACCATGACTGAGATGTCGGCGATACACATCTCTGGGAGAATATTGTGGAAGGGCAGAAGCAGGAAAACGGGAGGAAGGGGTGCAGCTAGCTGCCTTATCAGCCACTCTGGCCCCTATGTGTAGGAATTCCCAGAAAGGCGTCAAGGATCTGCTCATGGCAGTGGCAGCTGAGGATGAGGGGCTTCAGCACTGTGATGTTATCATCTGTCTTTTAGTTCTCAGCAAACGGACAGCCCAAGCCCCACGCCTACACTGGCTGTGTAGGCATTTACCTAGAGAGAAGTGGGGATTATATAGTGAAGAATTAATGTTATATTCACATCATGTCCAAATATCTGTGGGGCAACTGAGAAACAACTTTAAAAAGATAACATTAACAACTTATAGTAATTTGATTAAACCCTAATCTCACTTTGTGATACAGGCTCAAGAAATAGAGTAAGAGTATTGTTTAATTCAGAAAAAAGATATTTGTACCTTCCTCATCCTCCTCCACCCATTGGTGGAGGGGTGGGACCTGCACCATGAATTATTCTTCCCATCCGCCTTCTTCCACCAGGGGGACCTGGAGGCCTGCAAAGCATGCAACAGCAGAGAAATGTGAGAGGGAACACTGGTATAAAATTAGGTTTTTGTAATTTGTCTATATCAGATATTTAAAGCTGGAGTGCAAGGGATGAGCTATGTAGATGTGAACACTGTGCTCAGCTCACTCCTGTGCAGCCATAAGTAAACTGCAGTAGTGGGTATAAGCATGAAATTTTTCTTTCAATTAAACATGAAACCCCATTCCAAAGAAAATAATCAGCTAGTTCCTACATATATGACAGCTACAGAACTTGCTGACACACAGACTACACTGCCATCATCAGATTAGTTATCTTCATTGTTCAGGACACAGGGACATGTAGGGCATGTCCCCAGTGTGTGTAAGTGTGTGGAGAAATGACTGTGCACCAGGGACCTACCCTCTGCCATCACTGTATTGTGTCATACCACTTGATCCATCCTTTCTCATGTCTGGGTGAACCAATGTCCTAAAACTGGCAGAGGAAAAAGTGGATGAAAAAAGATTCTTCCTTTATTGTTGGATTATGACAAAATACTTGCAAAACACATTACATTCCTATAAGCCTTAGCATATACCTCATTAGAAAATGTTACCATGCTAATGCACTGAATTAAGGAAGTGAACGTGATAAACATTATACCTACTAACATCAGCATGTTTACATTAACGTTAACATTTAGCTCAAAGCACCGCTGTCCAACAGGGCCACTGATGTGATTGTAGACTTTAACTCTTTCAGATTTCTTACTATTCCACCACTTTTCATCAGTTTCGCTAGCAACAATATTGGACAATAGAAATCACAACTTGACAAAAACACTTCAATTCACGTGTAGATAACATTGTTTACAAGGTCACACATCCATTATACTTAATTAGGTGGCCTTTCGTTTACTTGATTCAATGTTTCAGTCACTGGCTGACTTACAAGAGGCCGATAAACTCCACGGCTCCCCAGAAGAGATCGACCAGTAACGACAGTCGCCACGGTGACTGGAACCTGTTGTCCAGGACCTGACCTGAGAAGAAGACGGAGAGAAAAAGGGAGAGAGGGAAAAATGGGTGAAACAACAGAGATCAGGTGATGGAGGACAGCAAAGCTTGAGATGTTACTCTCATTTAAAAACAAGAGTGTGTGAATACATTCCTCATAGGTTTACCGGTTGACAAACTGACAGCTATTCAACCGAGAGAAAACACAGCAGGATTACACGGCCTAATGTTAAATACAGCACACTGAATACTATAAACATTCCTCTCTATCAACACTGAAATGATATTCCGAGGAAGAACTGGTAAAAGCCCTCTTATGCAATATTAATTTAGCAGTTATACCTGCTACGCAGATCCAGTCGGGCTAGGCTAGTTAGCAAGCTAGTTTGCTACATTAAACCGGTTTGCTGCTATTGCACATTCCCATACTAGTGGTGTTTAAAGAAACCATGTTCAACAATATCTACAAGAAAGCTACATTTTTGCTCTTAGGGTGAGAAAAAGATAGAAGACCGAGGCGAAACTACTCACCGTTGGACACGTACACCATATTGCTGAAAGTAACACCACAGCTTTCACAGCTGTGTTTATCTCTCGTGTTGTACTTCCGGATCCGTTATTGCTGCGTCACATTGTGACGCGCATGTGCAGACGATATGAAAAAAAAAAAAAATCATTACAGTGAATTTTTCAAAATGTGAGCCTTTTGTGTAATAAAACCAAAGACTTCCCTCACATATAGACATATCATCATTTTGACTACACAAGATATCATTCAAATATAGTTTATATAGAAATAATTAATATCCATCTTGTTTACTCACTAAAACAAATCTTGTGCAATAAAACAACAGCCGTGCAATAAATTTATCATGTGTTTACTATGGATTGACAAGGCTTGCATACAGTTGCTCTGAATGATGTGACATCACTGTAGCTGTTCTTGGACTCCTTGCCTGCCAAAGCCACAGTCAACCTCTTTTGACAGAGAAGAGTATATTTCAACTTTAAAAAAAGAAAGTACAGACAACTTGAAACTTTTTGTGTCGTGTTTTAATATGCAGTACAATCATTACAGTGCTGTCTTATGCTTTGTGTGCCATTCCCCTCTCTGCTACAGCCATGCACATGCAGGCTCTAGAAACATGTTCAATTTAGTCTTTGATGATTGAGATTCAACAGCTTATGGTGGGGTCAGCAACCATCACTCAGTACATTTGCAGAAAAGATTAAGTGTATACTGGTAAATGTGCCTGACTAAAGTAGACAAAACTGCCATCCCATTGTTTTCTTAAGGACATTCTGAAACAAAGAGTTTGGGTTTGAAGCTCAACACCAACACTGTTACTTTCCTGAACTCAAAAATCAAGAGTTTAGCACAATAGTCTGAGACATCTGTTAAATAAGCCATAAAACACAGCACATTTCTTAATACACCTTAATATCCCCACTATTAAACATTATATACCAAGGTGTGTTAGAAGTTACACATTGTGGAGTTCTTCAACTGCAAACATGGGAGTTTGTATGTTAACTTCAACACAGTATGACTTTTTGAACCAGTAGAGGGAGTATGTTTGAAGGCTTTAATGGGCTTGCACTTGCTACATGGTTTCACACCATTACAAGAGGTTTTTCTGAGAGAACATCAAAAAGGCCATGCTTTACAGTACAAATGAAATGATGAGATATAGTTAAAAACAGCAGCATGGCATTGGTCTATAAACTACAAAACAAACCCTGAATTTTGTGATTCATTATGTGTACCGAATTGAGTGTTTTGTATTAAACAATACCATAATATATACTATTTAACACTGGCACTACGTTTATTTTCAACAATTTAAGTTAATTCTCAATAATCTACATTGAAGGTATGATATTTGCTTGTAAACCAGAAAAAAATAAAAAAAATTGCAAAAAAGCATCAACATTGCACTATAATGCATTCATGCAAAAATAAATAATAAAATCTACAAAATTCAAACATCATTAAAGATCCATGAGCACATCCAATAGTTGGCAACATTAGGGGATGAAGGCATTCTGTGGTTTTCCCTTAACATGACCAAAGATGTATTAAAAAGGCTGAAATCCAATACATCAGACCATGTTATTCCATTTCACTGATCTGAGGTTCAGGTCCTGTGGTCTTGTCATCATACTTTTGTGAGTCTTTTTCACCTGTCTGGGATTCAGGTCCTATGCTCTCTTCACCAGACTTTTGTGTGCTGGACTCCTCTTCACCTGACATTGGCTTCAGGCTGTATTCTCTCTTCAGATTTTTCTGTGTTGTACTCTTCAACGCTTGCTTGGGGTTCTCCCAATTCCTTTTGTCCACTACACTCTTTGGCATTTGTTTGCATTTCAGGTGTTTTATGTGAGTTACACTCCTTGTTTAGTTCAGGTTTCATGTTCTTTTCATCTGGCTTTTGCGTGTCAGTCTCTGGCTTCCGATTGGCTCCTCCTCTAAAAATACCAGCTTTGTGAAGCTCACGCCGTATGGTTTTAACGGAGACAGTGTGAGAGAGGTGTCTGTTCAACTCTGAGGTTATTTTTGAGGCTGTATACTCAGGGTGTTCATCAACTATCCTGAGAAGTGTTTGTCTATCCTTTTCAGTAAGCTTTGACTTGCGCCCGCTGTTCTTCTTTGCTGATGCTGTTCTTCCATGTTTAATGTATACAGTCATGACTCTCGAGACTGTTCCTCTTGCAACATTGAACAGCTGTGCAGTTTTTGTGACAGATGCACCAGAAAGTCGTGCAGCAACTATCTGGCATCTTTCAAACTCTGTTAAGTCACTCATACTGCTTTGGGCACTTCTATACAAGTGTTGACTGTCTTTTTTTGTTTTTTTAGAGCCAACAGACAGGCAGTCGGTTTTGTTATTGCTACTCAAGTGCTCAAAAGTCCTCTGTCATGTGGTGTTTCCATTATTTTATACCCTTAGGCAGAAAGATCCAGGGATCCACTGACAAGCTGTTGAGGTTTCACAGTGTCCTCGTTGGTCTATAGATGAAGGTGGGATAATACGATATATTAAAAATGAGAAATACCCACTTTACACATGATTAAAACACCAACACATAATTGTATGCTAAGGTAGATTCAGTATCAAGACATAACACATAACAACCAATGTGTGGGAGCCATCACTACCTGTTAAGAACTACATGGGCTAAACAAAATATATCGACCACCTTACCGTACAGTATATCGTACTAACATCAGTTAAAAAAAAAAACAAAAAACATTTAGAGCAGTTTTTTTAGTGCGCACTCATTAGCCTTAGTTTAGTTTGTGTTGACCGTCCAAAGGTGTTCATTCAACTCTATGGCGACGTGAATTTTCGATGCTGTAATTCAGGCTAACCAGGTAGCAAGCTACTAGATTAGCTTCCATCAACAAAACACGTATTCTGAGTGACCTGTTATCATTTTAACGCTACTTAAAGAGGAATCGAACACATACAGGTTTGCACTGATAACTGTGACGTACTTACAACTGCAAATGTACCAAGAAGTCTGCCTGTCCTCCGCTGATGTTGTGTTTGCGTTTCCCCAGGGAGAATAACATTGACACATCCGGTAAGAATTTTCAGAATAAAAGGGTTGTGTCAACTTCCCGACAGCTCTCAGTTCTTAACTTTGGTGTGGCACTTGTTCTGTTATTCTTGCTCCAAATGTTTAAAGGTATATAATTCAAGTTCTACACGAGAAGTCACTTATTCTGAGGTAAACAAATTAGTGCTACAAGTCATATTTTCATTATCAAAAAAAAAAAAAAAAAAAAAAAAATTTAAGGCACTGCCCCAACTATCAGGGCTAATTTGTTTTTGAAGCAGTCAACAGCCACCCTGTTTTTCACCTGCTGCTGTTTCTGATGATCATGACACAGAGTAGAGGTCAAAGGTCTAAACATCACAAAAAAAGTATTTCTGGGGGGGAGGGGGTGTCAAAGTATGAACACAACCAGTGGTCAAAACAGTACTCTCCAGAACAGACTGGCAGGGACTCAGGACTGCAACTAAGGATTATTTATTATCAATTAATCTACCATGGGAGACTAATGAAACAATTCACAACTGGTGGTCAGAACAGTGACCCAACACAGGAAAAGGATGGAAGACACAGACAGAGAGGAGAACATGTATTTCCTCTTAATGGAATCACAGCACAGTATAGATGCACTGGTAATGTCGCTCCAAAAACTGAAAAAAATACAACACATTCTTATGATTCTGAATTAACAAAACTGGTCCAGGTCAACATGTTGACTCAGAAACTCATAAACATACGTCAGCACATGAGCCTCTGTGGACTGCAGGCAGGATACAACTGTCAGCTGAACACACTGATTAGTGTGAGCACATAGGGAGAAAAACTCTAGGACAATATCAGTTTTACTGTGTGTGCATGCTGTCATTGTGGAGCTTAAATTAAACGCTTCTGAAAACTGTTACAATTTCATTTAATTTTCCATTTGTGTATTCCCTTCATCAGTAAGTTGGACAGAAAACATCTGACAGCTGCATCCACAAACAGACAAATGCCACTGGTTTAAATTGAACTAAACTTATTGATCTAGAGAGCCTGGAAATGTCCCTTTGCTGACAGAACAGTAACAGAACATTTTCAAACCTTACACACACACGCACGCACACAAACTCAAAAACTCAAACTTGGATGAAACTGTTCAGAAGTATGAAAAACTGTGGGTTAAATAAAGACATGCTGTGCCTTTTTTAGATACAAACATTACAGAGTCTAAATAATAACAATGTCTCAAATACGGCATATCAGACCAAGTTATTCTTTGTCTTTGGTCTGAGCTTCAGGTGTCTCGCTCGCTTTCTCTGGGTTTTGAGTGTCGATCTCAGACTCAGCTACTGGTTTCTCCAAGGGAGCTGCTTCAGCTTTTGCCCGTTTCCTCTTTGGCTTGCGCTTGCTGTTCTTCTTTGCAGATGCAGTATGTCCGTACATGTTATAAGCACTCATAACCTTGAGAACAGTTCGACCCGATACATCACATAACTGGGCAGTTTCTCTGACAGACAGACCTGCTGCCCGGGCACCAACTATTTGGCCTTTCTCAAAGTCTGTAAGCTCACTCATGCTGCAGGTGGAGGTGTGAACTGTCTCTGTCTGATGCTGGCAGACAATCCCAACTGTTACACAAGCTAACAACTGAGCAGCTGCCTCTGTAGCTGTGATTTAGCTACATCAAGGTAGTAGATGTTTGTCTTTATGCTGTTTCCCTTGCTTTGTCCACAGATGTGCAGGGGGACATCCAGGTTCACTGCTGGTCTCTGTGGAGGAAACAAATATGTCTGAAACATCCAGTATCAGGGTTCACACAAAACCACCGCGAGGGAGCTCGTTAACATTACCTGATGCATTTATTTAAAGCTGCAGGAGCTGAACACAATAAACGGAAAAACTAACAGAACAATTGCATTACCGAGCAGAAGATAAAACACATTTAGAGAGATCATTGGCGTCAGATCCATTTTGTTGACAAAGTTGTTCGATAAACTCGATGATCATTGTCGATGCTATAATGTAATTTAGGCTAATGTTAGCCACCAAGCAAGGTATTGTACTAGCTTGCATCAACAACATAGGTATTTAAAATAAGGTGTTATAATTTTAATACTGTTTTGTAAACAAATGAAACACGTGGACTTTTGCAGTGATTTTAATGTACTCTACTTACGACTAGACATGTACCAAGAACTCAGTCAGTCCACCACTGTTGTATCACCGAGCTGTGAGCTTCATGTCTCACCGTCAGAGAGGATACAACCTGCACGTCCGGTTAGATGTTTTCAGAATAAAAGCATAATAGCCAACCGTTAACCACGTAGAAAAACACTGCAGGACGTTCAGACCAAAATCCAGTTAAAAGCAGCTCATTAACATTCACAGCTACAGGCTTATTATGGTATAATCCTTTTGATCTGTGTACAAAACTTAAAATACAACAAATGTAGAGAGAACAATACTGTAAATATGACATGTTGATGATAAGATTGATGATCATTTTTGAGGTAAAGAACTTCCCACTTTGTTGTTATAAAATAGATCATAAACTTGAAACTTAAAAAACTAAAAAATAGCTAGAAACTAATTCCCCTCAATGAAATGGAGCCGAGAGTAAGGATGAAGTAGAATAAGATGGAAGCACAAGAACCTCAACACTGTGCCTGAGTCAATTTGCTAAGTTATTTTCCATAAGTTTCCATCACTATTATAAAACACATCATAATAGTTTAATTATTTAATAGTAAATAGGTGAGTTTTACTAATTTGAGACATAATCTTTATGTAAAAATATCTGCAGATTTCAAGGTTCCTTGACATCCACTAACCACCAGATGGCAGCAGAGACAGAAGAATGATAAAGGAATCGATCAAATGAGATGTTTACAGAGTGTCTAGCTGCTTTACCTTCTCATTAACAAACCAACAGTGATAATATACTATCCCTTATTTTGACAGTGACCTTCCTGACCCTTTGAAGGTGCCTTTAGGTTCCCAGACTGTCCTTTGGGAAAGGCTAATGAATTAAAAAGAAACAGTTCTGCAACTTGGACGGCTGTGCGTTTTTGAAGCAGCTTGTAATCACACTGGTGTTCCTCTGCTGCTGCTTCTGATGGACATGAGGGTCAGAGGTCAAAGGTTCAGACAAAACAGGGCTGTACTTCTGAGGGCTGACCCAGGCAGAGGGGTCAAAGTTACTACACAACAGTCAGGTGAAGAGAATAGTGATCCCACATAAAAACAGAAGGAGCAAGGGAGATGGTCAGGAGAGTTTTAATTAAGTGTATTTTCCCTCATTAAAATGAGTATTTATATGCATTTGTTATATGATCATTCAACTGACACTAAAGCACACACAGTGAGATGAAACTTCAGCCTCTTTCCCTTCCTATCTCTTTTTTTTCTCCAAGGCTGGCACTTTGTCTTCCCTTCACACTCCATTTCAGCTTTTCCCTCTAAATGTATTTCACCCCTGTCCTTTAACCCACATGATTAAGAATTCACATTCCTCAGACACATCCATGGACAGATACATGAATGTGTTATGGATTGCCAGCTTAAAGTCAAGTCATGTCAGAAAAGCTCCACAGGGAAACACTCAGCACTTGTTGACTGTTGGAATGCGTTGCGTGAATTTTTCTGTCTGTTTCCATCACTTGCTTTCCATCTTTTGGCGTGGGTCAGATATATTATTCACAAACTCCAAAGCTTTGTTTTAGAGTGTGTGGTGTGTGTGCCAAGTTGTGTTACTTGAAAGTTAAAAGAAAATGTTTTTTTTTTTTTTTAAATTATCTATTATTTGTTTTAAAGTATAATACTTTTGTGTAAAAATTTCCACGTGTAGACACCAGATGATTTACATTTTTTGATGCATCTTTAGTTACTATTACAGTTCACAGTGATATCCCTGGATGCCATTCAGCTTTCTTCAGGGATGGTGGCTGTCCCTGTTGTGTATAAGCAAAGGTAGCTAACAGTTGTGTGATATAGTGTAAAGATATGTCCAGACAAGAAAAAGTGAGGAGGAAAGGAAACACACACACACACACAGACACACACACACACGCACACACACACACACACACACACACACACACACACACACAAATACTTCTGATTTCTTTTTTATCTGCTCACATATACTATGTCAGTCATTTAGAGAACTTTCTGGAAATGATTACTGAAGATTGGTCTTGCGTGAGGTTTGGAGGAATCGAGAAGACAAAATGCAAATGTGGCCTGGTTTATTCACCCCGCTGCAACACTCATCTCAGATATTTGTATTTATTATGTGTGATGTGTGCAGATTTGTGGCTGAGAGACTTTGGCAATCAGCTTATTTGTGGTGTGTGTGTGTGTTTTTGTAATTAACTTTTAAATTCTAGGAAACTGAAATAGAAAAGCAGAGTCAGATTGTGGGTGTTTCAAAGAGGTCAGTGGGATATCAGTGTAAAGGGGATTGGGGATTACTTCTCTGGGCAGCACAAGTGCCCACCTTGTTAGATTCCTTTCAAAACTCAACAGGAACACATTTAATCAACATCAACACAATACTTTCTTGATCTCACTGGAGTAAAATGAATGCTGGAAAATGTTGCATGTACTGAAAAGAGCTACAAAAATGATTACTGTATGATACATTTCAAAATAAAAAACAAGAGCTTAATGTTAATTTGTATTTTTTTCATGTTTACGTAGAGCAAAGAGGGCTGAAAGGCATTTGCATATTGGCAGGTTATTTATTATGTGCTTAAAGTTGGTCAAAATCTGTGTTTCCAAATATTTCAGTGCTTTTTGAACTCAGTCGATCAGATTGAAGCAGGACACTGAATTGTTGTTTTGCCACCTCCAACACTTTGTCTGGTTTATTAACAGGAAACAACAGGATAACTGTGGCCACATTCATCGCTTTGCAACACCCCTCACCTTAACACGCACATGAACACAAACACACACAAATACAGATGCACAGGCACGCACACACACACACACACACACACACACACACATGCAAACATTCATCCATCATTTTGGCAGTCATTTGCTGGTCACACACACACACACACACACACACACACACAAATGCTAATGTTCTCCCACTTACACCGTGTTTTCACAAGACCATAATAGATGAGTCCATTAGTGTTAAGTACTGGGGTAGTTGGCTATTTTTCACACCCTCACTTGGCTAAAAGTGGACTGGCCCTCTCACAATAAGAAGAGCTTTCAACACAGTCATCACTTTACATGATGAAATATATGGAAACAAGTTCACGCACTGTCCCATCTCATCCTTTCATTCTTTCAACACAAACACATCAGTTTTCATATATTTTAGTTTTTGTGTAACAAAATAAAATAAAGAAATGCATAAACACGTGGTCCACTATATATAATCTAACAAAAAACAAACAAACTAACAAACAAAAAACAAACAAACAGACAGACAAATACTGTTCAAATGTAAGACTATCAGATGTCAAAATAGGAAAATAAGCAGAAAGATTTTCCCACCACAGACCAATGACATTTCCTCTCAACATCTGAGTGTTAAGTAAGAGTAGGTACTGACAGTGAGGCAGTAGTCTGAGAATTGAGTGCAAGAGAGTGCGCACATGTTAGCATAAGCACATCCACCTGTAACCTGATCATGTGTCCAGAAATAGGAAACACAGATATATATGTGTGAGCATGTGTAAGTGAGAGTTTGTATACTTTTTTTTGGAAAAGGGTTGAGTGTAATTATGGACCGATGAGATTATTTATCCAGTCTACATTTTATTAGGGGTCTTTAAGGCCTGCTAAAGACATATGGATGGCGTTTAGGATAGGAGTGAAAAAGAGAGAAGGAAAATAATGAGGGAAGAGCATAGAAGTAGGCTGTTGAGCTTTCTTTCTATCCTTCCCTCTTTCTTCCAGCCCCCACCACGGCTGTTTTTTTCCCCTTCTCCCCTCCCTAATATCTGCAGCTAAGCTGGTTTCAGCTGTTAATGGTTATTGGAGATTAGATATGAGTGTATTTAGACTTATTATTTGGCTCCAACTGATAAGTAAAAGAAAGGAAATAGCCAGGAGGGATTGGGACTAGTCTGAGTGTATATATAATGGTGGATTATAATAGCCTGTTGGAAACAGTGAACAAATTACTTTATTAGAATTTAGGAGGGGATTAGGAGGAGGAAAGACAGTTAGAAACAGATTGACAAGCACAAAGAAGGGAAACAGATACAGAGAGAAAATATTTCTTTTTGATTTGTGTGTGTGTGTGTGTGTGTGTGTGTGTGTGTGTGTGTGTTCACGTGGAAAATCAGGTTTTTGAGGCACTTATGAAGTGTGAAAAGATCCATATTGAAACACTGACCAGTCTCCTGTTAATTGTTTATAGTGGCAGTAATTCAGATTCAAGATATTTCATTTGTTTTTCTTCCAGTAACAGCTCATGGAAACTATTTTTATGGTTTTGTTCATTTTGGGACCTGCTGACGTTTTCAATATTTAATTTATTTTTAAAAACCAACAACATGTGGGATAGAGGACATAAACCTCAGTCCCTGGTGTTCATGTGTTCTGCTCTGTACATCCTACCATCTAACCAGAAATTTTCCCCCTACAACTTAAGTGCTTACTGGCAACGTTTCCATCTTCAGAACGTGGATGTATAAATATGCATGCAAATTAACTGTAAAATACATTTTATTATTAAGCAAAGTATCCTCCACATGGATCTAATTGCAAATTTAATATAAATAATTTAAAGCATTAATAATAGTTACCTAGAACACTATAAATCTTGTCAAACCTCTTGGAAAAAGAAATACCTTTTATTTTCCATGCTCACATTTCTATTGCCTGTTGTGGATGTTTTGTCAAGCCCAGGTGAAACAAATAACAATTCCCATTTTGAAGTTTTGGGTCGAAGTTGCTGAGGACAGATCTTCTAATTGAGTAAAAGTAGCAGTGCTACAACATAAAAATACTCCAATACAAGTAAAAGTCCATGTTTCCATATATTTCATCATGTGAAGTGGTGACTGTGATGAAAACTCAGGAGGAATGAAGAAACTTGGAGAAGGCAAAGAGTAAAGGTGAGTGGAAGGTGAGGAGCGATGGATGGGAGACACTGAGGTGAAAGAAGAATAAAACGCACCGACAACTATACGGATGTGACCTCTCTGAGGGAGAACTAAACTGCTTTCTGCCACTGGAGGGGTCAAAGGTCTGGCCTTTAGGGAAATGATCATGCACCATGTCCTCATGAATCATCATGGCATCCAATAACTAACAAGTGTATGTGTCTGTGTAGTGCTCCCACATGTGCTTATTAGTGCGTTTGCTTGTGACTGTATGTGTGTATGAGTGTGTGTCCAGTTTCTTGTTGATGAATGAAAAGCACTTTCCTTTTGAGTTCAGGGGTTAAATTCTTCCACTGGAAACATTTAGAGACTCAAATCTCTTTCAGGCACCTGGAAACACACCCCTACACACACACACACACACACACACACACACACACACACACACACACACACACACACATCGACAAGTGTCTATTCAGAGCCTCTCCATCCCACACAGGATGCCACTACAGGTACTAATGACTTACAGTGTGGTTCACCAAAATAACTGTGAGGAGAATCAGGCTGAATCTTAAAGGCATGCTGCTCCAGAGATGTCACTGGGATAATAAAGAAGCAGGATGTCCTGATGGAAAATCAGGAAGACAGAAACTGTCATATTAGACACAATGAATTATTCAACAGTTAAATTGTTGTGTATACAGTATATTAATCAACTTTAGACCACAATCAGTTGCACCTAATATATCGTAAGTAGTATTATAATATACAGCTGCATTTGTACTGTTTTTTCTATTCTGCGTCTTCGGTTCTGTACCTTTTATCTCATGCATTTAATCTGCTGTGATACCAAATAAATTCATAAACATTTCTCTCAAGAGAAAAATAGCACAACAACAATTTGACTTTAATACTGTTGCATCTAGTATGTGTTAATCTTAAGGTGGTTTCAACTTTACACAAAAGGGTTTCTCTCACCAGTCATCAGGGCTCTCACAGAAACCGTCGGTTACAGCCTTGGGTTCTCATTGGCTAGATCCACATCACCAGAGAGCTTTACAGCTTTACAGCTTTACAAAGTGCAGAGAAAAAATGAGTTACACAGAATTTAGGTTAGGACTCTGCTTGGAAGAGATGATTTCATTACCCTTGCAGGAAAACTAATGAAGAGGGTATATTATTTTGATGCAGTGCTAATGTTGGTCTAAGTCTCAGTAGTGGACTCTGTTTTAACTGACAGTAACAATATGGCTTAACTATGAAAGTATAGCACTACAAAAGGAGGCTGACACCTCTCTTATGGTGCTCTGGTGAAGACTTGAAAACACAATGTTTTTGAGCTCTTAGAGTAACAACAAATTATTTATATAAATAATAAACTAAATCTTAAACATTTCTTTGATGGACAGCTCACAGGCTGGAGTGCTGTGGATATCTAAAGAATGTGCTACTATAGACCTGGAGTGTAGCACTTACCCTGTCATGCACAAACTTAGAGGCTCACAAATTAACTTTGCCTCCAAGGTAAGGAAGGTAATGTGTTATTATAGACCTTGGTGTGGATTATTTTTAATGTAAAACTACTCTCACAACTTTCTTTTTAATGTGGGGAAAATGCATCTCTACTCGCAAAATCTTTGCAGTGCCTTTTCTATTCATCCAGCATCCATGTTCAGATTTAAAAGAATTCTGTATGTTTTTTTCCCCCAACTATATGTAAGGTGAAGCTTATTTTAGATGATATTTGATACACAGTGGGATCAGGTTGATGTTTCCATGCAAAGACCATGAGTCTCTGTGGAATGTCAGGCCAATGTGCCGTCTGATTCCTTAATCCCACAGTGAGGGCCTTCTTTGTTCCTGAATATTCATATCATCCCCATCAGTCTTCTAGCACACACACACACACACACACACACACCATACCAGTAGTCACCTAGGAGAAGATAACAGCAGGCCTATCTCTCCGATGGCTGCCAGGTCATCTTTCACTGATGGAGACGGGGCAGAGAGGGAGGGGTGGGGGTGGGAGAGTTGGTAACTGATGATGAGATAAGAGCAGTATTATTAGAAAGCATGAGAAAAAAAAACAGATGAATGATATGAGAGAACACGTAGGAAGGCATAACAGAGAGAGCTCACAGAGACAGAAAGAGCGATGGGGAGAGTGAGTGATGTGAGTAGAGATATCGTGTAATTATACTTCTGGTTAAAATGAACTCATCCTGTCAGCCACTCACAGTCTGACTGCCCTGCCAACTGCACCTGTCTGACTCACACACTCCTCCACCTCTACAGCATGCTGCATGTTATTGTCCACTGTTTAAAATTCAAAGGTAGCCTCATTCATATAATTTAAAAAGTTATTATTCAGATCCTCTGTTCTTAAAAGTGCCATTTCCACCCAACCCTTGTTTGTGATTGACTATAGGAAACCTGTGCATAGATATAAAAAAACCTAAACAGACAAACATGACAGAAACTGTTCCCACTGAAGCTGAGTCTTCCCATCTTTAATCCCAGGTCATTCATCACTCTTAATCCTTTAAAACCCTCTCTCACCTCAGAGTCAAGGCGTGAGCAGTAAAATATCACACACCACCATATTTCACAGCACAACTCAGGATTCAACTCTCTGATAAGTTTAATGCTGACAGCGTCTTGGCTGTGAAACTGTCCAGGTAGTTTGCTCTGCAGATGTCTGAACATCTAAGTGAAACTGACATGTCAGGAAATATGATATTTAGATATAATACGATACCTACCAAAAGTCTCCCTAAATCTTCACCCTGATGCCTAAACCTGACCACTTGAGAAAATGTCTGTGAACAGAGGACAGGCATATTAATAAATATAGATCTATTTGACATAGACATGTATACATTTTATTTGGCATGGATCTAACCCCATAGCCCACAAACAACAATAGCACAGAAAGGGTAGAGCAAAAGGGGAATGATGTAAATATTAAAGATGATTTCCTCTTTTTGTTTTGTATTTGATTACAATTCCACCTGTAAATCTTTGGTTTCTGTTTTTTTAAACAGGAAAATGGAGCATTTACAGTCCTAGAACATAAACAGAACAGAAAATAGAGCTGGTGATCAATATCTAATGACAAAAGAGTCTCACAAAGTCTGACGATTTATCATGTTGAAAATCCATTTTGCTGTCACAGCACTGAAAAAAAAATCTGGGAAAGGGACTGATATGTAATTGTAATTTAGTAGACTGGCTCCTGGAAAGGATGTAGAACGTTTGATTGGTACACTTCCACCTAATCCAATTAATTTGTTAGTGCAACCCTAGAGCCTATGTATTTATATAAGCAAAAAGTATTTACTCAAGCTTCAGCGAATGTGTTAGCTTCAGCCTTTTTTGGTGTTTTTGCCACACTCTGCTGAGCTGAGCTTGTCCACAGGAAGACTTTAGCCTTCTTTGTCTGTGTGTATGGGTTTGTGTTTTAGAACCCCATGAATCTATCAGCAGGGGGCCATATCCATATGTGTGTTTTGTGTTTCTTTGTGTTACAGTCTGTGCCCCCCCCCCCAAGAGGAGAGATAGGGAAGAAAAAGCACAAAGCGAAAATAGAGTTTAGTAACGTGACTTCCCACATTGTGTTTTTCACAACATTACAATAAGCTAGATAAAATCTCTCACTAGGAACTGATTTTTAAGAGCCAACCAAAGCTTACCTCAGTCAGAGAGGGCAGGTGACAAGGAAGAGAATAAAACACTTACTTCTCATGGTAGACCTTATATTTTTCACTTTATATTTTGACAAAACCTTTTGTCTGCTGTAAGCATAAAATCAAACATTTATGGCTCATACAGTCCACACCAACAGTTATGTTTTGATGAAATGTGGAGAGTTGTAGTTTGGGTTTTCATTGCACCGCTTTATGGTCTGACTGGGCTTTATAATTCAAATTGGTCCTCCCTAAGGCAGAGGTAAAAGAACAAGTTCACACTTTGCTAAAAAGTGTCCCAACTGCTTTGCTGGAACCCGTTTAAAACTTCTCTATGACAACATGAACTTGCATGTATGTGGGTGTCTTTAAATTGACCTCTAAATTTGAAATTCTCTACTTTCACCAAAAAACATTTCAACTTGTGTATTTGTATTATACATGTGTGCAAGGCCCAAAGGCAGTTTGACCAAAACAGAGCTGTCATTAGATATTAATGAAAGAGGAACCAACAAATGCTTTCATCCCAAAACACTGTGTGTGTCCTTATGTGCAAATATGTAGTTTGTGTATGTATTTTTGTGTATTTGGGCGTGAGCTGCTACCACAAGGTCAGGCCATATTAGATTATTGATGCACAGAGTGAGTAAGTCCAGAAAAACCACATCTCTCATTACTCTGGACAGTTTTTGCCTCAATCCGTTTCATGTCTTTCGTCTGAGTGTCTAAAATTGAATGGGGGTTGTCAGTGAAATCCAGTTTTCAGGTCACTGTACTAGAGATAGACCGATTATCAGCCAGGCCGATTATTGGCGCCGATATTCTGCGTTTTGACGCATATCAGCATTGGCCTTTTTTTTAATCTGACGGCCCATAAGAGATCAATTTAAAACTGGGTTATTTTGGCTCTGACGCTGCTGCGCCTCTCTGTCTGCAGTCACTACTCTGTCTCCAGCATTGTTCCACCCACAGCACCATCTGATTGGTTACAGCAGAACCACGGCATGGGTAACAGCCAATCAGCAGTGAAAGCTGTGCATACACAGTGCTCACACACACGGGGAGAGGAGAAAAAGTTTTGCCGGGTGGAGAAGCTCCGGAGAGCAGATATATGTTTCTTTATTTACTGTAGAAAACTTTAGGGAGCTATTTATTTGTTTTCATTCAACTTTATAAGACATGCTGCTGAGCCTGAGAGCTCCCTGCACTTTTTGTTAGAATTTTAAAATAAAGATGTCGATTGTCTAAGATAAAAAAAAAGCCTTTAACATGTTGCAAAGCTGAAAAGCTGTTTAATAAACATATGCTTAAAGGCATTTAAATGAAGTTAAGTGTTGGAGTTTGTATTATTCCAAATTTTGACGCCAATATTTTCACTTTTACTGCAAATGAATATCGGCTCCAAATATCGGTTATCGGCCTCCTTGACTACTAATAATCGGTATCGGTATCGGCCCTGAAAAAACCATATTGCTATCTGTCTATTTCTACTCTGTACATATTTTAATTGAATTCCAATCAAGTTTCATATCAGAGGGTGTGTGCAGGTTTTTGTCAAGTGTGTGTAGGTATAGGTATAGACCAGGAGGCCTTCAGAAAGAATGGGATTCAAGATCTGCTCTACCCAAAGAAAGACGGTGTGTTCATAATATACAAGAAATATAAAAGATTACATTTAACCCTTCAGAACATTAAAAGTCAAAATGATCACTAATCTTTTAACATTTTGGGCAGAATTTTTTTTTATCTTTTATGACTTTATGACTACTTGTCCACAGTACAGTGGAGTATAAGAACATTGGTATGATTATTTTATTTTGTATTGCTACTACTACCTAAATGAAATAATGACAGTTACAGTAATACTTTCAAGATATTTAATTGAAAACAACTGAATCATTAAACACATAAAATCAAAACTGACATACCTGAATAGATATAAAACAAATAAACAGTAAATTGAATTTACAGTTAATACACAGCACAATGTATCCATAAACAAGTCATAAACAAGCAAACATTCTCTGGTTTCAGCCCCTCAACTGTGAGGATTTGCTGTTTTTCTCAGTTTCATATTATTTTAAATAGCATATTTTTCATGTGTTTTGACTGTCCAATACCAACACAAAGATATGGCACATTAACTAAGGTATGATTTCGTAGCCACCATGGTGCTGTGTTTTACTAAATCCACTGACAATTTAAAAAAATGGACTAACACTTACCATCATTGCTGACATGTTAATACCATAGGTTAGTGGGAGAGCAAAAGAACACAAGTGTCAGAAGAAGCCAGAATACAGTCGAAATAATCATCAAATAATCAGGGCTGAACCTTACAGTGACAGAAGGATCCAAAAAAACAAACAAACAAAAAAAAACTAATGAATGTATACTTGTTACAAAGGAAATCAATTAGATTTACAAAATCTATAATAAAGAAGCAAATTGTGGGTTGCAGTAAAACCAACCCAACTCAGAGATGTCCAAAGTGCTGTACACAAACATAAAACAAAGCAAATAAAAACAATAAAAGCCAATAAAATAAAACAATAAGACAAAACAATAAAAGCCAACATCTCAATGCATGCAATTCATTCCACAGCTTTGGGGCAGCGACTGAAAAAGCACGTCTCACCTCTCGATATCCTCTTTGTGTTTGGGATGACTGATCAGTCGATCTGAGAGCACGTGAAAGAGCGTACAGCTGGAACAGGTTGGACAGATACTGTGGGGCCAGGCCATGAAGACATTTAAAAACAAAGAGAACAACAGAGATCAGCACATATTTTCATGTGTGTCTTAAAACGCACATCATCAGTACTTAGTATCTTTTGGGTGAACGAACTGAACCACTTCCTGAAAAGGTACATTTACTTCCCTGTTCAGTTGAGCTTTCAGTCAGTTACAAGCAAGGAGGCTACAGCTGCAGCTGCACTACATGCTGTAGCTTCCTGTGACCCACAGTCATTTCCTTTGTTTTGCCAATGTAGAGACAGAGAACACTGTCACTGCACCACTGTGATAGGGCCCTGACCTCCGCTTTGTAAATTGACTCATCTCCATCTGTGATGAGACCCAGGATGGTGTATCATCAGCCAACAGAAAATGGTGTTGGAGCTGTATCTGGCCTTGCAGTCTTGTTTAAGCAAAGAACACACATATTTCTGTGCTTGATGATGAACTTGGCTGGAATGATTGTATTATAAGCTGAGCTGTAACTGTGACAGGTTACGAAATGCCTCACAGGGTGTAATGAATACAAGAATTTGAGACGACAAGAGACAATAATGACTTGAGAACTCATGCTAATATAAAGAACATGTACATCTCATGTATATGTGTCCTGTTATTAGGGTGTATGTCAGTACCTCTCAGTGGGGGTGGGGTTGCAAGAAAATGAAAGTGAATGCGTAACTGTAAGCTCTGACAGGAAAGCACAGTTAAAAGAGTTGAGCCTGCTTTAGGGAAAACAGCTCTGTGAATTATATACAACTGAAGGATTTTAACTCTATCTGTACTGGTAAGATTGATGCAGTCTGTGTACTTTATTATGAAATTTAATGTGTTTATATTAGTAACTTGCTATCATGTTGGCCTGCATGTTTCATAAAATGGGATAAGCTGTGAACGGTATGGCCTACATGACCACATGGTTGCATACAAATTGCACATTTCTAATAATACATATTACTTGCCTGATAATGGCTGAGAATGCACTCACATTAGGACTGTGGCCTATAAAATTGTCCTCTTTACCTTTGTGATACTTACTTACTTACTTCCTCTGATCACATGCCTATTTTGTACATTTACAGCATAGTATATTGTTTAGTTGTAGGAAAGACTCAACATGTATGGTTTTGGAAATTCTGCTTTTTAGACACATAATGTGCTGTGCTTTGTGCTTACTATCTCTATCAAGTTAGACTCTTTATTTATAGAAGTCTTTGAGGTAATGTCTACCTCCAAGGAAAAGTGGAAATCAATCCGTAATCACACAATATTTGATATTTATCAAGCTATACATCAAGGTCAAGGTCCACATATTACACTTGATTTTATTAATCATAAACCACTGATGCTGTCCTCCCATGATAACCCTCTAAAAAGCAATTAGACTTTTGATGAGACTTCTCCTCTTTATCCATGTGATTTTTATTTCCTGTGTACTTGCTTTTCTAACCAAAGAACTATTTTGTACATTTATTGCATATTATTTAGTTCAAGGAGGGGGTAAACATTCATGGTTTTGGAAATGAACATTCAGCTTTTAAAGTGTTAGACAAATAATTTGCCTTGATGACCTTGATGTGCAGTATATCAAGCTACATTGACACGGTTATGGTCCACATATTACAGTTGATTTTATTAACTACAAACTTTGTTCTCCCAAAAACTTTGTAAGAAGTTTTGAGGCTCCTAGACTTTGAACAAATTTTCTTGATATATGTAAGTCAGAGGAATTGAATGAATTTTTCTTTATTTTAATTTTATTTTATTTTTAATTTTTTTTTACTGTGGTTGACTTGTTGACTGGATTGAAAGGCTTGAAGTAAGAGTACTTTTTCTTCAGTGATGGTATCAGGTGAAAATAAATATATTTAGTTTGTGTCCCATCATGAGTGTGTCTTGGGAGCAAGAGGATCTTCCTTTAAGCCAGTGTCGAGAGACTGCATTGAAGCCTGCTGTTTGCTCTAGAGAATATGATGGGTGGCTTATGTGTCAAAGGCAAGGCCATCTAGAAAACACAAGAAATACGATTTAAACTCTGCTAAAACTGCAGGAGCCTGGTGAAAAAGACAAAGAGCTGGAAATAATGCAACTATGAACAAAGGAATAAGATACAAGCACTGCATTCAACTTCACTGGAAAACAGAAAACAGGTGAAATTGCATGTTAAACCAACACGTTTGAGGAATGGGCCATGGCCACGTCAATTGACAAGTAAGTGAAACTTTGTCTTTCAGTCAACTGTCTTTCAGTCTCACCTCACCCAGAATGTCAAACCACATAAAGTACACCATACAATGTTATACTCTTAATACTGAGACATCCACAAATGTTAGGAAAGAGACACAGTTAAAAATACTAAAGTCTTCCCAAGCTTCCCATGTTAAGATTTTCATACTAGAAGGCTATTTTGACTGACAAGTAAAGGGATTGCCCACCCTAAATCTGGTTCTGCTTGAGGTTTCTGCCTCTTTAAAGAAAGTTTTTCCTTGCCACTGTCGCCCTGTGCCTGCTCATGGTGGGAACTGTTGGGTAAATATAATAATATGAAGAGTATGGTCTAGACCTGTTCTATATGAAAAGTGCCCCTGATATGATTCAAAGCTATATAAATAAAATTGAAGTGAATTTATTGAATTAAGTGGAACTGTATTACAGTCAGCTCAGTCTCACCTCACCCAGGATGAAACCACATGAAATACATTGTGCAATGCTGCACTCTTAATAGTTAAAGTCTTAAAGTCCTCCTCTGCTCAGAAATGTGTTGCTTATTGTTATTTCACTCTGATGTTTGAGCTTCACTGTGCAGAATACTGTATGTGCAGATTTTCATACTTGTAAAGCATTTACTAATCTCTTCTACAGCTACTAGACCATTAACTAAGAGTTTTCCTTCAATAGCCTCCTAATTACTGCTTATTGATAGTAAGTAAGGAAGCTGTTGTACATGAATTATGATCTTAATATGCTTTGCTCAGTATGGACCTTGAAAGGTCGTAGTAACACAAGAAAAGTCATTCTCGATTATTAACACTGGCTAAATATGGTCTAATATTACATAACAAAAAACAAAACTACAGTGTTAATGGTATCCAAACAAGTCTAAATTAAGTCTCTGTAACTCACAATATATTCCCTATTCTAAAGTGAGGTCTAAATTAAGTGCAAGTTAATATTCACCTGTGAAGGTTTTTATGTTTTTGCAGTTATATTTTTGTGAAGTTGTACTGGTACTCTATGTATTGGTATGTTCTTCTCTTGCTATTCTCTACCCCCTCTCCCCCTGAAGCTCAAAAATATTGTAAACTACAAATGACATCTTTGAGCCCACAAATAATACTGAAGATGGTAAAAGCACTAAAGTTTGATGTTGTAACAAGAATGTGAGAGTGAAATGTTTTGTCTGTGTTGAAGCTCACTCCAAAGTCAAAGAAAAAGAGAAAATAAACTGTAGGTTACATATTGAAGCTAAAAAATAATGTTGAAAATGTTAAAATGTTATGGTTTGACACCATTAAAACATTTTTACAATCTGTGTTAAAGGCTGCTTGAGAAAGAAAGACCAGTCTCCCCTACACCCAGCAATGTTTCCCTAAAAAGTGACTGGTCGAAGGACGACCCTCTCAACTTCAGTAAAGGAGAACTGGGGTAAGATATTTTGAATTTGGTGATGTCAGTGGTCTGAAACAGTGAGATTCAAGGAGAAAGATGAGATAAACTGTGAGTTACATCCTGAAGCGCAAAAATGTTGTGGAAGATGTTTAAATGCTACGGTTTAACATTAAAAAAACATTTTTACAATCTGTGTTAAAGACCATTTGAAAGAGAAATACCAGTTTCCCTTACACCCAGCAATGTTTCCACAAAAAGTGACGGGTCCAAGGACGACCCTTTTGACTTCAGTAAAGGAGAACTGGGGTAAGATGATTTGATTCAACGATATTTGGAGTAAAGGAGAAAATAAACTACAAATGACATCTTTGAGCCCACAAATAATACTGAAGATGGTAAAAGCACTAAAGTTTGATGTTGTAACAAGAATGTGAGCGTGAAATGTTTTGTCTGTGTTGAAGCCCACTCCAGCAACAGGGACCAGTGCCCAGGTGTCCAACCATGAGCTGCGTCCAGTCTATGGATGGTCCTGCACCCAGCAATGTTTCCCTAAAAAGTGACTGGTCGAAGGACGACCCTCTCAACTTCAGTAAAGGAGAACTGGGGTAAGATGATTTGATTCAACGATATTTGGAGTAAAGGAGAAAATAAACTACAAATGACATCTTTGAGCCCACAAATAATACTGAAGATGGTAAAAGCACTAAAGTTTGATGTTGTAACAAGAATGTGAGAGTGAAATGTTTTGTCTGTGTTGAAGCTCACTCCAAAGTCAAAGAAAAAGCGAAAATAAACTGTAGGTTACATATTGAAGCTAAAAAATAATGTTGAAAATGTTAAAATGTTATGGTTTGACACCATTAAAACATTTTTACAATCTGTGTTAAAGGCTGCTTGAGAAAGAAAGACCAGTCTCTCCTGCACCCAGCAATGTTTCCCTAAAAAGTGACTGGTCGAAGGACGACCCTCTCAACTTCAGTAAAGGAGAACTGGGGTAAGATGATTTGATTCAACGATATTTGGAGTAAAGGAGAAAATAAACTACAAATGACATCTTTAAGCCCACAAATAATACTGAAGATGGTAAAAGCACTAAAGTTTGATGTTGTAACAAGAATGTGAGAGTGAAATGTTTTGTCTGTGTTGAAGCTCACTCCAAAGTCAAAGAAAAAGAGAAAATAAACTGTAGGTTACATATTGAAGCTAAAAAATAATGTTGAAAATGTTAAAATGTTATGGTTTGACAACATTAAAACATTTTGACAATCTGTGTTAAAGGCTGCTTGAGAAAGAAAGACCAGTCTCCCCTACACCCAGCAATGTTTCCCTAAAAAGTGACTGGTCGAAGGACGACCCTCTCAACTTCAGTAAAGGAGAACTGGGGTAAGATATTTTGAATTTGGTGATGTCAGTGGTCTGAAACAGTGAGACTCAAGGAGAAAGATGAGATAAACTGTGAGTTACATCCTGAAGCGCAAAAATGTTGTGGAAGATGTTTAAATGCTACGGTTTAACATTAAAAAAACATTTTTACAATCTGTGTTAAAGACCATTTGAAAGAGAAATACCAGTTTCCCTTACACCCAGCAATGTTTCCACAAAAAGTGACGGGTCCAAGGACGACCCTTTTGACTTCAGTAAAGGAGAACTGGGGTAAGATGATTTGATTCAACGATATTTGGAGTAAAGGAGAAAATAAACTACAAATGACATCTTTGAGCCCACAAATAATACTGAAGATGGTAAAAGCACTAAAGTTTGATGTTGTAACAAGAATGTGAGCGTGAAATGTTTTGTCTGTGTTGAAGCCCACTCCAGCAACAGGGACCAGTGCCCAGGTGTCCAACCATGAGCTGCGTCCAGTCTATGGATGGTCCTGCACCCAGCAATGTTTCCCTAAAAAGTGACTGGTCGAAGGACGACCCTCTCAACTTCAGTAAAGGAGAACTGGGGTAAGATGATTTGATTCAACGATATTTGGAGTAAAGGAGAAAATAAACTACAAATGACATCTTTGAGCCCACAAATAATACTGAAGATGGTAAAAGCACTAAAGTTTGATGTTGTAACAAGAATGTGAGAGTGAAATGTTTTGTCTGTGTTGAAGCTCACTCCAAAGTCAAAGAAAAAGCGAAAATAAACTGTAGGTTACATATTGAAGCTAAAAAATAATGTTGAAAATGTTAAAATGTTATGGTTTGACACCATTAAAACATTTTTACAATCTGTGTTAAAGGCTGCTTGAGAAAGAAAGACCAGTCTCTCCTGCACCCAGCAATGTTTCCCTAAAAAGTGACTGGTCGAAGGACGACCCTCTCAACTTCAGTAAAGGAGAACTGGGGTAAGATGATTTGATTCAACGATATTTGGAGTAAAGGAGAAAATAAACTACAAATGACATCTTTGAGCCCACAAATAATACTGAAGATGGTAAAAGCACTAAAGTTTGATGTTGTAACAAGAATGTGAGAGTGAAATGTTTTGTCTGTGTTGACGCTCACTCCAAAGTCAAAGAAAAAGAGAAAACAAACTGTAGGTTACATATTGAAGCTAAAAAATAATGTTGAAAATGTTAAAATGTTATGGTTTGACACCATTAAAACATTTTTACAATCTGTGTTAAAGGCTGCTTGAGAAAGAAAGACCAGTCTCCCCTACACCCAACAATGTTTCCCTAAAAAGTGACTGGTCGAAGGACGACCCTCTCAACTTCAGTAAAGGAGAACTGGGGTAAGATATTTTGAATTTGGTGATGTCAGTGGTCTGAAACAGTGAGACTCAAGGAGAAAGATGAGATAAACTGTGAGTTACATCCTGAAGCGCAAAAATGTTGTGGAAGATGTTTAAATGCTACGGTTTAACATTAAAAAAACATTTTTACAATCTGTGTTAAAGACCATTTGAAAGAGAAATACCAGTTTCCCTTACACCCAGCAATGTTTCCACAAAAAGTGACGGGTCCAAGGACGACCCTTTTGACTTCAGTAAAGGAGAACTGGGGTAAGATGATTTGATTCAACGATATTTGGAGTAAAGGAGAAAATAAACTACAAATGACATCTTTGAGCCCACAAATAATACTGAAGATGGTAAAAGCACTAAAGTTTGATGTTGTAACAAGAATGTGAGCGTGAAATGTTTTGTCTGTGTTGAAGCCCACTCCAGCAACAGGGACCAGTGCCCAGGTGTCCAACCATGAGCTGCGTCCAGTCTATGGATGGTACTGCAACAAGGATACATTCAGCAAAGCAATTAAAATTTCATAACACTGGATATTCAGTCTCATTTCAGTGTTTTAAGTTAATCCAGTTTTCTTTGAAGGGTCCTCATAATTTTTTCTGTTGTATTTTCTCATGTCAGAGAAAGATGCCAAACACAAACTCAAAGAAAACCTGAAGGAGAGAATCCTCAAAGACAATATAAACAAAGAGACTGACACAGAACTCTACGAGATAAAAGATGTGAAAAACAAGGAAGATGCAGAAAAACCTGTTCAAAGCTACAATGAAATATTCAAAACTTCAATAAAAAATGTGCGAACAGTGCTGATGAAGGGAGTGGCTGGTATTGGTAAAACATTTCAAACAAAGAGGTTCATGGTTGACTGGGCAAACGGAAACTCCAATAAAGACATAGACTTGATAGTGTCATTTGATTTCAGTGAGCTGAATTCAAGAAGAGGTCAAGATCAAAGCATGGAAGATCTGCTTAATGATTTCTTCAAACAAAGAGTTCCCACCTATGATGACTATAGAGTAGCTTTTGTCCTTGATGGCCTGGAAAAATGTAAACTTGATCTTGACTTGAAAAACAAGGACCTGACTGATATAAAAGAGAAAGCCTCTGTGGATGTGCTGCTAACAAACCTCATCAAAGGGAAGTTGCTTCCCTCTGCTCATCTCTGGATCATCTCTCAACCTTCAGGAGTTGACAAGATTCCCTCTCAGTATATTCAGAAAGTGACAGAATGTCGAGGTAAGAAACTAGGACATTTTCATAAATCGTATTATATTGTGTGATTTGTATGTGTCATTAATTAGTTAGGCATAGGAATGTAATTTTATTTGGAAAAAACTGCAAAAGCTGGTATAATATGCTTAACATTGTTCTGTTTCTTCAGAGACCTTGAAGCGCCGGCAGCATCTGGTATCAAACCTGAGGACAAGATTTCTTAAATACACTCAAGTTGAAGACATCAATCATCCTAACCAGAAGAACACAGAACACATAATTAGACGAAACAGCACTGGTGAGGTCAATGATGAAGAGAAAAATGGGCAGCCTGTGCCAAAATCAGTGACAAAAGTGAATGCAATTTCTGAAATCTTCAAGGATGAAAAAGACCAAACAATCAGAACTGTGCTGACTATTGGAGAAGCTGATATTGGAAAATCCTTCCATGTGCAGAAATTTACAAGACAGTGGGCTGAAAAAAAGGATAAATGTTTTGTTTTCACTTGGCTGAAAGATTCTTTGTGGGGCAAAGCCAAAGATGCTGAAGAACTTCTATTTCCACTTAGCTTCTCTGAACTTAAATTGATAAAAGAGGAAAAAGTCAGCTTGGTGGGACTTCTTAATCATTTCTTCGAAGAAACCAAGGAATCAGTAATATCTGACTATGCACGTTTCAAAGTTTTATTTATCTTGGATGGACTGGACGCTTCTGAACTTCCTCTTGTCAAGGATGACATCTTGACAGATGTCAGAGAGACAGCCTCAGTGGATGTGCTACTGATAAACCTCATCAAAGGAAACCTGCTTCCCACTGCCAAGCTCTGGATAACCACCCAACCTTCATCTCTTAAACTGCTGCCTGTTGACTCATTTGACAGGATGACAGAAATACGAGGTAAGTTGATAAAAAGAGATGAAGGCTGTCAAAGCTCCATAAGTAAGGCTACAGTTACACCCAAGCCTGTTTACAGTAGACCTGGGCTATATTGAATTAATATGATTATCTTTAATTTTTGTCTTAATTGTCTTAATTTTTGTTTTTATAATCATACATACACAATTATTTTTTAAAGAGATGTAGATGATAGCTGGCTGCATTAGCTGCCTTGAGTCACAACTGTGATGCAATTAGTTACGTTATGTGCCACCAGAAATGGCGTCTCATTCATTCCCATGAAAGTTATTCATTTGGCTCATATGCCGAAACAGTTCTTGCCATGTTTTCACAGTCACATAGAGCATAGAGTATGTGCACTAGAGACCTCCAGTCGAGTCGGTTGAGAGCATGGACATCGGACACTTCTTATGGTCAATAATTCAATCATCTGCCTCTTCCAGACTCTTTTTGGACCGAATGGATCCAATTCTGATAATGAAGAAAACTTAAGATGGCTAGCAGCTACATGCAGCTATTAGGCTTAAGATTTGGCAAGACACAAAAATATAGCAGGAAAGATGAAATACTGTGAAGAATATTTGCTGTATCTCTGCTGAAATTGATCATTAAGGGGTTTTTACTTTTGGCTGGACCACAACAGTGAGGCTAGCCTTAGATACACGAATGTCAGTGGCTGACTGACTGATTACAATATAGTATTGGTTGCCTAGCCGAATGTTGGAGTTTCACCACTGGCCATTGCTGTGAATTGGTGTGAACATTCTCTATTATGTCATCAGTGGAAGTGTTGCTAACTTATCACCTTTGTCACTAGATTTACCAACATTTTACACCCTGCTAACGACTTTATTAAACACCTAGCAAAAAATCTTGTGACTTTTTCAACAAACTTTTAGTCCTCTCATAGAAGAGGACTGCTAGTATTACCCTGCAAGCATGAGGTTGGGCTTTCCCTCTCAAAGCAGATCTCTTTAACTCACAGAGACACAAATGAGCTTATAACTTATTTGTATGGTGATTTTGTCAGAAGATGTCACAGTTATAAAATCAGGATTTTACCAATGCAGAACAGATGATTGGAAATGGTTTGGAAGTGGGGCAGGCTTTGACCTAGTCTTGTTTGAATTTGCATCATGATGGCAGTGTTGCAGGTGTTTTTCTGTACTGCCAGTCTATTATTAATTATGATGACGTGGCTGAATTTGACAAACCACAGGACATCTAGATGATGGCACAAAATCAATATTATAGTACCACTTTCTAATAAGGCTCTTGAGAGGGTTTTGAAGTTGTAACAAATAGTCTTGTTAATGGGTCATGGGTTGGTTAATAAATAACTAATATATTATGGATCAGTTTTAAGCTTGTAACAACAACAATATTTGGGTGGCTAGGAAAAGAAGTTCTTAATAAAGACCTTATGAAGTACATAATTGTACCACCTGTCTACCACCTGAAGTGTTGTGTTGGAAGATGAACCAGCAAGAGGAGTTTTTAAGAACTTTGCAACCTGAATGTCTTTCTAATTAATGGTTTAAATGTGTTCTTAACACTGTAAAAAAAAACAAACCAAAAAAACAAAACAAAACATTTTTTTACCATTAACAAAGCCGATAGTGAGAACGTCTAGCATAGAATAGTAATAATCAATGAAGTGGTATGAAATTGAAACATACAACTTTCTTCTCTGATCAAGTTTTCTTTATAAATATATGCACATCAAAGAAACTCTATTGCATAGTATGCCAGATTTTCAGTGACTGACCAAGCCTCAGGGTTAACAGTTTTCACATGACAATTAAACATTTAATCATTAAAAAAGCTTTGAATTTCCAGGTATGTTTGGTTTGTCTTAGTTCACAAGTGGAGAAATGGATTTAACTTAAACCACTAGATCCAAAAATTGCTTCTATTCTTGCAAACAAAAAGAAAAAAGGGCATAATTTTACAACAGTGTCCTGCTGAAAATGTTTAATCTTTTAAGTTTGAATGGTTGTCAGTTAAACATCAGAAATATTCAGAGAACTAAGACAGGCACTTTCAAACCCCTTTGAATTGCAAGGCAACACATCCTGACATTAGATTATATAGATGACTTCACACCAGAATGGAAAATTACCACCTTTATTGCATAATTCCTTTTTTGTTGTTTTTGAATAATATATATCCTATTTTCTCACTTTAGAGAAACTTGATCCAAAAATAGTTTCTATTTTTACAAAGAAAAAAACCCCACATAACTTTTAGAGTGGTGCCTGCTGAAAATGTTTCATCTTTCAAATGTGCATGATTTTGAGTTAATCAGAAATATTCAGAAAACTGGTAAAAAAAAACAAACCCACACTTAATATCCATTTGTCTTTAAGTGCAAGTCAACACATGCTGATGTCTTCACATGACTCCAGAATGGAAAACTGCTACCAATATGACGTAAATGTTTTTTTAAAGTCGTTAAATAATTTCTATCATATTTTCTTACTTTAGAGAGCAAAGAAAAACTCACAGCAGACCTGAAGAAGAGAATCCTCAGTCAGCCTGAAGTCGAACAGAGTCAACATGAGACTGAACTCTACGAAATAAAAGCTGTGAAAAATAAGGAAGATGAACAAAAACTTGTACAAAGCTACAATGAAATATTCAAAACTTCAACAAAAAATGAAGTGCGAACAGTGCTGATGAAGGGAGTGGCTGGTGTTGGTAAAACATTTCAAACAAAGATGTTCATGGTTGACTGGGCAAACGGAAACTCCAATAAAGACATAGACTTGATAGTGTCATTTGATTTCAGTGAGCTGAATTCAAGAAGAGGCCAAGATCAAAGCATGGAAGATCTGCTTAATGATTTCTTCAAACAAAGAGTTCCCACCTATGATGACTATAGAGTAGCTTTTGTCCTTGATGGCCTGGAAAAATGTAAGCTTGATCTTGACGTTGAAAAATACGAGGACCTGACTGATATAAAAGAGAAAGCCTCCATGGACGTGCTGCTAACAAACCTCATCAAAGGGAATTTACTTCCTTCTGCTCATCTCTGGATCATCTCTCAACCTTCAGGAGTTGACAAGATTCCCTCTCAGTATATTCAGAAAGTGACAAAGTGCCGAGGTAAGAAAGAGATTCACACTAACACTGACGTTTTTAATGATGCAGACACTCAAAGTAGATACAGTGTCTTCATGACAGTGGTCAGATATGGTAGAATTCCCTCACGTTCTGGTGTTCATTATGATTCCATGGAATAGGTTTGTCAAGAATACTGTATAATCAGAATCAGAATCAGAATACTTTATTTATCCCTTTCAGGAAATTGTTGTGTTGCAGTGCTCCAATTCACACATAAATACAAATACAGTAAAATAAAATATGATTATATAAAATAAAGTAATAACAAAATAATACTATTAATACTAATAATATAACCCCCAATCTTAAAGTATAAAGATATAAAAATATAGACCATTGGTAATATTTACATGCTATTTACAATGAATTACAGGTTGATTTTGTACAGGATTGTTAACTGTTTATTGCACGGGTGGGGGAAAAAATTCTTAGAGAGAGGAGTTGAATAGGTTGATGGCCATTAGCTGGAATGACTTCCTGTGGTGCTCTGTGGTGCAACGTGGTGGGATGAGTCTGTTGCTAAATGTGCTTCTATGGTTGACTAGCACGTCATGGAGAGGGTGTGAAGAATTGTCCAGTATTGTTCTTATCTTGGACAACATTCTTCTCTCTGACACTGCTGTAAGACACTCCAACTCCACTCTCACTATGTGGCTGGCACAGCACAGACTTATAAAATATCCTCAGCATCATCCGGCAGATATTGAAGGACCTCAGGTGCCTCAGAAAATAGAGACGACTCTGGCCCTTCCTGTAGAGGATGTCAGTATTTTTGGTCCAGTCCAGCCTGTTATCCAACTACACCCCTAAGTACTTGTACTCCTCCACAATTTCTATGTTGACCCCATGGGTAGAAACAGGGGTCACTGGAGCAAATTAAGTGCAAAATATCACATAAGCCTATGATTTATTTGTAAATTCAAGCATTTCAGAAACATAACACAATACAGTTAATATATATGCACTACCAGTGTCTTAGTATTTATGTTGTGGTGGCTGAATTTGATAAACCACAATGCAAGATTATTGAGATGATGACATAAAATCAAATTTATAGTACCACTTTCTAATATAGTTCTTGAAAGGATTTTGAAATTGTAATAAATGGCTTTATCAATTGCTCATGGATTGGTTCATTATTAGCTAATATATTGTGCACCAAGATTAAGCCTTTAACAAGAACAATATTTGGTTTGCCAGGAAAAGAAAAAAATCTCTTTGGCATGTGTAATTCATGCTTCAGCATTACATATGTTTTGTCTTTTGAGCTAGGTCTGTAAGTCTTAATGACCCTATGAAGTACATCATTGTATCACTTGTCTTCAGAAAAAGAAACCAAAAGCAAGTGTTGTGTTAGAGGATGAACCAACCAGAGGAGTCTTTCAGAAATTTGCAACCCAAATGTTTTTTTTCAATTAATGCACTAGAAAAAAAAAAAAAAAATTTATTAACCATTAACAAAGCTGCTAGTTACAACTTCTAGAACCTTTATGGAGAAGGCATTATTATGAAGTAGCACCTAAAACACATACCTTTCTACTTGATCCAGTTTGCTTTAGTAATGTAGGCACACCAAAAAACTCCACTGCACAGTATGTCTGATTTTCAGTGACTGACTTAGCCTCAGGGTTGTGAATTTGCAGGTATGTTTGGTTTGTGTGTTAGTGGAGAAATGGATATAACTTTGTGGTCTGAAACCAAAAAACACACATCCTGATTATATAGATGACTTCACACCACAATGGAAAATTACTGCCTTTATGACATAACTCCTATTTTGTTGACTAATATCTATCCTATTTTCTCACTTTAGAGAAAAAATGCAAACTCACAGAAAACCTAAAGAAGAGAATCCTCAGTCAGCCTGAAGTGGAACAGAGTCAACGTGACACAGAACTCTATGAAATAAAAGCTGTCAAAAACAAGGAAGATGAACAAAAACTTGTACAAAGCTACAGTAAAATATTCAAAACTTCAACAAAAAATGAAGTGCGAGCAGTGCTGATGAAGGGAGTGGCTGGTGTTGGTAAAACATTTCAAACAAAGATGTTCATGGTTGACTGGGCAAACGGAAACTCCAATAAAGACATAGACTTGATAGTGTCATTTGATTTCAGTGAGCTGAATTCAAGAAGAGGCCAAGATCAAAGCATGGAAGATCTGCTTAATGATTTCTTCAATGATATCAAACATCTAAGAGTTCCCACCTATGATGACTATAGAGTAGGTTTTGTCCTTGATGGCCTGGAAAAATGTAAACTTGATCTTGACTTTGAAAAAAACAAGGACCTGACTGATATAAATGAGAAAGCATCCATGGACGTGCTGCTAACAAACCTCATCAAGGGGAATTTACTTCCCTCTGCTCATCTCTGGATCATCTCTCAACCTTCAGGAGTTGACAAGATTCCCTCTCAGTATATTCAGAAAGTGACAGAATGTCGAGGTAAGAAACTAGGACATTTTCATAGCTAATTTATATATTGTGTGGTCTGTAAGTATCATTATAAATAATAAAAAAGCTGGTATAATACATATATTTTTTTGTTGTTGTTTTGTTGTTTATTCAGAGACCTTGAAGCGCCGACAGCAGCTGGCAGCAAAACTGAGGACAAGATTTCGTGGAGAATACACACAAGTTGAAGACATCAAGCATCCTAACCAGAAGAACACAGAACACATAATTACACGAAACAGCACTGGTGAGGTCAATGATGAAGAGAAAAATGGGCAGCCTGTGCTAAAATCAGTGACAAAAGTGAATGCAATTTCTGAAATCTTCAAGGATGAAAAAGACCAAACAATCAGAACTGTGCTGACTATCGGAGAAGCTGATATTGGAAAATCCTTCCATGTGCAGAAATTTACAAGACAGTGGGCTGAAAAAAAGGATAAATGTTCTGTTTTCACTTGGCTGAAAGATTCTTTGTGGGGCGAAGCCAAAGATGCTGAAGAACTTCTATTTCCACTTAGCTTCTCTAAACTTAAATTGATAAAAGAGGAAAAAGTCAGCTTGGTGGGACTTCTTAATCATTTCTTCAAAGAAACCAAGGAATCAGTAATATCTGACTATGCACGTTTCAAAGTTTTATTTATCTTGGATGGACTGGACGCTTCTGAGCTTTCTCTTGACAAGGGTGACATCTTGACAGATGTCAGAGAGCCAGCCTCAGTGGATGTGCTACTGACAAACCTCATCAAAGGAAACCTGCTTCCCACTGCCAAGCTCTGGATAACCACCCGACGTTCATCTCTTAAGCTGCTGTCTGTTGACTCAATTGACAGGATGACAGAAATACGAGGTAAGTTCATAAAAAGAGATGAACATGTTTACAATACAGCTGGGCTATACTGTAATTATGTGATTAATTTGAATTTTTGTTTTTTTCCTGATTTATAAAATGTCAATATCATGAAAATTGTATTTTTAAACATGTATAAGAAGCTTATGTTCACTCTATAGCTGGCTGCATTAACTGTGTCTGTCACAACAGTTATCTGAGGTGTAATTAGTTACACTATGTGCCACAGAAGATGGCGACCAATTCATTTGCATAAAAGTTACTAATTTGGCTTATACTCTGAAAAAGTCTTTGCCACATTTTGGCAGGCCCATAGAGCATAGAGCATTTTTGCTAATGACCTTCTCCAGTTGAGTCAGTTGAGAGCATGGGCATCCAACACTTACGTTGGTCAATAATATAATATTGTATATTGTATTGAAAAAAAAGTTAAAATAAACAAAACAACCATGTAACCCTAGGTGTTATAGGAATTACTATCAACAGTAACATAAAAATATTTTCTTACAGAGAAACCTGATGTTGCAAGTCAGCAGAAACTCAAATCTCAGCTAAAGGAGCAATTTACGCTGGTGTCTGAGGGCATTGATAGGCAGAAAACCTCTGCTCTTCTGAATGAGATCTACACAGATCTCTACATCGTAGAGGGGGAGAGAGGAGAGGTTAATGTTCAACATGAATTCAGACAGGTTCAAGAGGCAAAATTCAAGCCAGTGAGAGAAGAAACACCCATTAAGTATCATGACATCTTCAAACCGGCATCTGGTGAAAATAAATCCATTAGAACTGTGCTAACGATTGGGGTGGCAGGCATTGGAAAAACATTTGCATCAATGAAGTACATGCTGGACTGGGCTGAGGGTACAGCCAATAAAAACATATATTATACATTTTCACTTCCTTTCCGGGAGCTGAATTTGAGAAAAGACAGAGAACACAGTTTCGAGGAGCTTATTCATCAGTTCTTCCCTGTTATGAAGACATCAGAAATAAACAACTATGACAAGTATGAAATTCTGATTGTCCTGGATGGCCTCGATGAATGTCGCCTTGATCTAAACTTCAGTGAAAGTATGGATTGGATAGATGTGAGAAAGGCAACCTCAGTGAATGTTCTGCTGACAAACCTTATCAAAGGAAACTTGCTTCCTAAAGCTCAAATCTGGATAACCTCCCGACCTGCAGCATCCAATATTATCCCTGCTGGTAAAGTTGACCGGGTTACAGAGGTGCGAGGATTCAATGATGAACAGAAGGAGGAGTACTTCAGGAAGAGATTCAGTGAGAAAGATCTGGCTGAGAAAATCTTGTCACATGTAAAGAAATCGAGGAGCCTTTATATCATGTGTCACATCCCAGTCTTCTGCTGGATCACTTCAAAAGTTCTAGAGGACTTTGTAAATCGAAACCAAGAAGAAGGGATGCCCAAGACTCTGACTGACATGTACATTCACTTTCTTTTGCTGCAATGCAGACAAGCTAATGTGAAGTATGGTGGAGAGGAGACAAGTGAGAGTTCTGAGACATATTCATGCTGGAATACAAGGAACAAAGACACTGTCCTATCTTTGGGAAAACTGGCTTTTGAGGAGTTAGAGAAAGGAAATCTTCTCTTCACTGAAGAAAACCTGATAGAGTGTGGCATTGACATCAAAAAAACTGCAGTCTTCTCAGGGTTATTCACTCAGGTCATACAAGAGGGTTGTCGGTTGTACCAGAAGAGTTTTTTCTGCTTTGTCCATCTGAGCATTCAAGAGTTTCTAGCAGCTTTTTATGTCTCCCATAGATTCAATAATGAAGGTGAAAATCTGCTGACCAAACCAGCTTCAGTGGTTGCAGACTTGCCTGCAGCATCCTTCTACAAGACAGCAGTGGACAAGGCTTTAGATAGTGAAAATGGAGACTGGGATCTTTTTCTCCGCTTCCTGCTTGGTCTCTCCCTGGAGACTAATCAAAAACTACTGCAAGAGCTGCTGAAAAAGGCAGAAAATAACAGGGAGACAAACGAAGAAACAATTAAGTACATCAAAGGGAAGATCAGTAATGAGATCATTGATGCCGATAAAAAGCTCAGTCTTTTCCACTGTTTGAATGAGCTCAATGACCACTCTCTTGTGAAAGAAGTCAAAAAGTGCCTGCAGTCAGAAACACTGGCATTTGAAAATTTCACTGCCTCTCAGTGGTCAGCTCTGATCTTTGTGCTGCTGATGTCAGACGAGAATCTTGATGTGTTTGACCTGAAAAAGTACCTGAAATCAGAGAAAGTTCTTCTGGGAATGTTGCCGGTGGTCAAAGTCTCCAAAACCACTTTGTAAGTACTTTAATTTTATTGTAATAATTTATTGTTCTTGCAAATAGATTTTGATTTTGCATGCAGTGTACAGCAAGATAACAAAATCATATTTATTTCAGTATTCTTATGGACACCCAGTCATTAAACAATGATCTATCACTAGGCACCTTTTAAAGGTACCTTTAAATGCTCTTGATTAGTGGTAGCTATCTCCATAGGAACTAAGAGGTGTTATCCTGAACTTAGTCTTATCCAGTCTCTCCCTGCCTTTAGCTGCCACACATAATTCAAAAGTACTAGCTGCCTGGACTTTTCATCCTCACGAACAAACAAAATCTCACCTTGTTTCTTTCTTTGCATACACTAAGTGTACTTGCATACTGTTTGCTTCTTGCTTGCTACTCTTAATACTGCTGCAAGTTTGTTGCTCCATAAGTAACTCTTTGACTTTTCCACAAATTATGTTTCTGGCAAAATTTCTTATTCCAAATCTTTTCACAGGCTGAGTTGGTGTGAGCTCTCAGAGGAGTCCTGCAAAGGTTTAACATCCTTAGTCCTCACCTCTGCATCCTCTAATCTCACAAAGCTGGACCTTAGTCATAATGACCTACTAGATTCAGGTGTGGAGGTGCTTGCAAATGGCCTAAAGGATCTTCACTGTAAACTGGAGACTCTCAAGTAAGTGTACATCACATTTATTGTACATTTTGTAATGAGTGACAGAAAACCCACACAATAACAGTTACAATGATGGGGCGTTGTAATGTTTAGATTTAAGTATGAATATTCCAAAGTGCATTGAGCAGTGCAGCAAATGCTTTGTTAAAGTAAAGAGGAGCCCTTGTAAACCCTTGATTTAGAGAACTGTAATACCCTTCCCCCAGTATCTCAGTATCTGAAACAAAGGTGTGAAAATGTGCCTCTGTTATGGGCATAAAACACTTAATATTAGCTACATTTTGAGGGTGAAAAAGGCAAACCAAAGTCAAACCTAACACCAAGATATTTGGTAACAACATACAGATACAACACTGTATCTTTGGCAAGCAGGACCACAGACCAGGATCTCAGTTTTATCAGAATGTAAGAGCAAGAAATGATAACATCCAGTTTTTCACAATAGACAAGCAGGCCTCTAATTGACTAACTTAAAAAAGTGTGGTCAATTTCTCTTGGTACTGTATAATATGGGCTGTCCTTTTGTAGAAACGAAGGGGATCTCACACTCTTCTTCACATTGTACACTGCCTGTGTTTCCTTTGTTTTCATAATCAGGACAGCATTATTAAGGCCAGGTCACAGATTGAGCTGCAGCTGTCTAGAAAATTCATGCAAATGCAATGACAGAGATTGAAGTAATGTGTTTTGTATAAACACGATCTGACACCAGGAAAAAAAACATCACCAGATTTAAACATTTGAGATTTGACCTAGAAAGACAAACTTGCAAAATCATGTGCCTGTGTGTGTGTGTTTGTGTGCACGTGTGTGTGGTCTGTAGGTTGTCAGGCTGTCAGGTGACAGAGAAAGGCTGCTCTGACCTGGCCTCAGCTCTCACATCCAACACAGCATCCCACCTGAAACAGCTGGATCTGAGTTACAATCATCCAGGAGAAAAGGGGAGGGAGATGCTCCAAGCTATAAAAGACAATCCAACTATGAAGCTGAAGACACTGTGGTATGTTAAGATTTTGAATTTGTGTTTATATGTATACAATGGTAAAAATATAGCTGGTTCTCCAGGTTATGCTGAAACTACATTTACACTAAAGCAAGATCTAATGGAAGTGGAAACCATCAATTAATTTGCTGATGCGATTCATTAAATCAAAGTTTTGTCCTGACTTTTTCATTATAAGTTTATATGGTCTGACAAAGTGCTGATTCAGACTGTCTTCTGTTCAGCAGTACATTCAGTCTGCTGCTAGTCCAAGTTGCCATGTTCAGTTCAATACAAAACTAGCCCATACAAGCACTGTGCATAAGGTTAATAGCTCAGCAGCATGTTATTAATGACAGGTATCAGATTATTATTGTTTCTGTGATGACATATAACAAAAAGAAAAGGTTGGGACAACAATTCTTGTTTTTGAGTGGACCCGAAGTTTGCTGTTTTTCACTGTGTACTCCTCAGCAGTGTCTTTGAATGGAGTTTGAAAGGATGTAATAAGATACTGAAATCATAAGGGGACATTTCAACGAAGGACTTACATGTCATGTCATTGTCAATATGCACACAATATCTAGAAGCGGGTTTTTGGAAAAGAAAGAGTACATTGAGTTACACCCTAATGTACAAATTCCTGTTTGTGACAGTCCTACTATCTTCATTTTGTACAGTTTGGACCATGATGGAGAGCATCGGTTAAAGCCAGGACTGAAGAAATGTAAGTATTTTTCTGTATCTGAAACACTAAGCTGATGAGGCCCATATAATATGCATCACCAAACTTCATTGGTAGTGTAGGTTGTAATATTATATACTTTTTTACCATGATACTTCTGTGACTATTTTTTATCAAATTAATATTATTTTTTCTTTGTCATCTTGATTTTTGTTGTTTTGCTTGTTCAAATAGTTTTAAATATTTTGTATTCTTTTAACTGCACAAAAACAACACTGAATTATGTCTTTGTCTTTCTGTTAGATGGTACAGATCTGAAGTTTGATGAAAACACAATAAGCAAGAGGCTTGTTCTTTCTGAAGGGAACAGAAAAGTAAAAACTGTACAGAAGGTGGAGGAAAAGGTTGCACGAACTGTAAATGATGACAGGTTTAATAGGAGTCAGGTGTTTTGTGAAGAGGGCCTGAAAGGTCTCTGCTATTGGGAGGTGGAGTGGAGAGGGACTGTTGGCATTGCAGTGTCATATAGAGATGTGAGTAGAAAATGGGACAGTAGTGGTGGCCTAGGATGCAATGAGATGTCCTGGAGTCTGCTCTGCTCGAGGACTGGATACACTGCCATGCATGGAAAAACATCCAAACTTATTCAACTGCCCCCTAGCCAAAAAATTGCTGTGCTTCTGGATTGGGAAGGTGGTACGCTGAGATATTACAGTGTCACATCAGGAAAGCTAAGCCTCATATACACCTTCCATGCCAAATTCACAAAGCCACTCTTCCCAGGCTTCTGGTTTAAGAGGGGCTCTGTGACTTTGTGTGAGATAGACTGAACGTTTCTGTGGTGGGAAAACATGATGACTTAATGCTTGACATTTTGATAGATTAGCAAAACTGGATCATTTCAATATCTGCAAACACTATATTGTGCTGTTTTCCAGAGTTCATATTATATATCAATGTTAGAATTAGAAAGGAAGAGATAAAAACATGTCATGTTGATAATGTTATAGATGAAGAAAACAAATACAGACTGTTGTAGAAATGTAAAATATCAAACTGTTCATTATATTCACAGAATTAAAGATTTCTGTTATTTCAGAGGGCCACTATTTAAACAGACTCCTCTGTGATTAGTTATTTTTGTGAGCTAATAAAAATTGTGTGAATAAAAAAACAAACAAAAAAAAACATACTTAATGTTTATTACTTTATTTGCCTAAATTGTTGAAAACATTCAGGACTTCTTTTGTAAGAGTTTTTTCTATTAAAGGTTCAAGGTAGTTTGTTTCTTCCACAAGTCAATGTGTTTCATGTTTGAATGTGTAAGCCTGGGTTGGACTGTAATAAAAATGAAAAGTGTCATAGAGGAACTGCCTCTGTGATAACCCACAGTGTGTTGGTAGAGAACTACTCTACTATAGCAATAATATGATGTCAGTTTGTTTTTTTTTTAATGAAGGACATGGATGCCATAGAGATTTAATTTTGGAATATTTACAATACGTGCACTCACTGGTATACCTGAAAGTACTATGTAAAAAAAATATATATATGAAAGGATGAAATATGCTGACTAATGGGATTCTGCTTTATACAGAAAAGTTATTTTCTCCAGTTTCTGTTGTTATGCTTGTAAAATGTCCTGATTGAATAAATAATGCTTCTTTTTTGAACCGATTTGACCTGTTTGTGTGTACAGTATACACATTGATAGATGTACAGTATATGTATGTATATGCATAACTGTATATTTACTGTAATTGGAGGTACTGAAGTTTCTTTCTCATCATGAATTAGTCTATTTTGTTACCTATTTGACTTTTATTATTATTATTTAAATTTCATTATCTTGTTAATAACCTTCTGTGTTTGTAGGGTGGAGGGACAGCACAACAACATTGAGCTGTGACGTGTCATAGGACCATGTTGAAAGGCAATTTTGTTTGTAGGTGTTCAGAAAGGCTGCACTCGAAGTAGAAATGAGAAGCCTCCCTGGAGACGAGATATTGTTTAAATATGGGGACACTTGTCCATTTTTGAAGACATTCATAGTGTTGCATGAGTTTGTATACATGAAAAGTTGCAGAAATCGAAAAGACAACAAGAACAACAAGAACAACAAAAAACTATAAAAATGAGGGTTTAACAATTGAGAGAAAAGTTCAAAGCATGCTTACTTTCTCACCTTTATGCTTGAAGTGTCCATGTTTGATGGATTGCCTTTGTTCGGGACAGTTTAAGTAACTGGATGGAGGGACAGTTTTAGATGCTGTTCATCCATCCGATAAGCACTTTAGTTGGATCAGTCCTCTCTGTATCCTTCTTTCTGCCACCTTTCCCTCTTTTTCTTTAACTTTTTAACTTGTGTCAGTCCATCATGTGTCCAGTTCTTCATTTACGACTCTCTCTTTCTCCCTCTGTATTTCTTACCCCTTTTCTTTGTCTTTATGTCTTTCACAGATTGGCAAATGGCAGACATGATTTATTTACCTTTCCCTCCATCTGGATCCAAACAAAAACCTGCTGTGCGTTTTGTTTTACCATGTTACACAGACAGGAAGCCTGGTCAATGGAGAAATAAAGGCAGGAGTGAGTGCAGATGCAGTGTTAAGTCTCCAGATCTGGGACGCACACAAACACACAACACATACACACATACACACACACACACACACACACACACACACACACACACATTTACAGTACAGTGATGCTGTTGAAACAGTCTACAAATCAATCTACTATATTTGATTTTATCCTGTCCACTTTCATCTGTGGGACCGGACTAATTTCAGCTCAAATAAGAAACTCTTGTTCTCTTGTTCTTGTCCTCATGCCAGGTCACTACTGTAAACCTACAGGGCAATACACTTAAAATAGGCACACATGCCTTTTAACCAGTTATCAAACACTTAATATGAACACCACATTTCATACATTCATGTGCATGCTGGCATGTGTGTGCAAGTCTGCGTGCATGTATGTGAGGATGTGAATGTAGGCGGTAATGAATTATGAATGAAAGCTGGGGCAAGAGAAGGAGTAAGGGGAGGGGAAAACTGAGAGCTGAAAGGAAATGTCCAGGACAATGTAACAACCTGCCCACTGAAGGCCTCTTTGCACAAGCTGCCTCATTGTTTCTACAAACCTAATTCTTGACCAAATCTTTGAAGAGGCTGAAAAACTCACACTTAAACATTTAGTTCCGGGCTCACATCACAGACCTCATAACAACTGATTCATTCAGGACCCTTCCTGTTTCTGCATCTTTCACTCCATACTGTTGAGCTGCTGCTGCTAATTGACAACACATTCAGAGCGCCTCACACTCTCTGTTTCACTCTGCCTCTGTCCCTGTAGATTTGTTTCGATTAGGGAGCTGCCTGTGCAAGCCTCAAATGGGATGAATGAGTGTTTGTGTGGGTCAGCTGAATGGATACAAGGGCCTTTGTGTGCCTGAGTGAATGTCACTGCTTTTGAACTGAAAAACTTTGATTCCTCCTGCATTGATCAAAAATGTGTTTTCAAAAGTGCTACATTTTAATGGCCCTAAAATGCTTTATTTAATGGTTCTGTTGGGGTTATTGTAAATAATTTAGTAAAAGGGGGTAAGACCCCTCAGACATTTGGTTACTCCTGTATACAGTGAAAACATACTCAGACACATACAGATCATACAGATCTCTACGTTTTTATTTTATTTATTTATTTATTTTTTATTACATTTCTCACAATAAGGTCCAGATTAGAGATCATTGTGGGCTAACAACTGGGTTGGTGATGCAGTCATTAATGAAAACTCAAGACAAAAGCCTGAATGAGTTTGACAACCAAACTGTTGTAGTTTACAATGTTGTCCATGCTGGCAACATCCATGGATGGAGGTGTTATGTTTTCAGGTAGTCTGTTGTCCCATTCTTGTGAGCATGATATCTCAGGAAGGCTTCGGGGGAACTTTTTCAAATATGGCACAACTGATTAGATTTTGGTGGCCAAAGGTCAGAAGTCAAGGTTACTGCGACCTCATGTCCGTCCCATTCTTGCGAATGTAATATGTCAGGAAAGCCTGGAGGGATTTCCATGGAATTTGGTGGTTTAAGGTCAAAGTTCAAGGTCATTATGACCACAAAAAACATGTTTTTGGCCAAGTTTAACACAACTGTCTAATAGGATAAAATGGTGAAGCAATTAAATTTTATATCCAGAAGGTTAAACGTTAACTCAACTGTGACATCATATCATCATATTTCCTGCAACTTGACTGGTTGGCAGAGGCATATAACTGCAAGGTATTTAATGTACAGAAAAACCAAGAAGAAATGAAAATTTTAAATTGTATTTTAGGCACATTCATTAAATACTTAAAAAAAAAAAAGTAGATAAAAAGATCAGTGAAAAAATGAAAGTGAAACTCATATAGGCGGCAGTGTTTAGCACTATCGCCTCGAGTCCTGATCTACTTTTCTATGTGGAGTTTACATGTTCTCCCTGTGCCTGCGTGGGTTCTCTTCAGGTATTCCAGCTTCCTCCCACCATCCAAGGGCATGCAGGTTAGGTTAACTGGTGACTCTAAATTTCCCATAGGTGTGAATGTGAGTGTGGATGGTTGTTTGTCTGTACGTGTTGGCCCTGTGATGGACTGGCAATCTGTCCAGGGTGTACCCCATCTCTCACCCAGTGTCAGCAAGGATAGGCTCCAGCCTCCCCGCCACCCTTAACGGATAAGCGGTATATAGAATTGATGAGTGAATGAATGAATGAATGAAAACTCAGATACATTCCATTTTTTACAAATTTGTGCCTGCATGTCTGCCAATTAAAAAAAAAAAAAAAGCTCTTTGCGCTTGTGTTTGTGATGAGATGATGTGGTCTGAGCCGGGTGAAATGCAAGCAGAAATTAATGCCAAAACAAGCACCACATCCAGTCATGGTGCAATCACATTTCTTTGGAACCACAAGGAGTAAGTGTAAAAAAATGGACTATGGTCAACAAAACCAGCATTACTGTTTTCTTTCCACAATTATGACATTAGAGGTCAAAGAGTGTACAAATGCTGCGTGCAGGCTGATTAAAGCTCCAGATTCTGTCCCCATGTTCTGTCAGGTCCAGTGGTGAAGGAAATGTTCTGATTCTTAGACTGAAAGACTGCAGTAAAGTCCTGCATTTCTAACATTACTTATGTAAAAGTAAAAAGTAAATGGCTCCTGTGAGTATTACACTGATACATATATTTTATTTTTGGGTTAATGTCACTGACGCATTAATGTGTAAGAAGCATTATACTATTGTAGCAGGTTGAAGAGGATCTCATTACTAACTATTTACACTGTTGGGCCAATAACATATTAGCATCATACTTCATATACTCAATTTTTTGTTCACATAAAATCTAAAGTATTTTTGAGAAAGCAGTGTGAACATATTTTGTGTTTTTAAACCTGGTAGTGCAATGAGGTCATGACTGAGGATACACTGTTTTACAGAAAGTAGCAGCTTTCCAGGAAGTTCAAGTGCTGATTTTAAGGGACCATGTACAACAATGCGCCAAATCCCAATTCTTATCTTAGCCCTAACCTGAATATAGATTATAGTCTTAAACTTAAACACCAAATCTACCATAATTCTTAATCCACAAACAACCTGATAGAGAAGAGAGGACTGTCCAAAATGTCCTCACCTTTCAAAGATGTCTTCATTATTAAGGCCAAAAACTTGGTCCTCAGAAAGACACAAGGGCAAGAGTGGTATGCACACACACACACACACACACACACACACACACACACACACACACACACACACACACACACACACACACACACACACAAACTTGTCTGTAGGACAGTGATTTACTGTGCTCCACAGCTGACTTTTTCTTTGAGACAGTCTCCTTTACCTTTTCAGTCAAAACTAAATATTTAAACTCTCAATATTGAATGTTCATTCAAATCAGTGATTTGTGACTTTACTGTTCTTGTGCATCCATTTTACTGAGCACAGATGTAAACCCCATTCATCAGCAGGGTCAACTATGTGAAAAGTGCTTGATTTATGTCACCTGGCCCATCAGAATTGGTTTAACAGTTCAAAAAGAAGCTGTAATGGCCCTGTGATTTAGTAAGCTGCAGTAAAGTGAGTGCAACTCAAGTATTTAAAATATTTCAACCCTGACATTGTGTGAATGGATGAAAATAAGGGCTTTCAGCACCTTTCACTTCCACCACTTCATACCTCTGCCCTGCAGCCTTGAAAGACAAAGTGAATTAGGCTCTGATAACTGCAGCTTTACAGGTATCACGTTTGTGTATTAATGTGTGTATGTGAATGAGTGTGTAGCTCTAGGGTCCACAGCATTATGTCATATAATACTTTGGCTAACAGAAGTAACATATTGTGCACTTGCCTGTGTGTCTGTGTGAGTGTATTTGCACTATTTGCGCATGTGAGGTGTGTGTGTATGTGTGTGTTCCAGCTGTCATTTAATCTATCCATCCTCAGGTTGCTCCACTCCCACCCTATGCGTCCACTCTGCCTCTCACAGACCAATCACATTCCACATTCCTCCACCTTCCCAGGATCCTAGGGACCCAGGGTGCACGGCTGCAGGGTGTTACCATGGCACCAAGGTGATGGGGTCACCCGCCTTTGGTACTTGAGTGATTAGATGAGACCTGATGGGGTAAAATAGGAGGGGATAAAGAGAGAGGAAGAGAGAGGGAGGGAGGAAGAGCATTAAGACACTCTCCATTGAAACATGTATATGTTTGAGAATTCACACGTGTACGTTTTTATACTTTTATAATTATGAGAACCCTCATTGACAGAATGAGTTTCCTAACATGAGTGGCTCTGTGGCTTCCATCATCCTCTGGGTTTGTCCCAGAGTTTCCTCTTTACCACCACAGGGAACTTATCAGGGTCATCCTGATCATATGCTGAACCACCTCAGCTAACACAAAAAAGCAGCAGCTCTACTCTGAGGAGCCTCTAGATATCAAAGCTCCTCACTTTGTCTTAACACATTGCTAAATATGTTTTGGGCTGAAGCCCCGGAAAAAGTTATAGGATCAGAAAAAAGTTGACAGACTACATAAATCTTTTCAGTTTTTCCTCCTCCTTGTTCCATCCAATTCTGCTAAAAGCTTCTAGTCTTTGATGTTTCTATTTATCCTCATTTATCTCTTGTCAGACATGGGTGGTGAAGCCTGCCTGTGTCTTTTGTTTGTGTTGTGTTTTGTTTGTTATATGACCCATTTTAATTTTTGTACTGATAGGATTTTATAGCCTCATCGTACATATTTAATGTCTGGAAACCGTGCAATAGCTTCATCTGCTTCTGCATCTGCCTCTCATCTCTCTCATTGTCTCTCTTCTTCCTGTTTGTATTTTTTCTCTCCACATCCTTTTTTCTCTGTAGATTTATAACAGAGGTCATGACAGAGCCCAACATGTGTTTCCATGTATTGGCTGTCATATGAAGCACATGCTAAGAATACGCTGCAGTGACCTTTCATTTATGATGCACCATCACCCTGTTTTCTCTCTCTCTCAGTCCACATATGCACAAATACACACGCTCGCTCACGCACATACACAAACACACACACACTGAGAAAAAGAGTGCAGACAGTCAAGTTGGAGATGAGAGCCAAAAATAATATAATATATAAAAGAACACATAAAGACACTGTTACACTGTTACAGACACACACACACACACACACACACTATTGCAGGTATGGGAAAGAACAAAACGTAAAATGTGCTATTTCTGAAGTGCTCTTATTAGTAAGAAAATTAAAAACTGAAATAAGTGACAATGACATTGGTGACATTGATAAATGAATATGTATTTTAAGGCTTTGGGTTGATCTTATAAACAGAAACAGGTAAAGGAACCCACAGTTCATATGTAAGTCAAATGCGCCCTAATGACATCTTCAATATATACATAAGGATAACAAAAAACAATGATGACTCTCAGGAAAACTGGGGGAGCAAGGATATGATGAATCTTTACATGAACACAGCTGTGTCAAAATGTACGTATATATTTTGTACTTAACTATACTGATTCCCTTTGTTGTGACGGGGTTCATTTCATCCAGATTTCATCACACGACTTAACACTGACAAACTGACCCACACGATTGTCTCATGGGGAGAGATGTAGCACACAGTCTTGCCAAGGACAGGAAACCCTGGAAAGAGCTCATTGTTAAGTTATGTCTCTGTCACTGAGGTGGAAAGTGGTGAAGGAAGACACATGTTGCACGATTTTCCTAAGCAATACAACTATACGGAGCGAGGTCTAATCAGATTTGAGACATGTCTAGCCTCCATTATGTGGTTGTGAACAAACTTTAGATAAAACCAGATGTGAATATTGAGTCATAGATGCTTATGTGGAAATTTTAAACCACAATAGCCTTGAAAGGTTGTCTGGGTTAATGATAATGTGATACTTTTGATCCTCAAAAAAAAAACTGTGCAACACAGCAGATCTGGAAGTGGTGGGTTAATCCTCCTGTTCAAGTGCAGGACTGTCTGACCAATCATCATTATCACTCAGTAAAAAGTAATGAGGGAGTTGTTGGACTGCATTTATCCACAGGATTATTTTATTATTTGTTGAAATTATGTAACTCTCATTGCTCTATCTCCATGAATGCGTCATTACTTGTTGTCTCATCAGTGATTAGTTGGGAGGGTTGATATCATTTTCATTCTTGTGCATTCAGTGGAGAGACTGATCTGGGTTCCATTAGTTTGGCACAGGGGGCTGGAATCTATGATCGTAATATTCTGTCTTTTATGTGCAGTCAAGAACCTTTTGCGGTGACATATTGCTCTCAAGTTAATTTGTACTTAATATCAAAACAATTTTTGGCTTTTGATTAGACATTATGTGATTGCAACACCAAAGGGTTACATTACATACATAAATTATATTTGACTCCACACAGAGAGACTATATCACCCCCATGGGGAAGACTTGGTTTCACCAAAAGAGGAGGAATACGGTAATTTCAAAGTTATCTTAATTACGTGAGGTATCTTCAAAGCCACTTGTACATCAGTTGGGTTTTGCTCAGAATTGGGACCTGACTGGCAGCTTTAATGTTGGAGGACAGGACTGTTGGAGTGTTGCATATACTCACAGATGCAAAGCTAGGTGTTGATTGTCTGTCTGTCTTGGTTTCTATGTCCACATGTTTTAAATACAGCTGTGGTGAGCGTTGAACACCTTGACAAAACTTAGCAACATAAAGTTATATAACTACTTATCTCTACTGTTGAGTAGTTAGTAATATAACATGATTATCACCTCAACAAGTAATAAGTAGTGTGTAATTGCCTGACACTGCTGGTGACATGAGGGCTTGTACCCAAGTTTGAGCTTTACTCCAACTCTCTGCTTCACTCAAACATGATATGTGTATGATCTTGAACTGTAATCACCCTTTGTTGATGTCAAAATGAGCTACTCTCATTTGGCCCATGTCTGCCTCCGGGGACAATGACGTTCCAAAGCCAAGTCAAAACAGAGACTGCGCAAACTTGAGTCGGTGTCAACAGCGAAACCCAAATAGTGGGTGGACAGTTCAAAAGTGGTTTTAAACTTGATATCTAACAGCAATTTTGTGGAGACAGTGCATGTTGTGATTCTGATGCAATTCTTTGAGCTTATTTGTGTTAGCCTTTGGTCCAAAACACGAGTCAAGAGCACATAAAATATCAGAGACTGGACCAAAATAAATGTGATGGAAGACAAAGAAAAAGCCACAACATCTAGATGTGGTCTTTACATGTTGGATCAGTGTCAGAGTCTCATATCATGCATTCAGTCTTGGTTATCTGTCTCATTTCCCCTGATATCAACTTATTTACATGACCACATATTGTAGAGTCACAGTCAGGACATGTGTGTATGATGTGAGCAATCGGTACTTTGTGTATGTGCGTTTCCTGCAGGTCACTTACATCAGACTTAACAATTACAGTATCTTTCCTTAGCCACTGCTCTGCATTGTGGAGATTCCCTCCTTCCTTCTTTTCCCCTCTTTCTCTCCCACACACATGTAGGCTAGTGTTGATTGCCCGTGTCCAAACACAGCATGCACGATGAGGGTCGCCTGCAGCCTGCAGGTAAAGTGTAATTGGTTCCAGATTTTGTGTGTGTGTGTGTGTGTGTGTGTGTGCATGTTGGCGTCTTTGTTTTCTGGTCAAAAGTGCAACAACAAATCACTGAATTAACACAGGATTTAATGGTTATAATGGAGGCAGATAGTTCCCCTCATTTTTCCTTTCACATTTTCCTCCTTTTCTTTGACCATTCTTCCCAGTTTTATTTTGTTCTACCTCTTTTCCAATCTACCTTCTATTCCCTCATGCCCTCTGAGCAACAAGTTGTAATATTTATTACTGTATATTATTCCCTCCATGCTTTCTTTCTATCTACAAGCACGTGGAGGATTTCTTTCTACACTGTTACACACTGTTTCTTCCTTACAGCCACTATGCTCACTTTGCTAAATGTGACCCGTCGCGTAGTCAAACCAGAAAACCTTAACTGTGTTAATCTCACATGCTGGACCATATATTTAAATTCCAAAGCTGTCACTTGGGGAATCATATTTGACTTGACCCAGACTTCAAACTGACCTTCGTTCCTTCTGTTAAACTGTGACCTTGGGGCCTGTGGATACACACGTGTCAAAACAACATTTATCACCCCTGAAACAGCTGCTATTCCCCGAGTGCTGTCCTCATTTAATTTCATCCCTCCCTTTGCCTTCATCTGCTCTCTCTTCCCTTGTGGATTTTTTTCTTTTCAGCCCATTTCACCCACTGCTTCTTTCTTTTGCCTTCCTCTCCCTTCCCTTCATTTCAAGGAAAACCAAAGAACACTCTTGATTATTATGGATACTATGGATTTTTTTATTGCAGTCATCTGTATTTCCACTCCCCTCCCATCATCTTCATCTTTTTCACTTCTCCTGATCATCTCTCCCTGCCTCCTTTCTCCACACTCTGCACAGTGCTGTTCTTGTTTCCATGTTTCCTTCTTTCTGTCATATTCTCCTTCTTTTTCTGTTTTGTTTCACTGTTCCTCCCTTCTCCTCCTCTGCTGTGGAAAGATGGATCATGGGGTGATAAATCAGAAGAAGTGAAGCAGTGTGGAAGAACAGCGCTGAGGGTCAGTGCCTTGGGAGCCCTGCTTTGTATAACTCCCACCGGGACTTCCAGATTCAGTATGCCATCAATGGTACTCTGTCTTCTTTGTCTTTTATTCTGTCTCTCCCGATCCTTCATATTTAATAACTTTATTAACATGACAGCTGTAGCTTCAGCTGAAGACCAGTTTCTTGGAAAAGGATGGTTTGATTAAATTATACAGATTTGTAGGATAAAGATTTTTGTTCAGATTCTCTTCATCCCTGCAAGAATTTGACAGAGAGTGAAATGTAGGATGAGGCCAAAGTCAACATCAGCTCATGTCAAGCACAAAATTTTGGGAGCACAAAATGTTGTGCTCATCTAAAAATGACTTCAGCTAGCAGTAAACGATTTTCTCCAGAATCTTAGTTTAGAGATTGGCCTAAAGTACAGAAGAGTCTAAGCCAGGCTTTTTAATCAGTGGTGTCACCACTGCCTGCTTAAGACTCACAAGAACAATTCCATTTGCTAGGCTGCCATTTATAATATTGAGCACATATGGTGCCATGGTGGAAAAAATGAGGTGGGATTGGATTGTTAGGAGACCTAGCAGGCTTCATATGACCAACTATATCTTTTAAAGAGGACAGACTGACAAGCTCAAACTGATCAAAAACAGCAGAGCATGTGAAAGAGATGGAGGACTAATGAGGGCCCTAATGCTTATTTATTAACCTTATTAATGAAAAAGTTAAAAAAAAAAGTTTTCACACACTTCAGTTGAGTTATCCAGGCTGGTTGATTGTGGGGCATTAAGAACAGAGTTAACAGCAACAGGACATGAGGATTGTGACAGTTAGAGGCAATGATATCAGAAAAATGCATGGTTTTAGTGGCTTTCACAGTTCTCTGATAAAAATGCCAGCTGTCCCTCAACATCTGGAAGGACACCTGTAACTTGTCCTTCCTCCACTTTTTGGTCAGCTCTCCTGCACTCAGATGTCTCAGAGTCAGATGTAAAAAGTCTTTGGCAGCTTTTTTTTTTGCAGCTATTAAAAGTCAGCAATATTTAGGCATTATTCCTGCCAGCAGATTACATGGAGTTAGATGAAAGAAAGCTGTATGGACACTCTAAACTATGTAAACCATACAAGTTAAAAAAAGCACTGCTGAGGCTACGACAAGCAATGTAGCAAGAAATGGACTAGTTAGCCTGTCTAAACTCCTCATTTCAAAATTGAGCCAGAAAATATAATATATTACAGAAAAAGGGGGCATGGTGAAGCTGCAGCAATGTCAGATTTTGTAGTTGTACATAAATATCCCAAATTATGAATATCGACCATTACCGTACAGTGAATGCAACAGGAAAATATGTGAAAATGCATATGACATAGGAGTGACTCTGTTCACTGAACAGGACTACAAATCAGCTTTGTCATAAAAATGTAAAAATGTAAAAAGATACAACTTTGAAGAGACAAACACAATAAAGAAAAATGGCAGCTACAAGGCCATCAGAACGGGCAAAAGTTCCATGAAGTTAAAATGGATCCATCGTCAGATATGACTTTTGTAGATTAGACATCTTACAGGGCACAAGTCACTCAAAAAGTGACTGTGCTGCTGCTCATGTCAGGAATAGTGAAGAGAACATCAGACATTTAAAGACATTCAAATCAGTGCAGGCTCTCAAAAACTCTGACAAAATCTTGAAGTTATTTAAAAGTGTTTGAATGAAGTGGTGAACAAGAGGTGAACTTACTGAATGATAGATTAAGACATGTACAGTAAATCAATTAATCAATCAATCAATCAATTAAATTCTGCCTATATAACATTTATTGATATAATAACTCACAATACTTAAATCACAGATAATATAAGTTGACCGGCACAAAACCTCTGGAAACAAAAGAATTATGGGGCAGCAGCAGCAGGTTCATATGTCCAACATGAGTTCTCTGCCTCTAGGGGTATAAATCAGCTAAACTAATCACTGATTCGGTATGCAGGACTAAAATCCCACAAAACGGTTTCCAAACCTTTTACAAGTCCCCCCCCAGGACAGACCAACATACCCAGGGAAGGATTATCATGTTTCTGAAAGTGTGATTGATGTTCAAAATGTTAAAACATACACCGCAAATCACTCCCATTCACTGTCTGACACACCTGCAGGCTTAATGCAGCAGTGGGTGCTGCAGACAGAGAGTGTGTGTGTCTACAGTGTACAGTACAGTATATGCCTGGAAGGTACAAGTCAGGTATTTTCATTTATGTCTAAAGAAAGGGAAAACATATAGAGTCCAACTCTTCTGTGCAGGACAGTGATGGAAAGATTACAGTGAATAGCTTTTCTGTTTTTGTGTAAATTCAAAACCTCAGTAGAATCTACCAGGCTTATAAAAAGAGCTGTGAGACTATCCTGCTCCTCTTGAACACAAATAAACACTAGGGGAGGTTTCTGCCCTTCTGCTGTGTTGTATATATAAAATGCTGGTAAGAGCTTAAAGGCAAATACCAGCTGAACTCAGAAAGGCACATACCAGCTTTGAAATTTGTTATTCCTGGGTCTCTGGGACAGGCCATTCAGCCTCTGTGAACGTGAACTACTCTCTTCCAAAGCCACAAGCCACAGGAGAGGAGGGAAAAACGTAATGTCATTAAGATGTATAACCTGGAGCTGCTCTGCTGATACTAAATGGGAGAGTGGCTGTGGGAAATACTTGATTTATCGTTATATTCCTTGGAGCTTTTGACTCAACTGAATATAAAAATCGGTGGCATCAATATGGATCCTCAGAAATTTATCCTGAAACCCTACAGAATCCATCTGTTCACTGAGTAAATCTATAGAAATGTGATTTGTGTGAGTAGGAAGTGTACATAAGCATTAGTGAACTTGTGAACTAGTATTAAGAGAAACACCTGCATCATATTGTATGTTATGAATGTTATGAAATGTGAAATACATGGAATACATTTACACATTGGGAATAGTGATGCAGACTTAGCCAACATGGAATAAACAGAAAATATGGATCTAGATGAAATGATAAAATTACGGGCTACCTTAGCAGAAGTATTTGCTTTAGGACCACATTATTACAATGGACAGCAGATAGCTTGATAGATAGTTTTGTTGCAGTAGTGTGCTATAACTATTTCACAAAATTAACTCAGGACAAATACGTTGACAGTGATTTTACTCATCATCTGCCATTTTGAAAAATACTGAAGGAAATCTTTAGTTCCATTAGCAGTGGAAGAACCAACCTCATCCATGTCATTTCCTGCACAATTTTTGTCACACAACCTAAAAGTGTAGACGTCAGAATGGTAAAAAAAAAACAACAAAAAAACAACAACAACAAAAAAACTTCTTTATCATTATTATTGGATTATTGAATGTGTGCATAATGTATGTGTGCATAATGTATAATAAAAATGTATGGATGGCTGTAAAAGTGTTTGTGTGTGAAATTCCCCAATCATGGGATCATTTGTATGTTCTAAACTGTTGCCCTGTCAGTCTAAGCAGAGTGGAAGGCTCAGTGAAAGTAGTTTTTATCTGGATTTTTCCTTTTAAGTCCAGCCATGGGAAACCGTATTGTGACAACAGACTCCCTGCTGAGCGCACCAAATCACAGGGCTCTGTTCCAACTATTGTATGTGTGTGTTAGCATGTGCAAGTGTGTTTTGCTATGTGTGTACTTCTCCTCGTCTGCGTGCATGTGTGCAGTTCACACACACACACACACACACTGGTCTGGATCATTTTTAGCATGCATTCCTGTGGTGATCTGTGTATCAGCTGCAGGTTCGAACAAGAATACAGGATGAGAATTGGTTTGGATCATCAGAGGCTACTGTGATATTTAATCTTCATAACACACAGTGTGTCTGTCTGTGTGTGTGTGTGTGTGTGTGTATGTGTGTGTGTGTGTGTTTGTGTGTGTATGTGTGTGTGTGTGTTTGTAGGCTTGACGGATTGCCTCTTGGCAGAGAGATTTGTCACTCAGCAGGGGAGAGCATGGTTAAAACACACACACACACACAGAAACTGAACAAAGTTGGGTTCAGTCCTGGAGGTGATGCGAGAGAGGGGGATGATGTGCTGCAGGTTATGATGGGACCCCCTCTAAGAGCGTGTGGATGTATTTGTAACATGACGTGAATGGATGAGTGTCTGTGAATGTATTTACTGAATGTGTGAATTCTTGTTTTTACATATTAGAATATGTGTGTATGTGGTTATGTGTATGTACACTTGTTTTTATGTTTGCATGGACAAATTTTTTAACTGGAGACCACTGTAGTGAGGACATCTTGGCCAGCCTTCACCACCTCAAAGGGCTGTTTGAGAGTTAAGACTTGGTTTTAGGGTTTTGATTAGATTTAGAATTTGGGTTTAGACCAACATATGCGAGTGTGTGTATGTAGCTTGTAATGTGTAGTGACAGTAGTGTATGGTAGAGTGATGGGGGTGTAATGCTTGTTGTCACACTGCTGAACATGTAAGGAATCCTCCTCGTGGGCAAAGTTGCAGATGGACACACACACACACACGCACACACACACACCACAAGAGAAAGTCTTTGACTGGTGAGAATTTGTGTGTCCATATCAATGCAGTAATGGTTACCAACATACCTCTACTATTACTGCTATATTATGTTCAAAACTGTGGTGACAACCCATTGGTTGCAGTTGACTTGTTGATCTTTTTAGAGTTTGAAGTTGATCCCGAGACATCGTTGAAAGGTATCTGTTCATTTTCACCACTGAGAAACCTCTCCATGGACTTGTTTCACCTGGCACAAGGTAAATCACATAGAGACTTTTACTGCGAAACAACAACTGCAAATGCAGGGTCAGCATGCATCACTGCTACTGTTTACTATAGGTTCTTGTAAAGAAAAAGTGTTTTTAAGCTTTTTTTCCTCAGAAGATCAGTTTTAAATATTGCAGTTTGGAAGTGCACAAGCAGTTTTACACACGTCTGAAGTTAGGATCTGTCAAACGATGAGCAAAATCAACTGTGTAAAGAGTGTAATTCATCTAAAATGACTTAACATTAGAGGAGTGTGGAAAATAAGGATAATGTTCATTGCAGTTCTTTAATAAACATGTATGGATTTCTGTGTGTTTGTGTAGGATCACACTTGTAGTGATGGAGATTATCATTCCTCTAAAGTTGGGGATTACCCCCGCTGACCCTTAAGTGAAGACACATCCATTATGGACAAGACACACACATTTGTAGGTCTGGGGATGTTTCCCCAGAAAGTTTATGTAGAGTCAGCCTGTGGTTAAACTCTGAAGTCAATCCAGAGGTATAAACACTCTTAAATCATCACATGATCTCATCAGCACATATGGATGCAAAGACACAAAGAAGAAATACACACACTCACAGAGATGTGAATACAATCAGGAGAAGTGTGTGTGTGAGAGAGAGGGAGAGAGAGTGAGAGAGAGAGGGAGAGTCCACGGTCTTATCATCACCTAAGCAGCCCAAAGGAATGACAGAGGGATCTGGGGCAGAGAGGGGTTAGGGGGGGTGAGGAGGGTTAGAAAGGAGGGGTCCAAAAAAGAGGAGAGAAGGTTAAGGCTATGTGGGGAGAGGAGAAGGAGAAGAAAATTAAGCTCGGGGGGATAATGGACAGAGGACTGCTGGGAGCCGGTTTAGGCTGTTGTAAACATCCAACAGGAAGAACAGGGATAAAATGAACCTTTAAACCAGTGTTCCTTTTATTGACCTGAAATCATATTGCATTATAGTAAGTCATGTAAAAAGGGTGCAGCAGTCATGGGAAATGAATATACAAGACCTCTGTGAGATCCACTTCAAAACTCTGGTAAATGTTCAACAGGATGAATGAGACAGAACAACACTAGCTTCACCCACAGCACAAAGAAAACTGCTGAAACTTGACAGGTTATTTTCCAGCTCCTTGTAACTCACTGTTTAAGTATCTAAACCAACAAAACCAAGTTATTTTACAAATCTGAGCCACTCCCCATACAGAAGCTAACTGTGCCCTATATCTGTACAGGAGGAAATGACAGAAAGCCAAAGTAAATGAGTAACTGGTGACAAAAATTCAGCATAAAGTGAATTGTATTTATCCTCATCACATGGTGGACCAATCTAGAGCTATAAAGCTGTAAAGCTATAAAACCAGTGGATATTGGACTCATATTTAACAGATGCCATAATGCTGTTTATGCTTGATGTTAATCAGTGTTATTTTGTATAAGCTTGATAAGTGCTGTTCATTGTTTTTTTAAGTTTTCTTATGCTTAAATTATTTTATACTGCTTCAAATCAAATAGTTTAATTCTTCTTATTGTCTTCTTCCTCTTTATCCTCTTCTTTTGCCACCTCTGCTTCCTAATCCTCCCTTTTTTTTCCTTCTCTCATCCTCCTCTTCCTCTCCCTCTTGTTTCACCTCATCCCCCTTCCTCTTCCATGTCACCATCCTCTTCCTCTCATTGATCCTCCTCCTCATGGTGCATTCCCTGATTTTGTTATAGTATCATAAAGGGCCATAAAATCAGCAATTGAACAAAAGAATGTGAAATTCAACATAGGTCGTAGTTCATATTTCAACCACAATAAGCTGGAGGGAAACCTTGTAGTTTGGGGTCACCGTTGGATCTGCAGCTGTAAAAATTTACATAATCATTGCAGCAAATAAGCAGATCAAGATCAACAGGAGATTCTCTGTGGCAATTCTGTTGCATAGAATTACTGAAAATGAACAAAATCACGTATAGGACAAATAATTATATGACAAGCAGTATTTACATTCCTCCAGACAGACTCAGATATCAGCAGAGTTAATTTGCGTTTTATTCATGGCCTGCGAGATGGGGGCTCATCAGAAGGCAGACATGTCGGTTGTCACTATTTAATCATTAATGACCGTCTCAGATCTGCTCCATTAGGAATTCAAAAAAAGAAAAAAAGAAAAAAAAAGACTTTTCCCTACTTATGTAAATGATGCCACGATTAATTCATATGTGTGTGTGCTGCCGTTTGAGAGAAAGGCAGGAAGGATTTTGGAAGAGAAAAGGGAGTCAGCTAAGAGGGGCATGGATGAAAACAGAAGGGGTGGGGGTAGGGGTGGGGGGTGAGAGAAAAGGAGGAAGAGAAAGGGAGGAGGAGGATAGAGAAAAGTGGGACGCTTTCCTAGAGGCCCCATGTCATGAGATTCTCATTATTTACCTCCATGGATACCAAGAGTCCTCCCACTGTCTTTATGCTCTCCTTTCTCATCCTTCTTCCCCCCTTCACCATTTGTCTTCTTACTTACTTCCTTCACTCTTTTTTGTCACATCTACACAGCTTGATTTAATCTCTCCCTTTTCCACTTTTCCTCTTCTGCTTTGAAACTTTTTTTTTTTTTACCCCAATCCTGCAGTTGTTTATTTTCCTCACTCCCCCATTTCTCTTTCTCTGTCTCTAGATGTGCTACAGGGGATAAGGATGGATATCACCACAAATCATTATCATCAGAATGGTAATCAGTCATTACAAAGGGTGGTTATGTTAGCATGTGGTATTGTTCCTCGCTCTTTGCAGAATATAGAGTCTCTATAAAGTATTACAAGAACCATAATGGCTTCAAGGTGTTTGTGGTTTTATGGTCAAGAGTTCATAAAATAAAAACCTACTTTCATTTGACAAAATTTGTATCAGGTGCTGGACTGAACATGAGCAATAAAGTTGTACTCAGGAAACTTCCAGTGATCTCAGACTGAAACAACATGTCATTTAGTTTTTAAACTTTTGGTTCTCTCAGGTCGTAAGAATTCAGTCTGTTAATGACATACACCAGCAGAGTGTGTTTGACCACAGTGTTTTGGTCATTTTACTGCTGTAAAGAAGATCTTTGAGAATTTTAGAATGACAGGAGTAATATTTCTATAATAATGCACATTCCAGACATTTCTAAAACGTGTAGCAGTACCTGTGGAGGAGGCTTACTGTATGTGTGTTTTGTGGTGATAGATTTTTATGGTGCTGTTTTTCAGCATTATGATTGATGATGTCCCTATTTTTTTCTTCTTTGTATAAAAATCAGTGATATTTTCATTTAAAACAAGTTCTTGTTTACTCACCTGTGAAGCTCTACCACAGTTCTGGACATATTTTAGGATGCTAGGGGGACAGTTTGAGGTCCTTCTGGGGAACCGCATCTGAGGAGACAGAAAATCAACTACCAGGACCCTTTGACCCAGAGCAGCCTGGGCAAGCTATGTGATTGGTTGTTGCCATTATTTGCAGTGCAAAAGCCCAGAAAAAGAGGTTCCTTTTAGCTGGGTAATATTCATGTTCTGTCAGATAAAAACTACAGTTCGAGAAACGTATTGAGGTGCAAATTAATCACAGGAAAAAAAATGCCCGTGACGTGAAGACTGTCATTTGGCAGGTTCAAGAAACATTTTATGTGTGAATGTGCTGGGTTCAGACCACCTATATGCCACCAAGGAGGTGCAACGTGAAGATAATCCTGAAGCCCCCCAGCCATTGTCCATTTTTCAGGGCAGAAAACTAATCCTTTAAAATTGGAAGGGTATCCTTTTCTTTCTTTAGGAGCTAAAACCAATAATCCTTTAAAAGTGGACCGGCTCTTGTTCTCTCTCTCTCTTCATCTTCACATTTGAAGAAAGAGGTGTAATCTGCTTTTAGTTTGATGCTGGACTTTCCCCCCAAAATGCATCAGGAGATCTGAGAGCAGGTCTAGATGATGGATTGAGTGCATAAGTGGATGAATTGAAAGGCCTATTGTAAAGAAAAGAAAGTGACAGAGAGAAGGAGAGACCAAGAAAGAAACAAACACAAAGCTGGGGAGAGATAGACTAGATGATTTTAATGAAACCCTCACACACAAACTGTGGAAAAAAAGGAGTAAGGAGCGATACCTTGGAAGTAACGAGAGAAGAGTGAGAGAATGACAAAGTAAATAAGAGGAGAAGCTTTTGGATAAAAAAGGGGAGAAGAAAAGAAGCAAATATCTTTGAACCAACATACCCAACCACACAGGATATTGAGTTGGTGGTCAGCAGGAGGAAAGTGATTGTTATGGTGTGCTGAAGTGGCTAAAAAAGGCATACACACACACACACACACACACACACACACACACACACACACACACACACCTTAGGAAACTGAATCTCCCAGTAGGAGCCAGTGTGGTTTTAACCCTTGACCTTGTGACCTTGTCTTAGTTATGGCGCAGTTAGCTTAGCCGCTGTGAAACCATCAGATACTTGTGGTAAAGTTGCAGCCAGGGAGTGATTACATGTTGTGAAACCACCTACCTGAATGAAGTGCTGCTGTGGCTCTGTAGGTAATGTTACACAGCCCATTTCACTTAGTATTGTATTTCTTCATATTGTGACTCTGAGTTTTGTTCTGTTTTATTGGGTGAGGCTGTTCATACTTTTGCTGTTATATACATACTGTGTAAGTACTTCACTGTGTAGGCTGTTATTTCATTACTTGTGTTAAGTATCATACAACAAGTATACTACAATGCTACTAATTTTGTTCTGGGATTGATTTTTGGGCCGATGCACTCAACATTGAATGTAACTGTATTCAGTTGGTATACTTAGTAACTAACCCCAAAGACAGTAGTCTTTTCTGTTTAGCTGCAGCTTTGCCCTCACTCTATCTCTAGGCTTTTACTCACTTTTTTAATTCAAATGAAATTCCCAATTGTTCATTCATCTGGGTAGAAAATGGGAAAACAGTGCATGTGATGTGGTGAGGGAAGAAATACAAACTAATCTGATATGATTTGTTTTTAACAGACTTGTAAACTTGCAAACAAACTTTTAATGTTCTTCCTGTGTCCTTATCTCCTTCTCTAGTGCGGACATAGTTCTGGCTAACAGAACATGACTTTAGACTAACAAACATATAGTGGGCCTAATCCTCCCCTCCCATGCATTCCTGCACAGCCATGAGAGAACATTAAAATATGGATCACTGATTTTGCCGATACGTCAGACCAAGAAAATTCAGGAGGCATGTGAAGGTTTTCTTCTTTTCTTCACATGGGTACCTTCAGATGGCAGAAAGAACAGAGGTTAAAGGTAGAGCAGCGTGGTTTCAATAAACCCTCTGGAGACAAACCCCTTCACCTCTCCCTCAATGTTTCCATCCCTCATTTCTTCTGTGTGTGTGTGTGTGTGTGTAGAGGACTCTGAAGTAACCCCCCCCCCCTCACTGAAAGCTGAGGGGGATTTTCAGTCTTGTTTGAATGAGAGCGACCGCATGTGGCCAGCACAGGCCACAGGCACCGACTGAGACTTGGTTCACTTGGTGTGTACATGTTGATGTGTAACAGTTTTGGGATGCCACTGCTATGTCCCTATAACATCCTTGAAAGTATCACATCTCCCATTTTTTCAAACATGGAATCTGTAACATTGCTGGCTTTGTCTTTCTGTTGAAATAACAGTGTTACATCAGGGTGATAAAGCTACAGATTGATAAAGGTATGATGACAAACTTAAAGTAGTTTTTATATCCTAGACATGATCATTCCTGTGTGTGTGTATGTGTGTGTGTGTGTGTGTGTGTGTGTGTGTGTGTAGGTATGTGAAGGGATTAGTGGCTTTGGCCAAGGCTAATCTGTGAGTCCCCAGGGAGTCTGCAGAGCCCACCACTGGACCCAGCTGGTGGAATGAATTGTATGAATTGTGTGTGTGTGTGTGTGTGTGTGCGCGACCCACTACTGTGAACAGCGAGCCGCCTCTCTGACTGCTCCATTGAGTTGTGATTCAGACTTATCACATCAGGAAGTGAAATATCAACTCTGTGTGTGTTCATTTGGGTGTATACTTGTGTTAGCTTTTCCATCTGTCCATCTTTATTTCAAGGTTGTCGCTTGGCAACAGACAGTGTTGTGCTCTTTGATGTTTTTTTGAATCGTTTGGATCAGTTTCATAAACAGAGCTTGTTTTCTGTTGCTGTTGAATGTGCAGAATGGGCATTGTTACACTGAGGAGCTCCTTACCCCGCTGCAGCTAAAAATATTTTGTGTCTGCAGAGTTAAAAAAAAAGAATGCCAGGTTACAGTATCTCACCCAAACCATCTGTATTTTAAAGATGATAACTTCTCACAAAATTTGTTTACACTGAACTACCAGAGGTAACCTGTCAGTTGAGCACCCTGAAGGAAGAATGGATTTTTGTTGATAATGAGTCTTTGAGTTCTTTTCTTTGTTCAGTCAGGGATGGTATTGATGCATAAATGATCAGTATGAGCATAAAGAATAAATGCACCACTTCACAATAAATTTTTAGTTATAAATAGAGATAAATAGAAATTTATAAAATGACCCAAAAAGCATTTTCTTTGACGCCATGCACATTCCCCCACTGTTTGTGGACTTAGTAAAGATTGTTGATAGGTCTCAATAATATCAACTGACACACACATAGGTGCATGCTAAATTATAGAATTGAATTTTCTTGTAAGTAAATTTTAAAATTGCATTGAAAACCAGACAATAATACACACAGAGATGTTAAATTTAGCCTCCCCGTGCCACCAGTCAAAAGACTTATCATTCACATGGCTCTCATCACACCAAGGACAGACTGAGTCTGTTTTATATCCAAACAAGGTTAAATTAGGGCATGTCAAAATCCATTCATGGATAAATGTGGAAAGTGGCATCAGACATGTGTGTACTATTCATGATTACTGAACTGTATGGAATTACACATGTGCAGGGTTTTATAAATCTCAAGCTCATCTTGTGTACCATACATAGTTCTGTTTTTGTGCATACCCATCTTTATCCTCTATCCACCTATATTGTTATGTATACCACCCCAGGTATTTGATGCAACAATTGTGGAACGTTCACAAACAGACTAATAGTTGAATTCACTGCAGTCTGCAGTGTGTGTGTATATGTGTGTAAGAGTGTGTTTGTGTGTGTATGGTTTAGCTTTGGGAGTCATTTGAGCATAGTCGAACTGAGGATTAGGACAAGGCGCCGTGTGGAAATAGGAAATTAGCCTGAGGGCTGAAGAGGGGTTTGTGTGTGTGTGTGTGTGTGTGTGCGTGCATTTGTGTATGAGTGCACATTCATGAAAATTGATGTGTGGGCTGAAATACGTGTGCGTGAGTGCATGCATGTGAGCAGAAGCCAAAATTTATGTTACCTCTTAAAAAATGAAATAAAAATAAAAAATACAAACATGTGTGCCTGCTATTCCTCTATGACACTTGAAGATACTGTATGTAAATCACCAAACCTAGGTTTTATGGAGGGGCACCAGACCTCTGACACTGGTGATGTTTGTTCAGTGTCCTGGGTAATTGTGCATTTTGCATCAAAAACAGACCTGGAGCCACTTTTACAGCTGTAGTGTGCTGCATCTAATTTGTCCTCAGTGAGCACTGTTTTTTCTTAAATGCAAATCAGCTGTTTTCAGCTGAGTGCCATTACAGTGTAGAACTCCTTTTTCATAAGCTGAGTCTAATCATGCAGTACATCAACTCTGGGGCCACAGTTTCAATTAAGAATTAAAAGAATAAGATGCACAGTATATTTGCAGTTATTTGCCAATATCACATGAATGTTCATACAGAAAATGTAGTTCCTCCAACATATTCATATTCATTTGAGTGACTCTCTGACAGGAAATATTAACAGTCACTTCATACAGATGCTCAGTAGGCATGTTCAGTTAGCCATCCGTGCACCTACACAGGAACAAAACTGTATTGCATGAAAGGAAGTGATGCATTATTATTCATGTGTTTCTAATGTCATCTGAAGTACAAACTTTTGTCCACTATACGAGGTATGGCTATTAAATAACAAGACTAATGCTGTAATACTGTTTTATTAATCATAAACATTTGTTTTTGGGCCAGAAACTGCTTTTCCTTTTGATCAGGAGTCAGAAGTTTTGGGACAACTTTGGCACACACTTTTGTCATGTTGAGTCGTCAATCATTTCGAACAATTCAATTTGTTGATTTGGGTGCCCAGAACGTTCATCATCTTGGACATCCTCCCTGCCTTCACAAAATCTTTTGTGCCATTCAAATACATGTGCATGTGACATGCACTGTTCCCCATACAATGTATGTTTTGTATTTTGTTTTGTTTTATTTTGTTCAATTTCACAAAAATTTCAAGCAGAACCATGTGCACTTCAATCAGTAGCTAGCAGTGAACTAAAGTCACTTATTGGAAATTTACAGCAGTTGTGCATGAATACCCAACCTTTATAACACTTGGTGTGTCTGTGAACCATGTGTTTTTATCCTCATAAGCGCGGTCTCATTATTTAATAGCCATGCCTCATACTGCTTCAGATGTCATAGGCCTTCAAAGTTAAGTGGTAGGGTCCTTTAACCCAATTTTTCCTTTTTTACATACACTTTTCTCCACAGCTAACAAGTCTGCAAGCCATGCAGCTATGTGCACTTAAACTATTACAATGAGAATGTAATATTGACAAAGATTAATGCTGACCTGATGTTCACTGGATCATGCAACTCTAACAAGTTTCAAATGCTCTCTAATTGAAATTACAAACTATTGGCCACCTGGAACAAATAAACACTCAGAAATCTGAAACAGCATGCACTTGACAATTGTCAGCAAAAAAGTGTACATAAATTATAGTTAAAGGGTTAGCATTTGCAAACACATTAGTAGATTCAGTATAAGATAAGACGCAAACCACTTGTGTGGAGTTCCAACTCTTTCACTCTCATCCCCCACCTCTTTCCACTGCTCCATATGAACATCACACCACTTTTAACCTAAATCACTGATGCAGAATAGTTGCATATAAACATAATTTGTAGCAGACGTGGTTGCCTGTGGGGGGTGTTTGTTGTGCACATGGATAGTGGTTTGTAGCGTGTGCAGATATGTTTGATGTGTGTGTTTGTGTGATGCAGACATAAACTGAGCCAGTTGACTTCAACTCAACAGCATTCACCTTCTGAAGGGGATTAAATGGGCTTCATTCACAGGAAGAAGACGTTAAGAGTCGGGGCTGTGAGTTATGTTTGCTGTACTATAAAAGCCAGACTTCAAGGTGAGGTTGAGGAGGGGGGCATGAGGGATTAAAGGGGCTGCCTGTGCTTCATCAGGAGTGGCAGTATCAGAAGAAGTGTCAGAACCGCAGAGAAAACAAACCCATATTTTTATAGTTAAAATCTGCCATTAAAAACGTATTTATGTTTATGTGGCTAAAGCTGCTCATTAAATCACAACATTTATGTTTAGATGGGTAGAACCATCATCATTAAATATAACAGTGGAGGTTATTTTGTCAAAACCAGTCATTAAAACACATTCATGTGTGTTTATGGGGGTTTAAAACCACCAATTAAGGTTTAAAAGCCACTCTCCATCAGAGCCTGCCATCAAAAGGATAGACAGAATCTTTTTTTTAGTGTTATGTTTCTGCTTGCATAGTTTGCATTGTAATGAGTTTCAGTCACAGTATTACCCTTCACTTAAGACTAGTACAATGGCGTACAGTGTCAATTTGAACATACATCATAAAGTAGCAGTTATCGTTTCAGAAATGATACATTCTATCATCAATACTTTAAAAAGTCAGATTGAAGAGGAAAGATTACCAGGATTGTTCAGAATTGAATCTCATTATTCTCGGGGTGGACATAAGAATCAGCAGTAAAGTTTTACAGGTACAGCAGATGTAAACCCCGTATTTTGAAGTTATCTTCCAGAAGAGGTGCAACAAAGGGTGAACACAATTCCTTTCAGAGGGGATAAGTAATCCAATTATTTTTAATATAATCATTGAGACATATATTATTTTTTTCATTATGAAAGCCAGATCTGTTTGTCTCTTTCCATCAGTTTGGGAGGAAGGACAAACACAAAGTGGTTGAAAATAATGTAATTTGCTTTATTTACCATATCTTGCTACGCATTACTTACTGTCAAACTTTAGTTGAGTACATTACTGAGAGCTAACAGAAACTCTGAAGCAGCTGGGAAAAGGTGTACGTGACTCTCCACTGGGCCAGAAATCTGGAAGGTGTTAGTCTGGGGTTAATGGAACAGCATGAAAAGATGACTAATGATAAACCACACGGGATTAAAGTCTGAATTTTCTTTGAGATTTTTAGTATTCATCCCTCTGTGTTACCAGCTTTGCAGAGAAACAGAGGCTGCTTGTCAGTGAGGATAGAGAGATGTCAAGTTGAAAGTTCAGGCTTAAACTTTTACTTGAACCCCAAGAGTTTTTCTAGTGTAGAGTCATTAAAAGAAGGCAAAGAGAATGAGTAGGCTTTTGTGTGTTGCCACTGACAGAATTTGTCTCAGAAAGCAGGAAAAAATCTTCTTCATGCAGCTCTTTTTCAATATTTCTTTCCATTTCCAATTTTAATATCTAATTTCCCTCATTTCCTTACCTCAATTGTTCTCATAAAGACCTGCCTCCCTCTGTCAGTTTCTCTGTTCAGTCTGTCACTTTTCAGTTTTTACCTCCATTCACCTTTTTCTTGTTCTTCAGCTCTGCCATTCCTTTCACCGCCCTTTCTTTACCTCTATCCATAAACCTTGTGACCTGTAGGTCTCTCAGGTGTAGTGAGAGGTGTAGTAAAGTTTGAGAAGCATGTGTGCTTGTGTGGGTGAGGGTGAGAAGGAAAGAAAGAAAGTTGAAGCGGTGATATGGAAAAGGTAATTGGACTGGATGCCGATTGTAAATCACTGAGGTTTTAGGTTCTCATAATGGGAGAGTATTTCTTTTTTACCATCTCATTTTCAGAGTATGTATGTGTGAACAAACACACACACTCGGTGGTGTAATATATCTGAATGTTCAAACAGATCGGTAACATGTGGAGCAAATTGTTAGTTCAGGTGGTCAGAAGAGACAACGGGACACACGAGACAAAGAAAGATCAAAGATAAAGTAAAAGTAAATGTAATGTAGCTATATAAAGATATTATACATAATTACCAACTAGTTATTGATGCATTTTATATTTCTGACAGTTTAAAAGTAACAATATGAGGAAAAGGAGAAGGAACATGCAATTCTAAAAAGAATCTAGTGAAAGAGAAAGAAGCCAAACCGAATAACAAATGAAAGAAACCAAATGCATTCCAATCCAAAGTTGCAGTTATAAGCTTCCACTGTGCACACTCTCTTTAATTAATCCCTGCCAGTCAAGCTGTTCAGCAGCAGTGAAAAAAAAAAAAAAATCATTCTGGTTTTTATAGACACTGTGATGTGGACAAGTGCAGATTTATATGCTCAGTAAATGCTCTTTATGTGTATGATGGTAGAAGTGACAGACAGAAGTGCTTGCACAAATGTGTGTGTATGTGAGTGTGTGTGTGTGTGTATCTAGACAGAGCTGTTGGATATTAGACAGGGGAGAGGAATACACTGAGACAGACTAGTAAGAACAGAAAAAAAGGAAAGTGGGGAGATAAAAGGGAGAGGGGAGGAGGAGAGGAACAGACAGAGGAAGGAAGGAAATACTGAAAACACCAGTGACAGAGAGCTAGGGCTTATGATGAAAGGAAAGGAGGGAGACAGGAGATGAATGGGGTCATAGAGGGGCTGGCAGTGACAAAGAAAGAAAGAGATATTGTTATAGAAAATTAAAAGGGGACAGCAGGCGATAAGAAGATAAATTTAATTTATTTAAATTTAGGCCCCAGAAAGAACAAATTACAGAACAATTGACTTAAAGACTGCAGAGTGTATTAGATGAGTGGAAACACGTAATATTTGTTAAAGCCAACATATTAAGCCAACATACACCAATGATTGCATCACACCATTGGTATAACATCAGAGTTTGACAAAATTAAGAACACATTTCCCTAAATCCTGTTGCCCTATTCATAGTTACACGTACTTCGCACCACCATTTCTGTCTTTTTCTTTTCTGATGAGGAACATTAAATGATTTATTTTTGATCAGCTCCATACAACTTCAACCTTGCAAATATTTTCACAGCAAATGTTTTTACAACCACACTTGAATAATACACTATTAAGTTAATGTTATTAGCAAAGTGAGAAATCAAGCATATCTGGGAGTCTACAAGAAGTTTCACTCAGGAGTTTCTGTTGCATCATTTTCTTAAAATTCAGTTGGGAAATTCAGCGCAAAATTCAAAATTGTGTTTTAATGTTTTGGGGATTAGTCGTGCTGCGTCATGGAAGCTACGATGCAAAAACATGGAGAAAAACCTTGAGTATACCATGGTTCAGGGACTTGATTTCTCCTATTTCACTGCTTCTCTACTGTTTCTCACCAACACTCTTTCTGGCTCATAGTCTCACCTGCTGGCTCACTGTTAATGTAATTGTCTTGGCTCACAGTTTCAGTAAATGGGTTTGACATGTTTTGGTGACAGGGGAGCTGTCAGAGAGTAGCTAAAAGCCTTCTGAAGCCATGAAAGCAAACTTATACTGTCTATAGTCTAGAGAGTGAGGTAAATGATGTGGTACATTCTGCCACGTCTCAATACAGGTTAAACAGATGTTGCTATTAAGGTGATCTGTTGTACAGCTTAGACTTGGTCCCCAAACCGCTGCTGAATACATCTCGAAAGGCAAATGTACCAACCTCACTGGAGTGTGTGGGTCTGTTAGATTAATAGAGTCGGGTGAGGGTGCTGCCAGGAAAAGAGCAATCATGCCTCACAAGATTGCAAGTATAGAGTTTTACTGAAATGTATGACTCTTTGAAAGTAAACCAAAGGTAAATGTTCACTCTGGCCTATGTTGAACTTGGCCTTCTCCTATCCATCAGTGTTCTTTTTAATCAGAAATCAGTCAAATATAGTTTTCTCTGGAGAATATTGCCAACAGTGGGTAAGGTCACAGTAGCTTCCCATACGGTTCTGCCACAAGCTTTTCCCTGAGATAAGAAGAGATTTTTGTATTAGGAAACATTTTGTTGTCTGAGAAATTCTACATTATAAAGGTAAACTTGCCTTTCATCAGGGTGCTGTGGTTGTGACCGATGGTTGCTCCTGTAATGTTGGCAACAGAGGGGCTGATTCTGCCATCACTGCAAATCCTTGTGACCAGTGACCAGTGCCAAAATGCCAAAAAATAAAAGGTCCAAACTTGGCTGGAAACATGGAAGTGATGACTTTGAGTTGAGCTACAATGAGCTTGGCTTTAGAAACTGTTCTCCTTTATACTTTTTAGTGAAACTGTGATCTGCCAGGCAGAAACCGTTGGGGGCTGTAATCGGCCTCTGCTGGGCATGCTCCGTGGCTCAGTCTGTCGACAAGGAAAGGCAGTGTCGGCTTTTTAGGGGAAAGGAAAGACTGAGGCGCTCGACTGAGCATCAGTGAAGCAGAGAGACTTTTATAAAAGTGCTTAGAACTGAGAAGACAGTCAGAGGAGGGTGGGAAAGTGAAACATGAAGAGATGGAACTTTATTTCTTCATTAGATCACCGTCAGTAACTGCTATCCCGCAAGGGTCCAAAATCAAAGTGTCCAAGCCACCTGAGGAGTTGGACCTTTACTGCTATTAAACTCTTTTATATTGTGCCAACCACTGAACAAATACCCTGCACATTAGATGGAGAGATGAAAAGGAAAGGAGATGATGATTCAGACAGAGTGAAATAGTGATAGAGTTATGGGTTGGTTCTAATTTTACATGCCTGTTTGAAACCCTGTATTTCCTCTATTCTCAATAACATCCTGTTTCTATCTGTTATTACCTGCTGCAGCAACATCCACATTTCCCTGCAGGGAATATTAAAGTTTAATCTCATTTATCTAAAAAAAGAGTCAGCTCCTTTTATAAAATCTGCCTGGACTGAGGGCAATATAAATGTATCTAATTATGTAGAGGAATGTAAGAATTAGGGATGGGTAAGAGGAACAAAAAGCTCATATCATCACACGTAACAACATATGCTATCTACACACACACACACACACACACACACGCGGACTGTCTGTGATAATGGAAACTTTCCTTTATTTAAGGAGAAAGACATGGAGATGAGAGGGTAAAAAACAACCAACCTGCACATACAGATACAAAGAGGTGGAGGGTGACACACATATAAATTCACACACACACACACACACACACACACACACTTCTTCCTCACGCCTGAGCTGAAACACCAGTTAAGTTGTTTTACAGGCTTGGTGATTATTTTGATAAGCCCTAATGATGATGGATTGACTGGGATTTAATGGAAAGAAATTTAATGTCTCATAAATTTTAAGGTGGCACCTTGTTTTTCCTTGTTTCAGAGGTTTGAAAACCATTACGCAGTGAGGTTTACGGAACATTAAACAGCCCACCTTTAAAGCCTGGAGTGAGGCCGCAGCAGGAGCAGTGCTGGTGTTTATCATGGCCAGGCAAAATAATATATATGAAAAGAAATGTTACAAATTTGGCTCACAATTTTTTTTTAATTGAAAGTGAAAAGTTTGTTCTAAACTGAATGTTTTCTTTTGTCAATATGCTCAGTGAGTTTGATTTAGTTGGCCAGGAACCTCTGGCTGTCTCTGGAGTGTGTGTTCACCAGTTGCAAGTAAAGGTTTGAAAAATGTGATATGCAAACCAGAAAAATATTATTCCAGTCAATCCACTTTAGTTGTTAGTTTTGGAAATGGGACTTCCATACTGCCGGAAATACACCAAAGGCTGGCAGGTGACATCACTGCTCATTAACAACAGAGCCAGTGCTGGTAGCAGACTGATTAACAGGTCAAATGAAGACACAAGGTCTGAAAATAACAGATTAAACAAAGTAAAAATAAACAAAGTCTGATGGTGATATATGTATTCAAAGTATTCAAGTACAATTGTTAAAGGATTAAGATCTGCACTGCTGTTTATCCACTGGGGGTTAGACATTGTGTTCATTCTGTTTTTAACTGATGGGATATTTTTCATGTTTTATATGGTGTTAAATTCCTTATAACCAAATTCATTATAATATTCCAGGCATCGCATGACTCACCTGTTTACAAAGAATCAGAACCAACCTTTGGTATAATCCTGATGAGGATAATGTAGTCAAAAATATTTTTTAAAATGTATTTTAAAAACTTGATTTTTATGTGTTTCAGCGTTAGTGCCAGTTTGATTACACTGCAAGATGTCTGCAGCTTGCTGTGTGTGCCCTCTCTGAAAACCTCTATAATAAATAGATTAGGTTCTGAGTGAGAGAGCAAAGGGCTTTGCTAAGGACCGATCAAAAGAAAAAGTGAATTACAACAATAATGGAAAATACAACACAAAAATACATGACAGATGTAAAAGTGCTGTCTTCTTTAAACACGACATAAACACACGACACAGGGTTGTTTTCTCTTTTTTGTTGCTCCACTGTGTTTCACTTCACTTTTTCAGTGTTTTCTATCAATCTTTAGGTAGTGTTAAAATTTTGTGAGGAGTGTTTGTTTAGTCTTTTGGGAATGCAAAGACTCTTTATGTGTGTGTGTGTTTGTGTGTGTCTGCAATAATGGTGATGTCGCTGCTAAATGAGGTTAGGATGTGTGTGTGTAACTTCTCTATCCATCTTGTACTTCTGTTCTTGTGAGGACCTTCACTGACATAATGTGCTCTCTAACCCCTAACCTCAACCACCACTACGCTTTATCCAAATCCTTAACCAAAAAATAATTCTAACTTTAATCCTAAATTTTAAATCTAAACTTTTCAGAAGTATCCTCACGCTGAGCTCAAAAAGTACTCAAAGTACTCAAGAACATATGCACACAACACGACCACCCATGTCATTTCTTAAAATTTATTAGATCTAAATATTGACACATAGCAGATCACTCAACACCCATAATGCTACAGTCACACCCCCACACACAAACACGCACTCTCCTCCTCCACTCTGACAGTGATGATGGATGTCTTTAAGGATGGAGGGAATCAACAAATAAACATCTGGCACCATGATCCATGGGTCAAGAGGTTATAGACCATGGCCAATGTCTGCGGGTTTGTGTGTGTTTGTGTTAATGACACCATCATACTGATCAGCCACGTTAAGGGGTCGTGACCTCAAGCACGGGGTCTTGACCTTGGCGTGCTGTAGGAACCACACAACAGTCATCACTTTGTCCTCACAGAGTGGACGCACACGACCAGGCTGTTTGTTTTAATTTAATGATAATTGTTTAAGTCTTTTCTGCTTCAGTAGATGGTAAATGGTGATGAGTGATAGGAAAATGCCACTGGGAGGAGGGTGAGAGGCACTTGTACGGAAGGTAGACAAAAATGTACAAAAATGTACAAGAATGAGTGAGTAGTTAGCATGAGCTGCAAAACAATTGCAAGAAAAGAAATCATAGACAGTAATTATAATAGAGACACAGAACTTTATAAAACTTTCCTAGAACCATAAAGTGTTTGTTGTGTGTGACTTTACCTGTGTGTCTACAGGGCAGGCAGGCAGGGGAAAAGACTTAGACTTAGACTTAGACTTGACTTTATTGATCCCATTGGGTTGACTCCCTCAGGGAAATTAAATTTCCAGCAGCTTATAAGGAAAGAAGCAACACACAGGACAGTTTGCAAACGACAACAACAACTGCTTGCAAACAGGTATAAAAATAGGATAAAGAAAAATAAACAATGCAATCTTACCAATCATACAGAAAATTACCCAAGGTCCTAATGTAGACCCTTAAGAAATTAAAGCTGTGCCAAAATCCAGAACTTATAGGACACTCTACTTTCTCCCTTTCTCCCCCTGGACTTTGTTATAGAATACTATTTGGCTAATTATTTCCATACAGTGTTTAATATGGAACTACATTAATCATTTTCTTGTATTCAAGGAAGTTATCAATTACTGTCATGCATAATGTATGTACTGTACATATACAGTGCCCTGCGGGAACAGGAGTTTGAAACACTGTGCTTAGGAATGCTCGGTGCAGGAAAACCTGTCCCAACAAACTATTAAGACAATTTATGTTGGCATTTCTGTTGATAAGGTTGTCATTGGTAGTTTTTCTCCTCACAGGCTGTTTTATGTGTTTGACTGGAAACCAGCTGAGTGCTCACTGTGGGGGAGAAGAGAGGAGAGAAACATGGATGATTTAGTTGAGGGAGAGGAGGGTGAAGACAGGAGCAGTTGCTCAATTGGGATTTAACCCAGGACAAAGCTATCTGTGTGTGCATGCCTGTGCATTTATTCTTGTATTTGTATCTTTACAAGAATCAAGTTGCCTCACAAGAGTAATGAGAGGAGAGGTAATACGTGCATTTTGCCAGTGCTCATTTCTGTAATGGTAGAGTGGCATCCAGGGAGAAAGGTGGGACTCAGAAAGAGGATTAAAGAAATAAGGTACTGTCCCCAACAGGACACTCTTGAAACACATTGTACAAGTGAGTTTGTGTGTTTATGTATGTGTGTAGGTGTGACAGTAAATCACTAAAGAACATTTTCCCTTGACTTGACTTTGATCCACCCACTACAGGACACAACCCAGCTGGTTTCTGGAAAAAAGCTGGAGTAAATTCTAAATTAAAGAAAGATATTATCTTTGAAAACAAAGGGGAGAGGAGGTCAACATTTTGTTCAGTTTTTCTTTGTGCAAGAGCCAAAGAAGATGTGTAGAAGAATATTAACAGTATTGCACAATAATGCCAATATATAGCACCAACAAGCAGACATTTACGAGTGGAGAATAAGATATATAAATAGAAATTTACATTATAACACAAGAATTCTGTTTGATGTCTTACTGTTAAAATTAATTTTGCACTTTGATGTGATGTCCTTAGTTAATGCTTCATTTACAACTGCACAGGATTTGTCAAACTTTCATTCTCAGATGTTGAGAAACTGCATGACTGAAGCAATCACATAATACACGCATGGGGAACTGCTGTGGTGGCAACATCTGTATGAAAATGACCTCACTCTCACACAGGCTCTTCCAGAAAAAATACAGGGTGGAAAACATGCAATTAAATATATTTCATATTTTTTTATGATTTGTATTTTATTGACTCACTTTTTATAGATTGAGATCTAACAGCGCAAAACTCTGAAAGAGCAAAAACACATTAAGGAGAGAACAAAATAAAAGTGTTTATTATTAAGTAGTAAGTCAAATTCAAATGAAACTGTGTCGTAACAAAAGAGGGGTTCTGAAGATGAAACTACTGAATCCTCCCTGCTGTAGAGATGTGAAAATATGGCCAGTTTGAGCAGAACAAGAAGTTTTAAATGACTTCCTCATGCAGCTCCACAGCTTAGTTTTTTTTCTTTTTCAGCATAATGGAAGTCCCCATGTGGTCTCTCCAGCACGTCAGCTGTGTTTTATCCTGGTCTGGGAGTGTTTAGTGTCCAGTGGTCAGTGGCAGGGTCACAGCTTAATCAGGACAGGCAGGAGTCCTGTGTGTGTATGTGTGTGTGTGAGTTCACTGCTAAGGTCAGGCTCTAATCAGTCTAAATTGAGAGTTGGGGCACATAAAAGTCCTTTAGGGGGCTGTGTGGTGTGTGTGTGTGGTGTGTGTGTGTGTCTCAAACCACACCAAATTAAAATCGTCCCTCTTTGCTGCACAGCCCACATGTGTGAAAGACCAAATGTCTGTGTGTGTGGATATGTACCTGTATTTACTCTCTCTTTTTTCCTTCCCCCGTCATTATCGCGCTGACATTTTTTAACGTTTCCTCTCCTCCATCCTCCTCCATCTGCTCTTATTCCCTCCTGTCTCATCCATTGCCCTTCACCTTGTTTTGTCCCTTACCTCCTTTCTCCTTCCTCTTTCTTTTTTTTCTATTAATTCCCTTCCCTCATCCTTTATTCCTCCTCCGCCCTCTCTTTCACTCTTTTCTCTTCCTGGATTTCTCTCTCCTTCTTCTTTCACCTGCCTTCTTCTCTACTCTCTCTCCATTCGTCACTCTCCTGCTCTCTCCTTTAATAACCATGTATTCTTTCCTCTCGGCTGTTCCTTTCTCCTGTCTCGTTCCTTTTCTGTTTTCCTTAATGTAAGATAAAATCTAGCTTTCACCTCCTCTTGGAACAAAGTTAAGATTTCCTTAACTTGGAAGATAGGGGAAAGAATTATTATAGCTGTGTTAGTGTTGGGATTTCTTAAGTTTTATGGCCCATCCCTAACAGCATATAAAGTTCCTGAAAAGCTAGATAATCCACAGAGGAAAGTGATGGAAGCTGTCAGTCCTTCTGGTGTGTGATTTTACTTACACATATGTGCATTGGTAACATAAACTCTGTAGAACATTAAAAAAAAAAAGAATCACCGTTGGCTTGTTAGCTTTCCTGTTCCATCACATCCAAATAGCTGTCTATTCTGGTCCTGCTCGCTGGCTCACTGAAGGAATGCATAATTTCACGATTACGTTTTGCAACCTACGATTTGGGCCAAAATAATGAAACAGAACAAGTAACTGATGTTTAAAATGATCATTATTATCACAGATGCTTGGTGTTAGACATCCAGTGAAATATCATTAGCAATATTATTCTTTGTATGCATTTTATTAAGTGTTAATAACACTACTAACAAAAAACACTTAAAACACCAACTTAACAAAAATCCAAAACAAAAACTGTAAGATTAAGAATACACAGTCTGAGATAGACCACTGTATCTCTAAGTATGTGGCCAAACATGTGAGGCGGTATGGAAACTGGGTCAGTATACTCTCCTGCTAACAGAGGCAGCAGCTGCTGCAGAAGTATTTTTCTCAATTGATTTCTTTTTTTCAATTGATGGAAAGTGCTCTGTATTTCATGCTACAGTGCCCTTTATGCAAAGCTTGCATGCAACTTGTTGAAGTCAGCTGGCTTTTGAAAAACATTTGACTGAAACCCGAAGAAGCCAATTTAAATAGAGTTCACTTATGCAGCACTTTTCTCGTCTTAATGACCACTCAAAGCACTTCTGGGGTTTCAGTTTCTTGCCCAAGGACACTTTGACATGAGGAGCACATGGGGATCAAACCACTGACCCTCTGGTCAGTGGACGACCTGCTCTGCCTCCTGAGCCGCAGTCTCAGTGTGTGGCCTTGGTTTGGAAAAGATCTTTAATTTACTCTAAACTGAGTTTGTAACAGAAAATATAAGCACTTAAAGCAAAAGCCCCCATCTCCATTCTCCTCGGTCCATATTTCACTTAGAAACACCACATTCTTTCTCATAGTTTATGTTTTAAGTTAGGCAATACACCTGTGGTCACCTGGTTTAAAAGATGAGTGTTAGCTAGTGCTTGCTAATGCCAGTCTTGTTCTACTCCTCTTGCATTACTGTTCTGCTACATCTTGGTATGTGATGCATGTATTTCAGAGATTGTATCAGTAAAATAAACACATTGTACCTGACCTGAACACACATTATTATTTCTTGCAGTAGGTCCCATTGCACTCATTCTCAGTCAGCTTAACTATTTTTAACATGTCCCTGTAGGAATCAGCACAGGTGTAAATGAAAAAAAAAAAAGTATGATGTATGATTTTGTTGTTGTATTGTTTATGCTGGCTCACTCTTACACTAGAGTAGAATGGGGCCATTGTTGATGTTAATGTTGAAACCATTGCTTTTCCCATTGTGATAAGTCTAAATGTCTATTGTGTAAAACGATTAATTACAGCAAATGGCTCAAGACAGCCTTGGAAAATGTTGGGGAATTCGATTTCCTATGATTATTATTGGCAGTCACATTGGCTGCTGTTCAGTTAAAGTGATGTAGACTCGCTTCAAATTAGCAAATGCTCCTTTTCCAATGTTTGCTGAAAGGTATTAAAAATGAAATATACAAAATCTGAGTAGTGTCACGATCCAGAAACACTATTCTGTGCTGTACATTCTTTGTGTTTGACACATACTGAGTCTTCAGTGTTACTTGTTGCTTCCAGTAAATAGCTGTGACCATGCAATGAGAGGGGACAGCTACTTTTGTCTTTCCCTGCCTACTCATGGTTTTGGAAAATAACCATCTAATAGAGAGTTGATCATCACAGTGGAAATAATTCAACCTTTATTGTGCTACAACTTCTTTGTATGATTTGTGAGTGCTAATACTAATTTTGGAGCTTCCTGTACATCAGATAGATACTGACATTGTTCATTATACTACTCATTGGACATGTTCAAGTTTCTCTGTCTGTCACCAGCCTCTCTTGTTCTCTTTCTACTCCCTGTGACTTTCTTGAATCACTTTGTCCTTTACTGTGTCTCTACTCATGTCAGCTCCATTATCTGGGTTTCTGCTCTCACGGCCAAGAGAGATGAAAGATTTATGAACCTTCAGGCACATACACAAACACACCAGCTGTCTCCTTGTCTTGTGCCTCAAAATTGTTCTCCATCCACTGTTTCTGCCCTGCCTCCCACATTGTGAATTCATGAACTTCTGCCCTGCCATTCCCAATCACCGCTCAAGGAGCACCGGTCTGATTTGTCAATGTGACGCAATGTCAAGATGCTGGTAAGTGGTCTTACGTTTCATCTCCACTGACAGCTTGAAGAGCATAACTCAGCCCCACGAGGATTCTGTGAGGCGCAAAGAAGGTCCTTCACTCAGACAGCACAAGCTCAATCAGACAATTGACCGCAATTTTTAAACAGAGGGAATTCTGAGGAGTATGGCGCTCCTCTCAGAGTGAATTACATTGTTCAAGAGTTTGGATGGAACCATTGCAGGATTTTTATGAGCAAGGACCATGTTTGAAACCCATATGAGCGGTGTCTGTGATTGGTAATGACACTGAGGAATTTGCAGAGAGAATCGGAGAGGGGAAGAGTAAAACAGAGCAAAGGAAATTCATTGTGTTTAATCAGCCCAGATCCTCATGTTCCTTTTACAGTCTTGTGGTTAAAAAGGCATTTCTTCTCTAAGGTCATTTCCAGTTAACAGTTCTTTTGACAAATACAGGGAACACACATTCTTAAGGATGGTAAGATGACTGCTGTTTTACAAATGAATTAATTCAGCTCACTCTGCCGCCTCTGCTGCTTTCCCACGTCTGTCTCCCCTTCAAAAAGAGCCTGCATTTGGACAAGTGTTGTCCAATCATGAGCCAGCTGAGAGCTCTTCACTCCAAAGAAAAAAAGAAAAGAAAAGAAAAAGAAAGAAAGCAATCAGAACAACTACAATCACAGGCAGATGCTAATTTGTGAAATCAGTTGTGTTGTTTGCTTGTAATAAAAACCTTCATTCTCTTTGTCTTTGGAAACCATCAGCGTATCAATGTCATTTTTCTGGACACTCTCATTACAATATATTTTTTATTGCTATAAATTACATGTATGTATACTGTTTTTAGAAAATATCCCATGATTGAAATTACTGAGAAAAACATAGCCAGTTATGATTTAACTGTGACAGCATACTTTAGATTCTTTCTTTTTTTTTTTTTAAATCACAGAGTGTGCAAAAAGCCACATTTGGTTTGGTTTATGCATGCGTAATCAACATGTAAACAGAATAAATGCAACACAGACAACTTTTGATTTTGAACATTTGAACTTGAAGACTGCGTAATCAGTTACTTAGAATGAACTTACTTCTTTTTCATGGATTTTAATGATTTATAAAGCAATCCATCTTTTAATGATTTACAACAAAACATTAAATTAAAGCCACATTAATGATGATAAACAACAAATACAACAACAACAATAACTACAAAAAGAATCACAATGCCACTGGCAGCTTCTGACCTCCTTGCAGTATTTCACATTATACATCGCTGCATCTGGTTTTAGAAATCTATCATATTGCTGCATGGCACAAAACAAGAGCAGAAGATACATAAAATGCAGAGAGTTTCTGGTGATGGGACACAGTGAAATCAGAGAATGTCAGATGGAAAAATCCTTTCAAACATGTTTGTCATCTAAAAGATACAAAAACACATGTGCCTGAGGACAAGGACAAGTAGCAACATCTTTATTTCATCAGTAAGCGTCAGTGTTTACTCGAAACATGATCTTAATTTCGAGAAGCACAATACCACTGGAATGAAATGGAGGCTATGCATTGTCAGCGCTGCGGTTCACAGTAATTTAACCATTTTCTTAGTGTTGCATTAAATTTCAAAAATACTCAGTGTTCTATTTTGAAGGCACTTATCAACATTTTCTCCTTTACCTTCTACTATCTAGTGGAGACTGATAAGAAAATTGGGATAGACCATTGCACAAAAAACCTTTCACTCCTGTATGATTAGTATCTATGTTATTTTACAAAGAAAGGATACATTTTGATTTATCTAGGATTTTATTGGCAAATTATGCATTTTTATCAAATATCTGGAAATAACCCATCTGATATCTTGTTCTTTGAAAAGTACACCTTACTGACCAGGTTGGCAGTCTCCAAGACGTTAAATATGTGCCAAGGATCAAAACCTACTACAAAAATTATATACAAGGGCGTCTGTGGGGTTTGCCATGATGTGATGACGTGTTACTGTTCTGAGAGCAGGACTGAGTCTTTGTTTCACCCCACTGATCTGCCAGGACACCACAAGTTCTCAAAACATGAATGAACAGAACTTGGGAACACAAAAAAAGCCCTCAGCCCAGCTACGTGACATGCTGTCATCTCAAGCATCCAGCATTCCCACTAGCGCTTTGACACTCCTCTCCATCCCCACTTTCCGCCTCTCAGACTTTATAAAACACGTATGGGAGCCTCTTTTCTGTTACAAACAAGTGTTCCCAAAAGACTCGGGGTTGCGGTAACACTGACACCTTGAATGGCTCTCTCTCACCCTTCCGTGACCTCTGTGTTCACTTATAGGCTTTGCTTGTGAATAGATGCACATGGGGAGGGGGGAGTGTTTAGAAGGTAGCCCACAGCTTAATTAAAGTACAGAGCACGTCCTCTTGGCACTGAAAGGGTTAAGGAAGGCCAAGTATGCAGAGGGCTCACAGCTGACAGAAATGTAGCTACTTAAAAACATGTGGAGATGCTTGTTTATTAGTAATTATTTAATTCATTAGTTATTATACAAATGATAAGATTAAATGATAAGATGAACTCTGAACACAGGAAATCTGAAATACTTCTTTTTGAGGAAGGACCCAAGAGCTTATTTATCTCGAGTTTACCTTGAACCTATCAACACCATCTAATTCAGAACAACATTCTTCAACATGCTGCAGTGTCTTTCTTGTGACCACTTCTTGTTCAGAATTTCGTTTGGAGCTGTTGTAGCGTCTTTAAAGGTTACACAACTACGTTTCATGTTTCTAAATGAAATTTATTTCCAGATGATTTTGAAATGGTGCTATGAATCATCTGTTGGAGCGTGCCCTCAAGTGCGCCTGGCTAGGGGAGAGCTGTCTGTTGTGCGTAAAGGAGGGGCCGCTCACTTGAAGCGCGTTCTCTCTCTCTCTGTTGTAAAGGCGTGGTGACACACACACACACACACACACACACACTCTCTCTCTCTCTCTCTCTCGCTGAAACAGACTTCTGTTAGGCAGCTGTTGGAAGTGAAGTGGAGGAGCGGCTGCCTTTGGAGCGGAGTCAGTGAATCACCTCATCAGCCCGGGCAGAGCGGCAGTCGCTCCGCGGAGTGGACAACTGCTCGGTCAAAGACTCTTTTACGCACCGGGCAACTACCTGAAAAAACGCATCGCGAGAGGAGGGATCCAGCCTGCAACTACGTGAATCTCTTCTCCTGGAATATTGCCTTTGATTGTTGGCAACACATTTTGAATTTATCAGTTAAAGAGAAGACATTTCTAAAGCAGAATGAAGGAATTTACACCTTTCCTCAACATGATTGTTCTTGCGCTGCTTGTCGCCCTCGTTTCAGCGACCAAATTAAATGTACCGCGGCTGAGACTATCCTACAAAGGTAATTAAGGATCAATTATCTATCTATCTATCTATCTATCTATCTATCTGCAGATGTTCTCTATCATCATCTTTTATGTGCGCGCGCGCGGTGCCCTGCAGGTGGCATTAATTCTTCTACTTAATCTACTTTTTTTCTGCGCACATTTCAGCCTAACAATCTCCTGTTAACGAAGCTTACTTCTCTCTACTTTTTCTTTTTTTTTTTTTTTTTTTTAATTTGTGCATTTTTCCCAAACGACTTATTCTCTTCGCGGTGGTCCGAGCTGGAAGCATTTAATCCGGGTCGATGTTTTGGCTACTGTTTCGTGGGATTTGTGTGTTTTAGGAGGCACGCACGCACGCACGCACGCACGCGCACATTAATTTGCTCGGCTTCCAGGTTGAAGCAGCGTTGCAGCGCAGGCGGGGTGTCCAGCCAGAGGAGGTTTTGGCGGAGCTTCATCTCTCTGCGGTGAGAGAGACCGGGGTGCGATCGTCTCGTTATAAAAGTTTATTAGGAGCGGCAACCGCAACGAAGGATGTTGCATAATTAAGCCTGTTTATTGTCACATGATTTGATGTTACACAAAGTTCACACTGGTCAAACCTTGAAAATGACCTTTTGTCTTTTAAAGAGTCAAAAAGCAGTTTCTACCGTTACAATCTGAATGAAAGTGTGATTCAGCTGCTTTATTGGCTGCTGGCTTTATTATTGGCATTGTATTGTTCACAGGCAGATGGGTACATTAGTTTAATATCTTTCCAAAAACTGAAGCATTGCCATGTACTGTATCTTTTTGGCCAGTTCACATAGCATGCCCTCTGGCCTCCCCCTCTCTGGCCATGACCCACCCAGGTTTAATGATGATAAGGCAGCACAGGACTCAGTGGGTGTGTGTGTTTAAGTGGTGTTGACTGTGTAGTTGCCAAGCTCTGCTCATTGTTTCGGCTAACTCAGGCCGGAGCGGGTCTGCAATCATCATCTGTGATAGATATCAAACAGGATTTCCCCCTGTTCAGCTACATGTTTTCAGGAGAAAAGTCACCGTCTGAGTTTACTGGTCTTCCTGTTGGCTGGACTGGAAATACTGCTCGGGGGGGGGGGGGTTGAGAGAGATAGAGAGAGACTGATAAAGAAATCAGAGTGAAGAGATAGAAGGGGATTTTTGAATGCATTGAGGCTATAGAGCAACAAAAAAGTACAGCAGCCACATGAGGAATAGTGTGGACATCTGAATTTATACATTTGTTTTTTTGGTAACTTTACTTTCTGCATACATGGTAGAACCTCTACCAACCAGTGCTTTAATAATTCATATTTGTTATTGCCCAGCTGTGGAGCCTAAGGATGGAAATGATGGTGGGTTTTTCCATCTGTCCAACATTTGATGTACTTTGAAAACATCCAGTCACATCACAGACTTTTACTGTATTCATGCTCCACAGAGGATTACTCTTGATGTTTTTGGTGATCCTTCGAGCCTTTTCTTTTTTTACCTTTAGGCCAAAATTCTCCACTTGATTGCAACAAACACCAAACAACACCAAAGTCTAGTGGAAAAATGAAGAAATTGTACTGAGCACATTTGCATTCCCCATAGGATAAACCATTTCCCCTTTTAACGTGCTATGAGCTTTCCTTCTTGTGCCACCTGCTGGCCAAACTCTCAGCTTTTACAATGGTTAGATTGCCATGAAATTATATTTATGCTCCCATGGGAATTTACCCTCTTTATTGCTTTGACCCTATGGCCTTTCCTCTTGAGCCACCCTAAGAGCAAATGTCAGGGGCTGAATAGCAGAATTGTTATTATGTTGTTCCAACACTTTTGTGCTGTCGATTACAATGTAATGAATATCGCAACCTGAGGTGCCATATTTCAGTTACATTATTGCCCAACAAATTCAGTTGAGTTTGACAGAAAGTGAAAATCTTGTGACACTGTGTAATATCTTGAGAGTTGATGGTTATAGCTCCTTGTTATTCCTTAACATTCACTGTTTAAATAATTTTGGAGTGAAATAATTTCAGATGCAGGAACCTTGTGAAGTTTACTGGATAATATTTTTGGTGTTCAAGAGATAAGATTTAGGAAATCCTGCAACACAGTTGAGGAGTAGACACCGTGGGGGGAACTTTTGTTATTGAGCAAACAAAGTCGTGCCCTGGGCAAACACAAGAAGTGGAAAAAACAGTGCAAAAGTTTGTGAGTCAAGTGCACTTGTGTAAAGTCCCAAATTTTAACTTTGGTAGAGCAATAAACAGCGCTATATCAAACCACATTTTCTTCATTACTTGCCACAGGAAAATCTCAACTCTCATTTTGCAAGCAAGATGAGGAGTGTGGGAAGAAACTCTTCCTATAAGATTCTCATTATAGTGACCAACTGGTTCTCCACTTCCTGTCTACATGACCTCATAGTTTGCCCTCTTTAACATGATTTACTCAACTGACTTGACTGAAGTCTCTCTTTTCCTTGTCTCCTGTTCAGTGGTAAATCTCTTCTTACCTCTCCACGTGTAACGTCTTCTCACAGTTCAGTCTAATTCCTCAATCTTCCGTCTCACATCAACATTCTCTCCTCTCCTTTGTTCGGCTGTCTGCTCACAACCTTTCTCATTATAACCCAGAAAAGCCCAGAGGGTGTTTGTATCCCCAGGAGGATGCAGAGGTAATTTAGTGACAGGAAAAGCTGTCATTATCTCATTTCAATCAATTAGCGGGTAGAGGTTCAAGCAGGAAGAAGGCCATTTTTACCTCCGAACTATTAAAGCACTTGTACCCCTCTCCTCTCTTTACATTTGGCTCAGACATCCCAGTCAGCACTCCTTTAGTTATTTGCAGGTAAAAATACCTCTAGGCTAAAAATAGGGTGAAGTAGAAGTAGTAAAATACGTCCTAATGTTAACATAGACTCATTTAAATGCTATTGAAACACTGGTTACTGTACTTAATATCTAAAAACTAACTTTTCAGCCAAATTCAATCTAGTTTTACCTCGTATGTCTAGACCCAGTCTGGCCTTTTTTATCTTTTGTCATTTGTTTTCTTTTCCTCCTCAGTTACATTCACCTTCATAGAACATGTAATCATCCAACATTAATATGTTTAGAGCAAATCTTAGATTAGATTAGATTCCACTTTATTGTCACTGACAGAGTACAGTACTCAGACAATGAAATGAAGTTTGGCATCCCGACCGGTAAGTGCAAACAGCAGTGAGAAAGTACCATATATAAATCCATACATACATATCTAGAATAATTAAAAAATTGAATAGTTCATATATTATTTTAAATCTAATTTACAATGCAAACTCCCAACAAGAAAAGTGAGTGTGTGTGTGTGTGTGTGTGTCTTACAAGGTGACACTGAAGCGTCGGGGTGGGTGATGTGTGTGTGGTTGGCTGGACTCCCAGCCCTCTGCCAAGCATCTATACCAACCTCCCATCATGCATCTCTCTCTGTCTTTCTCTCTGTGTCTCTGTATGTCTTTCAGTATGTCGTCCAGCTCCCTTCAATCTGCCTGCTTCTTTTATTCATTTGAATTCCCTGTGTCTATTTGTGCGCTCACACACTCATACACACACACACACACACACACAAACATATGGTGACTTTCGAGACACACACTCTGTCTAATACAATATTCACTTTGTCTCGCCAAAGGCAGGGGGGCTCTTGAAAACACAAATGCTCACATCAGCGTCCTATTTTGATCAGATTGCATTAGTTCTCAGAGTGAAGGGTTGTGTTTGTTTTCGCTTACAGCCTGTGAATTAATGAGTTTGTTTTCTCAGTTGGCGTTGCCCAGATGCATACATACAGACGGGTGTTAGTTGTTCTTAGGCGGAGCAGGGTAATCTGTCACCAGGAGTCTGTTGGAGACTCTGGAGCTGCTGGAATGTAGGGCGTCTCTTCTCCTTTCATCTCTCAGCTCTTTTCCTTTCTTTTTCCAATCTTTCTTTCCATTTTGCGTCCATCACTCCCTCACTGCTCCGTGTAATAGCTTGTTCATTGCAATCTTCTTCTCTCCTGCTTTTCCTGAGTTTGGTTTAAGTGCTCCCAGGCCTCTGGACCACTCTAAACCCCAGTGAAGGAAAGAACAAGAGGAAACTAAAGAGAGAAACATGAAGGTTAAGTAACCAAGCCAACTGGCTTGTCAGACACAAAGTTTTTTTACTAGGATGTATATAAACTTCAGCTCTAAGAAATATTGGAGAGAGGAGAGGGTTTTAGAGGTTTTAGAGGTTTAGTAATGGTTGACATGTGTTTAAATTTCAAATGTTTGTGTAAGTTCTTAACATTAAGACGGGAATATTTAGCCCACAGGCTCAATGGCCAATATTTAAAGTTTACAGTATATGAACAATAGTCTGAGTAGTTAAAAGAAAGAAAAAAAGTAGGAATGGAACAGCTCTAAAATCCACTTTAGTTATGAGGAGATGTATTTAAAGAAGCTGAGACAGTTTGATAGATATGTAAACTTTCAAGCAAAGATAGAAGAGCATGTTAATGTTATTGACAGCGAGGTAAGTTCCACAAAAGTGTAACAATCTGCTGCCATCTTGGCTACTCTTGTCACTGCTCTTAATTGATAGTCAGCTTCAGTGACATTAGTGTTAGCGGTTACCAGGCAACAGCAGCCTCTCCTTATTGTTGGACTTTTAAAGTTTTAACACTGACAAAGAGGAAATCTAATTAAATCTATGAACATTAGTTTCCAGAACACACAGCCACTAAATATTATTAACAACATTTTGCATTTTTCTGGGGATTGTCGCAGTACAAGAGAGATAACCCACTTTGTGGTTGAAAGAAAAAAAAACAGTTTTATTTTCTTGTTTGTTTTTTTTTTTAATTTTTATTATTTTGAAAATTGTGGTACTACTCATGAACATGTTTCACGACCAAAACACATTCACTGTTAACTGTACTATTGTTGTTTTGTTGCTTTTGTTTTTTTTTAGTATTTTGATTTCTCTAAAACAAGTCGTACACTCAAAATATGTTTTTTTTCGCCTTTGTATTTTTATAGCCTATAACACAGTAATAACAGAAGCAATATTGCTTCGTCCTGTCTATGAACATTTCCCATATTTATTTTGGAGGCTGCAAAGACACAGTGAGAGTTTTGCTGTGTGGCATGTAGACTTGCTGACAGAGGAAACACATTTCATGTTTCTGATACATGATGTGAGGGGTGAAGGAGTGTGTGGTGTGTGTGTGTGTGTGCACGAGAGAGAAAGAAAAAGGCACAGTGAGTATTTTAGATACAGATATGTGTGTCTGCTGAGGCATTAGTGTGTAAGCGTTTTTGATCTATAAAGCATCTGTGTGTGTGTGTCTATGTATGAAGTGCAAAATGTGCCTGAGTGTGACTTGATGTGTGTGAGATGAAGAGACGTATAGCGTCTGATGTAGATATCTGTGTGTATTGATCCTTTTAGAGTGTTTGACGTTAACTGTGTGTCTGTGACAAAGACAGAGAGCAACTGCATCTGATGTAGACATCTGCGTGTCTCAAGGTGTCACTTGTGTGTCGTGTCAACACCATCTCTCATGTGACAACCCTCAGATGGCAGCCTGGCCAGATCACAGACAACACACAGATGGAGGAATTAGAGTCAGGGGAGGAGAAAACTGACAGTAAACGTGTGAGAGATTGGGAGCTGGAAAAAGGATTGAGATAAACACAGGGCCAGATCAGAGAGATGTAGAGGAAGCTTGGGTGAGAACAAAGGATAGAAAGTACCAGGAATGTTTGAGGAGAAAGGAAAAAGAACAAGTGAGAAAAAGAAAGGAAGAAGAAAGTAAGTCAGATGAGAGAACTGTTGTGTGAGAAATCTATTGTAAACACTTCGGATGAAAAAACAAAATCCTTGGTTGTTACAGTTTGCAGGCTTGAACCATAGTTGTCATGCTGATAAAGAATACCCCCCGCTCGTGACTGTTCTTATTGTTTCTCCTGCTCATGAATGAAATTAGATTAGTTATCAGTACAAGGGCATGAGCAGATACATTTCGTCATTGTATCTTGGTGAGGTTGAGGTTAATTTCTTGGCAGAACAGATTTTAAATGAACCGAGCAGGCTAATAGTTCAAGTGTTTAACTCCAGCACGATAAAGTAGAAACAGGTGCCTGTTAAACACTGGTTTTATGATTAGCAGAGACACGGTGGAGACATTACATTTATTCAAGTATGATGAAAAAGAATATAACAAATATTAATATCTTGTGTCCATGAAAAATACAGACATATTCAAAGTTATAAGTTTATCCAGCAATCTAAAGCTGTTACTAGGCAACAGTTTTTAAGACTTCTTCATTAAGCAGGTAATCATAGCAACAGTAGTTGTGTGTTGTGCTAAACTGTCATTGGTGAGACATATTTAACCATGGGGTCAAACTGACAAACAAACTTTTAAAGCTGGATGATTTAATTATAACTTCTCTACATGGCCATGATTTAAGTGTGATAATAATGTTGCAAATACTTAACAATATATAGAGCATGAGTTTAGATTTTATATGTACAAATTTTCAGCCAACAGTGGCAGCAGCAGCTGCCAACTTAAATAACCATAGGTCGCTTGTCCCTATAAAAATACACAACTGGCCTATGGGACCTTAACCATCATGGTAACAATAATAAATACATGGTTAATGTTGTGGACTCACTCCTTGGTTAGGTCCAGGCACCAAATATACTTGGAAAAGATTGTGGTTTGTGATTAAAGACTAAAGGTTGATTAAAGATTGGCAATTTAAGTATAAGTCCCATGAAAAGACCAAATCCCAGCAATGAATGGATCCTAGTAAGTAAGTTTTGTGTAGCCAATTCTGATACCTAAGTCCACAGTGGAGGTTATATCAATGAGCCTCATGTTGACATGCTCCTTCATAACATGTCCTATGTCCTATGTCCTGTTGCCTATAAATACCTAGAAAGTGTATTAATACACAGCTGGAAATAGTCCCCAACAAATGCGCTATTTATTGAACTATATATTTGAGGGCTGTTTCAAAGATTTATGTCTTGAGTTGGAGACAGGGAGGCTCAGGGCTCAGTGCCACAAAGAGTATAGGGAAGCCATAAAGTATTGAGAAATGGACAAATGCATTGTTGGTTTTGTTTAATGTGTTAACAATAAGAATACTAGCTTGCTCAGTGAGATACAAATTTTGTCTTCAGGTTTGGATTTGTTGGTTGAGTAGATTTTTCAGTTTTCATTTAGTGATGCTGTACCTGTCCACAGTAATAGATGGGATGGGTACACACTTCTTAGTCATGACTGAGATGGATAAAAGTTTTGTATTTTTACATAGAAGTCCTAATATATTTTTATAACATACTTAAACTTTGAAAAAGACTGAGAGGCTGGACTGCCTCTGGATTAACACCTACTATCTACCTCAGGGATGAGCTGAGCGATAAATCTAACACCCCACCATGTTCCTGAAGTCCAAGGGTAGACTGATAAACCCCTGCTGGATCCAAACAGCTTAGCTCCGCTGCAAAACATGTCCATATAAACTGTGCATACCATGAAAGGTCAGTGCACACAGGCCTCTACAGGGCTCAGCTGCCTGAATCAGCACTGCACATGTGCCCCTAATGCTGGCATGAATCAACAGAAGGTTGAAAGATGAATGGAAGAGGGGAATGTCCATGAAAGAGAGGAAACATCAATGAATTTCAAAGAAAGGAGAGAAGAGAGAAGAGGACATAGGGGAAAGAGAGGGAGGTGATGAATGAAAGATCTGTGAATGTGGAGAGAAAACAAATAGATCCATGAAAGAGTAAATGTAAAAGAAAGACAGGAAGAGAGTGAACGACAAGATGCAAATACCAGAGGAGAGCAGTTAAAAAGAGGTCATGGTGGTGGAGAGAGAGAAATGGATGAAAAAGACAGAGAGGGGCTAAGAAGATGAAAAGGGAGGGAAAAGACAGCAGGTTGAAAGAGTGGAGAGGAAAATGAAAGAGATGGGGAGAATGACAGATAGATGGATAAAAGGAAGAGAGAGGCTAACCTGGAGGCTGAAAGACACAGCTCCCTTTGAGAAGCAAAGGTTGAGGGTTCAAGTCCCAACAATGTGGCTTTGACCATCTGTCATGTAGATTACTCAGTACTCCACTTAAACACAGGAGTTATAAGAGGTGTGTGCGTCTCCTGTGTAGATAATGGTATCTCTTTGTGAAGTCTTTATGGCTCATGTTTGTGTGTGTGTGTGTGTGTGTGTGTGTGTGTGTACATGTCTGCCAAAACCAACAGCGGTGTACACAGCGATGGGGGTTGTTTTAACATGAGCGTTACAAATCACAGCAGTAGACACTCACCGAGGGGGGTTCAAGTCCTGAAAAACTATTTATCTAAACTTTCTACACTCTGCCACACCCTGAAAGCTGAAGACACACATCAGCTCCCCACACTGCAGTCCTCGAGGGGTCTGACCCACCCTCTGCTCTCGTACTGGTCTGAACTATTGTTTTACTCCGCTGCTGGTGAGTTTTCTCCTGTCCATACCACAATGTTCTGTTCCTCTCATTTCCTTCCTTCCCTCTTTCCTTTAAGCTCCAAATGCTTTTTAAAACTCAGTAGTTATAGGGTTTTTGATTTGATTATAGGGTCTTTCAAATTATTGTTCCAGTGAAGATGGATGCATAAACCATTTAAATCCTACACATGACTGCTACCGTCAAATGATAGCAACTGTATCTCCTACAAATTACATTTTAGACAACTATTTTGTTTTAAGCAATTATGTTTTTGCAAAAGTTAATACTTGGGGAGCCATTGAATACAGAAAAGAAAGAATTTATTGTGTTCAGTATCTGCACAAATACAGGCACTGCATTGTATGAAGGCATGAAGAATGAAGTGCAAAGCTTAAAACCTCAAAGTGTGTTGTAATCCTGAGCAGCTGCTGAATCTGTGTTCTTCATGCCATCGAGTGTCAGTGTTTGTGCACATATTGGGAGCATTAAATTCACTGACCTGTGTAAGAGGCCTTTTCCACTTTTTCTTACGAATTTTTGGAAAGGTTAATGCTATCTACATTACGATCAAAGCTAATGTTTTCAGATGTTTTCCTGCAGCAACCACACAGGGAAATTCAGGTATTAATGTGGTTAATGTTGGTTAAGTAAGTTAGTTGAGGTTAGCCAACTAAAATCACTTGCTGGGGTGTCAGATCTTTTAACATCTATGCCTGTGTTTTCTGTGTGTGTTCACTGTCAACTATCTAATATAAGGAAAATTACAAAAAAATACTCATTAAATCCACTTGGATAAGGTTATAGAAATATAGCCATGGTTAAATAAGAAACAAAACTAAACAAGATAGGAGAGCCACACTTACTTGTACTGAATTGCACTGCATCATGTTTTTGAGACATTTCCCCCAAAATCACAAATGTGAACCTCATGGTGATGCTAGAGGTAAAGTCAAGTCATAATGAGAGACTTGGACCTGTTTCACCAAATTTGCAACATGAGATCATTTTTTTCTTGGTTGTTTTAACATGTTTCACTCATCAGAATAAACACCATACTTGATACTTGCTTGAGGACGCAACACCCCTGTAGGAGCTGCAAGTTTATTTGCAGTTGGTGAGAGCCAGTCATTCATTTGCCTTCAAACAGCGCTCGCAGATCGCTTTTGTGATATTGGCCCCTGGAATCGAAAGATAATCATCTATGATTGCATCATTGTTAAACTGCTAATAAACATTTAGACAATATGTCAGTGCCAACAGTGAAAATGGGTGCAAATGTAGCATTAAAGTCATTTAAACTTACATGGCTATCTGCTGCACATATCCATCCAAAGCTTTTAATACTTTCAACAAATCGTGCAATCACAATAACACCTTGTAAAAACTTTGTGCTCACTTGGACTAATGTTGAACTTGGCCTCCTCTTGTACATCACTGTCAGCCAAGTGCATGCTGAGCTGTGGTGTTGAGATGACAGATACCCTGCCAGTGTTTTATACTAAGTATTACTCTTCCAGCCTGAGGAAGAAACATCCCTCTACCATAAACATCTCCAGCTCTGCTCGTGTATTTTTTCACTGGAGACATTAAAAGATTAGCAGGCATTACATATAGTACAGCTGGACATTCTTGCAGAGAAAGAAGAAAGAACTACTACTGGAATGATTACAAAGTCTTGCACAGACAAGGCTTTTGTCTTCTCATGTCATTGCAGTGTCCTACCATTGGCACTTTGGCTCAGGACCAATACAAAGTGATAGAGGAACAGGCCAGAGGTGTCGGCTACCCTCTTCAATGCGGGATGGGAAACATTACATGTCACGCACACTGAGGTGCTGTGCCTCCTGTCACCAAGACAAACGCACCCTCTCTCGCAGCAATCAATTAGTTCCACTGGAGCTGCTGACAAAAAGAGCAGAGTACAATGGCTCCACTGTGGACTGATGTATCTATTAAACAGCAGCTGACAAACACACAAACATTACACTGGACTGATTCCAGGGAAAAAACGATCTGTTCAAGCCAGTGTGTGTTTGCATGTACTCGTACGTGAATACATCTGTGTGTTCCTTTGTTAACCGACACTGCTGCCGAATGTGCCTTGCAAGCAGCTGTCTCACTGATTTCTGCAGAACAGAGCATCCACTTTATACCAAGTGTAGTACGATCCTTTCAGTCTGTTTCAATAAAAATCAACTTGGTTCAGGTTGTTTTTTTCTCTTTTGTTGTTATTTTGGTAATCTGTCTTACTCCATGATACAAGAGCCTGTCTTGAGAATGTCATTTCTGGTTTGCAATGGAAACAGGTCAAAAGAAATGCCACTATAAAAGCATCTTACCATTTTTCATTTTGTGTGATTTGCGTTACTTTACTTTTACATTATAAAAGTCTAATATGGAAATGTTTTATGGAATAATGAAGCCAGTAACTGATTTTCTGTGAAATGTCATAAAAGCAATATGTACTTTTACAGTCACTATACATAAATATATAATATAACAACAAACATATATATATATACAATAGTTTTGACTAAATGCAAGAAAGAATAATTAAATTATAAAAAAAAATGGTGAGTTGCCTGTGTTCCTGCACTTTGCTGCATTCAATTTAAAAAGTGTGTGAGGCCAGCAGAGATTTGGCTGAACTGTTTGTACTGAAACACATGACAGCCAACAGAAAATTATGTAGAAATTTGGAGGCTTTGGAAGAGGCACTGAGGGAGCAAGGGATGAGGGTAAGAGAGAGAAGTCTAAGATGAGAATGAGGGAGAGAGATAGCACTGTTACTTCTGGAGAAAGAAATATACTGTCGTATGAGTAGGACTGATGAAATAAAAGGCAGTAAGGATGAGGAAAAAGTAAAGAGAGAGGATGACTGATTTCTGAAATGAGGGGTGAGGGAAGGGATGGAGGAAAGCTGGGGTTAAGAGAAGTGAAGTTTGCCATGGATCATTTTGGATGAGAGAGATAAAGTGAGACAGGGGTGTGTGTGGTACTCGTGAGTAATGGAGCAGGAGTGAAAAAAAATTTGGAGGGAAAAAAGATGAAAGTGGACGAGCAAGAGAGATGGATAGAGAAAAAGCAACCAGCTGTCAGGGAGGGAGGAAGAAAAGAAGTGAAAGAAGGGAGGGAGAGATGATGAAATGAGGGACGAAGGGGAGGCAGAGGAGGGTGAGGGTTGATGAGGATCGAGGGTGATGAGGTAACACCCTATGCTGTGTTTTGATTGGCCCAGCAGGGAAGATCGGGTAACAGGAACTCTGATAGGCATCCTGAGATGGCTGAGGGAGAAGAAGCCTTGAATATGTCGCCGTGTGTGTGTGTGTGTGTGTGTGTGTGTGTGTAAGTGAGAAAGAGAGAGAGAGAGAGACGTGACGAAAAAAGAAAAAGAGGAAACAGTAAGAAAGAAACACACAAAATTATGAAATCCAGATCAGACCAAGCTCATTGGATTTTGTGTGTGTGTGTGTGTGTGTGTGTGTGTGTGTGTGTGTGCGCACTCCCTTTTTGGCCCTCATCTCACTTCTCATGGCTTTATCACATGATCAAATGTGATAAAAATGTGAGCTGTGTGGGTCAAATGTCATCTCCAGTGAGGAGCAGTAACAGGTTGGCAGGAAATCCCCAGATTTACTCTGTCATGAGTTTTATGGCTTGTGGTATCTCTGCCAGGACAAATTCTTGTGAGTTTCAACAATGAAAACACTGATATCAGGAGGTCCAGTAGCTGTGTGTGTTCTAAATAACCAAGGTTAAAAAAGAAACCTGAAAACAAATACATGAGTGACAACTAAACTGTGCTGTATAGTGCCCCTACTGAAAGAAATTGCACTGTGATGTGTTAATACACGTCTTGTGTATTAACACATCACACTCACCATTCAAATATGAATGGTAAGACCTAAAATCTAGTATGTGCTTGTAGCATTTGAACTACAGTAAGTATAAAATTTAAAGAAGAGGAGATTTAGGTCAGAGAGAGATCTGTAATCTGTGTAGCTCAATTGACCAGCCCTAACACACACTTCACAAAGAACCCCACAAGGACGCTACATGTAGAGGATGAGAGGGAAATACAAGACCCAGGAGAGGAGGATGAGGAGTGGGAGTGGTGAGAGGAGGAGAAGCACGGTGAAATGACTTTTTGTGAGTGCGGCAGATTCCAGAAATACTTGGCTCACTGCAACAATATACAGCCGAGATCTAATGATACCCTGGGAAGCCTGTCAGCGGTGTAATGAGTCTAATGAGTCTTTATTTGTTTGTGAGGGTGTGTGTTTGCGTGTCAGAGCTCATAAAAACAAAATGTCAAAGAGCAATATTTAAAGATGGAGACAGTGAGTTTTTTCAACTGAGATGGGAATAGGTGTGATTGAACCAGGGATTTATTAATTCATGATGGTGTGTGTGTGTGTGTGTGTGTGTGTGTGTGTGTCTGTGTTACTGGTATGCATTTTGTAGCACAGTGGGCTTTAATAGACTTCAGATGTGTCCCCCCTCTCCCACTGAGCCAGTAATAACACTGATACTATTGTGTGTGCGTGTGTGCCTACATACATGCATACGTGTATGTGTGTGTCTGCAGCTTAAGATAGCTTACACTCTGCCTGTGCCCAATTTGTACATTAGAGATGTCAGCATGAGATTTGAACTTTTTCACTCTCTGTCACTCTCTCAGTAATTTTTTTCCTCCGATTCTCCTCTTCAACCCATTTTTACTGTTGTTTCCAGAACTGTCACTGAAACTCTTATTTTTAACCACTTTCTTATTTGTCTATATTTGTCCTTTTCAATAGCTGCATTGATGAAATTGACAGTTTGAGATTTTATACTGTGACTGTGAATGCCTGTTTATGGGGACATGGAGAGGATAAAGATGTCGTAGATGATAATGTGTGTTCTCTGTCCACAAAATGAGTCCACAAACTCAGTGGACACATTTTGTTTAATCTCAGTGGTTTTCTACCAGAATTTGGAGAAGCGGTGTAGAAGACACAATTATGTATTGAACCCTTTGTTATACTTGTTTAGCTGAATTTTTCATTTTTTGCCCAACCTGATGCCAGAGATGTCACATCAGATGTGTCTTATAAGAGACAATGCATTTGGTTACACAAGAGCACAGACATATCCCCAACTGTGCTCTTCATCACATGGGTTGTAGGTTTAAAGGAATACTTTGATATATTAGAAAATACTCATTGACTTAGAGTTAGATGAGAAGGTCGACACCACTCTCACATCTGTACGGTCAGTATGGAGTTAGAGGTAGCAGGCTTTGGTGTAGTTTAGCATAAAGACTGGAAGCAGGGAGAAAAACTCAGTAATTAACATGTTATATCTTCTTTATTTAATCCATGCAAAAATCATAATGTGAAAACAATTACTTGTGGCTTCATGGAGAGTTATGTGTGGCAATGCTATTCACAATTGCAGGGGGCTGAGTGCTGTCCCAGCATGCACTGGACAAGAAGCAGAGTACACCGTGGGCACATAAAGACATACATTCACATTTACATGCAATTTGGAATCAGCAGATAATCTAGACTATATGTTGCTGGACTGTTGGAGGAAACCAGAGGACCAGGGGGAAACATATGCAGTTAAAGAGATTTTTCCACACAGAAAGTCCATTAAAAATAATGGAAAAAGCAGTTGCTGATAAAAGTTTGCTGGACAGAAAATGTTCTACCTTCTAATTCACAATTTAAATGTATTCATGCCATAATGCTGCCCTCAGTTTCATCACACTAGATCTTTTATTTTTATCTTTAATCAGAAGTTTGATTATGTTTCATTGGTCCTTGGCTGATGAAAGGACCGTGTAAGCTCCCAGATCAAAGAAAAATATGCAAATAAGCAAACTGTCTTTTGGTAGCAGCAGCAAATCAGTGAGGTCCACATGTCTGACTCTTAGATTTGAATGACACTGGGGCATGCAGGAACACAGACAATGTAAACAAATCCCGGAATAAATTACTACATACGTATCTTTGTAGTGGCTGAGACTATGTGGTGAGATATCTGAGGTTTGACACGTACAGTGAAACCAGATGCTCTTTCGTGTGTCGCTTTGGTTTGGCACGGCTGCTGTTTGTCAATGCAGAGTTGGCTGGCTGCCTTTAGGGGAATAAGACACATTGAAGACAGATGTAGAGGTTTCCCCATGGATGCTGTCAGGAATTTTTTTTAGCTGTACAGAATCTTAAGACACATAATGGATTAAAAGAGAGACAAGGGACAGAGATCTAGAGGCAAATGGGAAGGGAGACAGGAAGACAGATGGACAGACAACAGAGAAGAAATTTAAGACAGATTTTTAAAGTCACTTCAAGAGAGGGAAAAGAGGAAGTTAGAAATGGATAGACAGAAAGGACAGAACGTGATGGAGAGTACAGAGTGGTTAAATGGATAGATGGAGGAGAGGTGAAGATGGATAGACAGCAGGAGAAAGAGAGGTTGGTGAGAGGTGAGACTGTGGTGTGGTTTCCACTGAGGCGATGAGCTGCTGGAGTGATAACAAGCTGCAGATGGAAGCTGTTAGCTCACCTTACCTGTCTGTTTGTGTGTCTGTGCATGTATCTGTGTATGTGTGTGTGTCTATGGCTGTGGTATTTATGTGCTTACATTTTTGTTTTTAGAGTTGTGTGTACTTGTGAGTGATTTATGCAATACAAAGGTAGAGAGAGACATCAAAGACGCCAGGCCTGAGTGTGTTTGTGAGTTTGTGTCTGTGAAGGGGAAAGTACATTAAACAAAACGCAGAGGAAATTAGATAAGTAATTACTCCATTTATGGATCAAAGTTCAGGAAACAAGATCTTTGTAAATGATATCCACAACATAGATCTGTTGAAATGCACCATGAGACACAAACCTAATCAAATAATGATATAGTTGTGATGATGATGTTATGACTATCCTCCCAAGAAAAACAAGATTTTTGCAAATGCCCAAAAATTATTTTTCTGTTAAAGTAACAAAGCCCTATAGTGGCTGCAGTCTTGACGCTTGAGAGCAAAGGAGGATTAATTGTGATATAACTTTAACACAACAAACTGCTGCTGGTTTCTTTCAACCACCGTTTTTGAAACTTGAAAGAAGTGTTTATTTGTAGTAACTATGTAGTAACCATAATATACATACATACATACATATATATATATATATATATATATATATATATATATATATATATATATATATATATATATATATATGTTCATAACTGAGTTAAAGTTGATTTGTCTCCATAATAGTTTTCAAATGTTTCTTATATATATCTTATATTTTTCAAAAAACACGTAGTATATTTTTAGCTTTTAACACCGCCTTGTCAGTCAACAGTGGTGTCAGATCAGAAAACAATTATGTGTTGAGTTGGAAAGGATGGAGTGCAGACAGATTTTATCATTTAATTTTGAGGACTTCTGTGGAAGACTTCTTTTTCCTTTTTTGTTTTTTCCTTTTTCTGCACTTCCCGCTTAGACTATGGGAGTACAGGCCACTGCATGCATGATATTGCTCTTAGACCAAGCAGATAAATGCATATAAAAAAAAATATTGAAACTTTAAAAGCTTCCTTAAAAAGGTTAAGGACACTCTTTTAAAAAAGGTTAAAATAAATGTGATTTTTTGTTTGTTTTTGGCATTTAGGTTTTCACTGAAATTCCAGACTGGAGTTGCATGAGCTGAATTTTTTTTTGGTTTCATGGTATTCATCCTAAACACTAGGACACCAGATACCCCAAAGGTTTTAAAGGTTTTAAAGAACTTGAATAGGAATTTACATTTTCTCTTGCTCATTTTTTAAAAATTCTGATAAATGTGGGAAATCTACAGTTAGTTGGGTCAAAAGTGCAACTTTATGTTTGATTAATACACATCTGATAACTATACCCTTGTAACCTGACAGTATCCATCTCCTGCAATCTTTTCCTGTCAAAACAAAGAGGTGTGCCGTGAACATTAAATCCTGACCTAAAACCCGCAGTATCTGTTAAAGGCCTCAGCACACACAGGCACACACTCATGCATACATGCAAAACCATATGTTCTTCCCATCACACGTACACACACCCACACAGTTTCATGTCATTCATCATCACTCTCTCTCCAACTGGAGGTCATCTCAGGGCTCAGAGGTGTATGGAAAAAGCTGAACTTGTGGAGATAGACAGTCAGCTGAAGATGTGTAGAGCTGCCCACATGTTCTTCTGATAAACTGTCATGGAAACACTGATCAGACCTTCCTGCTGATATAGCTTGCCTCGTCATATCTGCTGGTATCAGTACAAGAGTGTTTATGTGTCATTTGTGTTCAGTGGCGAACTTACTTTAATTATTGGTTTATATCTGTATATATGTATTACAACTTTATCTGCTTGTCATAAAATAATAGTTTTCAAAAGCTGTAATAGTGAATATATTCAAACTATAGTGAGAAAATAAAGCATTGCATATGAAACTGCATATCATACAATGCTGCAGACTCTCAGTATCTAATTTTAAACTGTTTTAAAGCTTAGAACTCTTTCTCTGCTCATCATGTCTCTTCTGCTTGCCCTGCCAGTCCCAATAAATCCATCAGGAATCACTACCCTCTCTGTCTGGCTTGTGGCGTTCTCTGCCCGTCTCTCTTCTTCCTCATTATTTTCTGACTCTTACCAGCTGTTAAAAGCCTTCCCCCCTCCCTTCTCTTTCTAACTTTATCTATATCTATCTTCCAACTTTCTTTAACTTTCTCTAACTCTCTCCTCTCTCCCCACAGTATATCCCTGATGCCTTCCTGCTTGTGTGTCTCGTTGCTATTCTCTTGCCAGCAGCTTTAAAGTTTTATATCCCGTCTTTCTTATAAGACTATTTCCCTCGTCACTGTCTTCAGAGGATTTTTTTTAAATTTTGTAACAACATTTAATAGGCGTGGATGTTGGCTGGCCTCAGCGGAGAACAGTGTTTCACCAGAGTTGCCGGTTCATCCTGGTTTTGATTCAGCTGCTGTAAAGACACTATTAGAGAATATATATGCGGCAAAAAGAAAACATGATAGAGTGTTAAGCTGTTGAAAGTCTCCTCACATCACTGTTAAAGTTTCCTCTACACTGGTAATGAGGGTGATCCAGGGTGAGGCTGTTTGAATGTGTATATGCGTGTGTGTGTGTCTATGGCAGCAAGTGAAAGAATGGGTTTCATTGGACAAAATGAGCACTGTGAAGACATCACCTTGGACTCTGGAAAATTGCAACAGACATTTTTCATTAATGGATTAATGGATGAAAATAATCCTTACTTGCAGCTGTAGTGAAGAATATGCAAGTGTGTGTGGAAACTTATGAGTTTGCAAGTGGAGATTTCTAATAAAAACAGATCAACTGTGTGTGTGTGTGTGTGTCTGTGCCTGTGTTTGTGTCTGCAAGGCCCCCATGATGGAACAAGGTGTCACAAGTACTCTGGGCCCCTGTGCCTCACTCAATACTCTTGCTGAGTGGCGAGTGACTGAAGCTACTTTCTCACTGTGTGCGTGTGTGTGCACGCTCAAGTGCATGTTAGTGTATGTGTATTGGACCAAGAGAAAAAGAGAGAATAACTAGCACGACAGATGAGTGATGAGAGATAGACGGAAAGCTGATTCAGCCGTGAGACTCCTCCACTGAGAGTTTGGCAAACCAACGACATCTTTTCACACACATTTTTCTCTCCTCATCCTGTTACATAGACAGAGAGAGAGGGACGCAAGGTGATAAAGAAGAAGAGACAGGACAAAAAGAAAAAGTAGGAGAGGCAGAAATAAGAGGTGTTTATGTGACGAAGTGGTACATTTCAAAGCTGTGGGAGACTGAGAAGCTGGGAAGCAGCAGACTTGTGGTTGTGTTTATCTGCCAATGTATGCATATATGTGTGTGTGTATAAAGGAGATGGAGGACACCCCACTTCTAGATGAACTTGAATTCAACCTGGTCTCTGCTGCTCCTGCAGAGTTGTTGCATCAACCTTTTGACTTTGAAGCTGCTGCCAGATCAGAGAGGAGAGCCAGGTGCAGCCTGGTGGGCACAGACAGACTCTCTCACTGATACGTGTTTACTTATATGGGAGTGTGTATCATGTGTGCATGTGCCCTCATAAAGTCCTGTGCTTCAGAAACTGAACTGTAGTGCTTTTCAGCTTGTTCAGGATCACTGTGGATTTAAATACTTGATATAATATCTTGATATCACATTTTGATTTTTGAATAGTATGAATTCTCACCAGCTTTTGCTATTTTCTATCTCAGGTTAAAAAAAAAAAACCATACCCAGATGCTTTGAGACTCAGTGGTTGGTTGATACTGCTGGTCATTTCTGGAAGCAAACCAAATACACAGGGAGGACGTGTGAACAGCAACAACAGGAAGTGTGTTTGGAGAAGGCAATGATGCGTCTAAATTCCAATAGCAAATGGTTTTCAGCTATTATCAATGTTATTGGTTACACATGTGTTTCACAGCAGTGAAGTGCAGCGACAGATATATTTCAACACAGGTTAAAAATTATAAAGTGATTTAAGTAAAATATTAGTATATTAGTAGTAGTATTAATATTATTAGTAGGATGTATAAAGCTCAACCTACCTGCTTTTCATGAGGGAATTTTTTCCTGGCCAGTTCTTACCTGAAAACTGCATTAGGTCAGGAGAGTAGACACTGATATTTATTTGCAAGTGATCAGATTGGATTTTTGTAATAGGTAGTAATAGCATAGGTGTCAGTAACTATGTAGGTACAATCAGTCTGCATTTTACATCATCGCTGTATGTTGCATTGCAAGTGACTTAAAAGACTCAAAAGATCTAACTCAAATCACATTTCGAACCACCTCCAAATGTGGTTTGGATCACATGAAAATGTATTTCATGTGGGTTTTTTTTCTTTCTTTCTGGAATTTCTAAAATTAATCTGCATGTACCAAAAAATGGATTTGGGTTGGCAGTCTGAACAAGGCCCACGAAACTGGAAACTGCTGGAAGCTTTGATCATAAACCTCTTTGTGAACTCACACTGAGAAAAGCAGGGTAATTCTCTATAATGATAAAGCTTTTGTTGATATTCCATTAAGATGTTGTTTACCTTTCTTCTGTTTTCTTCTTTCTTGCTATGTACTGTTTTTTAATTGATTTGATTTTTAGTCTGTCTTGTCTTGAGTTGTATGCTTTATTGCCTAATGGAAAATTATTTTAAGTTCTGTGTTAAGTGCAGCAAAAAAGCTCATTTTCATTTATGTCTCTTCTCCCTTACCGCATCATTACCCCTCTCAGTTTGCTCTCCACCTTCTTCTCTCACTGCTGTCTTCCTCCTCCTCTGTGCTTCTGTTGGATACCAGGGCTCATCCTTTTCTCTCCTCTCTCTGCAGACCTGCTGTCCACCAACAGGTCATCTATCTTTAGTGGTCATCATGGCCAACTCTCTCTTACTGCTGTCTTCCTGGATGAGTACCGTGACCGCCTCTTTCTGGGAGGGAAGGACGTCCTGTACTCTCTCATGCTGGGACCTGTCAGCAGCGAGTCCAAGGAGGTGAGGTTTTAAATAATATCATGTAAAGTTCAGTTATTTAAGTATTTTTTAAGGAATTCTGCTCTGCTTTGATGATTGATGCATAGTTAAAGGTTAGTTACTGTACAGTCTACATAAATCATTCCATTTTGATTTAAGTTACAGTGATTCTGCAAGTGGTTTCAATCTATAGAGTAATGATATACAACTTGAAGAGATAGGCGTAGGATTTTGTGTTTTCCCTCTTCGAAGAACATCTGTTAAAGCACTCTGTGTCATAAATCAACCATAAATGTGGTGACTCCAACCTGAATGGCCATTTTATTTTATATCACAGATATTGCGTCATCACTAAAATAGTTTCAGAATCAGCGATGAAAATGTTAAATTAAAAAAAAGAAGAAGCTAAAACCACACACCTGTTTTCTGGCTCTGCTGTTAATTTAGTTTTCAAATTTGTTGATACACACAGTGGTCTTCAGTCCCACACTTCAATCAAATTTTATGTCTTCCTTCCTTTGCCAAAACATTTGTACAATCTTGTGCCCTTCCTGGTGCAGGAACACCTGTAAAAGTACAGCTAGTCATAAATCAGACCTTGTGTTTCCATCTACGTCACCCTTAATCTGTGTATGAATTTGTCATTAAGGCTTGTCAAACACAGCAGTTATGCTGAGAGAGTTATAGTTTCTTTGGCTTGCCACAGAGACACGAGAGATTAATTACGATCAACTTTCATTGTCATCAAACACTGAGAGTCTGACTAGAGATAGAAGGAAAAGATAGAATGTGATCATGCTGTTGGTTCTTTTATCCTAAATATTAAGTCTTTGATTTACTGTTTAAATAAAATTTATTCATTTTGAGAAGAATCACAGGATTTATGTCACTGTGATGCAGTGATTCTACATCTTGGTTTAAATCAAGAAGACCAGATACAGTATGGTCACAGTTATGAAACAATGTGTCTCTCATATTGGAATAAAATCCATATTTATGTAATTTATTCAGTGCAACAGTAGACACAGATATGAGTTTTGCTGTGATTTGTGGATTTAGGGAGTTATTATACCTTTGAGTTATATCTTATAAGAGTTTTTATTGGAAAGCTTCGACACTAGGGAAATGAGCTGATTTAAATTAAAACAAGATTTCATTTTATCTGCATGTGTATCTGTAGAGGAAACGTTTTGGGAAAATATGCAGCATATATTTATTCAGATATGACTTTTCAGCAGTAGGGCGACCAATGTATTTTGCGTTCCATTATACAAGTTTCTAGTAAGCACAGAACAAAAATATGTCTCTCTAAAAAAAGAAATCCCCAGTGTGCTCCAACCACTTTAGCTAAGAGCAGTGTGCGTGTGTGTGTGTGTGTGTGTACATATGAATATGTGTGTATCTTTACTCCTACTTGGGTCAAAGAGACTGACAGAGAGTGAATTGGTGAACAGGGAATTTAAGTACACATACGTAGAGCCAGATGTCGCCCACCTTATCCGCCCTTTAATTCCTCCACAGCCCTCGCTTTGCCTCCTCTCACTGTTCTCTTGGCTAGCGATCACACATGAAGCTTGCTGATACTCCACTGTTAAGGTTTAATGCTTGTGCTTATGTCAGTGCCAGCCATTGTGAAATCAATCAGTAATGCCATTTCAATGAAACAAACGTTTATAAGTTAACACACGTGTGCCAAACACACCATGAACTGGTGCTGAAAGAAGGAAAAAAAACAAAAAACAGAATCTATTCAAACAATGTTTGACATAAAGGATTATCAGTCAATGTTGCTATGACAACCAGCTTCAGTGTTGAAAAGTTTTGAGCCCCACAGCTCATCCCTGCCTCAATTTGTAAAATCAGAACCTCAGCATCTGTGTCTGCAAGGCCCCGTATTCGTATGTGTATTCACATTCTGAAGATCAGAAGATTAATACCAGTGTCATGTCTGTTCATTTAGTAAGAAACTAGAGGTATGCACATCTGCTTTTGGATTAAACAAATTAGATTTTAATTCTAAACTTTAAAGGTGCTTGTAAGTATATTTGTGGGCAGAGTTAGGCTAACCATGTCTCTGCTCTAGTCAAAGGTGTTTCTAGTTTTATATCCAATCACTACATAGCCAATGTTAGCATCAACAGCTGTTCAGGAACTTCAACCACTGTTGTGCTTACAAGACATGAGTTTAGAATACATCCTCTGAGCATCACTACTTCATCCTCTCATGTTGAACTGGGGACATACTGGATGCTGGATTGACGCTGTCCCACAGTGGTATTACAAGATAGGAAAGGCTGGGGCTAGAATTTGACATGAGATCGGTGTATTTGGGTTGAATGTCATCTTCACCCTTTCTTATTTTACTTTTGAATGTTTGCTGAAACTGAGGCAACATACATCTCATCTATTCATGATGAAAAATGTTAAAGATTTTTGAAAAATCTGAATGAAGCTGTAAACTACTGAGAAAGCCCAAGCTTCCAGCCCAAACTCTGCCCACAACAGCTTACAATATCTTTTTGGCATAAAAAAATATTTGCCATCCTTTCTTTCCAACTATAAATCTGACCAACAGTGCAGTTAACTAAGAAAAGGCAGTAATATATAATTCTAAACAGAAGGCTTCAGTTGAAAACAAGTCAAATGGCAGTTAAGCAGTGCATCCAATGTGTTTCTGGATCCAGTACCTACTGAATCAGATTCAGGAAGAGAAACAATTCACCTATAATTTACCAGAAAACTAAAACAAATACTGATTTAAATGTTTAAAAATGATGGAATAAATGTTCCACTTTTCCTTGCTAAAACATAAACAGATAGGATTGGTATTTGATTTACCATGTTTAATTATTGTATATGAAATGTTCCACTGTGTTCTTTTTGGAGATGTGGTTGGCACATGTCAAAGATTTTGTTATATGTTTCAACATGTTCACTCAATTGGTTTATTTTGGTTATGTGTAGTGTATCCCATGTTGTGCTTCCTTGGTGATTCTGGAGATCACTTCTGGCCCAGCTTAGTGTAGCTTAATTCTGTAGTAATCCCTTTGGCCTTAAAGTAAAACAATGCAAAAACTGACTTGTTGATGAAAGCAAGGGTTGTGTTGAATTTTAAACCCTCTCTCCAAGGACTATATTTTTTTCAGAGTTAGTTTTAGGATTGAAGAGGGCAATGGTTCTTCAATGATCCAGCCAAATATTTAAATCAAGCAATTCTTGCTTTGTTGCATCCTGATTCAGTCAAAAATAAACTCATCACATCAGACCATAACTCCATCTCTCTGCCACTGCCAAATTTTGCTTTGGCTCAGTAACAGTGTGCTGACAAAGAAGACAGATGGTTTTGTATATAAACTTCCACTGAGTTGACCAAAATGGAAAAGCATCTGCTTACATCAGCGTGCAGCAACATGATGATGCAGGAGTACATGCAGTAGCTCATGTCCCAGCTATTTTACTGTTGTAAGTAACGGAAGACAAATGGAAATCTTGGCATAAAGATGATAAAGGTGATGCATGTATTTGTGATTTTTTCATGTGTCCATATTGTAAAAAGCAAAAGTGCAATTGATCAAATTTTCAGCAGTTGCTTAGTCTCATTCCTCTGGTATATCGTGAACTAAAAAGTACACTGGAGGATTGATCTACTCCAGGTCATTTAGCAGCTGGCACGTGAACAAAGAGGATTTTGGCTTACCTCTCAAGCATTGTGTCTGGAGCTATGACACTTTTGAAGGTCCTGTTTATTCATAGGGGCGGTTAAAAGCTATGACCATATTGAGTTTGAAGTTAAAGGACAGTCTGCGTCCATGACCACCCTGCCTGGCTCGCTCATTTCCAGCTCTGAATAGACTTCTAGACTTCTATGAAGCTGAAATAAACACTGTTTCAAGTTCAAAGATCAAAGAAGTAACAAATGTGAATTATGCTTGAGGTTGGATTAAAAATTAAAGAGCACTTTGAAGAGACCCAGTCACAGTGATGAAGTGTTAAGAAACAGTTAAATACTGGATGGACCATGGATGGTTGGTGGAGGTCGGCCATAAACTGTGTGGAGCAGGACTTGGATGATGGATGTAATATTACAGCACACTGACTCAGACCATCGCCAGCCAGGTTTTAGGCAGGGCCTGATTTCACAGTATATCAGTATCAGTCAGGCATGCTATCTGGCTGCTTCAGGTCAGATTGTGTGTGAGCCAGACCTTTCCACAGGCACATATTCATATCAGTCCAGCATTGTGCCAAAGAAACAGTTCCAGAGATCTAAACCACACACACACACACACACACACACACACACATATATATATATATTATATATATATATATTAGTCAGGCATGAAACAAATGATTGTTTTAATGGATTCCTACAATTGTAAACCAGCTTTTCAACAAGACCATGTCAGGTGTGACAGTTTTCACAAAAAAATTCTGATACAGCAGGCTTAACTTTTTTAGTTTAGTCATTATATGCCCTTTCTTTGACATTTTTGAACTCTAAAGTTGAATGAAGTTGAAAATTGAACTCTATTCATGCATTCTGTTCATTGAATGCATAAGCATATTTCCCAAACCTTTTACAAACTTGCTTCAAGAATTGCTCTTGCAAAAGTATCTCATGAATCTTACAAATAAAATACATAATTTAAAATACAAAGAGATTTCAGAGTCAAAAAGGAATAAAGTGTCCTGAGTTTCAGAAACTCAGTTCTAGGCTCTTCAATGTCAAATCCTTTTTTCATACTCAACTTTAGAGTCAGAGAATTTTTGAGCCAGGTTTTAGTCATTGTGATTCACTGTGCTGGCTGTGATGACTTCAGATTTATGATAGACAAGATAAAATCTGTCTCAGAGTTTATACTGCTGGTATCAAATACAGGGTGTGATGAGTAAAAGGAGAGAATATTGTTCAGTTTTAGTCAGAAACAGACATTCATTCATCTTTTTACATTGTCTCTCTATATCTGTTTCTGTCACTTTATCAATTCCTAATCTTACACACCCTTTAACAACCATTTAGCTACCACAGAGGCCACTGACTCACACACATGTTCTCCATGCACACTGAATACAATCAGACATAGTAATGTAAGTCAGGACCATTTGTTTTCCTCCCTGGTTTCTATTCTCCCTGTTAGCCAAAACAAAGCCATTCTCCTCCTGGACCAGACAAAGACTTATTGTCTCAGAGAAACTACCTCTGGTAGTCGGCACGAAACGAAAGTATTACACACGTCATTGAATCTCAATACTGAGACGGACTCAGGCTTTCCTCTTCAGTGGCAATTGGATTTCATTTTTCATTTGCAGAACACAGCGTGAAAACCAGCCCCACTGTTGCAGGTCCAAATTTTATGTCATGCTTATCTTAGATTCACCTCATCTCCTCATTGGATTTGTAGAATGAGAGGAAGATGCTGGGACTTTCCCTAATCAGGCAATCTTGGATCTATACTGTGTAAACTTGACTTGAGAATTTTATTTATTTATATCTCGTTTTCTTTTTTAAGCTCCAGATGGTCTTGTAAGGATACTCTGAAAGATTGACTGAGTACAGCTTTCCAGTTTGTTTATAGCCAAATGTCTTATTTCATTTCTAGGCACAAAACAGAAGATTGACACTAGAGGGGACTGAGCCATGAGTCTCTGGAGTCATGACTTATAAAACAGATTTACTTCTCTAGCCAGCCTCAAGTCTTTTCATCGCATTACAAGATTCCTTACATTCTACAGTAAGCAAGGTAGACAAATAGAATAGATAGAAAATGGTTTGTGTAAAGAAAGATTTGTTATTACAAAGTGGTCAAATAAGATTGTCAAGTGGTGTGGAAACAGAGCAGAAGAACAATCATAATCCCATTAGTGAAATCATATTGCCTGTTCTTCTGGCCTTTGGACAGTAGAAACAGTTTGTCATCCTTAATGAGAAAAAATATATTTCAGAACTTTAAAGTAGATCTTAGCTGTTGATAAAGGTTAAGTTAACAGAAATAATATATTTGATCTCTCACTAACAGTGGTTTAATTTATTCTGAGGTTTTCTAACCCCCCCCCCCCCCCCCCCAAACACAATGGAGGTGAAAGGAATTGTGTTTCTGTTGTTAGCAGCACTGGAAAAATTAATAGTTATTTGTTTTAATAGTTCAAAAAATGAATGTCCTGCCATTCTGGATAACATACAGAACTACAGAATTTGATCAGGAATATTTATGGAGCAGAAAGTAGTTCCAATGAAAACTAGCCATTGTGAAGTCATTGGTTATCAAGAGTAACTAGGACATTGTTTCTGAAAAGACACACTGTTGTTATTTTTTCATAGAGGAATATCACAAAATAAATCCCTTTTGCCTCCACTGTAAGGGGGTGGAGACAGACATTTCAGACAGATGATCTCACAACCTGGACACATAATCAAAACTATCTACTTGGCTAGATACCACTAATTTGGGTGAACCGACCCGTTTATATCCACTGGCTTGGACTTCTGGTGTTATAACTGGGATGATGAATGTGTCGGTCATGTCTCAATCAAGGTTTCGTTTTTACAAGCCAAAAGTTAACTCCTTAAGCCTTTGGCTCCCCGTTCCAAGGCCTTTGCTTCATCTTGTGTGGAAGATCTGCTCTGCTCAATTTGCTTCTAATTGCTATAAAGTTCAATTTGCAGAGAAAATAATTCAAATTTAACGACACATGGGCTGATTATCATGTTTTGATTGTGTTAACAGAGTTGGAGTTACATTAAGCCTGTGTGGCTCCCACAAAGCAATTTCATTTTGCAGTATGGCTGAGTTATGATGTTGTTAATCATCATGCTGTTTTTTCTTCTTTCTCTGCTCCTCCATCTTTCTTTTGTATTCCTCCATAGATCCACTGGCCCCCGTTACCTGGCAACAGAGAGGACTGCGTTGAAACAGGGAAGGAACAGGTAGGTGACAGCTAATTCCTGTTTATTTTATTGCATTCCCATTAACAACATTCTCTATAAGACTCACAGAAAGCAGCATACAGTAGAGGCCAGTCTTTCCAAGACTGTCTCTGTTGCTTTGCTGCTGTAACTTAAGAGACCTGCTTCCTGAATACCTGTTTCCTATCAGTACTTTGTAACCTTTTCTGTTGCCAATGTCCTGTCTGCCTGCTGATTTTTGAATATATTTGCCTGGTCTGACCGCTCGCCTGTTTTGTAAGCCTTTTATTCTACCAGCTGAGTCTTGGTGTCTGCATTTGGATTCTCACTGCTGTTTCCAGTATCTTGAAGTCTGGAAAAAAAAACCTGGCCAAAAATGAACCCAACAGACGCTTCTTTTTCCATAAATGAAGTGAATGAGTTGACCTGTGCTGTTGAGCAGCTCTGTACTTACCGCCAAAAGCCTCCAGTTAAGAACAGAGAGGCAGCTCTCTCCATGGCACTTGTGTCCTCCAAACTCTGCCTTGTCAAACTGGTCCTTGGGCTTTCAGAGATTTTGGCTGCTCACCAGCTAAGTGCTTTGGCCACACCAGTCTCTTCTCCCAGTATATCTTTCAGTTTTTTTGTCGTTTCAGTTCATAAAAAGACATTCTTTGGAGTTTGAGAACTAGGATCCAAAATATTTATGCATTTGCTGTAATAGTGAAGGATTTGTAGAATATGCTTTCAGTAGTACTAAATATATATTAAATGGCATACTTAGACAGCTTAGTGCTATGTTGTATTGTGCTGACACTTAAGTTTCCCACCCTAAAGCAACTGGTCTAGTCTCTGCTGCCCCCACATCCCTGAAAAAGTACAGTAAATTATATGACTCAGCAGGTCAGTAAACTTTCTCTCTAATGAAGTCTACAGTCTACTACTGTCAAGATGATTTAATAATGATAATGAAAATTTAAAGTCACCATGTACAAGGCCAGTCTTTCTTAATGAAGAGTGAGTATAAAGATGGAGGATGCAGGGAAAAATGCTTTCAGAGGAGCAATGTAGTTGAAAATGAAGAGCTTTATTGGTTCCTTGAAGGAGGAAAGGCAGGATAGACTGAATATCTTAATGAAGACTCAATATGGAGGGAGGAAGGAGGAGAAGGAATTAAGAAACAGGAGGAGAGGCTACTGTCAGAGAAGACAAAAACAAAAAGGGACAGTGTTCCTCAAATTATGTTCATGTTTTTAAGAAGAACAAAGAGGGAAGGGAGGTTCTGGAGCATTCACCTTAAATAATGCAAAGAAACAAATGATTTTAAAATAAAGTTTCAGCTTTAAAAACTGCATAATGTAATGAATGGGACCAGCGCCCAAGAATGTGTCAGCACCTTGAGTTGTTTACCTCCTTACAAGCTGACTCAGTTTTGTTACCCTGGAGGCAGTTAAAGAAGCAGCTCTACAGAAGATGAGGGGGGCTGGAGGGGATGGAAAAATTACAGGATGGAAAGATGATGATGGTTTTAAAAGCATCATAAACATTTAAGACAGAACTAAAAAACTTAGGGAAGTTAGTGCAGGAGTGAGTTTTTAGTTTTGCTAGTGGTATTTATGGATGGAAGTGACAGTCAGGCAGTTGGTCCACCACTTTAAAGTTAAGCATCACTAAGTTTCAGCTAGCTGAAAAAGGTGCAATGGCAACTGTTGCATTGCATTAGCAACAATAAAGGAATTTTTTGTGTCTTTATGACATCACATGTTTATGACATCAGAGGTATAGGAATACCTCTGATATCATAAACTGGCAACATTCTACCTTAGTTAGTCTGTTAAAAAGAGCCAAGTTGCAAAACACACAGCATCGATAAACAATCGTAACACAACACCAACCACCATTTCAGAACAGAATTCACAATCAGCACCAATCACCATGAATAGAGCAGAGTGTGCACAAACAGAGGAAATGTTTGGGGTTAGCGTGGAAACTCTGCGGCCCATTGTCGAAACATTTTTTAAGAGGATAACATCAGAACAGTGTGAGAGTTTGAAATCAGGTACACCTGATGATGACACGCGAACCGCACTGGCAGAGTTTCTTTTGGACATAATATTAGAATTGTCAAAAGCTCTCGTGAAGGATTTTAAAAGAACAGATGTAGCCGTGTCTGAGAAACGTGTGCTCTCCAGTGTGGGAGACACACTTCCTCAGACTTTTGCACAAGTTCTCAAAGTTGAAGAGGAGATCAGTTCTGTCAGCTCAGAGCACTTGACGGAGCTGATTGTTAAAGAAGTTACAGATAGAGTGAACTCTGCCCTCTCCACTACAGTGGGCAGTGAACAACCTGTTATAAGGCTAGGTTTCACTAATCCAGGCAGAGTTAGTGCTATGATTCGTCATGCCACCACAATGATCAAAAAATTCATGGCTAAGATGACTGCTGGCTGCGTACCTCGATCATGTAGCAGGAAAAGCGTGTGCACCCCCACACAAATGGACACGGAAGAAGATTTGTATTCAAAAAATAGTGATAATCGCTGTCGATCATCAGCTAAATCTTTGAAGGTTAAATTCCAGGACAGCGTCTCGAAAGGCTCAGCAGAGGACAGGGACAGCCTTGTTGCTTCAACATCTGAAACTCTCCAAGAAATAATTAAGAAAGAGGTCAAAGGATTCACAGAGCCCTTTTTGGATGATATGTCAGACTATGAATATAAACAGTGGGAATCTGACTCCTCTCTGGAGATTAAAATTGTTGGAGATGACATTGCTGAGATAATTGTTGATGACGTTAAGAGTTTTGAAGAGAGAGCAGCTCCAGGAACACCCCAAGAAAAATTTTCTCTGAACAAGATGCAGGGGAAGATTAAGACCTTCCTTGCCAATCAGTTTGCCCAAGCATCAATTTATCGCATTGTGGCACAACTGAAGACCAGATTCTTCAACAACTCCACTGTTGAAAACGAACAGTCAGTGCAGTCTTTTGTGGCTGGTGTTGAATCTTTGCTTAAAACAGGAAGGAGAAAAACACAACAAGAAAAGGATGACGCTTTTGAGACTAAGTGGGCAGAGGATCTTCACAAGGGTGAAGCTAAGAAGTTTGCAGAGAAGCTAAGTGATTTCCTCAATGATTATGTGGATGAAATGCACTCTACCTTAGAATCATGTGGAAGTGACTCATCTAGAATCAGGGTGGCTGTACCACGTGGTGTTATTTCTTCTGAAATAGCAGACAAAGTGTGGCGTTTCCTTGGACTAACAAGGTGGTGGCTTCACACTATGGCTGACAGTTACGCTAGCAGGGTGACGACTCTCGCTGTAGCAGACGCAGAGTCAAAGGTATCAACAACAGAGGTCGCAGCTGTTGAGACTGAAGTGCCTTTGGAATGCGACAAATATGACGACGATGTAAGAGCAAAGGTGGAAAGAAACAAAATGTCTATCAGGATCACCGTTGAGAAGCTGGTTTCGCAGGCCTTTGGAAAAGCTAATTTGAAATACATTGCCACAAAACCAGAAATCATCATAAGACGGCTCTTTGAAAAAATATGGGCTGAAGTCGAGGGTGAAGATTTTGAAATTACTCAAAACACAGTGAAATACCTCAACAAGATTGTTTTCAACAGTGTGTGCAAACATTGGCGCAGTCCAGAGATTGTCCTGACTGAACTTGCTTTGGAACTCCCAGTAATTGAAACATACATTGTCCATACTTTCAAACATCACCTAATAACACCACCAAAAAGATTCAGCACCATCCGCAAGTTCCTCTCCTCTGTGCGGAAAGCCTTCTGCAAATAGAATGGACATTATTGGGTGTCACCTCAATGGTCAGTGGTGTGACCTCATAGTTAAAAGGCAAGCATTCAAAATTCCCTGTCTTTAGCTTTTGAGCTTACACTCAGTTCACTTTGGTGGCACAGGTTTTCTCCGGGTACTCCGGTTTCTCCCACTTTCTTGATTGTAACTGATCAAATTAAAAAAAATTTAAAAAAAGGTTTCTTGATTGAATTGAATCAGAATTGTATCATTTGTATCAACATGCTACTCAGACCAAAGTTAGACTGATAAATTTTCACTCAGGTAAAATTTCCTGTGTAAAACAAAGAAAAGACAGTAATCTATTGCAAATTTTTTTTTTTTTTTTCTGAAAACCACCTGCACTAGCATGTAAATTTACTCGTTTGTACAATACTGTGTCAGAAAAAATGTCTCAACCTTTTTTGACAAGTAGGTAGCTGTGGTCTTTGAGCAAGTGGGCATGTGACACTGGCATCTGGGATTTGCTGTTGTTAATGTACCAGTTGATCAATGAAATTTTTTGTCTACTTTTAATGCAGTTGTTACAGTTACAGTTTATGCAATTTATCTAAAAAAGAGATGTCTGTATTACATTTTGATGTGTTGAATATTTTAAGCCACAGCCATTAACACAAAAACATAAGACATAAAAAACAAAATAAAAAACTTAAATGCATTGCCCCTTGTAGCATGTATGATTTTTTCAGATGTTTCATGTCTGGATACAACCCAAATGTGATTTCACTTTTGTTTATGCATTAGCTGCTAGCAGTGGTGTATAGTTCATTAATTTCCATGGAAATATCATCTGGGGACGACATCAGACTGCAGCGCTGCTTTAACAAGGCCAATACACCATAAACTTTCTAATCAAACCAGCGCACACACTCCCACAAAAAAATAAAGTGTGCTCAGGCTTCTCTCCCTGTTTGAGCAATGCCTGTGAACTCACAAAGCCACTTAAAGTCAGAAAGGAGAAGGTCATTGAAGGGAAAATGACCTGGTTCGATGGTACGTGGCTGCAGTAACAGGAGCATTCTGGTGCCCTCTGAGCATGCTGATTTGCATAAGCCACCTTGTCAGGTTAGAAACACAGGCAGTCCACCCACTGACCTGTTGTGTGAGATGTAATTATCTGCTGCAGTTCTGCTGTGTTATGGGTAATTGATACTTATTTCCTCAGGAAAGGTTGGAATCTGTATTGATTATCAGCGTAAGTAGGCCAAGTTTATCACCTATTTCTCTTCCTCCTCCCTGAGGAATCAATATAAGTTGTACCCAGCAACCTCCTTCACCCATCATCACCATCCAAACAGCTGAAGGTCCCACTTGTGCTTATGCACTTTTTAATGCACAATGCCTTCATTGAACTGATCAGGGTTGTTCAAGAGGACAGTGGATCTATTGGAAAGGACTACTATAAACATCATGTTCTCTCTCTCTCTTTCTCACACACACACACACACACACACGCACGGAGACACACAAAATGAAGACATGCTGTTGTAAGAGTTATAAATCTTGGGCTCATGGCAAGAGGTCTGACTGCCACCTCCATCTGGAAAGGGTTAGAAGGTGTGTGTCTATGTCTGTAGGTATATGTTCAATGTGTTTGAAGTGGCAGGTGTGTCTTGGGTGTCTTATATCAGTTTTATTAGGTGTTTCCTCTGCATATTGCTCACAAGGCTCACATGACACTAGGTGTGTGTGTACATGCTACTGTACTGTCCTGTAGTGGAGAGGAGGAGTCAAAACACATTATTAGACAGGTCTTAAAACAGGCTCTGTGTAACTCTGCCAAGCCTGTGCCAAAGGAGTCATAAAGTGTGTGTGTGTGTGTGTTTCCTTGTGTGTGTGGAATAGTGTGAGTAACAAATAGAGAAGTCTGACCCTTTTTGTTAAACTACACAGACATGTTTCTGCATTCCTTCACGTCTCTGAATTTTGTGTGTTTCAGTTTTTCTTAGTGTCAGACTAGATGGATTACTGTTGTATCCCTTGGCATCTACAAAGTAAAAGACATACACACACACTCACACATGCATACACACACACACACACACACACACACACACACACACACACACACTCATGAAGACACATGTTATATCTCATATGTTTGCTGTCTGTGTCTGTTAAACATAGCTGAGTTTGACAAAAGGTGATAGAGGTTGAAAGGTGAAAGGTCCACACATAGTTTTTTTGGACTTTGGTGTGTGAGTGCATGTGTGTTAGTGTGAGTGTGTATTAATTGAGAGAAAGATAGAAAAAATGTAAGACACACAGATACAAAGAGAGATTCCCAGGCAAATTAAGGAAAAAAAGATTGAATAAAACATTTTTGTTTTAGTCAGTCTAGGTTGAATTATTCAATTTATATATGTCCTGAATGGGCTGCAACAGTGTGACTGTGCATACATTTACATTAGAGTTAGAGATGAAGACATTAGGTGGGATGTCCATATTATCTCTTTAATGAAAGTCTGTGTCTCCACAGCTTTCCACTGACAACTGTCTACCACCTTAAACATGTTTTTACTGATAGTGTTTCCTCCCAGAGTCACAACCTTGTGACCCTCACCATCATTAATTACAGCTCAGGCAAATAAATAACAGGCAGTGGGGAGGCACTCAGTTATTTCAACCAAGCATGTTCTGTCTTGCTGTGCCTGTTAACATAATTTTCTGCTTCATCTATCAATATTTTCTACCTGGAATTGGATTGATTATCAGCTCAGCTGGTTACTTCCTTCGTGTCTTAGAGGCCAGAGTTGTTACACATTATATTGCTGTGTATGTTGAGCTGCCACAAAACATTTTGAGCACAAAGCAGGGATCAGATACACTCTTAACCCGAATTAGTTGACTTTACTCACAAATTGCGTGGAAACCCGTTGCCCTATACCACTTTAGTTTTTACACAAGCTGAAACTAAATATGTTGACTTTTAATTTTATTATTTTTTTTAAATATAACTAGCTATTATTACTTGTTATTGCTACTTTGTTTATTACAATTACTATATTTTCCTTTAATTAAATTACATTTTCTTAAAAAAAAATTGTAGAAAACATTGTTTCAATTAAACTGAATGGAAAAAACACCTTTAAATGCTCCAATGCATTTTATTTTTAAGGAAAAAGGCAAAACACAATCCAAGCTAATATTATTATTACAAACTTATCATCAGGTCAACATCAACACATCCAACCTAAAATGATTAATCTGAAAAAGGTAATTTCAAATCAATTAAACAATTGTGTGGTTGTTGAATGTGTCTGTGTGTGGGTGTTGTCCGTGCTGGTTGTGTGTGGGGGTGTTGAATGCATCACAAATTTACAAGAAAAAACATGGATGTGCCCTAAGATTACAGTGGTAAATCTATAAAAAAAAAACAGAATTCTCAGGAAACCTCTGCTCAAATGTATCTGCTTCATCTGCCTAAACGAAGGGAGGCCAGCACATGAACCAACAGAGACAATCATATCAGAACAATATCTAACTCCATCTACAAACTGAAACAATGTCTTATGTCTTTTTGCTACAACTCGTCTCAATTTTCAGCATTTCAGCATTTAAGTGTGTGTAGGTGTGTATGTGTCTGTTTTTTGTGTGTGGGTGTTGTGTGGGACTTTGTTGTGAGTGGGTGTTGAATGTGTCTGTTGTTTGTGTGTGTGTCTGTGTTTTACGTGTCCCTGTTTGTCAGCCTGTTTTACAGAGAATAAAAAAGGTTTACCCCACTGGTCAGAAAGTGTTTTAAGTGGTGTGGCAAAAAAAGTAGTCAAAAACTTGTTACAGTAGAGCTGACATCTCTTTACATTGTGAGCTGATTTTTCAAAGTCTGTAGCTTTGGTTTTAGGTCAGTCTGTCCTAACGAGAGCAATACCTGTTGGATGAACTGAAATGTGAACTTCATAGTCTTGGGATAGTTAAGATGGAGTGCATATGTGAGTCCAAACAAACATCATTACAATCATTACATTAGACTTCTTATTTGAAAAAAAAAAAAAAAAAAAAAAAAAAAAAAAACTTTAATCAATATACTGTAAGAGTGTCAACATTAAAAGAAAGCAAGAGCTTACTTACAAAGCCTGATTTGAAGAAGTTTGTGGGGTTGTCCCCCAGGATGATTGGAGGCTCTCTGAGCACCTGTGTCCGGATCGCTGTTGGGTTTGTAGTCTTTTGGGAATTAAAGAGAATAACAAGTTAGATAGCTAAAATAAAAAAACAAATAATGATCTATAAGAAAGCTAATGATCTATAAGAAACTGAATTACACAACCAACAGAGAACCTGTAAAGAACAATGCCAAGCACATAATGTGTATGGACCTACATTGATCTGTTGTGAAATCTGTGTCAACAACTGTCCAACATTCCCTCTCTTGGAACGAAATAACTCAAGGAGACAAGGACTGTGGATCAATGCTCTCATAGAATTCCTGTTTGAGGTTCTTGCCCACAATCCTGCTGAACTCCATGAACACCTGAAAAATACAGAAAGCAAAAAAACCAAAAAACCTAAGAACCTAGATCAACTGAGCTATACAAGACAAACCATCTGCAAAGTAGAGCTGGAAAAACACCCATGAATGTCCTTTTTGTATGATTTGAAATGCTGATGTTTAAATGTGTAAACAGCATGCCCCAAATTAAAAATATCAATGTTTTCCTGAAAGAGCACAAGAGAAATATACATCTAGACACATTATATAATAGAAAGATTGTCATTAGTTATCTTCTCTTTCGTGAACATGCCTGATCTTTAGTGAAAAGTGAACATACCTGATCTTCAGTGAAGAGGGCAGGCCAGCGTTTCACCATCGTGCTTATGGCGGGTTCCGACTCCACTACCTCTTTTCTTCTCAGAGCAAACGTCTGATCCATCTTCTGTTTCACAAGAGGTCCATTTGGTGTTCTCTTCTGCATTTCATCAAGTCTTTGCGGGCCTCAAAACAAGAAAACTTTTAGCTCAACAATTCAGCTCAACAATATCGCTGTAAAAAACAAAATGGTAATAGAACCGAAATGACGTGTGTTACACATAAAACCGGCATCTAAACAAGCGTGTGTGTGGAGAGAGAGTGAGAGGGCGAAACAGAGTGCGGTGAGTGGATCAATGCATGGCGCGCAGCTCGCAGCCTCCACAACATAAATACCTCCACAGACAGCGCCTGCTACACTCCTTTAGCCCCCGACAGCGGTTGAACCGCTTTTCTACCACATGAAATGTCGGAAATATAAATTATAGCCGCGCAAAATCGCCAGTATTCGAGCTGTCCTCAGACTGTTAACACCAAGCTAACTTTAACATTCAGCTGACACTATTAGCTAGACATTAGCTAGCAATAAGCATGTATTAACACCATGCACAGGTTCAAACAGTACATTAACATGCGACAGAAAAAACAGCGTCAACAATTTATCTGTTAAAAGTGTTAAAAGTTCCCACAAAGATAACTAGGCTACTTATTTTACATACTGTTTTTTTTGACAAATTTACAGAACAATTCAGCAAAGTGCAGCCTTATACAACTTATTTTACATACTAACCGTTCATAGCGTCCAGTAAAGCTGCTGTCTGCTGTAGTCAGTGTTAACCTCCGTGCAAGCACTGCTACCGACCGTTGCGCTGGCCTTGTGATGTGACCAGCGACGTTTTTGAATTAGGCCCCTCCCCTTTCTTATAAAACTTAACATAGCAAGTTATCTCTACTAAACATGATTATTGCAATGAATCTTTCAGCTAAATAGTACAATCAACTAATGTTGTTTAGTAATGATAGCAGTTTTTTACAAAACAAAAGTTTAAGTAATGATCACTCTGAAGTTTAATTAGAATCAAAATCTGGGTTTACAGTGCTATAGCAAGTTAGACATTTTGAGTGTGTGGATGATTATCAAGGTGAACTCAAAAGATCGATTTATACTCTCAGTTCTGCCCTTTGTTCTATTATGACTTGATAGCGTTGGTAATCCTCCCTTCCTTTGCGTTTGCGTTTATCACTTTATTTCAATCAAAAAGTCCTAAAAAGAGAGAGGGCAGTAGTAAAAGCATAACGTGGTCACATAGTCTACAGGTCACACAACTAGAAGTTTTATCAGTGCATCACTACAACATCAGTAAAATGCAGTGGTATTACAAAGTGAAAAATTCCTCTTTCTACTTATAGAGTGGTACTTAAATGTAAGTCTTTGAGTTATATGTAAATATCTGTTTCGGTAAACCATGTGCATTGGTAAATCATATATATATTTCAAGCTGAAAAGAATGTGAATCTCTTAAGTCTGAAAGTATACACCACTGTTTACACTGTGGTAAAATGCAGGACTAACAGTAACATGTGGGCTCCAGATTTTGGATGATACAGCAGTTCCCCCTTTATGGCTCTTCAATGTTTTCTGTTTATTATTAATGAGAAAAAGATGCTGCAGGGGCCAGAGACATAGAGACCAAGTGTGGTCTGTCTCTACCCATCTACTGCCCTTTTTGCTGCCAAAATGTTGGTAAATGCTGGTTGCAGCTCTTGCGTCTGCCGGGAAGCCAAGTTAGGTGACTGTGGTTTTCTGTCCTAAAATGAATTTTTGACTGGTTACATGTTGGGAGTAGTTGGTAGATATTTGGAAAAAATCATCTCATACACTTTGGCGAGAGTTTCTTGCCATGACTGAATGTTTTCAGAGCTGTCTAGAAATCAGCCCATCAGTCAGTTGAACACAGAAAAAATAGTTTCTTTCAGGATCAAACAGCTGCTGAGACCAAAGAGTCGGACAGGCAAGTCCATCCAGCGGTCTGGCTTTGAACTGCCGTCATGATGTTTATGTGTGTCTGTCTTTGTGTTTGTGTATGAGGTCCTGTTGACTTGCGCATGTGCATATTTGTGTGTGTCTGTGTACATGAATGTGTTGGTCCTCATTTCCTGTTAGTATTACAGAATCTGACTTCTCTCCACTGAACATTGGCTGTTTATACTGGAAACAGCTCCCCGTGTCCAAACTTGCCGCTCCCTGCCCGGGTCAGTCATAGAACATGTTTAGCCGCTGAAGCTTTCAAGGCTGTTAGCTCCATGTTAGCTTCACCACTATGCTTCATTTTCCACATTGCTAAAAAAACAAAAAAACTGGCGACAACCATGGAAGTAATTTTGGGTAATTAACGGTCTGTCTGCTTTTCCAGTTTCCTCGCAGCATTTCATTGATGCATTATTTTGGTGGCAGCTGTTACATTTTTGTCGCCAAACTTGTTTGAATTCCCTCAAATACCAACAGTTTGCACGCGACAACATGACAGAGGTTGAAAGTTCAGATTTTTTAGCCCACTCAGGACAAATCAGTGTGAGAAATATTTTCCTCAACCTTGACCAAATTTCTTGACTGCATCTACCGTATGTGGAGCATATTTAATCATTTAAGAATCATAGCCAAATTGCAATGCTGTGTTATATTTAACATAATCAAATCAAACCGTGATTAAAATGATTTGTAGCCTGTGGCACTGGTTACTGCTCATGTTTCTCAAAATAAAGACCACATTTTACCATGAACCCTGTTTCTTTACATCATGAGGAAGACATTTGTCTCCACTCCTGCTCTCTGGAGTCACCTTCTTTGCTCTTTTGGACAAAGTTCCTCTCTCCACATACTGAAACACATTAACATGTTTAAAGTGTATGTAAAGTGGTCGTCCATGTAGTCAGGTGTAAAACAAATTCACTAGTAACTAGTAGTATGGTGGTTCTATGTTGGGAGGTGATCTTGCTCTTGCAGTTTCAAACCTTACACCATCATGGAAGCACAGTGCCCTCCTCCATGCTTTAGAAGTGCCTCCCTTTGTTCAGTATATATAGTATCATGGGAAATCAGACTTACATTGCACAGTGTAAAGACTTGGAGGGACCTTGGCAAGGCCCCTGTTTATTTATGTTAATGATACAAATCTCTCATAGCAAATGTAGCAATATCTTGATGTTTAAATTGCTATGCACACCTTTTATTTTAACTCCCAAGACACAAAACTGTGGTTTTTGTGGGCAGTTTCAGAGTTTGAACTGTGTGAATGGGCAGCAGAGTGTTGTTGGGAAAGAGTATTTGTGGTCAGCCAACCTTCCCTTGATAATAAAAGGTTAATAAATGAGAATTGTTAGATATTTTCCACCAAATAGCCCTGGCCCTGGCTATTTATGCTGTGATTAAATCTCTCCATTTTCAATCCTGGCTAGATGTTTAAGACTTCTCCCTTAAATCTCCCAGTGAGACAAAACTAGATTTAGTAATCAAACCACTTCATTTTCTGTTTAACACCACTCCCTTCGTTGCCACTTCATCTTGGACAAGACCACACAGATGTGTTAAACCCCAAATCCCCGGGTGGGAGAGCAGAGACATATTTCCTCTTTTCAACATTTCATTCCACTCTTTGCTCTCCTAGGCCACACACGGATCTCCAAGACGACTCCCTGAGTAGTAGAACGGAAACACAGGAGAGACAGATTTCTATTCATTCTCAGTCCACTTGGTAGGCTTCGTATATCTTCTGTAAGAACATAGAGACATACCTGTGGCATCCAGCCTTTCATTTTCTTTGTGCGGGAGTTTCCAGTAGGCCAGACATAAATTCTGCTGTGGTTTGTCATAAGTTAAGTCATCCAGCTGTAATTTGGATGAAATAATTAAAGGAAACAACATGCCAGAAATCCTTTAAACAGCATGCAAAGTTTGCTCTATGATAACCCCTCTTCCACAGTATAAATACAAAGGCACGTTCCGAATCCACATGCTTCTTTTCTGTGTGCTGTCAATAATAAGTAGCAAATTAAAATTTACTGAACACATTCTTAATGCAAATGTGTTTCTCTTTAGTTTATTAGTGCCCTGGTTTTGTTTGGGTAGAGAAATGAGCCAGCGAGGAAGGGCCATATGATGATGTAAACTATTTGTTGTAGTGCAGCGACATGGTTTACATGAGGTCTGCAGTGCCTCAAAGCAGTCAAGGAAACCATCAACAATATTTGACTGTTTGACTGCGACTTTGAGAGGGACATAGGCCACACACAAATGCAGGAATGACACATAAATTGGACACATTCAGTAACAAAATATGCACCTGTAAAAACACAAAACAGACTAGCACACTTTCATGCATAGAAATCAGAAGTGCGTTGAGAGATGACAAAAAAAAAAAAAAAAGTGAAGAAACAGCTACCAGTACACACCAAGCATGCCCACTTTTTGAACAGACACACATCAGACGCTTATTGTGCAGATATTAGTTTGACCTTGTAAACCTGAGAGAATGACACCCGGCCAATCCTTTCCTTCTCAGCTGACACCCGCTTTGCCAGCTGCTGTTGTTACAGACAGGAAGAAGGAAGTAGTCGTGCCTCCTGCTTCCTTTGGACCTCTGTGTAGTACAGAAATGTCTCGATACGTGTTTCCTCAGTCCCCACGTCTTGTGTTCTCGCTCTTTTGTGTGTTTGCGTGTCTGTGTCTAAGAAGGCACTTAAACAATTATCCAATTATCCACTTGTATGGAGTTCCAAAGTTTCATTTAGTGCTTAATGAAGCAAGGACAGTTTCTTGCTTTTCTTCCCAAGCTACCCTGTCTTTCTTTTTCTGTTTCTACATTTAATGCCTCTCTCTTTAAATTCATGTTCATCATCATTGTTTTAGAATGAAATTCATTTCAAAATCATTAAACTATCCACCACATTTTCTCACTGGCACCCAGGCATTTCTGATGTGTTACAAAAGTTCCTTTGACTCAAATGTGATGCAACTTGTTCTACAACATCCGAGTGTCACTTAGGCTGAAATCCAAAAGTCAGAAATATAAGTCCTATGTGGGACACTGAGGCTATCACATTTCATCTAATAAAGCTCTTTTCTTGGCTGTCATTACAAACATATGGGATCAATAAGCCTTGTTGAGAGATCATTTGGTTCCGTTCAGTACCCTGAAAATCAACTTATCTGCAGTTGGATGACAGTTACTGTTGCACTATGTGATCTAAGTTATTGAAAAGCCCTTCATTGTTTTTTCTTTCTTTTTTGATCTAATCTGTCTGTGGAGTGTTATTCATGGTTTATCATAAAGCAGTGTATTCACAAAATGGGGCAGGGACACCATAAATATACCTTTTCACATATTTCATTGAGATACAAGGTTTTAACCTGTGTGTGTATCTGTGTTTTGCAGACAGGAGTGTGCCAACTTTGTCCGCCTCCTGCAGCCCTACAACCGCACCCACCTCCTGGCCTGTGGCACTGGTGCCTTCCAGCCCATGTGCACCTTCATCTATGTGGGGCACAGAGGGGAGGTAAGCTAGGGTGAAGATAAGACTGTGTGTGTATTTGTGTGTGTTTGTGGGGTGGGTGGGAATACATCCACACAAACACATAACTCGTAGCTACATGCATAAAATACCAATCAGTTGGTGTTTTGGGAGAACTGTGATATACAGCTGTCACAGTTGTGTAAGACCCATATTTTACTCCATGCATGTTGAATTACTGCTGTACTCTTTCTCCATTTCCTAAAGGAAATGTTTGGAAACTGTAAATTGTGTTCACTTTTAATACACTGAGTAACCATTAGAAAGACTCTCCAGTTGGCATTAATGGAGTATAGGTTGAGTCAGTACATAGCATTAACTTTTCCAGTGTTATTACTTTATACATATAAATCTCAGACTGACAGTGATATAATATGTGATAATAAGAATTTGAAAAAAATACAGATTTACTCACAGTGACTGCATGCCTGCAATTTCTTAGCAGGATGACTCAGAAACAAATTCAAAGTGACAGTGTTGATGTACTTTCAGCTAATGTTAACAAACAGCTGTTTACTTACACATCCAGGAGAGAACATTTTAGATAGCATTTTTCTCATCTTAGCTCTGGTTTGGCCTCCACAGACTCCGGAGAAAAATAGGGCTCTTTAGGGACTAAATGCTCCAGTTTCCTCAGCAGCTAGCTGCTAACTTTGTCTGTCTGCCTTTTGTTGCTGCATAGGTAGGGTGTGTAGTTAGCTTCTTCTGCAGGGAATGACGGTGTATGGATTTATGGTGCATGAGGGAGATTGGTGATAGGTGGGAGAATCAACCACACAGTGGGTTCAGCATTGCAAGCAATTCTATCACATTACAGAGATGGATTTAATTTCATGTTCATGCTCAATGATGCTTAAAGTGTCACTGTAACACCATACAAGTTGCTGATAAATTAGCATCAAGTAAAGCTGAACTCACTTGATAATTTGGTAACACAACTAAGCACTGACAATAGAAAATTCCACATAAAGTTTCAAGGAATGATGGTCCAACTAGGTTACAGCATAGCTAAAGAAATGCATTATTCATGCCATTTAGAAGCAGGATGCCATTGCATCAATATACATATGAAACCTTGTACATATGAGACGATAAAGAATCATTGGGTGGCCTATAAGCGGTCCTGTGGTGGAAACCAGGCTAATGGAACAAATATGGTCAGTGCCAAGATGTTTTTTCAGAGAAATACAGCTCAGACTGGCCCTACTCTATGCTCAGATCCCTGGAGTTTAAGGTTAAGCTTCAGCAAGCAGCTCTGCCATGAGTCCTCCTGTAGCACGACTCAGCTGCTCTGTTAAACCCTCTATACATCTTTTCAACTCCACAGGCTGGCTCTCTACACAGCCACTCAGCTCAGGGGGACCCTCTGCAGAGTCTCACACTTGGAGCCATTTAAAAGACATGATTCAATGAATGGAGCTATTAAGACAGACTCGTAGCTGGCTGTCTCACAGCGGTCCACCAGATTGCAGCCCAGTGTGCTGCCCTGCCTGGCCCAGCAGGAGGGGGTCAAACTGGGCATGAGGAGAGGGGAAAGCTGGATGTTGGCAAAGAGCTAAGGAAAGGAAATGAGACAGTGGGGTGGGAGAGTGCCAGCCTTTTAGTCCAAAGAGAGATTGTGTGTGTGCATGTGAAATACACAAGGTGCAGTATTTTCTGTGCTTTTTCTGGGGGATTTAGGTGCTCGTCACAGTGTGGCTTCTCTTTGTGGCTATTTTATTCCTCCTTCTCAATCTGTCATCCTTTGTGTGGTTTTTGAACTCTGGGCTTTATGGCACATAATGAAAAAACGTGCATGCCTTCCTTTGCCTGTGCTAAAAAACTTTGAGCCCAGGAACAATATACAGTGGTGTGCGTGGCTGAGATACAAAAACAAGTCAGTGCTATCCTTATGAGCAGACATGTTATGAATAGCAGGTATTCTAATCCTCAGACCAGTTGGAAACATCGCTGCTGCCCAGGAATTTCTTTTAACAAAGCAAACTAATCAACTTTTGTTGTGTGATTCAGCAAGCCATGCTAAAGAAGCACACACACACAAAAAAAGTCAACTGATAGTTTCACACTTTTATTTTGGCTTTCAGTGCATTTCACTCACAAATGTCGGCTCATAACAACTAGGATGACACATTTACTCAGATACCCCATAAATAAAGGAACTTCAGCCATGTTTCCAGTGCTGTAGTTGCACTTTGAGTTAATAATGTGTGTAAAAACCCTTTTGTTGTTGACCAGTTTATGATAGTGAAGGAAGTGCAACGCTCTTCAGAAACATTGCTGAATTTGTTTTATTTACTTTAAGGAATGTGTATGTGTGTGTGTGTTGAGACAGAGATCATGTATTTGTGTCTGTAACAGGTTTTATCTGCTGTCTGTGTGTTAAAACTCAGACCACCTCAGCTGTCCTGACTGATGTGAAGATACAAACTGTCCTCCTCATGCTTGTGTGTGTGTGTGTCCATCACTCAGAGCATAACCAAGCCCTTTCAGGTAGTCAGTGTGTCTCTCTGAATGGACGACACCACAGGGAGCCTGTCCATTTATTTAACCAATCGTTAACCAGTGGAGAACACACACCAGACTGTTTGTCTGACCTCTTGAGGGAACAGAGGCTGTGAGCCCTTGGACTGGACTCTGGGTGGGATGACCTTTGACCTCCTAGGTGTTTTTATCTCAGTTAGCAGCAGACATACACACACTCTTTCAGTCCTTCATGTGCCACCTTTGTCTCTGAATGAATGAATATTGCAAGAAATAATGTGAAAAGTAGGCTCAGCTTTGTTGAATCAAAGAAATAGACTCTTCTTTTCTTAAACAATGTTTTGACAAAATTTATTAGTATTGGACAAGCTGTTGTTGTTCTCTAGTGTTAAGTAATCCTAACTATATTTCATGCTCTTATCCAGACATGAAAACAAAGAAATGCTTTTAGCCACATTCTACCAGTTGACATACACTCATGATGTAATGGAGAATCATTAGTTTTCATATTTCTGCAAGGTCGTGGAGGACAGTGATTTTTTCAACATTTGAAATTCTTGTGCAACAAAATTGGATTTAATCTGACCAATCAGGAAAAGCTTACAGAATGAAGTAAGTTTAAGTGTCTTACTGTCCAAAAATGTTTTCTTTCCGTGAGTGAGAAAACAATGTTTAGATGACAATGTTCATCGTAATTCCTAAAAAAAAAACATGAATGTATAGTCTGTATCTTGAGTCTATGGGTTCCTCACTCCCTCTCTTTCACAGATACACACACACATCCGCACACACACACATATACCCACCCCCCACACGCAGACACACACACAAATTGGAGTCCCCACGGTGAGTGACACAGCTGCCCAAGCAGTGTCATAGATGTGAAAATAAACCACCACATTACAGTGATGACGTACAAAGAACCAGACCACACACACACACACACACACACATACATTACTACACACACGGTCAAGCCAAACAAATGACACAAATTTGAACTTATACACATGCAGAGATGCAGACAGAAACACACACAAACATGATGAAAGACATGCATGTTGAAACATAAATATAAATATATTAAACCAAATGTGTAGATAGATACGTAGATGGATACATACACACAGGGAAGCAGATCTTTATATGCACCTAACAACAACAGTCAGGATTGAAAAACAGAAATCGAAAGCTGTACACACACACACACGAGAACACAAATGGCCTTCTCCTCAACTGAGCAGAACTGTAGATTGAAGCAGTTCAAATGCTAAATTTTTCATTAAAAGTCTACTTTTAACAGTGCTGCTTTTTCGCACTTGCGAAAGTGACTTACTTCCTCTCACTTCCTCTCAGACCTCCATTACAACCTCTTTAAGTGCTAGGATACACGGGACACAGGAAAAAAGGACAGAGATAGAAGGTTCTTCAGCAGGGCCAATATAACAGCATGAATGTGGATAAAAAAAAAGTGGACTAAAAACATTGAAAGCATAATGAAAAATTAATTGCTCATAAATCACCCTTTTATTTCTGTCATGTATGTTTCCTTTGGATCAAAAGTGGAGATGAATGAAGCCTCTTACAGGTTAATTTTACTGCTTCTGCCCTTTCTGTCATTTTCTAGTAATTTTACTTGGCATTTTATATTAAATTTTCTCTGTAATGATCATCATAACTCTTAATCTGTCCTCTCTCTGTGTCTCCCCCTCTCTCTTTATCACATCTTGTATTTTTCTGTCTTTCACTGTCTTTTCCCGTTTGGTTTACACAGCCTCTCTGTCCTTTTTTTAAGTCAAAAGGAGTTTCAGAATCTTTTGTGAGAAGAGGGAAAGACCTCTGGGGACACAGATTAAAATAGGATAAGACGAAATAAAAATAGAAAAACAAATTATAAAACCAAGAGGAGTGAGGGGCAGTAATAGATGAAATGAGAGAGTGAGATTCCCATGTTTTCATGAGAGCGAGAGGTGAGTGAGGGAGCCCAGCCATTATTTGATTGGACACTGAGGAAAAGGCCAAGCACAACAGCGAGTCAAATGAGGTCTGTTGCCCATGAGATACTTGAAGTGGGTCCAAACTGTAGGCTCTTAGGCATTTAAAAATTTTCAAAACCAGATCCTAAGTGTGTAGCTAACTTTTATTCAGTGTTATAATAGATAAAGCATGGACAATTTAAAAATATTTGACAATTCAAAGATAAAACTCAGGAGCACTGACAGATGATTCAGATCATCACATTTAAAAGGAAGCTGTGCTGTATTTTATGCACTTATGTAACAGTTCCTTTTAACTGATGCCCTCACAAAGACAAAAAGACAAGAACAATCTATCAAACTACCAGTGCTTCCAACTACAAATTCTTGTAGGTGTCAGGTGTAGTTAAATGTAACTGCACTCAACTTTCCCACAGATTACTATCAGCTGCACTATAAGGTTGCTGTCTGTGGAGAAACTAGCATCTGTGGCTCTTCTACAGGAGATTTCTCCCTGTCTGACTAAATATGGTAAAATAGTAGCTCTGGAAATATGTCCAAAGAAAGCTCTGAACTAATACCAAAATATCACTTACTGTCTGCAGTAACAGCTATTCTCAGTATTTTAGGCTGGATTGTTCCATTAAGAAGTAAGAAAAATAAATAGATTAAAAAAATATTTGCTGTGCAGCAACAACTGTGACAACTAGAGGATAACTGCTAAAACATGCTGTAACTCTAGTGGAGAAGAGCCATTAATAACATTTGCTAACATTAGCTACATAACATGAACAACCAAAAACTAGTGGTCATACCAGACCAAGTAAGGCTGAACAACAGCAGGAAATCTCCAGAGTGTAATTAACTGAGCAAGTGTCCTCTTTTTTTTTTTTTTTTTTTACTGATGAATTCCATCTTTTCATTTCTAAGAGGAGAAGTATGCTTTTTTAATGACTTTTACATAGTTTCACTTTAAAGCAGCTGATTAAGGGTCAAAACTGTAACCAGCATTAGGTTTTGATTTTTGAAAAGGGTAAGGTTATATAATGGATGAGGTGTAAGGTAATGAATGAGAAAAAGTTATAGATTCTCTCACTAGCTAAATAATGCAAATGTGAATGTATGTATGTCAGTAGTCACTTGTCTAAGTGGTTTTGTAGCAGGGGTCCTGATGTATTTTGCTTGGCACTGCTGAGCACAGAGTGGCCTGTGTGTCTCCCTCTCTTTCTCTGTGAATCACAGCACTTGTGTGTATTTGTCTTGGCAGAGTTTGGCCAAAGTCAAAGTGACTCTGACAGTCTAATCAGCTGCACAAGCAGCTGCACCATTCCTCCGGATCATAATGAGATAACACAGACACATGAACACACACGCACGCACACACACACACATACACACACACACACACACACACATAAGATGCAAGTGAAAAACCGGGCACAGAAGTGCACAAACACAAACCCAGATCATGTTTACACACACACTCTGATGGGGAAACGAGATGTAGAGATGCAGTAATGCAGTGATGCAGTGATGTTAAGGTCAGTAACAAGAGAGCGAGGAAGTGCTGACAGAATAAGGATGACTAATGAGCAAACTAAAAGACTTCAGCAGAAAACAGATAGAAATAAGAAGAAATTCCATATAGAGAGAGACTGAAAATGATTGATGAAGTAAGAGAAAAGTTGATGGGTCAAAAAAAGACAACACTGAACAACACAGGACTGCGATTTTTATTGTTTAGTTCCTCTATAATTGTACAAAAACTGTGATCTTCTCCTAACAAGTGTTTTGTGATGATGGATTTCTCATTTAAGAAGGAAAACAGCACATGTGGTACAACTTTAAAATAAATAATGAAATAACCATACCGTGCATACAGTCTAGTGAAAATGACAAATGAAAGCTTCATAAATTCCATTCATGTACAGGGCTGGAAGAAATAAAACATTGTTTTTTTTTTCTTATTTACTTCTTAAATGTTCCTCATCATCTTAAATTTAACTAAGTGTGAGAATGTGTACAAGCAGTGTGCATGCTGGTGGGCTGAGCATGTTCACTCTGACACCTGTAAAACTCATTCAAACCTCTTTATGAACATTCAGAAAGCTACATGTGGATCAAATAAAAACTGTAACTGTCTCTCCATATTTCCTGAGACCTGTTGGATTTGCCAGTGTATATATAATTTTTGGTGCGTTTCTGCCACTAGCACTTTACTGTGTCCATGTTACCCAGCATGTGTTATAACTGAAGTGAATATGTGGCAGTGCACGTACAAAGCCTAATGTGCGTGAGAGAGTGTATATTGTCCACTGTGTTTCTTAAAGTATTTTTATCCCCCTGACTTCAATGTCATCATCTCCCCTGTGATCTCAGCTGAAGACTCACCCTTCCAGTGACAATAGTCCATTGTCTGTTAGAGGAACAGAGACTCAGACACACAGAGTTCACTGTAAGGACGCTTAAATCACCAACATGGACTTGAATCAAACACGAGGTCTTACTGTGGGTCCTGTCGCCTTCCATTCTCCTTTCATTCCGGAAAGTCGACTACATTTGGACCCACGTTGATCACACCCAGGCAGCTCTGTCAGAGACTGTTGAAGACCGTTGAAGCGGTAATAGAAAGGCTAAAAACAAACGGCCTTTTGTTCACAGTGACCCTGTTTTGACCTGACATATCACACAATCCGAGGATGTGGCCAGCGTTCAGCAGGTGAACTTGACTAATTGGTGAATGACGAAGAAAGAACCATTCTGTTATTTTTAATTGCTTCCTTACTTTCTCACTGTTGGAGTCAGAAAAAAGAAATTGACAGCAGTTTGATATAAAATGGGAATCCATTCTTCTTTTCATTTTCATTGCCAAAAGTACAGGGTTTTGTTTTTTCAGTGACTTTTTAACCTGAATTTTCTGTTTTGATTTATTATGCTGACAACTCAGTTTCGTCTATTTTTACAGTCTATTTATGCTGTTCCTGAAAATGTAAATCACATCACTTCCTGCGCAATTGAATATGTTTCCCAGGAAAAAAACACACCTGACACCAGGCACTTTTCATAGCAAATAAAAAGTTTCAGTGAAGAGGGTGTTTGTTCTGTCATATCAGTTGGCAGAGTGGAAACATTCTTACATGGAAATGTCATGATGTTATGACTTTAGATATTTACTTGGTCAGTTACTACACACTACATGTTGAGTGAGTTTTATGACCACAAGGGTCGTGGAACATGTACGCTCATCAGCATTATTTTTCTGTTGATAAAGTTTGGATTTTTAAGTGTAGTTTTTATTTGATAACAGTGTTATGCACTGTTATTACCCTGCTGGCTCCTCAGTGCGGCTCTCAGTGCTGATCTGCACTGGAAACAGGGTGGGAAACTTGTCTCAACTCTGGCAACTAGTCTGATCCTGCATTTCCTTGTTTCTCAGACAGCGTCTTAGTTCTCAGACAGACACAGAGTTCAGTAGAAGGACAAATTAATTTTAAACACAGGCTGAAAATGAAAACAGTTCCTGCCCCACTTATTAGTGTGGATGATGGGACAGAGATAAAGAATAATTGCCCCTTGGTTAGTGAGATCAGTAGGTATAGGTTAAATCACCTGTGCGGCAAAACGTTTTGCAATTTTATCTCTTTAAGTAATTAGCTAAAATGCTGAACACTGATATCTGAACAACAATTACTGATCCTGTCTCCTCTTTAAGCATAGTCTTATCATTTATTTACTTGTTTCAAAGGAGGATGCATATTTTCTCTCACTGTACAACCTTGTGTCTCTTTTCTCACCAGCATGTGTTCACAATGGACCCCACGAATGTAGAAAATGGAAGAGGAAAAGTCCCTCATGACCCCAGCCTACCCTTTGTGAGCACCTTCACTGGTATGTCCCGTTTTGTTCTGCCTATATTTTCAAGCCATGGATTATGGGGCTAATATGATCAAAAGGTAATTTAGCTTTTATCAATGCGATTTTATTGAAATAAATTGAACCTAAGTCCCACAGAGGTTGAACCAGGCAGTGGAAGATGTATTCAGTTAATGTGAATCCCTTTGCATGTGTGTAATAACAACATATCACATTCATAAAGTTTAACTTGTTCTGACAAAGCTGTTAAATTAGCATTGTCCTTTTTGTAGCTTGGTATTCTTTATCTGCCACATCTAACTATTTAAAATACCAGGCCCAGACACTCTTTCTTCTCTCTTTGTTTCTACACATTTAACCTCTCTGTACAGATCTCTGCTATGTTTTGAAATGGTAATAACCCCAAGAGCAGCAACTAGGGAGAACTTTCTTTGGCTCTGACACATGTACACATGTGCAAACACACTCTCATGAGTTGTGCTGACTAGGTTAAATAGTTCTGGGTGTTTCTCTCTGAATGTCATTAGGCATTTAGCTTGTGAAATAACACTGATTTATACCAGTGACAGATAATCCTGTATGTGTGTGTGTGTGTGTGTGTGTGCGCACACACACACACACACACACCTTCCTCTCTCTGCAGCTGGGTGATTTCAGGATCAGAATTTATCCCACAATACATTGTATCTGGCAGGAAAACATTAAATTAGAGCCAAATACTCAGCAGTTGGGACCTTTGCGAAGATACAGTATACAGTCCTCACAAACCTGTCAAGGAATGCTGCAGGGCCTGTGGAGGAGCATTGTGGAAAGAGATATAGATATATAATGAGATCCAAACAGAAAGTAAGTTAGAAAGATATAATGGTGTAAATTGTAAATGCTGGGAGAGGATGGCGATAAGTTCGTTTGTTGACCTGCACCAGTTTAACTGTCACCCATGCTACATAGCGAGAGTGGAAAAAGTTGACTCAGCAGATCTGCTGGCCTCTGGGTCAGCAAGGTTGTGTAAGATGACCAGACAACTTGAGCTCAGGCTCCTGTTACGGGACTGTCCTTGAGTCTGACTGACTGGCTTTGTATTCTGTGTCTGACAGTGAACACTGACCTCTTTGTGGATTTTCCTCTCAGGGATCAATAGTATACAAAAAAGCCAAAAGGCTCTTCTCTGTATACAATCCCCGCATCTCAGGACACGCTCAAAGACACAGGCATGCAAATAGAGACTGAACAACAGTATAGTACAGATTGAAAAAGATAAAGTGTTGCCAAAAATGATACAGTAAAACTTGATAAAAGTCCTACTCATCAGCTATCAACCCACTGATGTTTTCTTCTTCAAGACTTGATTTCAGTGTCAGGATCTTCTCCCAAAGTACACAAAGCTCAATTCCCCAGGCTCTGTCATCACTTATTCCTGTGTCTGTTTATGTTTGCTTGTGTGAATATGTATACCACATGTTGAGTTCAACTGTATTAGTGTCTGTTTATAAGGTAGACAAGGATGTGTGAGATCACAGGAGAGCAGTCTGTGGCCAGATTTAGTTTCTATAATAGCAACTATGCTGGGAAAAATTAAAAACAGTTGTACTTTTTAAAAACAAATAGACTTACTGTGAAAAACTGTCTCTCGTTATTTTTCATTATCTGACAGGCATTGTAGGGATTTCTATCCTGAGCCAGCTGAGGCTGCTGTTCTGCTTAATGACAGATAAGCCTGACTGCTACAGGTTTTTCCAAGCATCATGCAAGAAACACGCCGCTAGAAAGATTCAGTATTTAATTTCTACTTGCAGGAAAATCAATTTTCTGAGTTGCTGAAATTGAAAGTGAGTCCATTGCTGATGGTTCCAGTCTCAGTGGAGGATGTAGTGTTTAAGTGTGTTTGAGCAAGGTTTCAGATTACTCTCCCAGTTTGTTCTATTTTGGATTTGTCCGATTTCTCTTCTCTTTCCCTTCCTTTGCCTCATTTTCCTGAACCACAAAATGTTTCTCTTTCACCCATGATTTCCTTATTGTTCCTCTGTGCCAAACCTTTTTTTCCATTTTCCCTAATCTTTTCCTTTATTGCTGCTGTTGCTTTACATTCACTCTTTTCTCTCTCCTCTATATTCGTACAATTATTATTATTATTATTATTATTTTTTTTTTTTTTTTACAAATCTCCTACCACTCATCCTGTCTCTGTCCCACTCTGTCCCTCCCTCTTTCTAGGTGGGGAGTTGTATACAGGACTTACAGCAGATTTCCTGGGAAGAGACTCTGTGATCCTCAGGAGTATGGGAGGTCGCAACACTATGAGGACAGAGACTGATGAGAAACTTCTTCATGGTAACGATTCACTGCTATAATTAATCTGTCACATTCAACACACAAATAGGACAATTATTCTATTGTAGTCTTATTACAGGCAGAAAGAAAAACTGTGTTCTAGAAGTCATCAATTTCTAATGTTTGTTTGTTGTCAAATAATCTCATAATTAGTTCAGTTTTACTTGTGAAAGCTACTGGTGCTATATCTAGGTTTTTACTATTACTACACAGACAACATTAGCATTAGCAGCTGCTAACTTACCAAGAGCATCAGCCATTGTTGCTTTTACAAGACGAGAGGTTAGAATACACCCTCTGGGTGGCGCTACTTCTTTATCCTCATGCTGGACTGAAGGCAGATGGGCTGGGACTAGCTGGTTAGCATGCTAACTTCAGTAAGAGAAAAGTGCAGCAAAACAAGAATTAACATTTGCACTGCTTTCCACCACTGGAGACAGCTCTTGGCGAGTAAAGGAAGTAAGTTTGTTGCCAAACATGCAGCATTTCGGTTGTTAATGCTAACACTGGCTATGTAGAAATAGCAAGAACTTATATAAATCACTTTTAACTGATAACATAGTATTAAGCAAAAGTACTGCTGCTATAGTGGCATGGTGTTTAATGTAAGTGCTGAGTTATTATCTTTAAATTGATTACTTTCTTCCACCATCCTTCTTCCTTCTGTCTTCCCCTGCAGACCCGAAGTTCATTGCTGCCCACCTCATCCCAGACAATGACGACAGAGACAATGATAAAGTGTATTTCTTCTTCACGGAGAAAGCCACAGAGGCAGGGGACAGGGAAGGGGCCATACACACACGTGTGGGACGAGTCTGTGCAGTAAGCTACTTCTTAAACTGTTTATTTGTGGACACGTATTTTGTGATTCAGTAAATGGTGATGTTTCTATATCTAGCCATGCAGATTCCAGTTAGACTTGCCAAGGTTTAGAGATATGCACCACTTAAGACTTAAGCTGATACTACATTCCAGTGGAGATTAATTTTATTAGTGGTGCTCAAAGCATAGAAAAGTTACATGTGTCTTTCCAGAAATAATGTCCCACTTACTCAGGATAATCCAAAGGTCTTAGTTACTATATACAGATGCAGACAGATGAGAGATTCTCTGTTGGCAGGTGGGGGATGAGTGAAGCCAGATGGTCAGGTGAGCTACACAACAAATTTCCTTATGGACATACCAACATCCAGGTCCCAGGGATGAAACATCTGCATGGATGTTTCACTTGAAAAAGATGTTGAGAAGAAGAGTTGTGATCTGGGAGAATCTTGGAGTCCTTTAGGGGTTTCTGGTTTTCTGGAGGATCGGTTATGGGTCTCAAAATTTGAGTCCATGCCAGGCCTTTCAGTGTGATGTGTAGAGTCACACTCCCACCAAAGTCCATGAGAAGTGGGTTATATGAGGATTCAAAGAGAAAATGTGAGCCAGCAAGAGACAGCAATTTGATTTAGGGGTATTTTTCTATATTGTCACATACAAATGTGTGTGGGATTAATTTCCCAGGACAGGAGGCTTTATGGGTTTATCATCCCACTGTGGCAGCTCCAAATCCTGTCACGGAAAAGACAGATGTCTTTTTAGGCAATCAAATATTTACATTTCCCCCAAAGGACTTTGAAGGCATTGTGATATTCAGAGTTATATGAATTCTTTCTCCCTCCAAAACTCACACAGCTGTCAAATCCCAACCACGATCCCCATCTGCATGCTCTCACGTTCTTTCATGCACATTATAAATCCATATATGTGTTGTGTCCACCACACACAAATACAGGTATGCATACCAAAACCCAAGCAAATATACACACACACACACACATAGCTGTAGGATTTCCTTAGAGATTGTTTGAGTGTGCCAGAAAAGTTTGCAAAAAATTCTAAGACAAAATCCATCCTAAATCTTCAGATTATAACTTTCTTTGTCATCCTTGTCTCCATCTCTGCTCCCCCTCTTTCTCTCCATCTGTCTCCCCTTCTCTCCCTACACACACACATATTATAGTATTTCCTCCTAAGCCTTCTTTTTTTTCCCTCAGGCAAATCTGAACAGTTGTTATCACTTCCCCTGTGCTGTTCCTTGCCAAGACACCAATTATCACCGCTGATACACACATACACACACACACACACACACACACACACACACACACACACACACTTACACAAAGAAAATGTCTGGTATCATGCATATATTACACACACATAATAACCAACTCACAGACTTGTGTCCACATGTGGACTCTCTTGGTATCTATTGTGAGTCCTTATTCTCTGCAGAAGACAAAAGACTGAACCTGCATATATCATGGTGTTTGGGTAGCATATTATACTTTAACCTCAGTTACTGATTCAATCCAGTTCCAGTGTGCTGAAGCACAGAGCCAGTAGTGAAAAATGTGTATTTGGAAATAAATATGCAGCTGTGTTTTATAGACTGTATTTCTTTATTTTCTGACAGAATGATGTTGGAGGCCAGAGAGTGCTGGTGAATAAGTGGAGTACCTTCATCAAAGCGAGGCTGATTTGTTCTGTACCAGGACCTCATGGTATTGACACACACTTCAACCAACTGGGTAAGATACACACAAATCATTAATAGCAGCTGCTGTGTGCCTGTGGAAAAACACACACACTAATTAACACACACACACACACACACACACACACACTCACACACTAACTGGTATTGCCTTTTCTAATCTCAAACAGAGGATGTTTTTCTGCTGAGGACGAAGGATGAGAGGAACCCAGATATCTATGCGATCTTCAGTACTATCAGGTAAACCCACATGAAGCCTTACAATTTTATCTTCCCACTATCCAATATTATCTACTCTTGACTGTGGTGCAAGGTGTAGGAGATTTGAAACCTGTTAAAAACACAGTAACTTCAGTCTAACAATAATGTTACTGCTGTTACACTAATGGGACCAACTCCTTTTCAACCATTTTGAACCAAGTTCCTGTTTTCTTCCAAATTAACCTGATAATACTCACATTTATTGCCAACATTTAATCAAAAATTATAAAATTGTTTGTGGATGTCTCTCCTTTCTCCTCCACAGCAATGTGTTCCAGGGTTTTGCTGTGTGTGTTTACCGCATGGCTGACATCAGGGAAGCTTTCAACGGACCCTTTGCTCATAAAGAGGGTCCTGACTACCAGTGGGGTGCTTATGAAGGCAGGGTCCCTTATCCAAGACCAGGGGTGGTGAGTGATTGTTCACTAAGTGTAACACCTGTCACGGTCAACTTACTCAAAATGTTTTAGTTGGCAAACCTGAATCATACTTTAACCATAATGCACTTATCATGTTTCCGATATTACATGCCTCTGCTTGGCAGCATTATAAGGAAACATAGTATATTCCAGTCTTCATGCTGATGACATACAGTTTTATATTTCTCTATTCTCTGGTAAACTGTATCAACAATATTAATTAGTTCATGTTCGATGAACGATTAACAATTTGATAAAAACAACTAGTGGCAACTAGAGACAGGATATGTGTTTTTCAGAGCTGTTTAAAAGTTGACTGAACCTTTAAAAACATATCACTAAAACTAATTTTATCATGTAAAAATATATCTATAGTTAGAGGGTTGTTATCCTGGAGTCTGAGAAGCTGATCAATGTGTTTATCTGAAGCAGGCTGATCTACTGTAAGGCTCTTTTTGTAAGATTACACAAAAAAGAAACACATTTTAAAACACGGACAGCCTCCATACCTCTCTATTACAGCTTCAACAAAAACAACATTAGTGGAAGTAGGATTTATTGCAGGGTTTTTGTATTTGAATGCTTATTAGCTAGATTTGTCTAATAGACCAACAACTATCATGCAAACCATATTCATTTAACAGTAGGTGGAGTGTGCCTCTTGGTGGTCGTGACCTCACTGGGAAAGCTACCAGTAGGCCTCCTACATCCATCAAATTAGAACTGAACTTCTGCCCAATGACTTGGATTTATTTTTATGCAGACACAATGTGGGCAACATTACATTTTTCCCAAAACATATTTAATATAACATTGTTGTGTGTGAATATAATTCTTAGGAGAAACAGCTGATCAGGCCCACGATATGTGTTAGAACAAAGGAGGAAAAAAAAGATTTATGGATAGAAAGTGTATAAAAACTTTAAAAATGAGGTGTAGAAAGTTTCCATATCATTAAAGTAAACTACTGTATGTGGTAGTGCAGCTGTGGTGACGGTATACAGTGCAGACCCTTCTTCTGGTTTACATCTGGACTCTCAGTGGAGCTCTGTCATGTTCTCTCAACCACATCACTGTAATTCAAACTTGTTATACACGCATAGGCAACACACATATACAATGATCATCATCGGCCTCATTACCAGAGTGAAGGAGAGCGTATGGAGGCAGGAATATGAATAACGTGAGAAGAGAGCAGACACCTCTGTGGTTTCCCTCCGCTGACTCCCTGATTAACAGGAATGTCTTGGCCTGAAACTGAGAGAAAGAGAGAGAAGGAAGGAGGAAACAGAGGAGGAGAGGAAAAAGGTGATGACTGGGGGTAGGCTGATGAAGAGGCACAGATGGGAAGAAGATAGAGGGGGTCTGTTCATTGTTGTTCCTGTTTAAGGCTCTCTTATTTTTTTGGATTTTTCGATGTTACAGATTTAAGATTCATACTCTAACTTCCTTTGTGTCTTCTGAATCACCTGTCAAAACTCACCAAGCTCAGTTTCAGAGTTCATTTGAGAGAATCCTCCCTAGATATTTATCTTGTATTGAAATATTAAGTAGATTGTTTAAGTTTGCGTCAGAACTCATCCTGTAACAGACAAATTATTGGATTGTCTCTTTACTGCAGATTTACCAGAGCCTCCTTAATCCTACTTGGACCTTGCCATGAAATTTCATTAATCTCTGTACTTGTATTTTTCCATTGGTGTGTGTCATCCACGCTGACATCCATTTTAATTGTAAAAGCCTCATATTTGATACTTTAAAACCCAGTTTTTGGGTTGCTAGCAAACATTTTTTATTTAACTATTATCTCTTTTAATCTCACATTGTCTGTATGGCATTTAATATACCTGGTTGTTTCGCTTGGATTTGGACCCAAGAGAAACAACCCACACTCATCTATTTTGAGATTGTCAGTGCTTATTATGGTTAGGGATTGTGTGATTAATTCAAAGACATATTTTTGCTAAATTATTTATATGCCTCTTTGCTTTCTTGGCTGTTATCTGTGCTAATAATAGATTGGGGCAAGCAGAACATATTGGAGTGAATGCTGTCTCTAATGTAGACACTAGGAACTAGGAGCACTAGACACTAGGAGCCATTATAGCTAATTTATAGTCATTTAAATCTGGGGCAACTTGCTGGTTGACCTAATCACCCTGCATAAACACTGAGATATATATGAGTCGTATGAGTCCTTGTTTCCCCGTGTCTGAACAATAGGGGTGGAGTGTGCAATTTTAGCACAACCAACAGAACCACAATAGTCACATTAATGGGAAATACATCAAGTTGAGATAAAATTAAATTATTCTTTAAAGAATATTTTTGTCTTAGAGTGCAAATGAGTGAAACAATCAAAGAGATTGATGTGGAAATGAGGAAAGTAATTGTCCAAGATTTCAGCTAATGTACTTCTCCTGTGCTGGGTCTGTTTGTTGTAAAGGATCAGAGCCTTATACACAGTACAGGAGGGCTTGCACAATGCATTCTGTGCTTAACACACATGCACAGTCACATCCACATCTGCAGTAATGATGGAACTGAATAGGTGTCTGCCAAATATGCTCATGTCCTCTCCCACTCATTAATTCTCATGTGGCTCTCAGTTGGAGATTGAAAGCAGTCGACCTGCTGCAGCAAAGTTTGGATGAGTTGAAAATAGACTTGGGAGCTATCTCAGTTTAGGTTTATGTGCTGTGAGATGAGTAGTTTAGTGAGCAGTTTTGAAACATACTGACATATCAAGGATGTGCTGCTGTGAGCTACACAAGTGTGTGAACTTTAAGCATTATATGCTAAAAAATGCTCCTTTAGTTCCACTTTTGTTTCTGTATGTATAAATAACAGTTATGTTGATTTTAGCATACAGCTTACCCATAGATTGGGAAGCATCACTGGAAAGACATGCTTGAACCTCATTTTGAATTATACACATCACAATTCACACACAGCCTACTGTTAAAAATCATACTGTAAACACATTTATATGTTTTTTGGGAGGCATTTGAAGTTACAGTGAGTTAGAGAACTGAGCTTGGATTTGCTTACACATTCCACACCCTCTACAATAAATTATAATTGATGTTATATAGTAAAGTATATTCAGAGGAATGTTCTATACATCAAAAGTGCATATTTGAATCTAACCTCCCTGCACAGTTCAAGTCCTCTCTCTGAAATTGAATCCAGACCAGTGCAGGGCTATTGTGTGGATTAGTTACTGTTGTGATAAGCAGGAGTAACCATATTTCTACCATATGGAAATACAGTCTGGAATAGCAATATCAAGCCTTAAGATTTACCTTCTATTATAAGGTGATCAAATAACCAACTGCTCTCTTTTCTGGGTGAGAGAACTGATCTCTGTTAAATTCCTTCCCTTCTCTAAGCCTTAATTTATGATACTTGGCAAAGTTTCCAGCTTCATGACTTTGACACATGCTTTCATTTTAGTCAGTCACTGCTGCAGTGCTACTTCTCTCATGCAAATCCTTCTGTCACCCCAACCTCCCCCATCATGTAATTATCAGTTTGTTGGGGTAGTTCCTCTTTAGGCTCTCAAGTTCTTTCAAAGTAATGTCTATCCTCATTTGTCTTTTGTGTGTGTGAGTGAAATTATCATTCATAAGCGCAGAGTAGTCAAACCTAAAGCAGAGAGATAACTAATCAGTGGTAAAATAGTCTTGCTCAGCATGGATAAGTCTAACCTGATCTTTCCTGATCTTGCAGCTCTCGCATGTATTTCCAAATCACATGCAAGAAATCAACCCCCAAAAAATCCTTTTTTTTTGTTGTGCTTTGTGTGTCAATTCAGACCAGAGCTCTGTAAAGGCAGTCTACTCCTCCTCCTCCATTGCTGCTGTCAGTGATCTTGATTAGAGAAAACTGCAGGTTACAATTCTTTGTTCAAAAGAACCATAAGTGAAGAGGCAGCCTTCTGAAGACAGCAAGTCTGCTTCCAGTGGAGGGTCAGACAAACAAGCCATCATTCACAATGGTTTTGGCCACCAGCAGAGACAATGGAGGCAATTACTTCTTAATAGAACACTTGCCGTTTTCTTACCCATGATTCAGTTAAACATGTGTAAACCAGTTGCTGTGCATACGAAAAGAGTAGCTGTGCGTGACAAAGACTTTGGCTGCTTCACAAAGAATCACTGATCTGAATCACGAGCAAACACAGAGGTCATATGGTTTATGTAAATGCCTTCATTTGGACAGTGTTCAGCCTTCTTAATTATTTTAGTGACTCAAAATCTCAGTCAAGTATTAGCACATTTTTTCATTACTACAGTAACACAAGTGGGAGGATTTTTTTTTTACTAACAACAAAACACTGCTCTCTATAGAGCTGTTTCCAAACACATAACTTTACAACAGTGAATTTTCATCCAAAGTTTTCAGGCACAATAAAACTGTTAATGAGGGTTCTTTGAGAAGACCATAATTAGACCACAGTTCTTTTGGAAAACACACCTCCAGTGTTGGAAAATGGTGGGAATGTAGCGTCAAAGTGGAAAATGTTGATGTCGTCCAGAATGTTGCTTTAAAATCTTTTGTCTGTCTTGTATCCATTTATCTATCCCTCCCTGGATCTGGTTTAATAGATTTCTCTTTTCCTTTGTTCTTCCACATCTGTCTGTCTGTACCTCCAGTGCCCCAGTAAAATCACCAACCAGCCTGGCAGAGAGTTTGGCAGCACAAAGGATTACCCTGATTCAGTGCTGCACTTTGCCCGCAGCCACCCACTGATGTGGCGGCCAGTGTATCCAGCTCTGCGCCAGCCTGTGCTTGTAAAGGCCAATATTCCCTACAAGCTGAAACAAATCGTGGTGGACCGGGTCGAAGCAGAAGATGGACAGTATGATGTCATGTTCATTGGCACGGGTATGTGCATGTGATTCCTTTTTATTGTCTAAATTTTATTGAGCCCTGTGGAGAAACTGGATTATTGAGGCAGAGAGGATCGTGGGGCAAAATGCAGAATTGTGTTCCTGTTCTGTACCTTTACCTTACAGTGTGTGTCTGCTTGTCTTTCAGACATTGGTACAGTATTGAAGGTCATTGCCCTGCACAGTGGAAACAGTCTAGAGACAGAGGAGGTCACACTGGAGGAGCTACAAGTCTTTAAAGTAAGTTTTACTTCATCTGGTGTCTCAATAAATCTCTTTCTTTAATTATTATTATACAGCAGGCCATATTGCAGAAGCTGCCATTCATCATTATAGATTAAATTTCTGTCACAGTGTCTATTAAGCCCTTCTTTTACTCTATAGATAAGGACCCACAAAGACTTCTTAAAAGAAAAGCTAATTACATTTTTTCTCCTCATTTTTAAACAATGACTCCTGCTCACATCTTCTTATTGTAAGCCGTTTCACACATTATGAAATACCTAAGATCATTTTTTTCCTTTTTGCAGGTGCCAACCCCAGTTACATCAATGGACATATCTGTTAAAAGGGTAAGTTGAAATGACTGCAATTACTGACTTTAATCCTCATTTTTATTAATTAAATCCACTGTTATCTTCATCATGCCTTATTCCCTTTTTTCTCCTCTCATCACTTTAAACAGCAAGCCCTGTATGTGGGCTCTCCAGCAGGTGTGGCACAGGTGAAGCTGCATCGCTGTGAGACTTATGGAAAAGCCTGTGCTGAATGCTGCCTGGCCAGAGACCCTTACTGCGCCTGGGATGGATCATCATGTGCACGATATGTACCCAACAGCAAACGCCGCTACCGCCGGCAGGACATCAGGCATGGAAACCCTGTATTGCAGTGTGTGGATCAGAATCTGAGCGGTAAGTTCTTTGACTACCTCGCTGTCTTTGTTCATCATGCAGGATTACTTCTTGAAGTTTCAGATGCTTTCCTGGCAGCCTCCTGATGACTGCAAGAAAGTCACAGAATCCAGCCAAAAAATAGTCCCGCATGTAACCTCCATGTCAAAACACATCTTTTCATTTTTACACTTTGGTTGTTGTACGGATTAAAAAAACGATAACATATCAATCCATGAGTAGAGGTGTTGGTATGTGGATTTTGTTTCGTTTGGACAGATCCAGGCTAGCCGTTTCTCCATTCCCCATCTTTGTGTTAAGTTAACTGGCTGCTGGCTGTAGCTTCATATTGAAAGTACAGGCATTAGAGTGGTATTTTATCTTGTCTTGGCAAGAAAGCAAATTAATGCATTAAGCAAAATGTCAACAGAGACAGATTCAAATATTCAACCGGCCAAAAATTTCTTTCGCAGGGTCAAGATTCAAATATACAAATCAAATATTTGACTTAGTAGACATTCTTCATAGAGTGCTTATAAATATAGCATATTTTAACTGACTGTGTCATCCTGGTCATTTTTTTAGTATCTGTTAGTATAAATTTCCTCATTTTTTCAAGGACACTGAAGATAAGCATTGTCTAGACCAAGGCATTGGTGTCCTTACACACTCTAAACTGTTTACCTGTAGATAGGAAGAAGACCAGTTAGACTCAACCCTTCTGCGTACAGTACATGTCTCTGTATACACCTGAGGTCCAGGGGAGGATGTTATTGGACATGTGCCAACCTGTGTTTGAATGAACTGTATGTATGTGTTTGTGTCTGTATAGGTCAGGGCCTGTCTGTGAGCGTCTCTCTCAGAAAGCAAGCCAAAGAGTGTTTATGTGAGAAGTCAGTTTATTCCAAGCTGTCTGAGACAAATGTTGTAAAGCACATCAGACAGAAAATACATGTTAACTTCTCGAAAACACGTCTGTTTACACAGAATACATTCAATGCAATACAACCTATTACTTATTTCACACCAGATCTTACAGCATGTTGGATTTTGTGAGATATTTGTGTTAAAGGAGTGAATGATGGTCTGTGTATGCGTGTGTGTGAGAGAGAGAGGGAAGAGCTGAGAGACTGACAAATGTGCTCAAACTTCCATAAATATCAGCTCTCATACTGAGAAAATGGATGAAGGTGATGTAGAGGTGGGGATAAGAAAAAGTGTGCAAACAGGAAAGAAACAAGGCTGTCGAGAGGCAGGTAACAAAGTGGGTGTGAATGTACCCAATGCATGTTTGCTCACCTGAGTGTAGCTATGGAGACGAGGTGATGAAAAATGCCTTATTCGAAGCCTCTGGATGAACCTGACTTTTACAAGGTTCCTTTGTGCCAGGGTGTCAGGTTGTTGTTAAAGTAAGATTCCCATAGGTTTGTGTTGAAAAGTGAGCTTAAAGTAACCTGCCTGGTTCACATACTGCCACCATTATTTCAGGCTGATATTGTCTGTATTTCTCAAGGCATGTGATATAGACTGCAGCTTTTCCTTGAGTACAGTGGGTTGTATTTAGAATTGAAGTCCTTAAAGAAATAGCAGCATTTCGAGAAATATATTTCATTGCTTTCTTCCTTGATTTTGATGAGAAGATCAATACCACTGTTATGTCTCTGTGCTAAACACAGTGTTAAGGAGGGAGGTTGGTTAGCTTCACTCAGCACAGAGGCTGTAAACTGGAAGAATGGGAATGAGACAGCCTGCAACAAAGCACCTTTACATTTCACTGAGTAACACATAATGTCTTGTGTCTTTAATCTGTACAAAACAGTCCTGGTAGATAAAGACTGCTGTTTCTAGCATCATATTTAACAGACAGATTTTGTATAAGTGTGGTCTCAATCTTTTTATCTCTCTGCAAGAATGCAAACAAGTATATTTCCCAAAATGTCAAACTATTAATTATTACTATTACTATTACTATTATTACTATTTAAAATCATATTTCAGCTACCTGGCTTGATTGGCCATTATCTTGGATTTTTCCAATGTTGACCCACAGATCTTCATCACTTGAATAAACTGGGGATGTGTGAAAAGATAGAGAGCATCAGAAAAGTACATGTAGGCCTTAACCTATATACATAATTTGTCACATATATACTTCCTCCCAACAAAAGGGTTGCTTCAAAAAGTTCAGATCCAAACATATTCTGTCTGAATTATTTTGAGTATAATGTATTTGTGGAACCAGAAAGTGTGCTTTGCACCCATGCTGAAGAAAGACTGTAGGTCTAATGTTTAATGACTTATTTAGTTCATACAGTCGTATACACAAGATAAAAATACCACAGAAATACCACATAACAAAATTCATGAAGGCAAAATGTCCTCTAGGAGCCTCATTAAGTAATTCTTAAAAGCGGGCACAATAGCAGATGAAGAGATTAAAATCCAGTATGTCATAATCAATGGAAGAGGAAAATCTGGTGTTTTATTCATAGTATTAACAATGACTGTACTAGAATCCATCTAGAAATTGACAGACATAGAGGAACCTATGCACATGTTTCAGTATAGAGAAAAATACTGGAACAAAATAGGCTGAGTAATTAGGTGTATTTTAAGTATACAGGAAGTATGCATGGAAAACTAACCCCTAATAATTCTGTCCCTAAAAAATGTCAGCGTTTAAGGGGCATAATTTTTCTTGTCTCTCCTTCAACCAGAAGACCTTGACGTGACGGAGGACAGGGTGGTGTATGGGACGGAGAACAACAGCACCTTCCTGGAGTGTGTTCCTCGCTCTCCACAAGCTACTGTAACCTGGCTCGTCCAACACAATGACCACAAGGAAGAGGTAAGACAATCAGTATAGCTATAGATTGAGAAAATTGAGATTGATTGAAAAATGCCTTCATATCACAACATATTTATGATGAGCGCAAGGTAGGGGAAGTTTTGAGAGACATACGAAGGGTGTAATGAAACTTCTGGCAAACAGTGGCCCAAGTAACTGCCTTTAAAAGTGAGATTTGTGTGTGAATTTGGCACATGGTTGACACATTTGACAGCCATTTGACATATGGTTGAAATTAAGCCGTTACATTTCAAAGTAAAATGCACAACTGCTCTTTTACTGTTGGATAAACAGTGAATTCTTTTCAAACTTTCTACAAACCACATACCACTGAAAGCTGAAGTGTCACTCAATGTCTACAGTCCTCTGTGACTTAAACACAGTGTTGCAAAGTCCTTTTAAAGTGCTACCTTGAAAATTAAGCTGCCCTGTATGCCCACACCCACGGCCATTTTTCATCTGTTTGAGATTATGTTTGTCCAAGCTTAACTGAGTACCTTGGTCAGCCATGCAAGTATTAAGGCATTACCACCCCTCTCCATTTCCCTGCAAATAAACATTTGGCTGCCACTCCAGCTGACAAGACTGCCATGTTTGTGTTGGCACCGAAGGATAGTTTGGGAAGCTGAGGGATGGAATAAGTGAGATGGGGAGGTAAGAGGTTGATAGAGAAAAGAAGAAGGGGAGAGGTATGAATGGCTAGAGGAGAGAGTTTGGGTGGAAATACGTAAGAAAAGACAAAAAGAATGAGAGGAAAGGCAAAGAGTAAAAACTAACAGTGACTGGGTTTCATGGTACATTCTTGCTGTTGCAATTCGAGCTGAGTAAACAGCCTGTTTTTCCTCTTTTCTTATTCTCATAAGTGGATTACAAGCTCTTTACCCAATTTTTCCTTTTTATATAGTTAGCTTATATCAGCAAGATGAATGGACTGAATGGAACACACTGACCACATCATGGATTTTTCTATAAAAGCTTCTGCCATCAAAATAATTGAAAAGATAAAGACACTCACGTATAATCTTATATTTTGCATATAGTGACTTCTTTCTTGTTAATACACTTAACCACTTAAAATCTTTGTATTTTTAAGCCAAGGTTCTGGGACATGTATACACTTTACAAAAGCTTGACTGCTTAACTGCACATGGAGATATATATATTCTTCCCGTTCTTTCCTTAGGTGAAGCTAGATGATCGTGTAATGTCTACCGAGCAGGGCCTCCTGTTCCGTCATCTCTTCCGCCAGGATGAAGGTGTGTACATCTGCCGCTCCCGTGAGCATGGATTCACGCAGACCCTGGCCCGCCTCACCCTCGAAGTCCTCCAGGGGGAGACCGTGGACGAGCTCATGGCTCGTGACAACGCTGGCCTCTCTGACTCGTTCAAAGACCGGTCCACAGGAGGCTACAGGGCCTGGATGCCTTGTAGCACTTACAGCAGGGGCGGCTCATCAAGCCAATTCAGCCAGTCGCGCACATGGTTCAAGGATATCATGCAGTTGATTGGGCCATCAAATCTGCCACAGGTGGAGGAGTACTGTGAGAGGATGTGGTGCAACGACAAGCTGAGGAGGAAACACAAGAGCATGCTGGAGAAATACCGGCAGGCGCAGGAGAGTGCCAGGAAGGCCCGCAGCAAGAGCTCCGGTGAGCGTAACCGGACGCCGCGGGATCTGAGCGCATGGGAGAAGTAATGGAGAGAATGTGGGAGGGGAAAAGAAGGAGAAAATGAAGGAGGAGAAAGAACGAAAGATTATAGTACTGGACAAGATGAAAGGGGCAACAAAAGGATCAAGACCAGTCTGATAGTACCTCAGCAGTCAGATTTGTAAGAGCAGGGTAGATCAGAACAGTGTTTCTGCTTTGGCTGGCCATCAAACCAACTGAATAGATTTTATAAGATCAGTGTATAAAATCAGTCTATGTGTAGGTCAGGTGTTAGAGATTGATTCTGACTGTGGCCCAAAAAAGACAGAAGTGTTTTGTTGTCTGGAAAGACAACAGGGAAAGAGATGTGACAATGACACGATGTTGACATTGATAAAGAGGAAACAAGGGATAATCTTTCAAATACACACTGAGGAGATTTTTAAAAATCTTGATTGCCATGGACCCCTCCCCCTCTCACAACCTTGCCCATGTATACTTTTACTGTTATTGAAATGACAGTCACTGCTTTCATTGCAACACATCATGTAAGTCATTTGTCACTGAGAAAACCTTCAAAATTTCACAAACCTCAGATTTAAAAAATGTAATGCATGCCTGTGGATTGACTTTACTGACAGCAGACCCTGTTTTATGTCTGCTTTTGCAGCCTCATTGACTCCTTGATGAACAGTGTGTTGGCTTATATCATTGTGTTTATTCTCTCATGAGACTTCCAGCTGCACTTGTCAAGTTTTTCATGTAAATATCCATGCTAAATGCAAACTGGGGCCTCAACAGAGAGGAACAGCACATTTACAAACTTTGCATCCTTGAACTACAAAATAACAACCACTTCCCATTTCTGTCTTCCTCACTACCAAGTTGGTCACATTTCACACAGTGCAATCACTGGATTCATCTCCTTCTCACTTATTGTATTTAACGGCCCGTGTCTTGCCTCGTTCTGCACTTGCCTTTGTGATAAAATGTTCATGTGTGACTTCAGCTCAAGACATAACTGTCTATGCTGTATACAAGGCATATGAAGCTAATCGAGCACACAGACTTAAACACTCTCTGAACCACACTCCCACACACAGTTCCATAAACTGAAGTTCCACTAACCCATCACACTGAATGCATAAGCTCAACTAATTCAAACTGGAAGCTACCGTGAGACGACTGTTGATAGTTCAACAGACTAAAAGGCACATTGCTTTATTTTTCCTGCTGTGGGCTGAACGTTTCATTAAACACCAGTTAGAGATCAAAATCCCTCCTCTCTGACCCGTAAAGGGATATTTCAGAGAGGTTTATTTTCATGCTTTTGGGTTATATACTGCACCACCTCTGGAAATGTACCTAATGGTGACAGTCAAACTTCAATATTCACTTCCATGGGTAATCCTTAGGCAACTCAACTTTACTTAACACAAACCCAATTACCAAAGTGTCCAAAACAAACAAACAAACAAAAATGTCTATTAAACACCCAAAGATCTTCAATTTATGATGATAAAAACAGGCATTTTGGGTGGTAAACTGACTCTTCAATAAACTAAACTCAAGTCACATATTCTCTCTGTTCAAGCAGAGATATTATACAGTATGTTTACTACAACCATTATTGACAGTTTGTATTCATGCTTTTGCCTTTAAAGGAAATTACATAACCCAACCTCTTTGTGGTAACCTCAGCTCACATGTTAATCAGCTACTGAACTCCCTTTCCCACAGTTCCTCTGTGTGCTGTAGCTTTCCAATGACAATAGAGGGAACAATAGAAGGGTCAACTGTAATGACCAACTCCTTTTGTCTTTCTGCTTTGGAAACAGTGGTTTTAAGATGGTTCATAGTTTGAACACATGATAATCCACATTGTTATTATCATCAGTTATGTTGTTAAAATATTATACTCTTTTTTATGGTTACTCAATCCACAAGAGGAGAATGGAGGGTTGAATAAATTAATGAGACTGCGCAACAGAGATAAAGAAAACAAAATGGCTTTGAATAAGGACAGATGTGAGCATTGTAAGTGCAAGTGGTGAAATCATCAGTTTCCCATTATAAACTGTACAAAAGTTGTCTGTGCTCATTAAATTCATTTGAAGACAGCTACATCAATTCAGAAACACAATCAGCACGTAGCCGAGTAGGAAACTGAGGATGTCCAACATGGCTGCCAAATGGTGTGTTACTTCACATGAAATCCCTGTAATTTGTATACATATGGAAGATGGTATATCTTTTCCTGGAGCCCTCTAATTACTTAAAATTAGCCAGGAAGGAGACACTACCACTAATGAACTTGACTTTTTTGTGACCTACGTGGCGTGTGACTGGCCTCTGAGAGGACAAACAAAAAGAGAGGAGGAGAGGAAATCGGGGAAGAAAGGAGAAAGAGATTTTTTAAAAAATAAGGTACTACAAGCATCTTGTGAAGGCTGGATTTGCAATTTATATATAAAAAGCCCTCATCCCTATTAAAACACATTTTCCCACAATTCATCAGCATTAAGTGAGTTTTTCAAAAAGGTGACACATTTTTCCCTGGTTTGTTTAACACACTTAAGCACATGTTTAACTCCAGCAACGTTTATTTTCTTAGTTTGAGATTTGGGAGACTGGCTATTAGACTCCAATTCTGGTGTTTGCTCTAAAAATATTGCTTCTGATGTATATCTAAACTGAAAGAAAATGATAGAGGGACAGGAAGACGGTGTCCATGAAACAAAGAGACAGACAGCTGGCAGGGTAAAATAAAATTAACCCACAGTAAAAGTTCATTTACTCTGTAACAATTTTATATTTTAATTCATAATTCTGTGCTGCACAAGTACTAGTTTGTTTATTGTGGTGGTATCAGATTTGCTTGAGCCTCTGCCTCTCTAAAGCCTGAATTACTGTCATCACAAGATTTTAAACTGTTCATACTTTAACTTTTGCAACTATGATTGTGAATTTAGTGTGTAAAATTGTCTAAAGTTTCAAGTTCCCATTTTACAGTAACTGTCATAAGATAGAAGTGCCAAAATAAATGCTGACACTCTTTTTGTGTGAGAGTTTTTGAGCCTTAAAATGCTTCAGGTGAAAATGCTTCATTCTTGCAAATATGAAATTAGTAGTAGAAGACAAGATGTGCCATTATTCACTAAATATTATAAACAGCTGTGCAGGTTCAAACCAGACATTTTAAGGCTTCAAATATATTTCAGTTGTTGTACAGTTGTACAAAGAGTGTTGTGGTATTGCATATGACATTTTATATATATTTAACTTACTATTTTGATGTCCACTCTAGCTAGTTGTGTTCAGTGCAGTTTCTCCAATTTTTTAAAACTTGTACCTAAAAACACAGAAATAATTCACAACACTTGTCCTCCCTTAATGTTTAAATGTCATATTTTGCAGAGTATATATAGAAGACCTGCTAGATTTATCATTTGACAAGGACTCAAACACTCAATAATATTGTAATACTTTTTGTAAAACTGGGGCAGGCTTTCGCTCCTGCTAAACTACAGCAGGTGATTTCACTAATTAGCTGCTCCTCCTGATTGGTGGTGACCTAATTAATAAATACCTGCACATGCTCTGACCTCCACAGCTACTCTGCATGACACAGACAAGAGGTTCAGTCAGCAGTCAAATGTTAAAGAAGAGACTGCAGTTAAAACATTTAAATGATTTATCTGTGAATTTGTCAGCAGTCCTACTACCATACTATAGTAATCTCTTTGAACTTGAAAGGTTCATGGTTTCCCTACAGAAACACTGCCACTCTCAATATAGAATTTAGGCTGAAAGGTGTGAGGATCCTTGGGTTAAAGAGGAACATTAACTTGGAGAAATGTCCCTTCATTGTACTGTAAAAATGTGCGCAGGTTGTGGGGTCTCTGACAGAAAGAGCCTAATTTAAATGTGTATTTATGTTTTATTTAAGTGTCTTTCTACCATGCATGCTATGTAGTTGTATGCTATTTAACAACATTAAAAGTGGATTTTCTAACGCAAAGGTGATCCTTGACTGAATGTTTGGGGGAGAGGGAGTCTCTATGTGTTTCGGCAGGATAAGACTAATGGCGCCAGTGACATAAACGGAGACAAAACAGCAGTTCCCTGAAATGAGCCACTTTTATAAACCACAGCTTTTATTGCACTGAAACCAAGACATGCTCTATTTAATACTGAATCAACAACATGCAGACTGCACACCTGCAACAAGGCTGTTTGGCATTTAATGTCAGGGTGGAAAAGACTGGCTCTATTTCCCATGTCTGCTTCCATTTATTATTTTTATTTCTATGTGTGTGTGTCTTTCTCTACATATCGGGGCAAAAATGTTCTTGGATAAAAAGGTAGACATTTTAGCTTGCTTAGATTTTAAGAGCAATTTGACTTAGGCTGACATTGCCCTGAAGGTTAGCTTCATGGTAATGTAATCTTTGGGTCAGAAAATGAATGCAGGTAATGGAGGTACTGAAGATATAGTAACACAAGTGCACAGCTCAATGCAAACGTTCTTGCTGGTATTTGTACTTCTGTATGGAGGATGTGGGTGTGTGTGATTGCAGATTTACAGACCCAGTGTTGGCCCATTACGTTACCCAGTTACTGGGTCTGGCCAAGCATGTGATTGGAGAGTAATTGGGCTGTAACATCTGTGGAAATGTGCAGTAACAATGGCTGCTTGTCACTTCAGCAAACAGACCATCTCATAAAAACCAAACCTGCAATCGAACCCACTAAACGACTTCACACCCTGACAATTACAGCAGCTACAGAAACAGAATGTGGTTTGCAAACCCAGATGAGAAGATGTGCAGCCAAAATGACAAACAAATGTTCCCACACACTGCCCTGTGTAAAACAGTGGTGATTCTAATGTTCATCTCCACTGTGTAAAATGGATTGTTTATATTGTGCATAGTTTAGTTTTATTTGAGAAGAACTTAATTTTTAATATTGACAGCCCATGTGTACAGATGAGCCATGTATACACTGATGAAAAAACACATACTGGAGGGCATATCAACTTTTAAAATACAAGATGTTTTTAAGATCTTGTATTTATGTATTTATTTATTATTATTTAGTTCTCCCCTCCTCTTTGTTTTGTTTCACACTGTTGAAATATGTTGGGTTATGCTGGAAATGAACGAAATTATCTCACTGTGATTGTCACTGTCATGAGAATTTACTGATGCTGCTAATGTGCAGAAATCAACAAAAGCACACAGAGTAAACAATGGGAGGTGAAACATGTTGAGTGCTCCATCAGGTTCATTGCTGTGTTTTCCAAAATGTAAACATTATGGCCACAATCCACACATTCATGTGCAACAACTCAGAAAAAGCAATAAGAGCTGTAGTTTTGAGGATTGATTTTACTAGTAGTGATTTCTATTGTATGGCTTACAGCCAGGTGCTGGACATTTGACTAATTAGACCTCTCTTACACTCTGTGGCTTAATTTTTCTTTTCTTCTTCTTCCCATTGTGACATGTGGCAAATTCATTTATCTGACACCAATAACCTAGTGGTAGTTACTGAGAGCAGATCCAGATATGCACTGCCTTTCTCCTTACAAGGAAAAGAGAGGGAAACACGGATGCAATTAAAGAAACTGAGATGTACCACTGGTCTCCCTCACAATTTCAGACTATGAACCTCACACAGGTGTATGGTGTTCAGCAAACTGGGCTAATTTTTATGAGTGAGAGTGTGAGAGTGTCCTCATAAATGAAGATCAAGACTTTTGGGCCATCTTAAATATATTAGATCACTATTTATCAGTTAAAGCTAGCACACACACAATTTTCTTACCAAACAAACAAGTTCAGTTATACATTGATGAGCCACAATATTAAAAAGTGAAATAACACTGATCATTTCATTACAACACATTGTTCTGCTGTGAAACCTTGGGTCCTGACATTTATCTGGATGTAACTTTGACACATACCACCCACCTACACATTGTTGTAGACCAAGCAGGTGGTTCAAAAAAAAAAATAATAAAAAAAATAATCCTATCTACTTGTTGGATTATGCTGGGAGGAGGGGAAGAAGAAGAAGGAGAAGAAGGTTCTAAAGATTTCAAAGACTACTTAAAATGATAATACCTCTGCATTGCATAAACTTTTCCCCATAAACTTTTGTAAGAGATTAGATTAGAAAAGAAGATTTTAAATTCTTCTTTTTTTTTTTTTTAAATAAAGCCTTTATTAATCACATTCTGTGTCTACAGTCAATTTTTTATTATTCAGACATTAGGCAAAAAAAAAAGAGCAAAAAACATCTTTAAAAAAAGAATTTTGTTGAAATAAAGCTCTCATCTCACAAGTTATTACAATCTTAAAACATTTGTAGAGAGCAAGTCCCATGATTAAAAGACTCTGAGCTTCAATTTCTGAATACATTGATATTTTTTTTTTGGATTTTTTTTTTTTTTTTTTTACATTGTTACATTGTTTTGATACAAATAATGACATACGACATAAAACCCCTCGTTGATGATTTAGTCTATGATGTAGCGATTGAACACTTAACATTTTTGTACCTTGTCTATTGTTTCAAAAATCAGCTTCAATCATGAATGCTGTAGAGAAAATTTTGAAAGATGGTTACAGGCATGTATAGTAGTGGGTTTTTTTTTGTTTGTTTGTTTTGTTTGTTTGGGTTTTTTTGCTAATCTATAAAGTCCATATTTGCAAGTGTGATGATGAGTAAATCTACTAATCACATCAATAGCCCTGGAATTAACTGATTTTGCCATTTTGGAAGCTTGTGTAACTGATCTCTTAGGAACGTGAGGCAGTGTAAACTTTTTCAGTGTCTGGTTATCAGTTATAAGGTTATATTAAATCTGACTACCAGTTTCTTGTGCTTCTAATAGTGATGTTACTGCTGGTGTTTCCTCAACCCTTAATTTGTTTCAGTATATTGTTTGTTATTTCGATCTTACACTGTCCTAAGACGTTGTTGAAGTGACACATACACAAAATAGCACCTATATCATTTTCTGCAGTTAGTTATGTGTGTGATAGTCCCCACTGACTTTCCAAGCCCTATATAAAGTGAAGTGAACTGGACAAAACCAAGCAGCAGCCTGGTTTCAGACATCTGCATCTGTTCATTTATCTCAGCCACCTCAGTGAGGTGTGCTAATGCAGAACGACCTGTGGCTCTTGTTCTAATAATTAGTGTGTGTGTGTGTGTGTGTGTGTGTGTGTGTGTGTGTGTGTTACACTTCATTAGGCAGCAGCAGACCTCAGCTTATACTGGTGTCTGGGGGCTTGCCACTTGAGTTTTCTCATTCTTTTGCCAACAGTGAAACAAACATTGCATGTTTCTTATGGTATAAATACTTCTATGTATATTCACAGTTTTGGAAAGACTTTTTAATACACTTGATTCTGGGTCTCTAGAGGAGGAATTTGTGTATTTGTGTTTTTGATTTTTATCGAGTTTTTAGTTAACTAAAATAAACCTCTTTTTTTTAACATTTGCAGTAAATTGTTTCTCCCTCATTTTTGTTATTACCACATCTAATCAGGACATGAAACATTCTGCTCAGCCATCACATGCATTAGTACAGACAACTATATAGACACATATCATCAGTGTTTACAAGGAGTTAAACAGACTTTTAACAACAGGTAACAGACTCCACCTGGCAGGCATGCACTATAAAGCTATCCCACAATCCTCAACTCTGTTTTATATACGTACACAAATACACATGGGCAACCACAGACGCATAAAAAAAGCCAATATGCACACAATTGCTTCTAACCAAGTTACAAACACACCACACAGTTACTGCTTTTGGTTATGGTTGGTTTTTTGTGTCACTACAAACTTTTCTTTTAACCAGTAAACTTGAGAATCAGGATGTGGAGCATAATACACTTTTATTCATAAAGCCAATGACCACAGATCAGTGAAGCTGCTTCAAAGGCTGATTAGAGCCCAGATTGGTTTAAGAGGGGGGCTTCCTGTCTACAGTCCTTGAGGTTCCCTGTCACAATACAATTGTCTGCATTGCTGCGCTCATCAGATTCTTTTTCATTTCTGTTTTTTGTGCAGCTATTCTTGATTTGATGATTGCATTTCTTTTTAAATTCACACAGGTCACCTTTTTTTAAAAAAAAATAAAAAATCCAAATATACTTAATATAACAACTTAACATATAGTTAAATTACTGTGTTGGTATCAGAAATATCCCAGTCCCACAGTCTTGCTTGGCTTATCACAGCTGGACGACAAACCCATTATTTCTGCATATAAGAATGTGACATGTGGTAACAAAACCACAACGTTGTTATGGATGTAAGTATTCTGTAAGTTTGAGGTTTTGGCTTGGGACTGGACAGATTGGATTCTATGTTTCTGACAGATTGTGGTCTTTCACATGATGTATCAAGACAGCGTAATTAATGGATATGTTGTGGGCAAAATGAGCAATAGCTGCATTTTGCTGCAAATTTCTGTGGGACTAGTTGGTTGAAACATTGCAAATAACACTAACACTATGCCCCCCTTGGCCTTTTTTTGTTTTTCTTGTATCCAGCAGCTATTCCACTTAGGTTTTGTGGATGTGCACACAGTTACATCTAATTTATGTTTAAAAGATGCCAGAATACAGCTTGGGTTTGTCTTGGATTAAACTAACAAACTTCATCTACTTAGTTTGCATTATTTATTAAGTGTATGAATGAAAGCCAGTTGTTGTTGTTGTTGTTAGATCTTCCAATTCAGCAACTGAGTTTGTTTGTAATTACATACATTCATTACATATTTGTTTGGGTTTTAAAGAAAAGATCAAACTCTGTTTGGGCTATACATCTAGGTTTAGGCATGAAGAGTCTTATTTAAAATTTCCAGTGGTAATGCACAGTCCTCTTGAGGCTGTCTAAACTGCAAGAAACCATATGGAAACACACTTGACCTGTTTACAGTCATTAGAAGATCTTAAAAAAAATCATATGTAAACACAGCCAAAGATTTCATTTAATGTTATTAAATAAGTCCATTTGGATACATTTAATAGACATAATGGCCCAAACTGAATGTACTTAAATTACTATAATGATGCCATATATGTGCCATATCCGTTGTTTAGCAGGTCAGTGTTGGACTTTTTCCAACAAAAAGCTTGAGAAAAGTGTTTAAAATGTGACAGCAGCGCGCGCACACACACACACACACACACACACACACACACCCTTGTACATCTCACTTTGTGAGGACCAGTAACTGACAAAGCATATCTTAGCACCTTATTCTAGCTGTGACAACTGATTGCCTAACCCCAACCCTAGTCTAAACCTAATTCTAACTCTAACTCTAAAACCAAGCCTTAACCCTCAGACAGTTTTCAGGCCCCCTGAATGTAGTAAAAGAAGTGCCCACACACACATAACAATGTTTAATATCCACTGAAAAGACTGCTGTTGAAAGCTGTCTGTTCCCACGACAATAAACATCTTTTGGAAGTTGGCAGTGGCAGTGGCAGTGGTTTATTCTTCTTTTCGCCTCGTCTGTTTCCTTTGGGAAGTCTAAAAATATGTTGTATGTCTGTCTGGTACATTCCCAAGACACATGAAGCCACAATCCTGTGTCCTACTGTCGGTTTAAATGCATTCAAATACGTTTTGCAATTTTTTAACCTTTGATTTAGATTTATTGTAGCACCTAGCAGTGTTATTGCTCAGGCAGTTTTCCCAGTCAGCCTGTTGGCTTCTCTTGGTATATTTTATTTCTGTTCTACTACAAACAAGTTTCCTCTTGTTCTGCTTTTTTTTTTTCAGGTTCAGATCACACCCACTGGAGCAGTCTGTGAATGCATTGATCCTGACTGGAGGCATGAGGTTTTCTTTTTATGTCTGTGTGCTGGAAAGTATCAGTCTCACACTGACTGACTGGAGACCCTGCCCTTTCCTATACTGTTATAATTTCCACTACATGTCTTTAATTATTTCATTTGGGCTTACTTCAGCTTAATTTTGGCTTGTGAGATGACAGTTGTCAGATTTGCTTTAATTTATTTCTTGTACATTTGCATTTTGTCCAAAATTTGGCAATCTACACACCTTTTGATACTACACACCTTTTGATACTTTCTTAAGTTGTGAAAGAGTGGAACAAAAATCAAAACACAGGATTTAATTCAAACCAAACATTTATTCCCCTCTCTTGTTTAGTGTTGGTTATTGTTTTGTCATACTGTGCAACATTTCCACGTAAATTAATGTATATTTTGCTGCAATTCATTAATGGATGGAACACAGAAGGGAGACAATGGAACCCTGAGTATAAACATCCTAAAAGGCCCACACCCCTCCTATGAAGAGCAAGAACCATGAATTGAAAGAAACAGTCTTTTGGGTCTGTGACATCTATTTATAGTCATTTTTTGTCTACACATAATCATTTGGTGCCTCTTTGTAGTCGTTTTGCATCTATTTTATTCATTCAGTCTGTGAAATGTCATTTCACACAGAACCCCCTGGTTCAGCAGCATTATAAAAACTCTGGCATGTAGACTAATCTCCATACTAAATCTCAAAATGCAGTTTAAGTCATTGTTTTCTAAATGTTTACCACCTCCAGTTTTTAACTAACCCCTTTATTCTGTTTTGGTCGTGTTGCCACTTTCAAATTCAGGCAAAAGGCAGTGGAAATATCTGTATCTGTTGTAAATAAAGAAATTGGAAAGACTTTTTGAATTTTAATTCAGCATTAAGCTTTTAAAAAAAAAAAAAAAACTCAAATCTCTGATCTCAAAACTTTGTTTGTGTTCAATGCTATGAATCAGGTTGCGAAACTAACATTTGATCTAACATCAAACTCTGCAGCTCTGTCTCAGCCCAGTTCAACAGCAGATCAGTTCTGAAGCTGAGATAGTTTTCTCTTTCATTTTCTGATCCCCTTTTGATTATCTGTTTAGACTGTTTGTTTTTTTTTCAGGTCTGGTGATCCACCCACCAGCAATTCAGACCAATATGTGTGTCTGTTTTTGGAACTAAAATGCTTATTACAGTCAAATTTGAAACTTTTTTTTTTTTTTTTTTTTTTTAGCTAGTGAAGTGGAACTCAGGGGACCTGTGTGTGTGAATGGACAAGTATGCCGAAGTATTCCACAGGGAGTCGGCTATAGATGTAGAGGCTCCGCTTTGACTGATGAAGATTAATCTACGAAGAGGGGACTGGCTGTAATGGAGAGATGTTGAAGTGATATTTCACTTTAGCAGGACATTCCCATTTCTGTGGACCTACCCCTCACAAGGAAAATATCAGTGTTGAACAGCTAAAACTGGCTGCCCTTAGGCCTTGAAGTAACTAGCTTGAAAACCACATGTACAGTATTTGTAAGAAAAAGCTGAACCAGATACCATTATTTCATTCTGTCTTCATTGTGAACAATGTTTTCGCTGCTGTTGATAGGAACGCAGTTTTCCAAAGTATCCATCACAGCTTTTCATAAGATTTTTTAAAATTTACATTTTAATTTGATTTAATTTGTCAGCTTTTTTGAAATTTTGATGATGAAGAGAACCTCACTAAGGAAAATAACATTTATTATGATCCAAGTTAAAATGCAGGCTGAATTAAATTTTTGTTTGTTGTCCAAACATATGTCCATATGTGGCACAGATGAAGCTGGTTTTTCTGTCTAGACAAAAGCATGGTGACACAGTATGTATTAATAAAAACATTTGGTCTGCACATGATGTTTAATGTTTTTCTCAGTAATTTTGTCAGTTTACTTACTGTTAAAGGGACACAGTAAAAGAGTGATAACGTTGCAACATAAAGGATCTTAATATCAATAAATGCTTTTCTTATCTCTAAAATTTGCATCAGTTTGATCGCATTTTCCTCTGGTATTGAAATGTGATCTGTATCTGAACACCTTATCCACATAAGGAAAAAACACATGTTGATGCAAGATGTGAATGTGTTGTGATCAGAATCTGATCGACTCTGCCTGACCACCTCTGGAGGTCGTCTCGCTTGCACTATGTTCAGACCTCAGATGTTGTAAATGCAATCCTTTGCATCTGTACCTACACAGTGTCATCATTCCCACTCTGACCTCTGACCGCAAATTCCACTGAGCACTCATTGCATCAGAATTTATGAAACTTTAAGGAAAGAAGGCTATGATGGTTACAGTGACTGGTAATAATAGAAGACTCCCTGGAGCCATCAGGAAATGAGATGCTTATGAATGTTTTGAGGTGTCCAAGCAACACTGGGACAGTTGAGACCAGAAGTGTGACCATTTACAAAGACATTTTGACACCTACAGCTGATTTGCTGCTACCTCATACACAGGTTTTCTCCAGAGGACAGAGAGCCAATCTCAATGAGGGTAACAAGTTGAAGAAGAATGCATGACAAATACCAGGAGTAAACACAACGGCAAGATCTGATCGTGTTGAGCAGGGAGTGGGGATGGTAAGAAAGAATGTGGGGATAGAGGATGGAAAACTGAGAGGACAGCATAATAGAACAGGTGGTAGGCTGAGACATGAGACAAATAAGGGAAGAAAAAAGAGGTGAATGAAAGAGGGGAGTGTCACATCCCCTGTCCGCTGCAGGTCATGTTTTCTGTTTTCCCCCACCTTTTGTGTCTTGTTCTGTTTTATTGTGAAGCCCTAACCCTGTCTCTCATTCCAGATTGTTTACTTCCTGTCCTGCCCTCCTGCCTGATTACCTGCCCCGCCCTAATGTGTTGTACCTGTGTCTCATTTAAGCTCCCCCGTCCCTCCCTTCTGTGCCAGTTGTCTTCATTGTCTTCGTAGTTTGTTATTTCCGGATTTAGACCTCGCCTCTGTTTTATGACCTGCCTTTTGCCTGCCGTCTTTTGTACCTCTGCCTGGATTTTTGTGATACCTCTTGTGCCATTAATCATCTGGCTTAACCCCACATACTGAGTCTGTGAGTCGTGCATTTAGGTCCAACCTGGTGAGATCTGACAGTACAAACTGGCACAGAAGGGAGAGGAGGGGGAACATAAATGATCTGACAGGGAGAAGGAGAGAAAGAAAGGAAAACAGAGATGGCACACTGGTAAAATGTGGAGGGAAAGTGATGACGATGGGAATAAAAGAAATTTAAGGAAAATGAAGTGAAAATGAAGGAATAACTAGAGTCTCAGGGAGGCCTCATGGGTAAAGAGTTTGGTCATTAATCTCTTACGTTGAGTCCCACTTGTCCTGGTGAAAAAATGAAATAAAGAATACATTTTGGGGGTGTCACAACCTGTTGGGCGTCTATTCCAGTCTCAGTAATAAAACTCATTACTCATTAGATAGATAGTGTCATTACACCGCAATCTCACAGGACACACAGTCCATGCACAGGTTCAAACATAAGGCCTACATGACCCACTTTTAGTAGTACTATATATTAGCCTATTTATCTTTCAGTATTCAGACCAGCGTCATTTATCACTGGCTAACCCCCTGATGTTCACATAACCACAGAAATCTTGCTCTCCCTCATGGTTAAGGTCTGAACCTGCCTGGTCTTCCGGGCTTCTTTCACAAAAACCACAGAAGAATTCCCTGCTGCAGCTTGAAATAAGGCGTAATTAAAACGGTGTGGATTTTGTATTTTTTTTTTTTTTATCCACCACAGACACTCAACTTTTCTTTGAAAGGCAAAAGCACCCCGAAAGGGATTTAACCAAATTTATTGCATGGTAATAAATGAATCATCTGTTGTCTGTTTTCAAGTTTCATTTAAAAACAAAAGACAACAAGATTTCTTTTACTTCCAAAGTTTATGACACAGTCACAGTCTAGCTTTGACTCAGAGTCACTAAAACATTTTACACATGTAGGAAAAAATGTCACCATTAAAAGCATCTCAGCCTGTCTCAGTGAGGGAGTATCTTGGGGTCTCGTTCACTAGTGAGTGTGTGATACAAGCGGCTGAAATGAGTTTCCTCTGTAGGGTGGTGGGGCTCAGCCTTAGAGGAGCACAGACATCTGGAGGGAGCTCCTTTGCCTTGAACGAAGCCAGTTGAGGTGGTTTGGGCATCTGATCAGGATGCCTTCAGGACACCTTCCTTTGGAGGTTTTCTGGGCACATCTTGCTGGAGGGATTACATATCCCATCTGGCCTGGGACCACCACGGCTTCCCCCAGGAGGAACTGGAAAGGAGAAGGACATCTGGAATACTCTGCTTAGCCTGCTGCCACTGCGACCAGACCCCAGATAAGCGGAAGAAAATTGATGGATCAAACACCAAAATGACCAGAAATATTTGGTTCCCTAAGAACATACTAATATTTTCTACTTAAAAATGTTTAAGTTTTAAATAACACTATTAACTTAATCACAAGTGACAGCAGTGCGGAAACTTGGAGAACATACTCTTAAAGTTTGCCACAAAAAACAAAAAATTGATATCATCTTCCTCCATATAATAAGATTAGTCTGTCATCAATTGTTCCCAAATGTGAGACTTCCATTGAACTGATGAATAATGAGATTTTATTGAACATTCACAGCTAAATAACTGTCTTCAAAAATGTGTGCATTAATGGAAAAAGACTGATTATTGTTGCGTTTGCCATGAAAAACATATTGTAATTGCCAAAATGTTTTCTGCTTGACAGAATTTTACAACAACCTCACAACAGAATCTGAAATATGATTCATATTTCTTTCAACAAATCTCAACTGTTTTGTGTTGCTGAGCTCTCTTGAGAATTGTCATTTGCAATCACAAAAGAAAAAATCTTTTTAGTCATAATATAGAATGACAGTCTGGGCTTGTAATCAGTCATAGTATGCACTCTTCCAGTAGAAATTACACTTGATTAAATATTAAATAGGCTTCTAAAGCTCCATATGCCAGTACAATATAATATATTAGTATACTTTATATGTATCTAAATGTGCACTCTGAAAAGTTAGCCTTTTTACTCTGTTTTAATAGTGAGGCACATAGGGTGTGAGTATTGCAAATGGCCCCATTTCAGCTCAACAATGACCTGTCCATTCTTTATCAAGTATGGTAATGACAAGCTGTGTATATAATGCAACACAACACTGTATACTCATAATCACATGATAATACAGAGCTCAGAGAAAACACAGATTAGTTGTTTGCAGACAAATTGAAAACAAAATTTTGCAGTTTAAGATGATATTACTGTTCTGAGCATGAACTTGTAAGATCAAATTTGATGGCACTAAAAAAAGAACATACAGTCATTTGCTGGCTTATATTAATGGTGAACTTGGTGAGAAATCCAGGGAGAATCTTTTTCCTCATAAATTCTTTTGTTGTTTTGTCTCTTTCATCTGGTAACAGGAAAACCCACAACAGACCTCTTGACTGTAAACCATTTGAAAGCAGTCCAGGTTTTTGAGTCAGCCCACCAAGTTAGATGGAAAAGTCAAAATTGTATCATTCTTTTAGGCAGTAATCATGTTTTTTCCCTTAGAAGTCATTAGAATTCTTCCACAGGTGTTTATGATTGCAGGTGGTAAGTAAACACGTAGCTGCAAAATGCAGTAGATGCAAACTTTCATCACCCCCCCTACATTTTCCCTACAAGTTCACCTCTCCGTATAAAGACAACATTCACAACATTGACTGAATGATTAGGGCACATACCATATGGGTGTAAGCCCTGAGCAGCTGGTCCCCTGTTTGGCTTTCATAGGCACACATGTACACTCACATTACTTCTACACACTACCACTAGTAATGCCTTAAAGTCTCTCAAATTAGTGTGTGTCTCTAACTTAAGGTACTTAATAAGGAGCATAATATTGGAAACCAGGTCAAAGTTGGCATAAGGGACTTTTAAAGCCAGCCTATCCTGTGATCTGGTGTCGTGGTCATTGGCTCTGAACTCAGCTAAGAATGGTGCTGGGGCATACAGGATATCTCCAGGGTAGACAGGATGGTTGATTGTGTAATGTTTTTTGTCTGTTTCTTTTCTTTTCATAGGAGAAACAGCCTGTTTCAGCAAAGCAATCCAAATTTAATTTTTGACAATTTGCTGTCTATTTTCCTAAGTATGTATAATACTATACTGTGTCAATTAGATCTCCTTTTAGAACATGATTAGGACTGGGAACATCAGTGGTTCATGTTCTTGTGAAATGTGCATATTTGGTCTTCTTTGAGTTTAGAACAAGCTTTGAATTAAACAGGGAGTTCAGGACGTCACCAGAGGCAAACTGTAATCTAGAGGCCTGATTTGCAGCAGGGCTGATGGCACGCACTCATCTCATCATCCCTTCCCTTCACTTTTATTTGTGTTATACACAAATTACTATCAGGCTTAATACAAAGACTGATCACTGCATTATGACATCATTATTACAGTAATTTGCATTAGATTTGTGGATGACTGTAAAACATATCCTTGGACACAATGACGAACAGACCCAAGACCCAAACCAACAAGGTTCCTGCTGACTTTCACAAGAAACTTAGTTCTCTGCACTTATAGTAATTAAAGGAGAGTGTGTGAATGCAGCCCAGCAGTGATGATAAAGTTACCTTTGATGATAACACTGAGATTAATACAAACAAAAGCTGATTTTTTAAAAAGCAATACATATGATTATTTTTAGTCCAGATCCCACTCTAAGTGTATTTACCCTTCCCCTGTGTGCTTGATCCTGGCCATCATTTACACGGCAATGATTCACCACTGGCGTCAGCTCATTTGCACTTGCGTCTACCAAGCAAATGATCCACTTGCTATTTTTGTGTCATCAGCGTATTCAGGACCCAGCCTGTCATCAAGAACTGCAGCTGATGTTTGGGTCTGTAATTTCCTGCCATTAATAAGATCCTTTTCAACAAATAGAAGAACATTATCTGACCCTTAAGCAGATGTTTGTTCCAACGCAGAGAAGAACATGTGTTTTCATGCTGTGTTGCTGAGAGAGTCACTCTTAAAGTATTAGAAACTGATGGAGTAAGAGACAAAGAAGTGCTGTTTTTACCCAGAGCGGAATAAACAACTGAGAGGACAAAGCACCTGGTTATTTAAAGGTGGAAGTAAACCATACGCCAACACATACACACTACATGCCAAATGTTATTTGAATATTGCTTGGAAATCTGGTCAGTAACTCACATACCACAGATTGTTTACTGTTACACACATACACACTCACAGTTCACTTCCTGCTCTTTTCCTGTTTAGAATCAGTGCTAAAGCTGGATTTGGTACTTTGCCAGATTGCCTTGATTATGTCAGTGGTAATGACTGGTCTGAAAGACCCATTTCTGTTGTGTGTGTGTGTGTGTGTGTGTGTGTAGCTGCAAAAGCTGGACTCAGTAACAGAGCAATCACCTCTGGAACTGCCCACCTGAGACCAAACCTTTTCTAACACACTTGCCAATATAGTTAATGTTGTAAAACATTCAAATTTCTCCCTGACTCTCATACAATAACACTTTGCTGGCATGAAATTTTGACCAAAACATGTTGCAAAAGCACAGATATAAAAATGACTGCATAACATAAGTGAACAAATAAAGTGACTACACAGAAAAAGAAAAAAATTGCAACTTTAAAAAAATGCTTTGAATAAGAAAATATGCATACATCAGTATGAGTATGTTTCCTCCCATCTTATTCAATCATTTCTACCTTTTGTGCTGTTTCAATCACACACACCTTCCCCTTCTTCTCTCTCTCTTTCTGCATCCACACACACACACACACACACACACAGATAGCACAGTACATGGAGACTCTGCTTAAATGTTGAGAAGCGTCTTTAGAGTTCAGTGAAGTGAGTGATTAGACCTGCTGTGTGTTTTATTAAAGATTAACCATCACTTAGTTTGTGTAAACGGGTTAATTGATTTTCCAGGTAAAAGGGGTGAAGTGTGCGTGTGTTTATGTCACAGGAAGTGCGCTGTGTGAAACACAGTGGTCACATAGCTATTTCCTTCCTAAAGGTGTGGTCACACCTTGACCAGCAGGAAGTCATGCTCTGCACAAGCACCCATGTGGTCTGACTGAGGCATTGTCAACAGTTGGCCAAGCTTCCTACTCTATGTGTATATGTGTCTGTATGCACTGTATGTTCATAAAGGGTATTTGTTGATTTATGCAGCTCATTGTTTCTTGAGCTTATACATTTATCCTGTTTAACTCAATATAATCTTTTTCATCCAAAATTAGAGTGTAAACAGTTGAAACACTGGTATGACTGACCACTCACTTTGCTGTTTCTGTTCCAGTTCTGTATCTTTCAAATGTTAGAGGTTTGAGGTCAGTGTTTTGCGCTTCTGTTAGGTTTTTTGAAGGAAATTTCTTGTTCAAAAATGATCTATGGTTACATTTTCCTGACAAGCCACAGTATATTGTCATGCTAATAATGACTGAGCTCTCTCAGAATAAAGGGTAGAACTATTTAGATCCCATAGTTCCACAAATCCCTAGAGGTGTCTGATTTTGACACCAGAGATCATAATTCACATCCTGTCTCCTTCCGACAATTAACTTTGGTTTAAATTTTCATTTTGTTGAAAACCCACAGTCTTATTCAGAGCTGTGCCAGATTGACAAATCAATGCATCATGCATTCTTCTTCTTTATCAAAACCTAGCACCTACATTACCCACAATGTAACTGGATCACCAACGGTTCAGTCTGAGATTTGGGTAGTCATGCTAGCAGTCTGGACTAAGGTAGAGATCAGGAGCAGGCCAAAGAGGCCTGGTAAACTCGACTTCAGTCTAACTCCATACCTCCAGATTTTATTTCATCATCTTCAACCCCAAGTCACTGCCTCAAGTGATGTCACTTGAGGTGACCTTAACCATAGAGGTGGCAGAAAACTCTCATATGAGTCACTTTTGGAGCAGTCATATGGATCAGTTTGAAAGGCACAGATGAATGACCTATGCAATTCTGTTGTGTAGGTATGAGGTATGAACTTAACCCCAGGTTTCTAACATAAAGAGGTGATTAAATGAGGTGTGATTCAGGGACACAGCAGCCCCTTCACTGGCACAGGTGATTAAATAACCTGATTTTGCTCAAGGGATGTATCACTTTGGCAGAGCATAATGTTGCTGTAGTAATACTCAATAACAGCCTAATATTCAAACTGCCAGCTTTCTACTTGCACACGATACGTGCCGACACCTGACATAACAGAGACAGGGAGGCGCTGGTATTAGACAAGCCAATTCATTACACTGTGTCTTTTTGTAGTACAACACTGTTGAAACTCTAATGAAATGACTTGGCCATTGGCACTCTTGGTAGTAATTGAAGATAATTTAAGGTATATTTATATCAGAGCAGGCTGAATTACCCCATACGGTTAACTGTCTCAGCACCTCAGGTCATACAAACCTTTGGAAGTGTTTTCTCTATCTCTTTTTTCATCTTCTCTTATTTCTAAGTTTGTTCTTTCTTTCAGTTTTCCTCTCTTTTTCCCTTTCTACTTTCTTTGTTTCCTTTTCTTTCTTCTATACTTTTTCTTCTGTATCTTTTCATTCTCATGTCTAAAACACTTGTTTTCTACAAAAACAGTTTACTGTGGGGGAGTGTTTAGGTTGTCAAGGTGGTAGGCTTCAATCACTGCAAATTTAGCAGTGGTCAGAAGTGTGTGTGTGTGTGTGTTGGTGTTTGAGTGAGTGAATATGGTTAGAGGGAGTCCTGTCTCCTTTGTGTCAACAGGCTTTCTAACTTGCTAAGGCTAATCACTGAGGTAATTACTGTTAATTAGGCTCATTAATCATTAGGCCTGTCATTCTGTTTCACTGCCTGTTTGTGTGTGTGTGTGTGTGTGTGTGTGTGTGTGTGTGTGTGTATGTGTGTTTGTATGCTATGTTGTTGAAAGACATGCAAGATGGGATTGATTTTGTATCAAATATTCAGTTGTAAATTACTTTGTTTTTAACAGCATAATCAAAAAAGACCAACTGAATGAGATGTTTTCAGTGACTCAGCTTAGTACAATGTTCCACCACCTCACTGTGACTAAGTCAGAAAAATGAAGACTAGACTAGACATGCCAAGTAACTGAGAGCAAATTTCTGATAACATTCAATTGTTGTGCTGGCTTTGCAGGTACACTTTTACATGCACAATTTTTTCCCCCCGTCTCTTTTTTTATAGAAGCAGTGTGGTTCTTGCAGTAAGATCACTGAGAATCAAACTTTGCCCTCTTTTTTTTTTTTTACATATTGTGCAAATATGTAAATGCCTTGTATCTAGCATTTTCACATAAAAGAGACACTGGCACATTAGGAAACCTCTAATGACCTATGGATCCTGCCTATGCATCCAGCAATACCAAATAATTTTGCAATTAAGGCAATTTGTTTATCCTATACCCTGTATATTTATTTCTGTATTTGTATATCCCCTAGGTTCAGATGACTTCCATTCACAAAAACGCTTCATGAGTGATGTTTAAATTAATCCAACAAGTTACTGAAAGAGTTAGCTGTGTGTAGTTGTGTGACTGTACAGAGTTGCTGGAATGAAATTGTTCACTACTTGTTCTGAAAATTTTCAGCTTTAATGTAGCTTTGTTGACCCACATGAAGTTGACTGGAGTAATATAATCTGTCTGTTTATTCAGAAATGATATACATGCACTAGGGCTCATTGAGTTATATCATTTTCATCACAATAAAACTGGTGGTATGGTAGCAGTTATATATTGCAATGGTTCATTGAAACTGCTTACATTTACCATACAATGTGTTTATTGTACAAGATAGAAATACAGTCACAGAGATGCACAGTCTCCTGTTCCTCATTTAAAACCCAACATAAACAATCCCACATGGAGTGAAAGAATAGTGTTAATTCATGCAGCAGATACCATTGAAGCAGCTTAGACTCTGAACATGCTCTCATATTATTCAATTGCCAGGTGATGTATGGTCACAGTGTTTAAGAAAGATTGAAAATAAAATCAAAACCTTTTGTTGCATGCCATCATTTCCTTTTTCTCCAGTCATGAATGCCCCCTCACAAATCCTGGTCTATAATTTTGGCAGACCACCCTTAAAGGATGTTGAAGGGATAATACCTTATTATATTGCAGCTTATAAAAAGGAAAGAAAAAATGGTGCAAAAGAACTGAATGTACCCATTTCTGTGAACACATGACATACAGTCTACACACAGTCTACATAATTCTTTATAATTTTAGGCGAGTGTACCTCTTTTAAATTGGAGGGTAATGGACACTTTGACATTACTGAACATAGCACATAGCATTTCAGATGGTTTCCAATATTGGACTAAATGTTTTGTTGTTGTTTCTAAGTCTGTATGAGGTAATGCTGATGTGCAAAAATGGTTGTACTATAGTACACAACTTTAGGAAGAATTCTAAACTTTCTCTCCCCGTACTTGTCCAACAGAAAATGAAGTGTGTCTTATGATTCCATTTGTGAAATTACTTTAAGTTCAAAATGGCATCTTAGTAATCTAAATTCTGATATGAGCTCACTGTGAAGTACTGCATTTGACTGGCTCCATATATGTCTATGTTTAACATTGTGTTGAATGGCATGGGAATGACTTGAAAAAGCCTTCTCTATTCTCATTTACTGGTGCGACAAATTAAATATAAACATTATGGCGTATATAGGGGGCATTAGTGCATGTGTGCTGGGGTCTATGATATCATGTTTCATGCAGAGGCCACTGTCTGCCAAAGTTATATTCACTCAGTTATCATATACTTAACTATATATGGAGATATGTTGGCTTTCCTAGAGAAAGGCACAGAGGCACCTGCATGGCACACACACAGGAATACATACATAGACAACATCAGACACATTTTTCTTTTAGAAATAATAAAATCTAACCTATATGAAAATGATTTTAGAGTCAGAGACAGCTTACCACAAGGTCAGGATGTGTCTTGACGCCCTCTAAAAAGATGATTTTAATTGATGGGCCAGCCAAAGGATTTTTTGTCCTACAGCATTTGTCTGAGGCAGGAAAAATGTATTTAGTAAACATTTGGCCTAAGCTAAAATTAACCAAGTCTTAACTATCAAACAGCCCTTTAAAGAAGCAAAAACTGACACTTGTATAAGTATAAAACTTAGTCCTCAGAAAGATGGAAGTGCAAGAACACACACACACACACAGAATGGCAAGTGGTACCCAGTAAAACCAGAATACGGAAATGAACCCTCAATTGGTACCCCACGGACCACTGCAGACCCATTTTAAAACACATGCAGAACACTGAAGGCCACTGAAAACACTGGGGAACTAATGGGTTGCCAGTTTGAGTAATATGGACCCAATTTCATTTCCTATGTGTTTATGGCTGGTGACCACATTCTGTGTGTGTGTGTGTGTGTGTGTGTGTGTGTGAGTGTGAGTGTGAGTGTGTAAGCGTCATTGAAGACTTAAACATATGTGAATGTTTTTCATGTGTAAAGGAATGCAAGTGGTCTCACTTGTGTGTGTATATGTGTGTATTTTGTGTTGCATACTCATGTGTGGATCTGTGTTCCCGGCGCTGACAGGCAGGTCATGATGATATTAGTATGAAGAATGTGGGTCTTAATGTCAAAGATGGAGACACTGATATACAGATGGAACATAGTGAATGGTTGCAGAGAGTAGGCGAGAGAGGGGGGTGGGGGTTGGGGCCTAGAACCCCATTAATACCAGCAACCTAAATCCATATAGCTGTACTGTATGTCATTTTGCTACAAGGAAGTGACATTTCTTCCTTTCTGTTCAATCAAACAGTTTTCTTTAGTGTTTTATAGTCATACAACATTGTTTTTTTGTTCTTCACCAATAAAGTTCTATATGCCTTTCTGCACTCCAGGAGGAGGCAAGAGCAACAATGCTATTTTACTGCACCTCTTATATGCAAGCTTATGTAATCAGATGATCCATTGGAAATTGTTGGCCAAGCCAAATGTGTGAATGTTTATTTTTGACATGAATGTATGAAAATTGTCCTCAGAAGTAATGAATGGTTCTCAGGGGTTGAATAAATTATTAAATGGGAGCAACGTAACTGTGAAACAGTTGCTTTCTTTCATTTTTACTAAACTCTGTCATTTATTTTACTTGTGTTTGTGATAAGTATTTGTGTTATGATCTGTTGAAAAAGCTATTGTTTGTTTTTTGCTCTGTTTTTAGGTTGTTGTTTGCGATGCTGTTGAACATCACCTAATTCAGTGAGAGAGAAAACTTTATGATCAACACCTGTTTTCAAAGTGTTGAATAAGTGAGCACTGTCAAAAGATAGAAGGGTAAAACTTCTTTGCAGTTGATGGCCCTCTATCGAAGTCGTGCACTTATGTGCATACATGTGTCATACATCTGATGTCATCAATAACCAGGAAATTCATTGTTATTGTGCATTCTTTGCATGTTATGCACCTGGTTAGCTCAACCTGTGCTTACCTGAGCAGATGGTAGGTTCCAGAGACAGTAAAAGGCCAGCCATTCTCCTCTGCTGTAGTAGGAGAGACTTTGTTGAGTGTGTTTTTTGTTCTGCTTCGATACCATTTTTAGTAAAAATTTCCACCTGTTTTTGCATGGTCTACCTACAGCGCTACTTTATGCAACATTTCCTTTCAGATTTTACATAGACAGTTTGCGCTACAGTAACAACACTGTGGTTTGCTCACGTATCATAGCATGATGGCCTTACATCACAGCATGACTGCCACCATGTGGTCAAAACACAGATGACATAATTTAAGATCTAGGGTGAGGGGGGAAATCAGATTAACTTTTAATTAAACAAAATAAAATTAAATAAAGAGTCAAGTTAAAGAGTCTGAATAAATCATTTTCTGTTAAATCATTCTGGTATTTGTTTCAACAGTGATGCATTCATGAAGAACACAAAAAAAAAAAAGAGAAAGAAATGCAGCACATCCCGACAGTCTCATGACCATCTTTATCCTTTAAAAATCCTGCACTGTCATGACTCAGAACATGTAACTAATAGTAGTAAGTAAGTAATAATATGTTGTTTCTTGTTTTTGTTTTTTTTCATGATCTCACTTTTCCCACTATAACACAGAACAAAATGGTTTTCATTTAAAGTAACTGCATATTTTTATTGTGTTAATCAAAAACAATCTGACATGACATTTCACAAAGACCTCTGGGAGTATTACAGTGCACCATGTTAACTTTGGCCTTCGACCTTTGAACTTTCACCATCAGACCACTCTGCACATGCACACCACTGTTTCTTTGCCATTATATACAGAGCTCTGCTTTCCCCCAAAACTATCTCTCACACGCACACATAAACCACAAGCACACATTTCTCTCTCACTCACACACACATACACAAGCCTCTCCTTGTCATACAGGGGTGCGTCACATGGCATGAATTACAACAGGAGTGTTGATTGGAGGGCTGTGTGATCTACAAAGACTCTAATTAGACACCGTGGTCAGGAAAAATTTCCCCATTGGCCGTAATGTACAAAAATGGTTGAGGATGAGTCCTTTTTCAGCAGAACATGAACGATACAGATGTAAATCTACATTTATAAGAAAAATAAAAATCCACCACAACATATCAGCTTATCTTTGCACATAAATACATAGGAATAATAATAATATTCAAAATTGTGCTTTCTTTCTCTCGCTCTTTCGGTCCACCACACCATTGTCAAATGCATTAGCCACTAACATTGGTCATGCAATTTCAAAAGAGCACAAAACAACAGCTGGCTTAAAAGGGAGACTCGATCAAGTCTGACATCACTACCAATGTAAATAATGTTTTATTAAAGGACAAAGAAGTACACAACTAATAACCTTAATGTCCATTTAGAGAATTAGTAGCCTAAACTCAATATTTCTGTGGTTTAAATGCAGGTAATGGCGCATGCATGTACCAACAACATCTTCCCACAATTGAACACACATTCAATTTTTTAATGCCTTTTTTTGCATTGAATCCTCTGTTCCTGGGTGTGGTGTCAAAATGCAGAGTGTCCCTTTTACAGGCGTCAGTCAGTTCAGTTCGGTTCAAAGAGTTAATTACATCTCTATAAAGAAGGTATATAAATAACAATGACAATGATTCCATACACCTAAAATCCACTCACTGACCTAGTTTGTGCTGCCTCCTGTTATCACCTGCTATTACTTGGTTTCCTAAAGTACCTCAGGTTTGATCCAAGGGCCATTTGGGCACACATTTCTTTGTGTGAATTAATACCAAAGCCAAATGTAGAAGTATTAATACTATTACAAAAATACATTATTGTCTGAAGATACCGGGAATCTTTTAAAGCCATTCATGCTTTTGAAAAACTTGTGGTAGCAGCACAAATTAGACCATATATCCATCATAAAAATCATAATGAGATTTGATGAATGTAGGAATGCATGTTTTATCTTACAAGGCCAGTTGCTTTCTTTCTTGTCGACAGACTATGATATAATAAAATATGGTACCACAGGTAGGCTCTTCTTCTGAGCCTATACACACAATGGACACTAGGGGACAGGCTACACACACCATGTTAGCACAGACAACCAACAAACGAGGTTTCTTTACAGATAATACGAGAAATTGGACTAAAGACAGAGAGAAGGAAGACCTTATTACACTAATTGTCCATTAGGAAGAGATGACATCGTTAAGCAGCAAAAGTTAATTATTAATGACCGTAACACTACATTGAAATGTGACCACAACAGTGTATGAAGTCAGATGAAAGTTCTTTTTTCTTTTCTTTTTTTTTGCCAACAGTGAAATGCATTGTGGGTAGCACAGATGAACAGCTTTCTGTACATTTTACTGTGCTGAATGAGGAGTCAGTGACTGTCATTAATATTTGCATATATGTATTTATCACAAACAACATATGCAAGAACAGTGTAAAAGAGCAAGGAGTAGAAGTACCATTTAGAATACAAAGGAAAAAAAAATCATAGTTTCACTCATAAATATCATGCTAATATATATACTGTACTGTAGCCCAGAAACATGGGTTGTCATACTTGGAGTCCACTAAGATCTTTCCTCCTCCTCCTCATTGCAGTAATGCCTCCCAACCCGAACCACTGTGTTCATGATTTTTCCTTGATGTTAATGCACAAAACATTGAACACAGTCAAAGAAAACCAATAAATAGTGAATTGTATAGGTTTTGGTTCATGCCAAAACTCTTATTTTATATGCAGTTTCAGTACTAACTATATTTATGTATGTTACGCAATTAAAACTTGTTTGATTTGCCTTTAGAACTTGACTTCTTGGTGCTTCAGCTTTGTCTGTGTACTGTAAACATCTTGTCTTTCTCTCACATCATGGAATGCAGTAGTTTTTCCACCCCTCATTCTCTAGTGGTTTGGACCAGTAAAGCAATATAATCATATCTGGCCAGATATGACTTCTCTTTAACCATAACTGCATTGTATTGTGTGATTTATTTTGCTGCAACATGCCTCAATGTGCCTAAGGAAACCACTAAGAAACCTACTATATAATATAACCAGTTCTGCACCATACTGATCTATTCCACAGGCTGCCCCACACAGCCGGCATCTCTGCCTCATCTGTGATGTATGTATTATGTAGTATGCACACAAGACCAAGTGAAAAGTGAGGTTGATGGAAATATGTGCACGAAGAGCACCATAGGAAGTTGATCGATTCATCTGTAGAAATAATGTTTTAAAAAGTGTTTATCTGTCTGCATGCTGGTGCAATTGCACATAGATAGTTAAGTGTGTTTCCAGTTAGAGACCATTACTTTGTAGTATTTTCCAGTTTCTACATTCTTTCCCATTATGCATCACACTCAAGTCCACCATTTTTCTACATTGGCATTAAATCTTCAGGCAGGAAAAGCCATGAAGACACTTCATCTGAAAGTTTTTGCTCCAAGTGGTGTAGCCCAGAGGAGTGGGTGTTCATACTGTGACCGGCTCTCCACATATAATGTGTAGCTGGCATGTAGAGACAAACTTTTAAGATGTCTTCATCCTGTGCTGTGAACCCATCTTCCATATACAGTCAGTGGCAAAGGGAATGACAGGTGAGTTGCCCACAGATAATTGTGGGTTTACTCCCACGTACCTGCTTCAACACTCAATCTATGCTAGTGAACAGTGTAAAGGGATCGTGCAGAATCAATTTGGGCATTAAGGCAGCACATGCAGGGGCTGGCCAGTGGAACGAGGACTCAGGGATTAGGATTACCATATACTGGGGGCATCCATAGATAAATATACACAATAGAGGAGGTGCCATGTGTTTATGTGTGTGTGTGTGTTTGTGGTATGTGTTGTGTAAGTGAACATGTGCACATGTGTGTGCATGTGCGTGTGCATGTGCATGTCATATCTGTATGTGTGTAACCACCTCCAGGAGTTCTTGGTTTCTCAGTTTCTTTATGCCACTCTCCTCCTCTCTCACTGTATCAGTCATTCCTTTCTCCCTCCATCTCTTTCTCTATGCTGTTACTCCCCTGCGCTGCGTGGTGCCCGAGGGTTCGGTTTCCCATCGTGGGTCCGGCGGTTTCTCCCCTTCCTTATCTCCTGAAGATGCTTCCATTTCTTGTTAGCTGGGCGGACAACAGGGCCCAGAGGCGGGACGTCCTTCGCAGGAGCAGGAAAGACCTTATCCGCCTGGTCACTGCCGGCGTTCTTGCGTGCCCAAACTTGCTCACATATCTGGTCAACAGTGCTCAGGTTAGGGTGGTCCACCAGCTGCATGAAGTCCCGGTACCAAAGCTTTTGATTGGTCACTGGGGGTCCACCTCCGCTGCGGGGATCTAATCGGACAGGGGCATCAGAGGGTAGGTTGGAGACTGAGGAGGACGTCGAGGGCACAACTTCCAAGGTGATGCCTAGTAATGTCTGAGTGAAGCCGTGTTCCATAGCGTGGCACTGGTAGATGCCGATATCTCTCTTCAAGACACGGCGAATCAGAAGGCCCCTGTCTGTCTGGAGGACACGGTCATCTAGACGCACCTGGAAAACAGAAATAATCAATCATCAATCAATCTTCATAAAATTTTCAGATTAATGACTAAGAATGGACCCTTTCTTTTTTCTTACCGGCATCAATTTCACATATACTGTACACAGCAATGTAAAACCTTTTTGTGGATTGACAATGTCATTTCTCAAATTTCTTGGTTATAACCTCTCTTCGCCCTCTTAAATCCTTCTCACCTCTTCTCGCGGGTTCTGTGGATGTTTCTGAAAGGTCCAGGTGACCCTGGCCTGGAGGGATTTGGGGATACACTCCAAGAAAGTACTGCTTCCCTCAACGCCATACAGCTTCCTCTCTGCCACGCGGTGCTTATGGTGGTCTACAGGGGGCAGCAGAGACAAAGACATTATGGGCCTGCTGTAATTCAGAACCTGAGCCAACAGGCCCAGCAAGAATAGAGAAGGCAAAAAAAGAAAAAAAAAGAAAGGACAGAGCAAGACAGGACAGGACAGAACAATGCAGAAAGGTCAGGAGAGAAAGGCTTAAACGACCGGATGTGGCGAGATCAGACAGGACAGACCAAGGACAGACAGAATGGTATTGGACAGTAACTGAGCTGATAATGCTTGGCTGAGAAAGCCAGGCTTACTGTAAAACACATGCCCTGATCTATATAGACTAAATCATTAAAATAGTGACCGAGTCTTTTTCGGTCTTGTGAGCAAAATATGGAACCCATATTATTTCGTAGCACAATAGGGTCTTAGTCAACACTGGTTATTTACAGCCTCAGCGAGGGTACTAATGGGAAAGACACCAACACAATTGAGAGCATCCTGTAGAACATGTGAGTACTTGTCAGTATCTAATGGGCTTCATTTGAACATTTGTTCACATGTTAAATGTGTAATATCAAACAAGGACTTTTATTGTGCTGGCAGAAATTAGTCATGTATGCTGTCAATATGAGTGATGAGGTTTTATAGGGACAAAGACTCAGTGTCTGTGCCCAAAATCTTAGTAATTAATGAGAGTAAGTATGCTCAAGTATCAACAAGATTTCAGATTTTTTTAAAAACTTGACCTACTGACTACCTACATCAGGACCATTTTTCTTAACACCAGTTATATCACAGATTATTGGGGAAACAATGGTGTGTTAACTGCCAAACAGACTCCTGATCAGCACTTTGGGCACTCTCATCACAGGCAATTACTCTGGCCTTCATTAGTTTTACACAATTCTGCCCTGCATGCCACATGATGTAATCGTATTATTCAGGAGGTCCTCCAGTTTGAGCGATTAGCCTGATTCAGTAATGTGGCAGAAAGACAGATAGCGACAAAATGCAGCCATTGTGGTCTGGGAGGACAGGGGTCACCAGAGGTGAAAGGAGGAAGGATTTTGGACTTTTTGGCACAGGGACAGAGAGATGTCAGATGCCAAGTGTCTCAGTGAGTCAGAGCAGGAGGAGAGAGAGGCTTTGTTCTTATTTATTGAACATACCTCTGCAGCAATTCAACAATGAACAACCAGTAAAACTGCTTATGGTTTCATTTGAAGAGGAAGCAATAGAATATCAATAGATTTCCTGATGCCTTTAGAAAATACAAAAATGTGATGATGGTATTTGTGTGTGTGTGAGTGCTCAGTTAATCATCTGTTTATTCCGCACAATATTTCACATCAATGTGCTTTTAGGCTTTTGCTAAAAAGACCCGGCAAAAACATGCACTTTATATAAAAATGACAAATAAAAAAGATGTGGGGAAAGAGATTTGGCATTTTAAACACTTGTTTGTATGTCTGAGGATGTAATGACCATGCATTTATAATTAACAGGACAATTTGGAGTCATTATCATGTCAATATATTGTGTAAAATGTGCACTGAATCTTACCTCCAGAGCAGAGAGTGTTGGGGTCTCCATTCCTCACATCCTGGCGACGGAAACGTCTGTAAAATGTTGTTAAATAAGAGTTTCATAATCTACTTTAGGATTAAGAATTAGTTAGAAGTATTGCCACTGGGGTTTTTTGAGTGTTTTTTGCTTGGATTAATGAATAGTTATCTGGTGTGTGTCTTTGTTCATGTCACAGACCTCTTGGTGTTTGGAAGGTAGCGAGTACAGGATGTTCCATCCCAGGCGCAGTACGGGTCCCTGGCCAGGCAGCACTCAGCACAGGCTTTCCCATACACACTGCAGCGGTGAAGGGGAACCTGGGCAATGCCTGTGTCAGAGCCAACATACAGCTGTTGCTGTGAAGTGACAGAGGTTGGAGAGACAAGTTTTAAAAGAGGATTAGGAGTGTGCCTATATCAGAGTCAAAGTCCTACAGTGCATTTGATTCAATGCATTCAGTATAACTCACTTTTAAGTATAACAGACTTACCCGTTTTGAGGAGATCTGCATGTTGATGATAGATGACGCATCCTGAAGAGCAGAGTAGATAGATAGTAAAGGAATTACCACACTGTGCATATATATTTGGCAAATGATTTAAAATTCAAAAACTGTCATGTTTTATCATAGGTATCCAGTGCAGCGTAATAGTGTTTATATCTACAAGAAATGTAGGTATAAAAAAAACCCTCATCATCGTTTTCTTACTTTGAAGACCTCCAGTTCTTCCAGTAGAAGTTCCTCCATATTGTTCCAGCTCTCCTTGGGGACATTGATGACCTTTAGTATTGTCCCTTTGTCTGGAATAACAGATGCAAAGTGTTTTTAAATATGTTGTTTTATTACTTTTGTGTTTAAATCTAAATACTTAGATCTGAAAATAAGTAATTCACCTGTGCCAATAAACATGACATCATATTGTCCGTCAGCAGCACTGACTCTGTCCACAGCGATCTGTGTGAAGCTGTAGTCCACGTTAGTTCTGACGAAAACGGGCCTTCGGCTCATAGGATAGACCGGATTATACATCAGAGGGTGGTGACGTGCAAACTGGATCACATCATCTGGGAATCCCTTAGTGGACTCAAAGCTGCCAAATGTCTTGCTGGGACACTAAAGGAAGGCAATAAAGAAGAGTTTAATTCATAAGGTTCTTGTTTATACACACTTGAAAAGAGATGCAGCACAAAAAATACATCATCAAAACTGATGGCAAATTTTGTCCTTGGAAGTTTTTTACAAGTGTCTGAACATGTATGCTTCACATTTCTAAAAGCAGTTCAAAGGGTTTCAATAATCCAGCAAATCTACTTCTTCTGTAAATTATTTGTTATAGCTCTGTAGAACATGACTGACTATGAGTACATTTTGCCAGGTTTGGACTCAAATATTCCATAATGACTCATATTTGATGAGTAAATTTGTTTTGTGTTTATGTAAACTGGAATAAGCTGTCTGACTCATCAACTTTTCAGTTGGCCTGAAGTACACAAAGCCACAGTCCAGCAGGCCACAGAGAGGTGATTATGGCGTGATGGGTCACAGGGACGTGAGAGAGATTTTCTCCAGGTCAGAGTCCAGCTTCACTCTCTAATTAAAATTCCAGTCCTAGACTTTCATCACAGGAAACCTAACTTTTATATCCTTAAATATTCAGTAGTATCTTCTTGTATTTCTACTTTTTTCCCTTTAAAGTTTAATTGCAATACTTTCATTTTATTCCATTTTACAACATTTTGATGTATTTGTGGTTTTTATCCTACAGTTCTCATGGAGATAAAAACTTTCTGGTTTATGTATTTTAAACACCAAACCTTCTTTATCAGCAGTTTTGCATAATTCTCTTGTAGGCATGATTGATTTCTTGTAATTTTATTTGTTCTGCTAAATTTACAAACCAGTGAGGTGATGATGGCGTGAGAGAGGGTTTACTGTAGGCCAAATACAATTACTATTCTGCAGTCATACAATGGGGATTGTTCTGCTGTGGCAGTAACAGCTGAAGCAAATCCTGCTGATGCTATGCTTGTGTGCTTAGCAGAATGTAAGAGCCCTAATAAGCACATATTGATTGAGAGGAGATCTTTTGGATGAAATGAGGTCTAATACAGGGCACTGCAAATATATGAAGTGCAACAAGGACATATCACAAAGATATTACACAAGACACAACACTTTGTTTTTGTTTTTTGTTTTTTTTACAGCTTACAGAGTGTGACTCTTAATGTGAGTGAATATGAAGTGGTTCAATGTTCAGTGAGGAAATAATGAAACACGGGGTGCAAAGGCCTTCACATCTCTTACTTAACACTTATACAAAAGCAGAAATACTGTAATTTTAAATGTAAAGAGCTTACATTAATGATTGAATTTAAAAACATTTATGCATTAAAGAGTTTACATTTTGCAAGCAGGACAGAGAAATATGCTTAGTATTAAATGAAAGCATTCATTATGCAGAATGGCAGATGTCAGTCGTTTATTAAAATATGATATTGGATTATTAATGATGCATTAACATGTAAGCTATTTAGTGTTAGAGTGGGTTTATGGTGGAACAAATTTTAACTTCTATATATACTGATGGATACTTTAATCGACAGCAATGCATCATTCGGTATTTAATAATATGTTCAGATGTTTTCCATGTCAAATATAGTGTAATGTAATTATAATGTTTAGTATATAAATAATATATGTGTTTCCCTCTGAAATGTAGCATCATAAAATAGAAATACCCAGAAAAGTACGATAGTTCTGTCAATGTACTTTCATCATGGCTAAAAACTCTTGACATTACTCTACTGATGGGTCTTTACTGTTATTGACATACCATTCCTGGGCGGGGATAGGGAACTTTTCCCTGGAAGGGGACCCACTGGTAGTTGGGCCCCTCTTTGTGAGCGAATGGTCCCAGGAAAGCCCTCCGGATGTCATTCATGGAGTAGAGACACACAGCTGAGCCTTTAAATACACTGCTGCTGGGGGAAATGGGGAGCTGGGTTAGATACATCAAAACATACACACAACACACACACACAACTATCTCTTTTCCCCCTTTCTCTCTTTTTTGTACACACACACACACACACACTCACATAAATGGACTCTGACCTGGAAGTAGAGAAGACAGTGTAGACCAGGGGATTCTTTCTGTCCCTCGTCTGCAGCAGGAACACATCGCCTGGGGACGGACACACACACACACACTCTCAGGTCAGGTGGTGGTAGTACAGAGGTCAAAGGTTGAGAGAAAGATAAACAAAACCCTAAAGCAATGTCTAACTATTTTAAAGAGACATTTCACTGATAACTGTGGGTCATGACATGGAACAAACTCCACTACAGCTTTGGTTTGCAGTGGTTTGTAAAATTAAGATTTAGTCTCATTAAAATATTGTTACATCTGGTGGTTTGGGGCCACAAACAAGAAACTTTTCTGAGTCTTGGCTTATAATAAACAAAATACTGAAGTTTAAAGAATTGAATTATTAAAAGGATCTAACCTCAGGTATGGTCAGAAAACTCTTGGCTCATTGTTCATTTGAGGGAGTGTGAGAGATGTAGCCTAAGGTAGGGTTAGAATTTGGGCTAATTATTCCTCTTAGTTCACCTTTCACTGTGTCACAAGATAAGCACAAAGACAGATCATATTACAGCCCACAGACAGAGTCAGAGATCAATCAGAAACATCTTGAGAGCTGAAACTGATGCAACTGTTGTGCAAATCACATGAGATGTTATACTGCAATGTGTTGTTGGCAGTTGTTTTAATCAGAAATTGTCCATTCTTGTTATAATTCATTAATGATGTGTCTGAGTCTGGATTAGCATGAAATTATGGTATTTTAAGGAATATGTTGAGTTTAGTCAACTTTATTTTGGTCTGACTGTCATGATATTCAGTTTTTACAAATGCATAACATTTTAAAATGTATATTATGAGACATCCTATTTAAGCAGTGTAGACCTACTTGTCCTAGAATTTTATATGATTATTCATTTTATATTATGTTTCAATGATAGTATGATGAGGAAAAATGCTAAATCAGACTGCTGCTTGTAAGATGAGCAATCAAACAAAGTTACATAACTCTGTTTGACTGCTTATCTTACATAGTTGACAGAGAGAGACAGAGGTTAGATTTATGATTTGTTGTTAATATTTTCAAGCTGTATATTTCACTTTTGAAGAAAAGTCTTTTAGGATGAGGACTAACCAGTTGCTAACATTAACCTACACTCTGATATAGCAGCATCCTAAACTAGCCTCTTAACAGTGAGGAAATACTACACAGTAGATGTGTTTTGAACAGAGCTTTTTTTTAACGCAACCAGTAGCCCCACAAAAAGTAGCTGAAAGTAATGCCAGGTTAGGTTTACCATTGTCAGTAAGCTGGTTAACTGAGCATGCTAACATTTGCAGCTTAGATTCAAGCAAACACATGGTTTGATCCATTCTTTACACTTATGCTCTTGTGTTTTCACATTTTGAAAGGATAAAAAAGATACTATCCTCTAACTCTTTAGATGCTGAGTACAGCTCTTACAATACTCAGAAATCCAAAGCGTGACATGCCTGCCATGCCGAGTTATAGCTGCTAAATATTGATTGGGCAGTCATTATGTGGTAGAAGGGTTTAGTGAAGGGTCAATTGTTGCAGCAACTCAAACATGAATTACACTTGTGCTTTAGGTCTATGGACTTAAAGACTTAAAGTCACCTTTTTCTTACTGTATGAAGTCGTGAAACTGAAACAGTTTTAGCTCTTAGTTGTGAATATTTATGAGTAAAACTTGTGGGTGAACTGGCACCAGACATTTGTGGAATAATTCCTGTAAATTTAGAGTAAAATTATGTCTTCTTTATGATAAAATATTTCTTCTGCCCACAATCTATGCTTTAGACATTTGGCCTCACTTCTGGATCCTGTCTAATGAAAACACATTATTGCTTTTTGTCATACGAAGACTCACCAGAGACAAGGCTGCAACTTACTTTGAACCCACAGCAAAAACACTGGCCTTGGATCAGGCCAGAATCTATTACCAATTAATCTCTCACTCATGCTTTCTCCAAGTCTGCAGGAATGTGGGGCTAAATGGTGATCTACAATTGAGGTCAAAAATCCTGGTTAATTTATTATGCTGTCCTCAACTTTTTCTCCCTTTGCACCCACAGAATGTGCCTCTGGGTAAAAATCCAACAGACAAAGCAAGGTTGGAAAATCAGCCCAAATTTCAACTCTTTGTTTTGCTTTTTCTAACTTCTGAGGAATTGGATTACTTTATCATACTGCTGAGTATTTTGGATTGGCAATAAGAAAGGAGCCAAGACACCTAGATCAGTTTTGCCACTGTTATTTGAGTTGAGATGAAAGTTTGCGCCATATTACCACTCTGGCCTCTAGAGTGAGGTCAAAAGTGGGATGCCTTCAAGACCAAAAGGACGCATGTGACAACTTTCACTCGAGTTTCCTGCAGGGCCTTCACTTCAAACATAAATTATGTTACATCATACTTTTATTCTCACATAATTTTAGTCATAAATGAGTTGATACAGACAAGTATCTGTCATACTGACTGTGTGCACAGTGAACTTACGCAGCTCGTCAAAGTAAGTGTCGCTGCCATCAGCTCCTGGTACCGAGCAGATCAGCCGGGTCTTAAGGAATGTCGTCCACTTGTTCACCAGGCTCCGCTGACCGCCCATATCATTCTGATTCAAGACAGTTGCATCATTCAAGAGAGCATTCAATTTAAACTTGTTATTGTGTGAAAGAAGACAGTAAAAGCAGTGGTCATTTACTGGGCACAAGCCACTCACACTCATTTTGTTACAGCATCTGTAAAATAGCCAGGTTGAGTGGGCCTGATGAATGCTGGTGGGTTTTTTTTTTTTTTTCAATGAAATAATCTCTCACCCTACAGAGTTGTCCAATGCGGGAGTAAGTGGACTTTCCAAGCCCCTGGGCCTCAACTGCCGTCTCACGGAAGAAGAAAAATATCTTGTCATCATCAGGGTTTTCACTCTCAGGGACCCAAAAGGAACCAACAAACTTTGGTTCTGGAACATACAAGAATATATTGTTAAACCAGTATTTTCTCAAAAATGAATAATCAGATTCAGTTTAACAAGTGAACTCAGGCAAAAAAGAATTGATGCCTAACCTGACTCATTAACACACAAACATACCATTGAGCCAGCGTGAGTCATGCTGTTCAGTGCGGATGGAGGGGCGTTTCCCAAGGCTTCTGAAGATGGTGAAGTCACGTCCCATTAAGTCTGTGGCCACACCTGCATATAGCTCATCACCTAGGAGACAGAATTAATCAATAACTCACTGATTGGTCAGAAGAGCTTTAATGATGGCTGGGTCTATACCAATGCTATGTCATAAATATTAGAAAAATATTAGAAAATGAATACAAAAATAATGTTTGCAATCCATACATTTCTGAGGCAGCACAGGCACAATTTTGGGATGGACTACAATTAATCAGTAAGGATAAAACTTTCGTACACAAGCCAAATTTAGAGTAAAAATCTATAGTCAATGGATAATTAGCTCTTATTAATGTGTATGGGTTTATTTACCAACGAGCACAGAGGCAGCATTGTGGCGAGGATCATAGGGACTCTTTCCTTTCCCATCCTCCACCTTAGAGGGGTCAATCCTGAACACATGGTCCTGATGGAGAGAGAGGACAGAGGTACATGTATTTAAGGTGTAATCACACATACAGTACACTTGCTCCTCTTTTGCCAGAACCATATAGTCATTTTTGGGTTGAGATTTCAGGTCAGTGGTTTTGGCAGCATGAGGGAGAACAACAAATTTGAAACCAGCGCGCTGAGCTGAGCGTGATAGATTTGTGTACACTCTTTGCCATAACTTACCTTCTCTACAGCATCACTCATTACTCCAGTTTGCCTTGAGTCTGTTTTGTCATGCAAAGCTTTCCAAGCATGAGTAACCGCTAGATATCAAATGTCAACATTCATCGCTTAATATGCATAAACCTTTTGTTGTCAGATTCTGTCCTGCAGATTGTGCAGATTATATTCTCACCCATAATGAACAGAAAGTAATTTGGTTGGCAAAAAGACTGACTCACATTTTCAGGCATCTGAATGCAATTTTTGTGTTTGCGTGTGTCTGAGTTAGAATAGCTTCTTGTTTGAGTGGGAGAGAATGAAAGAAAGTAGTTATTTAGCACTTAGAAGCCTGAAAAAAGTTATTATAGTTCTGGTAGGCTAACAATAATAGGACATCAAAGCTGAAAACTTGTCAACACTTAAAGGCCAAAACGCAAAGAGAAAGCTACGTCTAGAACAATACCTGTGTATATGTGGGCTAAGCTTCAGTTAGCTGTTTGTTAGATAACCATGCAAAAACTAAGATTTGTTGTATTGTTTCTCAGTGCAATGACAATAAAGTATCTATCTACCGATGAGGGTCTCCATGTTTTTGTTTGGAACCGTTAAAGAGGACTGTTGCTAATAAAGTCTTTAGCCTAATAAACTGCCAATTGAGTGTATCACAAATGGTGGTTGAGATATTTTAAGTGTCCTGTACCTGTACTATACCTTCCAGCCTGTATGATTATGTTTTTAGATTTGATCTTGTGATGAATTTATATCATTTGAAGGAAAAAATAAGAATTGAATACTTCAGTTAAGCAGTTTGTGTGTGTTTGTGTTGGTTTTGCTTTGCATTTTCCTCACCTCCATCCTGTGTCCCACCTCCACAAAGGCACAGGTAGGGTGGAAGGCCCCAGTTCCACAGGCGTACAGGTGGGTGCGGTTATAGTGGTGCACGATCTTCACATAGTTCACGCAGTCAGACTGAAAGACATACACACAGATATACAGTCAGTGAATTCAATATCTTGAATTGCAATTTGAGAGTTTGTCTTTAAGAAACAAATCTTCATTGATTTAGATTTTTCTTTTTCTCCTACATGCATGAATTAAATGCAGCTCCAGAGAATTATACACACTGCAGATATAACATTCTTGAAGGGAAATACTATCTATTTATTTACTTTACTGTTTACTTTAAAAAAAAATACCATACGTAAAATTCACTAGCACATTGTCACTTAAACCACACTAAAGCCCCTGAACTTACCTGGAAGTATTATAGTTAGCTGCATTCCAGTTAATTAACATGTTAGCACCCAGAAAAACACACTATAAACCCAGCATTGCCTTGACAAAACTGTGCATTCCTCACATAGCTCCTCTCTCCCTGTCTGCCTGTGATAACATTGTCGAGTCCCCAGCTCGTCCTCCAACACACTGTTGTGACAGCTTTTGTGTCCTGGCTGTACTGCAATGTGTGTGTGTGTGTGTGTGTGTGTGTGTGTGTGTGTGATGTGCAGAAGAATGTGTGTGTACTAAGGGTAACACGTGAAAGCACATAAAAGTCAGAAGTATAATGAGTGCCTGAAACTGTGAGCTAAACCACAACCAGGAAGCTTACTGTTTAGTAACCTATGTAATGTTATGGTACATGTAGGCTAATGATCCAAACACCTTAAAAAGTAAACATACATCCAAATTTTGATAGTGTTATTATTTTCAATGTAGTTATTACTGGATAATCTATAAGGTGGTAATATATAGGCTAATACTCTACTCTTTGACAGGACAACAGTTGGATGCAGCTGAGCTACTGTATACTGTTCTTTGTGGTGAACATGCATATGCAAGCATAATGAAGTAAAGTATAAAATAGCCACTGTGGTACTACAGTTTTCCAGCTTAGTTTTGGGGATAACATTTATTTTCCATCCCTGAGTTGTATATTATGCTTGGCATTTGTTTGACACATTTGTTGGTACATGTTTTATACAGGCTTAGTTAAAACATTTACACCAGTAAATCTCAGTGAGGTGGAGCAGCAAGTGAACCACACAAAGCAAAAGACAAAAATACCTATGAATAAACACACACACACACACACACACACACACACACACACACACACACAGACACACACACTTAATTCAGTTTCAACTAGTTTTGCATTCTGCCACACAGTGTACACTTATTCTCTTTCTAGCTCAGAGCTGGATGAAATGATCACTTTCTTATCAATAAATAATGATATCCATTAGATTACAGCCAGCAAGTGGTTAATTTAGCTTAACAAAAAGACTGAGAGCAGGGGGAAACAGCTAGTCAGGCTCTGTCCAAAGATAACAAAGTGTGCCTTCAGTACCAGCACCAGTCAGTTGCAGCTACTAGCATTTTCTACCTGTTTCAAGTCTTTATGCTAAACTAGGCTCGTGGCTGTTTTCATATTTATTGTACATATATGGGGGTGATACTGATCTTCTTTGTATCAGCAAGCAAGAGTAGAGGGCTTATATTAATGTAATAAGTACAATTCTCAGTATTGTTACCCCTACCTGTTCTTTCCCTCCTTATTCTAATCTAGACAGCAGGTTATTGACCCACAGACACATCTGTTCATCTTGGAGTCTGGTTACAGTAAAGCTGGCTCTCAGGAGATTTACTGTACACTACCAGACTGGATGGTACACACTCCTTTTCTAGTAAGAGACATAATCTTAACACCAGGCTTTGAGAATACTGGACCATTGTCCAAGCACTCCATTAGTGATTAGAACATGGACACCATGATTATCATGAATATCAGTAGTATTTGGCTGGGAGCTTTGTGTTGTCATTACAAAACTATTTGATTTCTCCCAGAAAATGTAGTCTTCAAGAAGATCTTGCCATCTTTACACACTACTGTAACACACTGCTGTACACACACACACACACACACACACACACACTGGCTCACTACTGTAGATACACACTGGCTCTCACATCTAATGTAACTATCCCTCCCTTTCTCTCCTATGTACTTTTCCCCAGACAGTCCATGATAACATCTGTCTGTTGATCAAGTTACAAACACTTTTGGGTCCCCGGGGGTCGCTGGAGGTTTATAAATGAATCTTTCCATAAGCCACAGACTGGGATAATGACCAACCTATCTGTGTGCGTACCCCTATTAGTTTGATAGTTCAAAGTCTGAAGAGACAGCCTAATTTAATTTGTAAGTAATCATATCTTTATTTGGCATTTGTTTTAATTTTCCAGATTTGAGATTAAACTGATTTGTCTTAATCAGAGAGAGAGGGCATGTCTCTCTATATATATTTTTATATTTGATAATGGTTTTATGTTTAAGTTGTTGTTGTATTATGAATACTGGTTATGTTTTTTTTTTTTGTTTTTTTTAAATAAGACAAAATGCAAATTTTTGAGGTCAGGGATTTTTTTTTTTTTTACTGTTTCCATGTTTCTGTTATCTACACATTTATTCTCTGCTTTAATCAAATGTCTTTCTTCATCTGTCTTTCAGCCTCACCCAAGGGTGACAGACAGAAAGACCAGGTTGTGAAAGCAGTGACACAGGTGGAATTGTGGCTCATTAGGCCTGACACACACACACACACACACACACACACACACACACACACAAAACCCTCAGTGGTTTAGAACAAAGCCCTGCTTTTCAGCCTTTGAAACACACCAGGGAGTTAGAGTTGGAGCTGTTGGTGTGTGAATACATACATGTGTGCATATGTGTTTATGTGTGCATGCATTCACATGTGTAGGTGTTTAACCAATCGATGGGCCGATTAAGCCGTTGACAAACACAGGAGACCTCTGTTTTCCATGAAGGAAGGGGCACACACGCTCCAACTTTGCCTTCACCTTAAGGCTGACACACGTTTAAACCTTGAATGAAAACACGCACATTCAAACACACACCTCAGCCTCACCCTAACACCAACATGTTCCACTGCTAAAACATGCTCTTACCAATTTTCAGTCTTCAGTTTTTTTTTTTTCTGTGTGTGTGTGTGTGTGAAGCCAGACCTCCTCCTCCTCCCCAACTCAACTCCCATTATATTTTAAGCCCTTAGTGCATGTGCGTTTGCATGTGTGTCAGAGGGCAGAGGAAGGTGAGGGAGTCAGCGGAGTGGTGGTTTAACAAAGTCAATTCTTTGATGTGACAAAAGAGAAAGACAGCAAGAGGAAAAGAAAAAGTAAGAAGAGAAAAGACGCATGAAAGACCTTGAAAAGATCAGAAGGGCAGGAGGAGAGCGAGGAAGGTGAATTATGCCAGCAATCACATTTCCTTGGTGTGTGTGTGTGTGTGTGGGTGGGTGGGTGTTAGTGGGAGTGTTAAAGGGTTCACTGGTCAACCTTTGACCTACCACTGACTCATTAGCAGAAACAGTGAGCAAAACGCAGGCTGCGACCTCACAGTGGCCCAAGCTTTAGGTCTTGCCTTCAGGTCTCGTCTTGTAAAGATGTATTGTTCTGCTGTGGATGTCTTTTTCTCCTTTTCTCTCTTTATCCTTTCCATTCTAGAGATGATTAACCCAATCTACCTATTTATTATTTCAGCCATTATCTGTCCTTCCTGATGTCCAGCTCTGTCTCACAAAGCAAGGTTTTCAGTCCAAGGTTTTCAGTATGTGAAATATTATGTATTGGGTCATAAAAAGCTAAGTGCAAATGAAAAGTACAATTTATTCAATATTGTAATGATATTTCATGATCCTGTTTACCAAAAAAAGGTTCACCATGTTATGTATGTGTTGTTTCTTTAATGTATCAGCACCCAGTCATGGTTAAATGGCCATTATTTATTATGTTAGAATATTGCCAGGCCGATGTAATTTATTACAAAGTTTGAATGGCCATGCTCATTTCTCTTTTTTCCTCATTTTATTTGGCACTCATATTTTTTCGACCCATTTAAACACATATTTTACTTATTTTATTGCATCATTGTAAAAGTTTGGATAGAAACAGAGCTTATGTTTATCTTTCTTTTTCTGTTTTGACTGTGTCTGACAGCAAAGAGTCTAAGCCGTCCAGGAATCTTTAATAAAGTTAATAGCTGAGAGCTTTTGACTGAACACACAGAACCACAGCACACAGTAGACAACCATTAGATACACAACACAGCCCAGTGCAATAGCCCAGGAATGCCTTTGGTTGCCTCTGGATCAAACAGGACAATACAACAGTGTTGACATTTGCCTGCCTTTTTTCTCCTGGAACGGACTAATATCTGGATTCTGACCTTCTACAAAGTGAACCGATACATTAATATCAATCACAGCTCACAGATGTCAAACAATATGCCTCAAGCTAGTATAAGCTGCTGGAAGACATCACCATTATTGATTCACAGGCAAGCCAGCTCCCGTTTCTTGCATTGGCTGAGACAGCATATATGGTGAGGATGCAGGTGAACAGATGTGAGGAGCATTTTGAAGCAGGGAGTGAGAGGAGTGGAGTGGTTTGCTTTCAAATCTCATGTTAGTACTGGGTTGATTTCAACAACTTTATAGCATTATCTCAACAACTGTTGAATGGGTTATTGTGAAATTTTGCATTTTTGGTCCCCAGATGGGAGACCTTGACATTTTTGGAAACACTGCTCGGTGGACTACCTTGAAATATGGTAAAAATTCTGATGTCTCTTGCAGAATGTGTAGTGACAACATTGGCTATTCCTTAACTTGATTAACAACAGATTAACAATGATTATTGACCAAACATTCCCATCAGCCTCAACTGTTCTTGGTGTTTGGTGCTAATTAGCAATGGTCAACATACTAACACATGGAAACAAAATGGTGAGCATGCTAAACATCAGCATTTAGCATTGTCATCGTGAGCATTTCAGTATGCTGACGTTAGTTTTCTTCATCAAAGCAGTGCTGCAAAGCTGCTGGTGTGTCTGTAGACGCTTAACCTTGTTTTAAAGATAGACTACAAAAACTATTCAGTTATCATATGCATTATTACAGTAAAAGAAGCCAACATTTGACTGTTAAGCGACAGGACACAAATTCTAGACTCCACTGTTAAATGCTTTGCACACCCATCCATTCATTCATCTACACCAGTCTTGTCAAGGTGGCAGCACTTACTACCCTGCAACTAAACATAAACATACAGGTCTTTTTCAGCTGTTTTAACAAATGAACATTGCTGTTTTTCTGAAAACGATGGTCATTTATATGCCTGTAGATGCGATCCCTCTGTGTCAGTGTGTTTCCCTTCCCTGTATCTCCTGTTTGTCTCCCCCTGTGTGTGTTTGTTTTCCAGGGCGTGGCCATCTAGTTATCTCCTCCTACCTGAGTTTCCCTCCACTCAATCAAGCACTCCTGACTTCAATCTGGTTCATTACCTCACCTGACTCCTGCTGCATTTATACCCGGGTCCTTCACTTCAGTCTTTGTCAGATCATCCGTTTGCCTGCATGGTATTCTAGCGCATGACTCCTAGCTTTTTGAAACCCTCTCCATTAGCTGGCTAACTTTGTCTCTCCTCCTAACCCAGATGCCAGTACCTCACCTTTGCTTGCCTGCCATACCCTGGAGATCTGTTCTTCGAAGTTTTGACTCAAGGCTGAGTCCACCTTTTGTTGGAAGCCTGCCTGCTCCTTTGTCAAGTGTTTCTGTTTTTTTTCTTCAATAAACCTTTCTTATCATTCCGAGTTCTGCATTTTGGCTCCTTTTCCGTTTGTGAATCGTAACATGACCTTCTTCTATAATATTGGCATGTCAATAATATGTAAATATGGGTTATTTTAAGCAATTTGAACCAATGACCAGTGTTGGTACTTTTGTGGTGAAGGCTGTTTCAGACATTCAGTATTCAGTCTCTCAACCTTAACCCTAACCTTCTTCTCCTGTCACAATTTCCCAGACAGTCAGTAGATTTTAACTGATGAGCATCTGGTCATGGGACTCATTGTTTTTCCTTGCCACTGTCGCCTGCTGGCTCATGGTGGGAATTGTTGGGTCTCTCTCTGTAAATACAATAATATAAGGAGTACAGTCTAGACCTGCTCGACATGAAAAGTGCCTTGAAATAACTTCTGTTGTTGAGTTGTTGGCGCTATATAAATAAATTAATCGAATTGTCTAACATGTAGAACTTTGCTTCTCAGATATTCTCATCTATCACATGTAATTTACAGTTTTATAAGCCACCCATCATCAAGTAATTGTATCTACAGCAGAGACTTGTTTTACATCTGAAAGTGGTTTAAAATATGGACTTTCTGACCAAATATTATGAAGAGAATAGTTTATATTAATAATCCCTACTGGATGATTGTTAATGGGTCTTGGAAGACAGAGAAAGTGACAAAGTGAGTGCTAACATGACAGCGTAAACACAACATCCATCACTTCTGCAGCTTTAAATATGGCTCCAACTCTACAGTGACGCCTCAGTCAGGATGCTGAGTCAGACTGAGTGTCTGGGTGAACTGTCAACTGTTTACTGCCACTGTCTGACTGTGTTTATGTGCATGTGTCTGTGTTTCTGTTAGTGTGTCTTTGTGCATGTTAGGTGGCTTCCCTGTGGTCTATGGGTGTGTATGAGTAATGAAGTGTTTATTACTTGTCTTTATGTGGGCAACTGTTCACATGCTTCACGTGTATTTTTCGAGCTACCATGACAGCATGTGCACTGTCCTGGAGAGCGCATTTTTGTGCTGGCATTGCAGTTAATTCATTTGAATTAATGGAATATACCAAAAAGTTCATATTGTTTTCTGTTTATGTTATGGTATGCTTAAGGTTTGGCTATTAAAACAACCAACGGCCAATCCCAGTTCCAGATCTCTGAATCAACGGCAGTGTTCTCTGATTTGTTCAGTGATCCAAATAGTGATTGAACAACTAAGCAGGAATCACATATGCAGTGACAATGATCCCTCACTGGCTTCCCAAGGAACAATGAAAACTCTCTAAGATGGAGTGCCGGGCCAAACAGGGACTGAACCCCTGAGTTGTGTCATATTGAGGCAACACAGAGTTACGCATATTGAGTAATTTCACCTCTACTTTCTTTGTGTTTGTGTACAGTATGTAATTATGTGTATATGCAACTATTTGTGACTACTGCTTTTTTACATAAAAGTTCACAGTGAATAGGTTAATGGGTGTACTTAAAGTACATAGAAATGACAAAGGAATGGGGAGCTCTAAGCACCAGGAGAAACTTCTGGTTCCCAGAAAACAAATAATATGTGATACAGAGAGAGCATGGAAAGGGAGGAGGACTGAGAGAAAGTAAGGAGAGCAGAAGAAGAGAGATCCAGTGGGGGAGAAAGATGTTGGCCTCTTCCTGCAGAGAAACACACTTCTCTGTAATTAGGGTCAACAGCATGAGGTCAGCTCAGTTCTAAGTGTGTGGGTGAGTGTTCACCCAGATACTAAAAGTCAAAAAGAATAAGAGGGGAGTGAGTGTTTAACAAAGAATAAAAATAACATTTCACAGGCCAGAAAGGCAGGAATAACTACTGACCAGGGGAAAACTCCTTTCAATGCCACATTTGTCTTCAAAATCTCCCAAAACTTTTCTTTTATTTTCTTATCTCTTTCTCTTTCCATCTCTCCTTCCCTCCGTCCTCTGGAGCAATTTCACTAATTCTCTCCACCACTCCCCGTCTCCACTGTTACTCTTGCTTTCAACCACACACAAACAGGACACATACACACAGAAACCTGGGTGTGCGGACACACACACATACAGATACACATATGCACTCTTACACACATATTCAGACAGACTCCTGGTCAGGTGAAACTGGAGCCTGGAGTTTTGTATGAATGGAGCTCGTTGTCTGTCTGCCACAGCTGTGTAATCACACTGATGAAGGGTTTGTTTTACACACACACACACACACACACACACACAACACATGAACATAAATATAGTATATATAGACAAATTTGTGTCTGCACATGCTGATTTGACGTTCCAGTTATACACGCACGCACACACACACACACACACACAGACATGCACACACAGAGATATATAGAGTTAGCTAATTGTGTGTGATGTAATCTTGGGTGGTCTATAGGCTCTTGGTGGCCTCTACATATTGGTCAGTGAGACCAAGCCTGCTCTGCCCAGACTCCATCCACATACTGAAGATCACATTTAGAACCATAATCATCACATGCAGTATTTATCTGACATATTCTTGGAAACTAAATGTTTCTCTTCGGTAGATCAAAAGAGAAAATCCTGATTTTTTTTTTTTTTTTTTTTTCAAAAGACCAGAAGAAGCAGCAGGGTAGCATGTGTTTTTACAGTAGTTCACAAGTTGACATGGTCACATACCAACTTACCTGGAAGACCGATTGTCAACTTTAAGAAGCTACTTAGTGCTTATTTCAGTAAGTATTCATGGAAGCACTACAGAGTAACAATCTTTCCTTTTATCCAAATAACAAAATTGTTATAACCAAATTACAAAGTTTCGTATTTACATGACATTTGAGAAATTAGTTTACTGTATAAATCCACTGAATGCACGCAAAACGTACGGAATGTAACACAAATGTCTTTGGCTTAGCATCAAACGGAGCAGATCTCAGTCAAATGGGGTTTAAAACAAGCAGATGCAGGGGAAGTGATCTCAACACAGGGCAGGTCCAAAAGTAGGAGTGTTGCACCTATTATTACATGTTATCTGTTTAAACGTGGTGTTTCTATCTTGTGATGACTCCCATGACTCCAGTGGATTAAAAGGTACCATTGTGTTGGGCTGGGTAGGAGTGGACAGTTTACCTCCTCCACAGGGAGCTCCTCAGTCCTCTTATATAACTCTGAGCATAATGTATCATATCTGGAAGCTATGTCTTTTATCAGATTTTGATTTTCTAACGTAGGTTGATAAGTTAACTATCCAATATCACTTGTCAGACAAGGGATAAGGATGAGTATTTCCAGGGCCCACAGAACTGGTCTCTTTATTAACAAAAGTAAAACAGAGGAGAAATGGGATGAGATTAGCGTAAGGTACAGTGATGTAAAAAGACTTACCGTGATATCCTTGCCAGCCCAGTTACACTCCTCCCTCCAGTCGACCGGGGCAGGCCAGTAGATCTGAAACACATTCATTAATTATCTGGATTAATCTACTATTTTACAGTAGTTAAAAAACAAAAAAGTGTTTGTCCTCTCTAAATTAATAATGTTTGAGACACCAAGAGGTCAGGAAAAATAAAGGTTTTCACCTCCCCTCCTTCAATCTCTCCATACTGTTGAACCCACGTCCCTTCTTCCTCTCCCTCACTTGTCCTTTCCTATCTGCTTCTTTCTCCTCTATCTTTACTTCTTTGTCCTCCCTTCTCAACCTCTTCCTAACCCACATCATTGGAAAACAGCTCCAGCTATGGTGAATCTGCACACCAAGGTCATAAATCAAACTCAACGCTGTACCTAAAACCAACAGAGGTTTCACATCTAACGCACCAAACGTGTAATTTACTCCAAACAGCTGTGGACAGATGTTTGTAGTAGGCTGTATTCTGCTAGTATAGCTGTGGGTTTTTTGTGTCTTTATACATTTAAGCATTTCTGTCGGTGTGTATTTCTGTGTAAGTCTATTATGTACTGTAATGTGTATATTCAAGTCTGCACAAGCGTGCTTCTGCAACTTAAAACATAGGCATCCAAAGGCTTCAGTCGCAATATTTCATTTTAGATATTAATCACAACATTTTTTTGGATAAATGCTCTCTTTTCATCTTTGTCCATCCCTTTGATTTTCTACCTTTCTCTATTAATCCCACATTTTTCTTTCTTCCTCTCTTACCCGTGAGGCCACTGACTTGAGTAGTCTCATATGTGCAGGGATATGATTCAGTCAAGTTCAAAGGGGCATGTTCATAAAATGTATCCACACCTTTGAATATTTCTCCTTCTGCAGCACTTTTAGGTTTACATGAAAACAAACTCATGACGCATCTGTGGCCTGACTTTGATAACAGCAGTAATTAATGTTTCTTAGGAATCAGACAATATGGCGCTGGTTGCAAATAAGAGCAACTTCCTGATTTCTATTCCTTGCCTGCGTAATGTCTTTGATCTGGTTTGTAATTGACACAAATTAAGTGATAAAGTAATTTCATGATACATGAGGTACATGAGGTTGCCAATGAGAGGACAACTGGGCTAAGTATAGGTATAGGATTATGTAATACAGTGTATGAAAAATACAGTAATTATAATACTGCTTTATGTTAATAGACTACAGTTCATGTTGTGTTTTTATAAGTGTTGAAACCTCAGAAACAATACACATATTTTACAGTTATAGAACTTCTTCAATTGATGGAATTCCTGAACAACCTTATGTTCCTGCTTGGCGATGTTGTCCAATGAGAGAGACAGCAGGAAGTTCTTGGCCCCGACAAATAGACGGCCTCTTTCTTCATCCAACAGCAGGGCACTGAAGCAGCAGGAGCGCTCCAGTTCAAATCGACGCACTCCATGGAACTGCTGCAGTTCTGAAAATGCACAAATACACAGCATTATGGAGGGTGGCACCTCTCAATCTGCCTTCTGTTGTAACCGATATACTGATGGCATCCAAAAGTTTAACAACACACAACAGCTTCTAGTTTATGGCTTTGAAAATATTACTGTAATAATGGTCATCCACAACTTCCACACAGCAGTGTGTGAACGTGCATGAGACTTTGTGTGTACATATGTGTGTGTGTATCAGTGTTTTATAAGTAGTCTAGAGACCTTTAGTTAATTTGAGATAGGCAGAGCTTTGGTCAATCATCAAACTGTTATTATTATAACTTAACAACAACATCTCTGTGACTGTGTTGGAACAAACAAGCAGAACATGCCCTCTTCCTGTTGCAACATGCAAATTCTGAAAAGCTATTTAAACTTACGCTGTGTTGACCATTAACCATATGCTTACTTTTTGTTTTAAAGTTAATATGTAACAATAAACAATGACCTAAGAGAGACTTTGTGATCAAAGAATCTAAACAACCTCAAGTCATCAGAGTCATCAGATCCAAATCAGTTAGTTGGCCACCGCACTGCAACAAGTCATGTGGTCGATAAAGAAGATTACCATTTAATTATAGTGTTTAAATATCATTTCTGAGCTGTGTCCTAAGGCCAGTGACTTGTGAATAGTCAGGACAAAATCCTCTGACAGTAATGACACTATATTGGTTTCAATGGAAAAACTGAGTGTCTTTGCTGTTTCCAAACTGGCAAGAACAAATTCTGGGGGAATCATGCCCAGGAAAATTCAGCTTGTATTTGTAAACTTAAGCTATAATAGTTACCCCAAGCCAGTGGAAAAAAACTGTGCTCTTGGCCTAAGAAGCTGAAGAAATAAAGGGACTGCGTCCTCCCCTGCTGGCCCAGATTAGACCAAGAGCTTAAGAAGGAAAAGACCAAGGCCTTCTTTGCTTCAACATTAAAATGGCTTTATTAGTCTTCCATTGTTCTAATGTGAATTTATAAGTTTAATTAAGACTCTGACACCACCCAACAGCCGCCTGCATGACATCAGGGACTTAAATTCTACTGCTCATGTTTTATATTAATGTGTCATTTTCAGCAAACGTGAATTACTCATTTCAACCATACTGTGGTGACAATTAAATCTTGGGCCCAGAGAGGACATATACTAGATTAAAAATGGCACATACTTGAGCCTTTTGTCTGATAAGTGTTTTTTAAAAAGAAGTTTTAAATGAATCCAAATGTGTTTGTGTTGGTTAGTACACTGTCTCTTATGTCTCTCCTCTTTTAGTATGTATAGTTCATGTTATTTTTCAAAACAAAGAACAAACTTCTCAAGTAACCCATAAATTTACTAAGTCCTTGAGTTAAGTCCTTGAGACTTTGAATAATCAAAAGTCTACAACAACTGTAGTTGTTCTGTGAGGCTGTATGGTCTCTGCACACACTGTGATATCATTCTTTGACTTCCTGTCTACACTGGAAATAGGAATGCTTCTTCTGTCAAGCTGTGATATTTAGCCCACAAACATATAGGGCTTACAGTATGGAAAATGATGTTTGTTAAAGCAGCTAAAAACAAAAAAATTGGACTAACATTTATAATGTTATTAGTAACGTTATTGTTATAATAACAACTTATATGAGGGCAGTATTTTTCGTAATGTTACAAAGTTTGCACCAGGGTTCTTACCTCTGGAACAGAAACAGTTTCAATTTAGCTCTCTAATTAGTTGCAGCTACATCACACATTAACATGTTTAGTGAACAACGCTGGATATGTCAGGATTATGACATGCTAACAACAATATTTTAGCATGATAATGTTCTTACATTTATCATGTTATTCTAAAATGCTAACACTACCATGCTATCATGCTAACAATTTGTTGGGCAAACAGACCAACTGGCTGACCTCTGGAACTTGAATCTCAATGTGAGGAGTTTTCTCAATGACCACCAACTTGCATATTTTCCTGCTTATAATATTGTAATATATAATATTTTCCTGCTTATAACATTGCTTATTATGACTGACAGTATTTGATTGGACACTGTATATTATCCCAAAGTAAAACTGTTCATCAGCCAGATGCAACTGAATACTCAGCAGTATTGAGTAACTGCTGTTCATTGTGTTCTGCTGCCTCCTGGCTAAATAAAATCAGAAGTTATTTCAGTGATGTATGAGGTTGTCAGGATCTCTTTTAGTCCTTCATGTGTCAACCAAAACTAAAATATTCTGCTACCTTCCCAACCTGTCTGCTACATGTTACCTTCAGCTGAAATTAAAGGGAGCACATATCTCAACTGGGCAGATGGCCTTCAGTGAGCCTCACGTCCTTGGCAAGTTAGATCAAGCTGTAATTGCCAGCTTTCAATGATGGAACACATCCCTGGTTTATGTGGTTGAGTTGGGCATTGAGCTGCGTTCCTCTAACTTACAATACCCAAGATGAAACACAAAATCTGTGTATGTGTGTGTGTGCGTGCATCTGTTTGTGTATGAGTGTGGCTGTGAATCACAGCTACCACAAATTGCACCTGGCTACTGTTCAGGACTGTTTACTTTGAAAAACGGATATGGCTAGCTAGAAAGTGCTTGTGTGTGTGAGTGTGCGTCCACAGAATAAAGTATGCATTTGTAAGTATTGTGGGCAGTGGCGTTGACAAAGACTCACACATGGATGCCTGCATCAACAAACCACCACACATGAATCAAATTTCCCTCCTTTAGACAGAAATTCTTCAACATTCCTCCTCAAAGCTTTAGTTCTTACCTTTATATGAGAGCTTCATGCGTGGTGAGGATGAGGAGGAGGAAGAGGACTGTGAAGATGAAGAGGAAGTGCGGGTCATGGTGCTGGAGGAAGCATGGGCAGCGGCTAGACCCAGCAGAAGCAGAGAGCTGCAGGTGACCATCATGGCCACCATCATCATCATCATGGTCATCATCTTGGTGAGATTAGAATTTTCTTTTGACTGAAAATCTGAGTCAATGAAATTAATTTACTGTGGTTTTTAGCTGGATTTTGGCCTATTTTTGCCTCAGAGTCCACTTACCATAAATGCCCAATATTTGTCTTACTTTGTACTGGTTTTGTTAATGTCCTGTTTTAGTTCTGATTCAGAGCAATACCAAATAGATAGTCCACTCGTCTTTGGACTGATTTGTTTTGAGTTTAGTTCTTTTGGCAAGGACTCAGGATCAGCCTCACAAGCCCTAAACAGATTCTCTTGCTGTTTGCTTTAGCAGGGCTTCAGTCTTCCTTTTAAGTTCTTAATATTCAGTGTAATCTTTATGACGTCCTCCTTGTTTCTTCAGAGTTAGATCCACTGCTCCTCCCGGGAAGGGCGACCAAGTTCACCTCTCACATCCAAAACGGGACAAAAACGTCAGACATGGGAATAGAGGCCTAAAAATAGAGAGAGAAAAGAAGAGCGGATTTAGAAATGGACACTACAAGCATATGTGTGCTTGTGCCAGGGATGCCCCTGCGCACACACACACACACACACACACACACACACACTGGCGTCTGAGGTATATTTAGTCAGAGCCAGATTGATGCCCCTGCCAGGCTGTTTTAATGCCAGCCTCCATTGTGGCAACAACACTATAATCTCTTCACATTACAGCAAGACTCAGGGAGAGTATCCAAAACACACACAGACACACACACAGAGACACACACACAGAGACTATGGTGATGAAGACTGTGTGTGTGTGTGATAGAGATATGCCATGCCCACTGCCAAGCCATGCACAATCTCTGTATGTCTGTGACACTGCCAACTCAGAGCGGCTTCCCTCACTTTTTCTCTCTCTCTCTCTCTCTCTCTCTATCTCTCTCTCTCTCACTCTCTCTCTCCTGCTTGCTCACACTCTCTCTTGTTCCTTGCACACTGGCAGAGTGTGTCACCAGATGAGACCCCTTCATTGCTGGGGACTAATGAGCTGACAGTGACATGGATGAATATGTGAATGGATGAGTGCATCGTTGCTTAACAGAAAGTAACTTGTGAGAGAGATGGGCAAAATAAAGTGAAAGACTGTTGGCCTTGGCAGTGAGATTTTGGTGTCAATATTGAATTACACAGTAATAGATAGAAATTACATTATTCAAAGTCTCACAATGTTGTTTTTTTAATAATCTGGTTTAGACATGGCCTCTATAATCTCTGTTTCTGAGTGTATGGGGACTTGCTGTCAATTGAGCATGGTCAGGGAGTGCAGAAAAGAATCTCTATAAAGTTATTAGAGAACTGGAGTTGAAATTTAAAGTGACAGATTTGTTATTGTTTCAGGAAAAATCCCCAATAACTTGGTGTCTCGGTTGTAAGTGTGTTGTTGTAAACCACAGCCCCGCCACAGCAGGAGCAGTAATGAGGTCACTGGTTTATAAACTTACATGTATATGAACACTGTGTTGTAAAAAATGTGCACAAGACACACACCTCTCTTTCAGTACTTTGGACTCTGCGGTCAGCTGGAACAATAAAGCCTTTCAGGAGAAACAGTCTCCTTTATTATATTACACCTCACAGTTGGCACTCAGTCAGTAATAGGCAGACAGTCTGCTTTTCTCCCTTTTCACTTTCAATCTGTTTCTTCTCCACCATCTAACAATTACCACTGTCACTCTGTATTCCTCTCTGTAAAATCCCTTCTTGTGTCTTGGAGTGAAATCAGCTGCTTGGCCAATATTAGGCTTAACTCCGCTCTGAAAGCCAGACTTGATCTGTCTGTCAATGACTGGGGCAGTACAAGGTATAAAATTATTATCTTTCTTAATATGGAATTTCTCAACTAAGAAGCTTCAGAATTCTTAAGATGATCTGCATGCACAAAATTGGACCAACAGCAAGCTAAATTTGGTAGACTTTGGTGCACGCCAAAGCTCAAGTGATCTCCCAGATCAGCCAAAGTATTCACCCCTTCTCCAAATCTTGAAGCCCTATATGGGCCCAGACACAATGTGCATTTGGACTTCTGGTGACAGGCTTGCACTAACACCCTGCTGCTCTTTTCCCAACTCAGCTGGTAAACTGTTACACTACATGTTAATGTGACATCTGTAACAAAATGTAACACAATGCAGCTCCAAATGGTGTCCCTCAAGATGCCATACATTTACTTTGTTCATCACAATAAAAATATATTTTGTGCATGCGTAATGGCAGTAAATTAGGCATATTTTAATGGGAGTAACTCTTTCTTGATTTCTTGACTTGGACATGGTGACTGATGACCAAAGGTAAGGTTTGGCGAACACCTCCAATTTAGATATCTATGGTCAGTGAGGATGACTGACTGGTGTGTAGTTTGCATGCGGGCTAAAGCATGGTGGATTTTCAATTAAATTCCCAGAAATTCACCTCAGTCATTTTAGGCTGGCACATCTTTTCAATTTTGGAATTTCCGCAGTACTGCAGAAACCTGCAGTGATCTTGAGGGACACCATTTGGAGCTGCATTGTGTTACATTTTGTTACAGATGTCACATTAACATGTAGTGTAACAGTACTTTTTATGCACACATGTGCATACTGAAATACACAAAGACGAGAACGTACACACAAACCCTGCACTCACAGACCCGTCCAGGCTGTTGGCACAAAGTTTTATGAATAATGGAGCTACTGAGGCGTGGAGACAGGAGAGCTCTCATAAGCTCATGGCTCCCAGGCCACAACACAACAGGACAGAGCTGGACAGGAACATAAACTCCCACATAACCTGCAGTATGTAAACACACAGAGATACACACACACACACTCTGGAATGGACAAAAGCACATATACAAGCCTTGAAGAGTGCACAACCTGCCATCCTCTGCCACAACCCACTATTTCAGGAGAGCACAAGGAGGTGCTGTGAGGTGTGAATTGTGAGAGCTAATTTTATACCTCTGGTCTGCAAAATTCAGCAGGAAACTTCATATTTCTTTGAGTCAGCAATAAAGAAGTGGTTTCATGTGCAAAACATATTAGTAAATTGTGTTTCTGTGTCTGAGGCAAGAGAAAGAAGGCAAAACTGTGTCTGTACTCAAGGTGCAAAGACGCTGCAGTATTTCAAGGAAAGGGACGTCAGTGCTTGCATCAGCTGCAGCTCCGTGACACACAAACAGAAACACACTCACACACAACTCACGTCACAGTCCCTGGGAATGACAAGGGCAGCAGAGAAGCCCTTACACTCCTGTCGGCTGCTATAAAAGGAACGAGCGTCCCATTGTTCCTCTGAGTCTCCCCGAGCTCTCTGTGTGTGCGTCTCAGTGTGTATGTGTGTGTGTGTGTGTGTGTGTGTGTCTTCTAGATCTGCCATCATGGATTAAAGAGAGCATAATTGTTCCTCGCACATCCTGGTCTCATCCCAGAGCCTGAGTGGGCACACACACACAAACACACACACTTGTACATTCATATACATGCGTCCATATATACACACACAAACTTCTGCTTCAACACTTAAATCTGCACACACACACACACACACACATGCAATACACAAACTCCTTGCATGTTCCATAATGCATCTTAATAAAAAAGCCATTGGACCCAACTGACACTTGCATTCAGTTCAGCATCAATAGACACAGAGCAGTGGCATGCCAAGAGGGAGTGGATTAAAAATAAAGAGAAAGACAGAGAGGGAGAGATTCTTGATGGTGGGGGGGGCAAGCCGTCCTGTCAAAAACCACCCTAAATAGAGACAGGCAGACAAAGCGGTCCGCCTTCAGGGTGAGACAGGCTTTTCAGAGTGAGGTTAGAGTGCAATCCTACAGTACAGCATGCAGTAATGAGTGAATGGATATCAGCAGTTTAACCTGTAGCCCTCCACTACCACAGGTTATAGGAGAAGAAGGAGAGGGTCTAATAGAGAGAACGCCGCAGAGGAAGATAGAAAAGGAGACAAGGACAGAAAGTAAGGGGATGAAAAGGCCAAATAAGCTACAAGGAAAAGAGAAAGACAAAGGGAGGGATGATATGAAGGCAAGGAGGGGTGGGAGTGGCACTTGGGAGAAAATGAAGGAGGCAAGAGAGGTAAAGTGAGATAGTGAGAGGGAGAAAAAGGGAGAGAAGAGAATATTAAGAAAGAGATCATAGGAAAAAGCACAAAAAGGAAGAGAGTGAGAGATGGAGAAAGAAACTGGATGGAGCATTAGGAAAAGGTGAACGAAGGAGGGAGGAAAAGGGGAGAAACAGGAAGGTAGAAGAAGGGAAGGAAAGGAGGAGTAAGAGAAAGAGGAAAAGAGAGAGGGAGGACAAAGATGTAGAAGAGGAGGAGGGAGAAGGGGGGCGGATCAAGATTCAGACGTTACACTGCTGTAGCCCTGCAGCCTGGCTACATGCATACAGTCCCATGGAAAAAGAGAATGCAACGGAGGGAGGCAGCGAGGGATGGAGAAGAAAATGAGCGAGGCGAGAGGTGATGGAGAGAAAGGAGCCAATTGTTTTGTCTGCAGGGAAAAAAATAGTTTCCCTGGCCTGTGACCAACAAGTCTAAGCCTCCCTGTGATGGAGAAATGAAAGGAGGGAGGGATGGATAGATGGAGGGATGAAGAGGAAGAATGAGGTAGAGGGGGTGAGGAGGAGGGAGGGCTCACAGCTTTACAGAGAAAAATGGCTGAAACAGCAGGTTACTGGTGGCTTTTGCACCAGATTCCGGGGGGGGGTATTGTGATTGATAATTGAAATATCAGTTCTAATCTAGCTCTAAAAACAAGTGAATCGAGAAAGCTAGTATTAGAAAACGAAGCGATGAAGAGGAGAAACAGGTGGAAGGAGAGGAGGGAAGATTGTGGACGGATGCTGAGAGTAAGCAGAGAGAGTGTATGCTTTCACATACACTGAAAGCAATAACATTGACTTTAAAGAATGTAAAGTGTCCATTTTTGGTTCCACTTAACCACACAACAAAGAGTTAAATCATTACATTCTTATCAAACTGTGTCATTTCGATACCAATAAAACACATGTGAAATGCACTGGAACTGCAGACACAAGTTTCCTGCCACCAACTGTTTTCATTTTGGTTATTTACTGCTATTTGAGTTCAAGTTCATAAATTGTTTTGCCATAAATCCGACATGCGTTTCATAAAATGTGCTCCAAATATACGGTATATCACCAAGCAAAAGACTAATGGTGTGTGCTTACATGCTTTATATTCACGCTGTCAAGACCACCCTCCCATATGGGGACCATTTTTATTTGATCCCCATAAGGTTAACCATTTAACTTATTGTTGAAAAAACAACTAGTTTACTGTTAAAGACAGGGTTGGTGTTCAGCATGTAATTATGATGGTTAAGGTGAGGGAAAGCATCCACAGAGTTAGTGACCACACATTTCATTCCCACTTGGCTGTTGGAGTGAACCTTTCTGCTGCTGTAGCATTTAAATCATTGTGGTGTTTTGATTCAGCTCAGATAAAAATCTGCTTGACTTACAGGCCTGATTGCTTCATTTACAGGGAAAAAAACACACACATGAAAGCAGAAAGGCTTAGATGTCCAGAGAAAAGCAAGAGAGGAAGACTAGGTGATGCAGGGAAGCATGGTTGCACATCAACATTCTGCAGACTTTTACAAACAACTCCTAGAGGGAGCTGAAGCAGAAGTGCAGCAAGCAAAGGTCTGACTTCTACAGCTGTGACAGCATTATTGGTTTGAAGCATGAGAGCATTTTGCTTTTGCACCGAGAAGAATAGAAAAAGCTGAGCATTGCCTCATTTCCCCTGAAAACTAGGAAAAGAAATGATGGTGATAAAGACAGACCACCAATGGAGAGAGAGAATTCTGTTCAAGCTAAAGGGAAAGTACAGGATAATACTGGTCTGTATTATAATTGTGATTATAAATGACCCATAACTGTTATTTATTTTGAGAGGCAAAGCTAAGAGTGAAGGTGAAAAGTTCGGTTGGAACAAGTCTTTACAGGGGTTTAACCAGGCACACATGAAGTAAAAAGCTCAATCATATGGAGGTTGAGGAAAGAATTCAAAAGCAGGCTCTGTGCTAATGCAGCTTAAGTACAGTCGCAGGGTCTTGGGACAAAACTAGTTAAAAGAGTAAATGAAAGTTTCACACACTCACATACTCACACACACACTCACCAGTCAAAGTAGCTAGAAGCCAAAAGTGACTACCAGTCTTAATAGGATTTAAGCTGAAGAAACAAAGTGAGATAGAGAAAGCGAGACGATTCCGGGGCAGTGAGCCTGGTTGTTCTGAAAAGACAAGGAGTGAATGAAGGAGCCGGGGAGGCTACAGCTCTCTGCTGGTTGCTGGTACAGAGCCATCTGGCCCAGCATCATAAATGGAAAGTTTCCCAGCCTGCAAACCCGTGGCTAGCATTTGTTCACTGGGGCTAAATTATCAGTAGTCAGTGTTTGAATGGGAAAAGTGGAAGAAATAATAAAAAGTGGAGTCAGCTAAAAGTGCTGTGCTGATGTCCACAGTGCAGAAGTTGTGGCTTACCCATGATGGATGTCTTTTTAATCTTTCTTATCGGTTCTCCCTGCACAGCCAGAGTGGGGAGGGGTGACTGGACTAATATTATTGTGGACAACTTGATCTATTACAGGGAAGAAATATATCAAAATCCTATTGGAAAACTGCCTCGCAGTGGTCCTATAGCTTAAACCTCTTGTCTGATGTTGTTAGCTCTGAAAAGAGAGACAATGAAGGAGCCACTAAGGCGAGGGCAGCCTGCTGATAGCTGGTAGCCATCCATTTGGCTGTGTTAATCCCAGAAGCAGCAGTAAGTCAGGACCTTACAGGGCTGCCTCTGGTCTCCTGACTGAAGCTGCTCCAAACAACTCTCCAAGGGGAGACAACTCACTCTGCCGTCTTAAATGAAACAACAGAGCAGATTTCAGTTCTCTGAGGAAGAAGCTCACATGTCATCAGCATGACTTATAGAAAGATATGTGGATTTGTAATGGCTCCTCGAGATGAGGTCACAAAACTTAGAACTTCAGCAGTTTTGCAGTTATTATTTCATACATCATAATAACCAAATTAATTTTGTGATTGAATGTTTCGGATTTTCTCAGCCAGGTCAGAATCATCTTTCAAATGCACAGTGACACAAGTATGTAATTTGGGTGTTTACCTCAAAAATGTAACGTATTACTTAAAATGAGAGATGGAAAAAAAATTGTAAGCAGTGACCTGAAATGCTCCTAACTGGACCACAGTCAAAATGGACTCACCTGTCCATCCGTTTCCAGGGCAACCAAATTCCAAAAGAGTTCAGAACATTCCGGGTTGGGATCAGCATCCACCTGAGCCTGAAATGAATCCGACAGCACTGACCGTTTCCATAGCTACAGTACTGTTTTTTGATGTTCAACCTCTCATAGTTTCTCCACTGCATTAAAAAAGAAAACAATCGTCCATATGAGAAGATCCCTCTTGATTATACACTAATGGTATAGAGAGTGCTGCATACACACCTACACACACTCACTGAGCTCTTGCTATGTGCTTGCAAAACACCCATTCTCAGGCTTGAGCATGTCTGAATTCAATGTGAATGTACAGAGAAGTTCAGGTGAAAACAACTGATAGTGAATTTTAAACTCCATAAATTGGAAGGATGAATAAAAATATGTTTGAAGTACATAGAAATTCCTCTAAAACTGAAAAAAATCTTCAGTAATTCCAGTGGTGGGAATGGTGCCTGGAGGGCAGAAAGAGAGCAGCTGCAGAGTCCCACTTTGGTGCAAAAAAGTCCAGTGAGACTTTAAAAAAAAAGTCCAAAAGGCAGCCGGTGTGCAAGTTAAACGGCAGCGCAGTGAGATCTGAGTATTCCCCTGTCTGCAGTCAGCTCCACTGATGAACAGCTACACTCCAGCGCCACTTAGAAAAACACACAACCCTATGCACACACATAAAACTCCTCGTAACACACACACGCGAAGAGTTCACACACACACACACACACGCAGAGTTTTCACAGGAGCTGAGCAGAGTAGAAGTGCTCAGAGGGTGAGCAGGCAGGAATAATGGACTTAATTCAAGAGGGGAGAGAGGGAGAGAGAGAGGGAGGGGTTGAAGAGAGGAGGGAAAGGTGGGAGGTAAGAGGAGGGGAGTGGAAAGGGGCAGGGACATACACTGTGTTGTTCTCAGTATGTGTTGCACTACTGTATATCTGTGTTGGTCCCTGGGTGAAACTTTTTTTTTCTTTATAGTCTCTCATTGTCATCAGTGACTTTCATTAATCTCTATTAAGGACATTAAACCTCAGTACAGCAGCAGAAACTGTATAACCTTTGTACAGGCTTGTGACTGGGACCTGAGTCAGTCTTTAACGCCCATGTATGATGTGGTGAAATTTTTGTTCCTCTATTAAAATTCTGGTCCTGAGTCACACTGTCATATCCTCTCACTGACAGCTGATTCAGGAATTTGTCGACTAAAGACAGCCTGCATTAAAAATTCACAAAGATTGTGTCAGGAATGAGGGACTGAATTTTCACAATGTGATTGGTGCCATGACGCATGTCTACAAGCCAGCTGGAATATGTCATGATACAGTATGATGCAGAATAATTTTAAATACAACAACCACTGATAAATAAGGCTAGTCTGTGAGTGCATTTCCATCCACCTGTTTATAAGCACACGTATAGTTTGCACATAAAAATTACATGGGGAAAAAAAACTAGAAAAAAGTTTTTACACTTGTGGTAGATGAAAACATGAGATATGATACGCCTCAAAAATCATATTGTCCAATCACAGAATGCAGGATTTTATTGGATCCATCTCACACAGTGTGACATGTGATAATCGCTGTTACACACTGCGTACATGCCTCAAGTCACAAAAATTAGGCTTAAGCCTTGACTTGACACTTACTCAGACAGACTCATGACTTGCCTCAAAAGACTTTAAGAATATCTTTGGCATAGAGAGCACTGATGTCTTTAGATAACGGGGCAGTTTAAGTTTTTTTAAAAACACCACACACACAAACAGAGGGAGATTTCTAGATACAAGAGAATAACTGTATGCTGGTGTGGATGACATGATGTCTGATAAGCAACTGTACATACAGCAAAAGGGTAATTGGCATACAATTATAGCATATGAGGGTTTACATCATCCTCTGCGCATATCAGAGTTGAAGTGTGGGTCAGCTATTCATGACGGCCAGCCTCCTAACACACAAATGTATGAAAAGCACAGAAAGGAAACAGAAAAGTTTGTTTAAAAATGACATAAAGGCAAGTCTCTTCCTATGTTTAATAACAGATTCTGGGAAGCCAAATACATGCCAGGGTGAAGAAAAGTTTAAAATTTTTACCTCTAATAATCCACATCTAGTTGGACTTAGCCAAAACTCAAAAGAGAGTATCACACATTTAACCCTGTAGACTTAATTGGTGGTTGTAAAAGTTTGCATTTCCTTTCTTTACAGACAAAAGATTTGCTGTGGTTAGCTTCAGCAACAGTCAGCTACAATGTATTCCTTTGATGACAAGTTTTCACGAGGAAAAAAAGTATCAAAGCATCCATTCAACTTGTAAAACAACTCCTGCAGCATAACCCACCCCTCTGCTGTCCACTGATGCAGCATGCACATGTTCCAAACACTGGTTTCTCCAAAATATAACTAAATGCATCACGCCTGAAGGAGGGGGATGATAAAGTTATATGGTTGTCTCAACGCAGCTGTTTCTGCCCCACCATCACACTCTACACGGTCCACATTGTTCTTTTCTGATGTAGATGTGCTCCTCCGGTTCCTCCTATCTCAGAGTGGGACTTTAATAGACAAAAGTCAAAAATATGTCAGTCAAAGTGTAAAACAACGGAGTAGTGTTCTTCTACTATAATCTCAGTTACTGTGATACACTTACAATCACACTGTTATGTTTGTGTGTGTCCATCTTTTTCCCAGTTGTCCCACTCCTTTAATTTTCATTCCAATGGCAGGTGCGGCACTGGCGCCTGGCAACCCTGGCTGACTGACATACACATGCACACACACACACACACACACACCTAGAAACCCACTCTCACTGAGAGAGGGAGAGGTCATAGGTCTCACATTAGGGGGTTCACAGTGTATATGCATGTATTTGTGTGTGTGTGTGTGTGTGTGTGTGTTGTCTCCAAGTTTGCCTGCATTTCTACACACAATACACAGTTGCCTTGAGTCCTTCAAAAACTTTCACGCACACAGACATGTGCACAATTAAAAGTGAGTGTGTGGGTGCTTGTGCCGCATGTTTTAAACCCACTGCCCACCCCCCTGCTGACCTGTCTGTCATAAACCAGTCTGATGTCTCTACAGGCTGCAGAGTGAGCACTGTGATCCTGACAAAGGCTTTTGTCTCAGCAGAAGCCTCTGTGCTATTGATGTAGATGAGGGCTCAGTTTCCTAATAGCATCTTAGTAAATCTTTGTTTTATTGGAAGTCAATGAACCGAAATGATCTTTAGATTGTGGTGAGACCTCAATCAGGCTGGCACCTACCATGTAGGATCTCCCCCTGTGGTCTTAGGGTTTATTTATTATTGAATCTAGGTATTCCAAAAAATATATAGAGAGAATAGAAACCAAAATACATAAACAGAAATCTAATTTATTTTATTATATCTTCTGACATCTTAGCTCTGCATCATGAATGTTTTATATCTTAGCAGTTAAAGCTCCTGACTTCTGATTACAACTGCTTTCGACTGCTTTCTTCTAATTCATGCTTTACTATGTTTTGTATAATAATGTGCAGTGTTTTGTATGATATCAGTGAAGAAGGGAATGTTAATCTGAACAGTAACTTATTGCAAGAAGGTTTAGACTTTGGCTTGATCCTGCACATTTGCTTGGGACATGTATCATTTATATATTTCCAAAAAACATAAAATACATGATGATACATAATACAACATTAAATAACTTGTTACAACAGATGCTTTTGTAAAGTGTAAGTGTGTCAGCTGGGTTGGGCTGATTCCCATGGTCAGAGTTCACTGGTTTCATAAAATGACTGGGATACCATTGATGTTTGTCATGTGTTTTTATGTTGTGTAATCAGACGAGCAGTAATGCTCACATGACTGCACTAATTACTGTACTTATTAAACACTATTTAAGCAGTGCCAACTGTGTACTTCCAGAATGTGCTCTTTTACCTGTTATGAAGACATTAAGCTCCTTTTGGGAATAATTTATTTTTATACCCATGCTGAGTCATAAAGGGAGTCTATTCTATTTTTTTTAGGCATGTACATATTCCAGAGGATATGCAAACGTGTTCAGAGGGAAGCTGTTATAATCTACTCACTCGCTATAGAAAGACTAACCTTTGTGTAGCTGCACAAGTCGCTTGGCTACCTTCTCCTCATGGTGCTTAACAGAAACATACATTCAGCCTGGAAGTTGGCTTCTTGCACAAAGGGTGAGATCCCAGAATAGGTTTTTCAGGTATTTGGAACAAGGTAGTCCAACTTACTACTAAAGTATATTACACCAATATTAATGTAGCGATGAATCATTTTTGAAGGCAAGCTTAAACAAAACACCCACAATAAAAGGAAAATACAAGTGCCCTAGTGTTGAAAGATCATGCTTCACTGAAATTAATGAGACTATATTAACTTTAAAAACTGTGCCTATTAACACAAGTCCTGTGGAACCAGAGTGTTATTGTTGGAAAAGAATTCCTCAGCAAAATATTGAATTCAAGCGGTAATTTCAACATCTCAAGACACGTTTTGGCTTGAGGCTGTTAAGGTCACTGGCTTCCAGCTTGATTCTGCTCTGTGGTGTACAAGTGCATTGTTGTTGTGTCCAGTTTTGGAAACGACTTCCTTGCAAGGACGTGGCCAGTGAATGTGTAGCTGTGATTGGATATTAAGTGAGCTGGCTCAATGTACATCTCCCTCCTAATTAAGATGGGCTATGAAGAATTCACCATAATATGATGCTGGGTTTTGCCCCTGGCCTTAGAGGGAAGGGGACAGCATGCAATGAATTCTGGGATGGCTTTTGAGGACTTTGTATGCTGTATATTGTTGTTACATTGTCAAATTAAAAGTTGAAATCAGTTGAGGACATGGGTGAGAAACCCATCCTGGAGGCTTCATATTTTTTGCTATTCACTGCTGATGCCTGTCTTTCTGGGCCAAACTGGCGTTATTACAGACTTGCTGAAATTATGCAAGCATCCATGCATCTGTCACAGCTCCTCAATGTCTCTTTCAATCTAGCTGGATAACTGAGATGATTCTACACAGGCGTATTACATTGTTGCTACACCCTAATGAGGAATGATTTGGAAATCCTGCAGGACAGATGCAGAGTCAGGCAGATTCTTCAAAAGCAAAGGAAGAACAATGGATTCATGTGGCATTTAGTTACAGCAGGCCAACCGTTACAGTCAAATTAGTGTGACGTTGAAGTGGTGTGACACCTGCCAACATTACAAGTGTTGCTCAACAGATGCAGAAATATCTGGGCCTAGATGCCATGCCCATGTAAAATTAGCAGCATGAAATACCACTGAGACAACCAAGAACTTTTCTCTTTGTGTGTTTTCAGGGCTCTGTGGGTGTTACATTCTGACCCAACATAAAACAAATACCAGTACTAAGTGGATCATTAGCATCATGCAACTATGGAACTCATTCCGCCAGCTGTAACACCACACCAATCTTCACTGTGCATGTATATGTGCCTGTTTGCGCGTGTCTGCAGTGAATTTGTCTTTTAATAGCAACCACGGCAGTGCGTCAGGGATTGAAAATGAGCGATTAAGTTTAGATGGGGTTGAACAAAGAGCCATTTTGGTGGTTTTGTCGGGCTTTCTGGTTAAGTAGCATTTGGGTGACAACAATAATGCAATACTGCAACTGCATGGCTAGAGATAAAACAAAAAAGAGAAAGTGAAAAAACAAAGATGAAGTATAGAATAGGAAGAATGAGATTAATGAAGGAAGAAAGGAAAAAAAAGACATTAAACGGAAAGAACAGAAAGGAAACTACAGACAGAACACCGAAATATTAATTACTCTTTGTATTCAGGTTCAGCTAGCAAGCTATCCATATCCAGTTGTGCTATATGTGTTCTGATGGATCGTCCATGACATGGTCCCCTGACCTCCTGACACCGCAGGGATTATTGGGGCCTCAGTGGAGAGTGACAGGAGCGGAAAAGAGAGAGAGTTACAGTTAGAGAGAGAGGGAGAGAGAGAACGAGAGAAGGGTCTTGCTTGGGAATCCTTGGGGCACAGAAACCTGTAATCCTCCCTGTTTCACTTTGATGTGATCACACCCAACTGAAAGGATGGAGGATGCAGGGGGTGGCGGGTTAGCGTGTCAGGAGGCCAATATGGGTGGGTGGGGGAGGCTGACTGTGGTGCCAGGAGGCTCAGAGGTGGGACACACAATCTCACACACACTCACAGGCATGTAGTCACACACCATCTGGCTCTGAGGGTCACTGGGTGGTTAAGACCACCTTCAAACATAAGCATGGCTTTAGTGACACATTTTCACACACATACACACACCTCAGAGCAGGTTCTGAAAGTGGATTACAGCACCTTGCATGACCATGGCTTTGTCCCTTTCACACACACACACATATTTACACACACACTTGCAATAAGCAGTATTTCTCGGTGGAATGCACATCGCTCCACTAGTTCCCACCACTATTAAATCTAGTTGGCTGATCACCAGTTAATGAGGGCCTGCTTCTACTACTTGTGGACAAAAAGTAATAAACTGTTAATATCTAGAAACCAGGAAGGGGTGGACTGACTTCAATTATAAAGTTTCCCATCTAGTATTTAGTAATTCATACAGAGTTTGACACTGACAGATGCAATTCTTCTGTGAGAGTACACCTCAGTTGTTCTATTTTGGAACACATTTTTATGAAGCTGTAAGTATTGATTATGTTGTTGGTTTATCTTTGGCAATACTCAATACAGTATTGATAAATCAGTGTACTGAAAAACACCAGACACCAGACAAAATCACTCTATTTTCAAAAATTAAGGAAAGTTAAATGTGTCAGATTTGCAGGCACAGGCTGGTTTCTAACTAAACATACTGCAGCAGGCCCTGTAATTCTGAGCTTCACTTTAATCAGACCTGTGCTGCTATTTTGAGAGAATTCAGCACAGATCACAGTGAGGACAGAGATGAAAGACAAAAACTGGGGAAATCACCTACTAAAAACAGACACTTTAAACTTCAGCCTGCACACAGACAGTAATCTCAGATTTACAGTTAAAGGCCCATACATGCATCAGCCTCCTGCATGCCACTAAGGCCATTTTCATACCTGTGCTTTTAAGTCCAGTTAAATTGGACTCTGGTTCTTTTTCCCCTGTGGTCAGGTTCAGACCAAAACAACTGCACAAAGACCTTTGAGAGGAAGGTGGTCTACCTCCGGACATAAACTAAACTAAAACTAAACTAAACTCTTATCAGTGTGATACACAATAGGTAGATTCAAACAGATGGAGAGAAAAGGCTGTCACCTTATCATGCTTACCAATCTTTGATCTAACGTGTTGATACTCAGCATGTCTTTGTACATGATCAGTGTCAGCTCCCTTGTTCTGCTCAGTCATCTGAAGGCAGCTCTCCTTTGCAAAGTGTGAAGCAGTATAGTATTTTCAAGACTTTTCATTAAAATGCCTTTGGCATTCCACTTGCACATATCTGCTTATATTGTTTTCACGTGGTTTGTAGTGATTAATTTTTGATAAATTGGATTTTTCTGTGTTTGAAAAGAAACCAAACCAAGGGGAACTACTCCAAGGTTAAAAAATCATCAACTGATTCAACCAACTACAGGTATGAAAATGTACTAAAGTTGTTTTCACACCTAACCTGTTTGGTTAGGTTAAAATTAATTATGGTGCATTAGTGAAGTGGGTTTGTTTATTGGCTAAATATGGGCAATATGGGCTAATGCAATTCTGTAGTTGATGAATAAAATGAAGAATATCAGTCAGCAGCTACTCTTTCCACAATAATTACTGTGTTCTGACTACACATTTATACGTTATATACACGTTATAATGGAAAGAGAGGGTGCAGTGAATTAATGGATCTGAAATATGTAATATTAACTGACAGACATTTTCTTACTCTTGTGATTTTACAGACAAAATCTTAAAATCCAAACTGTGGTTAAAACGTTTGGATATATTAACACTTGGATTTGGAAAGACATTTTTGCTGAAAAGCAGGCAGATAAGGGACATAGAGTGCATGTTATAGCACACACTCTTACTCTCTCTCTCTTAGACACACACACACACACGCACACACACACACACACACACACACACTGCAGTGCTGCTGTGCCACCTCATTAAGGCCTGAGACGTGATACCAGTGAGCGGACCCAACGAAATGATTCCTGATCCTGATGGGCACTGATCCAACCAGACAGGCTGCTCTCAGCACCACCGTGGATTAATAACACACATACACACACATAGTAGCGTACTCTTCCCAGGGGGTAGTTGAGACACTATATTGTGCAGTTATTAGTGTGTGAGTGTGCACATACACCCCCAGGGGAAATCTGAGACGAGCTCAGCAATGAGCAGATTTCATGTGAACATTAGAGGTCCTGACACACACAGGTGACTCTACTTGTCGCAATATGTAATATATATGAACACACACGCTCCTTGCTGTGGTGTGAGCACATGGAGTAGAGCTATGAATGACGTCATATGAAAAATGTGTTACTGAATTTGACAAAATATAATATCCTAAAATTTGTAAGTAAAAGTAAAACTTGTCATGCGTTGTCATCAAGAATTGCAGAAATATCTGGATTCACTGTACATCATATCTCTCAGACGATAAAGTTCTCTGGAGGCAGGAATAACCCTACTGGTGAATTAAATCTAACAAAAGCTGTTGAATGAAGCTCAACGAGAAACACAAAAACAGGGAGATACATGGGTTATGGGTTAAGTTAATAAACCTCTGCTTTTGCTAGTGCCAACTGAAAAAATACAAATGTATGTCTTGCCACACTTGATTCTGATTCACACAGCCTCAATCAGCGTCATACCTTGAAACTAAGAGTGCAGAGTCCAGTAACGTCTGTTTGAACTCATCAAACTAACAGGTGAGGTTCAGAACTGCTCTGTCTTCTTTAAATACTTCTTTGGTTTCAATCTGTAATCAGGGATCTAGCTGCTATATTCTGAATTCTCCTTTAATGTTTAACTTAGACATAAGCAGACAGGAACAGGGTTGAAAAACTGTTTAGTTTCAGGTACTGACTTCAGGTTTTACAGTTTAATTTTAAGTTTCATGTCTCAATTTCAAAATGTGTCAGGGTGTCAAAACATCAGAGATTTATCACACTGGTGGGAGGAAATTACTGCCTGTTTTGGATTCCTTGTCTACAACACACTATCAGTAAAACCTTTAAGTAAACACTCACAAACCTTCACTTACAATCACTTTCCCAAAGTGAGGCATGCAAAAACTCCATCAACTCACTTTTCTCTGCCAGACATGCAGAGCAACAACTACACAAACACACCCACACATACACACACACCTGCAGACACTTATCAAACACATAGCCTGTGATCATAACTGCTTCAACAGATTACACAAGTGGTTGAAGTACTTTGAGCTTTGCCGTAATTGTGAATTCACTTTTACATTTGGGCTGTGAAAACAGATGCTCAGACACAAACACTTAACTCCCACAAGCACACACTCATATGTACATATTTTTCAGGTGTGCTGAGCACTGTCTGTGTCTGGCGGGCCAAAAATCCCCACCATCAACCGGTAATTGAATATAGTTAGTGGGGGAGAGGAAAAAAGAAGGATGAATGTCGAGAGAAGAGAGGGGTGGTCCAGTAGAAGGTGAGATGATACATAGCAGATATAATACCATCGCATTTCAGGGTTCATCCCCTTGTGTATCTCTGACTAGGCCTAATTCCAAACAGCAACTGTGGCCACCCATAACGAATGTGGGAAATTATTTCTTAAAACCAAAATGCAGGTAAAGAATAGGGAGGATCATAAAGGAGTGCAACAGGAATTCCCACAAACTCAAAGACGAAAAAAATGATTAGATGATGAGAAAAGAACAGGACAGAACAGGATATAAGCAAAACCACAGAGCCCACACATGCTCCTACCATTTTTTTTTACTGTGTTTTTTTGTCCTTGTTTTTGTTTGATTTAAAATGTCCACTCTCAGGACTGCAACTCACTAACTCTGCTGTTGCCCTGGGAAAGGCTGCAGATATACACGTGCTTCATCCATGACACATGGACCGTCGTTATGATCCACCCACAGCTGTGCAGGTGCTCCAACCAAACGACAGGAGTTGTTTTAATTACATTTTCTGTTGACTCACGGGGGTGCAAAGACCTACTTTTCACAGGAACAATGGAAAATGTATTGCAAGTCATAATGTGAATTTGGCTTCCAAAGAGGAAAGTTTGACATGTTTAGGATTTTAATGCCTCTAGAATGATCTTAGACCTTGCACAAATCCTGATTGGAGAACAAAGGCTTTTTAACAACAGCACTCAGTTGAATGGCAAAGCTATTGAAGAACAATTGAGTCCACATTTATTCCAGACACAAAGCAGGGCAAAAAGGAGTCTGTCAGCCAGTCTGACACACACACACACACACACACACACACACACACTAGTAGATGACACAGGGTGTGATTTTGGGTTGCCAGGGAAACATGGGAAATCACCTCGTTATCACAGAGGCAACAGCTGTCATTAACATAGCCCCAAAGTCACAGAGAACAAACACACATGCACACACACTAAAAATGTGTAAATGCACTACACTAAAATCTGGAATCTATATATTCTTGAAGAAGTATGCAAGGACTTTTATTTTCATCCGAAGCCAGCTTCCAGCTTTAGCTAAAGATAGAAAAGCCTGTTTTGCTTTGGACACATCAGTTCAAGATGTCCAGTCACAGCTGGCAGACAGGAGACATTATTAAGGCCTCATACAGCAATCTGAAGCTTCTCTGAAAATGTTAAAAATGTACTGGTGCTTCTCTATTAGTCTGTAATCTTTTTCCTTCCCAGATTTAAAAAAAAGTCAAACATTTGCTGCCCCACTGGTAGCTGTGTGCCACCCTATTTTAAGGCAAAAATTTATGGAAATATCGTGCTGTGCCTATTTCAAGCAGAACCTGGTAGTTTTCTCTATTTATGGTGCTAAATTGGGTCAAATATACAAAGTAGTCCACAAATATAATGAAATCATTTCTACACCACAGTTTCTGTCTCCAGGCCTCATCCATCCATCTTGTTTGAGGTTACAGGTAGTCGGCCAAGTGAAGGAAGATTAGAGCGTTCTAAGTAATAGGCTGTCCTGACCAAACAAACTGTCATTTCACTCTGTTTTGGCTCAACTCTTCTTCTCCCTCCACCTCCCTTTTCCTTCCCTCCTTCCACTCCTCCCCTCTTTTTGGAGCCAACGTGTCAAGGGGAAAAAACAAAGCTGTTTAAACTCTGGGCAGCATGAAAACCTGAAGATAGAGGGAAGATTAAAAAGGAAGGATGAAAGAGACACTTAGACAAAAGGTCAGAGGAAAAACTAGAAAATGACAGTTGCTGTTTAAATCATTGCTAATAGCTAAATTGTGGCTAAAGATCTGGTCTGTTTAAGTCAGTTGAGAAGAGTAAAGTTCAAGATCACAGTTTCAAAGTCACACAGTGAGACATGTAATCAACATGCAAAATGATGAACACATGACTTGGAGCTATCATCCTGACAAACATGAAGAAGCAGTGGTGCTATAACACATATAAACTTTTGACATCATTATCATTGTCTCCATCTTTGTTAGGTAAGTTTAGAGAAAACAGTAGTTTAAGATAAAAACTTAATGTTACATTACTTCATAACTTTCCATAAAACATGACAGGACTGCAACAATAAATCTTGCCTAATCAGCTGTATGATCTTGTTTTAGATCTTTCTACCTCGTGAGTCTTTCAGCAGGTGTGAGGTCAATCATGCATATTGTGTGCCACATGAAAACACCGTCCATGTTGCATCCTACAATGTGGGTAGTAATTCAGATTATAAAGCAACATCTTGGACCTGAATGTGAAAGTATATGACATATGAAAAAGAAATGGGAATGAAAAATGCTGCAATCCAGAGGGAAAATGGTAAACAGAAAGAGAGAAGACACTGATCAAAACAAGTATAGTACATCCACACTGGAATAGTACACATTCAACACTGAGGACAGGACACATACTCACTGTCAGTGACAGGATGGATCAAGCTAATGCTCTATAAACATCAGCCAAGTCATACACACACTGTTCCCTCCTTGCTTTTATCCCTTTAAAAAAGATTAATTACACAGTCGTTATGACTTCAACTTTGTGCCTCCATTTGCACTTTGTACTGTAAACATGTGGAATTTCTAATCCACTGCTTTGTATCTGTACCGTCTCTCAGAGCTTGTACAGGAGCTTTTCTTCATCCAGCAGCTGCAATGAAACTGTACCCAGAAAGTACATGATCAATAGCAAATTAGAATCAAATACTAAACTACAGTGAAATTCTATATTCTGCTTGTGTTGTTCATAGTATTGAAATAACATTTTAAAAGATCAACAGCAGCATCTCTTTCCAGAAATAGTATCCCTCTTACACTGGATAATCCACAGAACACGCATCAACAGTTTTTATAGGAACCATTTTTTGTGGATAGATCCTCCAATGAAAACATTTAACCTTTAAGTGGTTGTTTCCCTTTAAATTTAATTCCCCTTTAGACTACCCCACGCTGCCCCCTCCCCTTAAGTTTGTGAATTAATACAGGGATGCATCAGCCATCATTCCCTTCAGTGGACACCTGGTTTCAACCACAGGCTGTGATTAATCAAGAGGCCTTCCAGCAGTGCTGATATGCCTAATACAGTGGATAAATAGGCACACAGTCCCACTCTCTGTGTAAATGAAACCACAAGGACATTTATGCCAAAATGCTGCAGCCAGCTTGGCCAACGTGACTGCTCCCGAACACATTAAATAGACAGCCTTCAGCCTCCTTACTGCAACCACAGAAAACCCGCTCCAATAAAAAAAAAAAAAAAAGAAGACAACAGTATAGTGCTTCTCCTCATGTGTTATTACTTTAACATGGATTGCCCTGCTGGCAGAATCACATTATATACAGTATCTCCAAAAGGAGGCAAACAATTTGACTGAAATAACATGAGAGATACAGAGAATGACGTGGAATAGAAGATAGACCTGTGTATGTTTATCTGTGGCGGCACTTCTACTTCTATCTTTGTGAGGACCAGTTCCAGGTCTCTGAGGACATTTTTGGAAAGTGGTGTTTTGGTATAAATAAGATTAAATTGAATTTTGTCAGAGGGACCTCACAAGTATAAAACTGTGTGTGTGTGTGTGTGTGTGTGTGTGTGTACTTGTTTAATCACACTGTGGGGACTCATATCCAAACAAAGGACCAAAAGCTGGTGCCCACAAGGTTAATTCTTATTTTAGGTCAACTTGGTTTTTGAACAAAGATATTGTGCATGTGTGTGTCTGTGTGTGCATGTGTGCATGATGTTGTTACCAATTTGAAATCTTTCCTGGTATAAACATTGACCTTGTCAGGACCAGGAGTCCTCATGGGGTCCAAGGCCTGGTCCTCAAGAGGCAAAATGTTATATATGACATCCTGGTTAAAGTAAGGGTGTGAATGGCTTATGGTTATGATTAGGGTTAGGTATGAATTGGTTTGGGTTAGGCTGTCCACAATGATTGGAAGTCAGTGCAATGTCTTAACAAGTCACCAGTAAAATGCATTGCTAGTAATAAGGTGAGTTTTTAAACCTTCAGTTTCTTTGGCCACTCTGGGGCAGCAGAACATTAACACTGACATATTACCACCTATTAAGTTTACATGGCAACTTGTTGGTAACCACACCTATTTACACATCTAGCAAGACAAGATGAAAGCAACATTTGCACTGATTTGAAGTTGTGTTAATTGCTAGCTGATGTAAATTAAATATTCATTCTCTTTTTATCTCTGTATTTGGTTTTCATGAACTCCTGAGGGACATGTCTGTTTGTGTGTTTGCTATTTGGTTCTGAACAAGTGCAGTACAGTGAATTTTTAGCTTTGTGAGCTTTTAAGTTGACAACAGCTGCCTGCTGCACCCAAAACCAGTGCTGATGGGAACAGTGAGAGTGAACAAAAATAGTAAAGTTGCAGGCCAGAAAACCAAAACGATGAGCTGAAAGAGACGATATCCCACAGAGCTGAGGGGAACTGCAGAGTCAGGAGATAATTCTCTGAGTTCATCATGATGGAACCTTTTTTCACATATAAGTAGTCATCCACTGTTAATAAAACACGATTGATAGTAGTGCCTATGAAGTGTTTATTACTTTTGTTGTCTACTTTCTACAACCAAACAAAGAAGAAAAGTATATATACTGTACACACACACACACACACACACACACACACTATTCACTATTATCATTATTATTATTATTATTATAAAATGTTAGTTAAAAATAGCTTTATAATCTTGTTATCATCCCTTTTGGGGGAACTCAGTAGCAAAATGAAGTAATCACTTGTTAAAGTAAGTTTCCCCAGTGTGTGTGTGTGTGTGTGTGTGTGTGTGTGTGTGTGTGTATACAGCTGACTGTTCTCTCTCTAAAACTGAACTGAGGCTTGTGTGACTCGTTTCATACATCTGTTGATCATTAGTGGGATTCTCCCTGTGATACTTTCTTTCTCTGTTCTGCTCTCTGTCTCACTGCTCGTTCCTCTGTCTGCTTCTATGCTCTTTATCCTCACTTTCCCCTTTTGGCATTTGTTCTTTACCATTTATCATATTTAAATCGCTTTAATAGGTGATGTCATATTTAAATATTTTCTCTTCTCAAGAATGTTTCTTTTTTTCGCCATTTGCTTTTACTTTTTACTTTTTTCTCTTTCCTTCTATTCTGTCCAAAACCTCAATCTGTTGTGATGAATTTTAGGAAGGATATGAAAATGATTAGGACCAATCTGCACCAAAAAAAATATTTTATACAGGTTTCTAAGAAATTTTGGATGACAACAAGTGGGATATCAGATCAGATCTAAAAGCTGCTTGACATAGGTAAACACACACAAAATGAAATGTGATGCACAAGATGATTTTTAAATTCCCCATTTCAAGCTTTTTCAATTGATAAATAATTGGCAGAAGCCCAGAGGTAATAATTTACAATTTTCCACTCAGGCTCTCATAGGATATTATGACACACAAGTCGCAGCTCTGCTCTCATTCTACCATAAAATGAGTGTGCGTGCGTGTGTCAGCAGCTCTCATTATAATACACACAATCAATCTGGAGTTTCCAGTGACCAACACTGTGTGTGCATACTGTACGCGTGTGCTTGTGAGCATGTGTGTATTGCATGCAACCTCATATAACCCTAGCATGGGCTGGTCTAAGAGTGTATTAGGATATTGAAAGAACATTGCCTGTGGTTTACCAAAGCTTGGCCAGAGCACTTGAAAGAAAAATTGTGAATTTTGTACAAAGAAGTAACAAGCCAACACGTTGTAGATGTTCTTCCTTCTACCACAAACTTTTTATGTAATGCAAGGTTGTGCCGCTGCTTATTTTACTTGCTCAGGTCTTTGTTTTTCTTTTTTCGTCTTTGTTTTTTGTCATTGATTTGGATCTTTATTTCCACTTTCATAGATGTATAAGGGTTTACATTTGGTCTGCCAGCAAAAACAAGTGGTTTGGCTGGCAGAGTGTCCTATAAACAATGAAAACGTATGCTAGCATGTTAGTGTGTTAATGCTTTTTCCCCATTCTTTCTTGCATCTCATGAGTGTATCTGTAGCAAAAACAATACACAGTGGGTTGATTCCTAATGTAAGACAGATGCATGGTGGGAGATGTCTGTCAAAGCCCCCACAGTGAACCCTGCAGCATGTCGGTCAGCGGAGCCACACAGCAGCAAACTGCTTCTGTTGCCATGTGTTTGAGGAAGGATTGTAAAATAGGTGGTGCCTTTCAACATTGTAAATATGTGGTCAGGACTTCACTGAGTGCTGGTTAGAGGAAAAAATGAGGGAGCAAAGTTGTGAATAAGTTGTGCCCTGGTCAGGGAGGCCATACACACAAACACACGCACATGCAGAGTTTGGCAGCTGTCCACAACCACAAAAGCATAATGCCATTTGGAGGAGATCTGAAAAGGATTGCCTGCCTTTTCCTCTCCTTTCTACTCTTTTTTGTTGCCCCCCCCAAAAAAACCTCCTCCTTTAATGAGATTTTATCTTTCTTTGCTTCTTCTTCATGAATTATTCCATTCCTTTCCTCCTTGGCGTTCTCATTTTTTCCTTCCTCTTACTTTCCTTTTCATCTTCCTCCCTCCATGTTTCTCCTCTGCCCTGACTGATCAATTTTCCATCCTTCATGACCTTTATCTCCTCCCTCTAATTTCTTTTTCCACTTAAAAAAATAAAATAATAAAATGAAATGAAATAATGTAAGCCTAAATTAGGCTAACTGCGAAGGCAGCCCATACCCATTGTGGTTAATTATTTTTGTCTTTCTTATTTCAACGGATTTCCCCTAATGCAGCCTCAGGCCAGCACATCCACTCGATCCCTCAGATGGGAAACACATCAGACACCATCGGATCTGCTCACACTGACAACCAGTTGTATCTGCACTCTGTCTAAAGCTGGATAAACACACCGCACCTGCAACAGAGATCTGCCTGGGAAATCAACATGGAATGGAAAGATCTCACAACTTAGAAGTACTTCATCTCAAATAAGAGTCTGATTTTGGGGCTTTTGGGGCTCACAGTTTTTTCTTCAACTGCAATATATAAAGCAAAGTTAATCTGATTATTTTAAGACAATAAATTGTATGGAGAACAGAACACATGCTGAGCTGTTTGGGCTTTATATGGGAAGGCTAGGTTGAACCCATATAAGTGAATATTCAGGGAGGAGAGCATGCAAGAGCTTCCATTTAACTCTTTCCCTTATTGACTGACCTGAGCCGAGCTAAGGCTAACATTATAACACCATCAACACTGACAAGTAGGACAGTGGTGTATTCTGTCATGGTTACAATGTATTCACTCACACAATAATCCAGGTGGTTGTTCTGATGCTGTAATGTATATGCAGGTGTCTTTCAGACTTTACTGGTGTTAAAGGGGGCAAGTCATCTCAGCAGGGGAATAGAAAGTAGAGGGTCTTCCATCTAGTATCTTTTTTCAACTCCCATATGCAGCTTCTGTGGCTACTAACCAGCAGCTACAGTAGCTAGCTATCTTTACTTCTGCTGAAGTCATTAGTGTTTTAAAAATTAGACAAAAAATGTAGATTCACCAGACTTTTGGAAATCTTTATCAACTGACTGGGTTTGAATAGATTTTTTTACTTGAGTGGAAACAGGCTTCACGGTTTGGTGAGTACCAAAACCAGACTTTTATTGCTGTAACTGTTCTGGTTTTAAATAGGCTATGACAACAACCACTGTTTTTAACCTTTTCTAACAAACCTTGCTTCTTGAATTTCTTCAGACCTCTGTGAATTTGATGAACTCTTGCTTCTCTATTCTTTTAGCTAGCTATTGAGCCAGCCAAAATCTTGGAGTACCAGGATTCAGCAAAAATTATGCATGTCAAGAGGATGAGGTCAAGCATTTCTAAATCTTATACAGCCTGTATGTGCTCTGTAATTATATTGAATTGGTGCAATCAATCATTCACAAAAGTGTGTCACTTCAGTTGAAGGACACATATCTTTGGATCATGACAATCCACTGTGTGCCATAATTATTTCCTCTGTGGCAACTTGTCACAAATACTGACCATTGCTTTCCTCTGTAATTTGATTACTCATGCCACTTTTGTAGTGGCTTAAGGGTGATATAATGGAACTACTATGAATGCTAACCGAGAGTGTGTTTCAACAAGAATCTGAGCTGTAGGCCAGACACACTTAATTAGGTTAGTCAAACAACACGTGCACTATAGACATAGATGAGAGACAACAAACACTGGAGCTGGAAAGACGAGACAGAGAGAGATGGATAATAAAACTAGGAGAGAAAAAAGTAGAGAAAGAAAAGAGTGTGGGGAGAGAGAGGCAGGACCCAAAGGAATCACTGAGAAAAGAATAATACTGCCTGCTCATAAATCATTTCATTTCTTCGTTTTCCTCCCTCATCATGACACCTCTCACTCCTCTGCCATCCTGCTGCTCTCAGACTGCCAAATACCAGAGTCCTACTTGGAACGTCACATAATTACATCAGTTAGGGTAACGATCTGTGACATTTTACTGTATATTGTAAATGTCTGGATTCCTACTTTCTCTCACTGACTGGTATAAATGGTATAACAGTGACTGAATCTATACCCAGTCTTTGACAGCTTTTACCTGTCGTCTCATATTATACCTGTGAGACTCACAGATCTTTGCTGGCAAATGAAAATCTCACACATCGTCACACTATTAAAAAAAAAAAAAAGGCTATTTATTGAAATACCATAATAAGCTGTAAGTGCCCTGTAAGATAGGTAGGGCTGAAGGAAAAAAGAGGAAACATGAGTAAAAAGGTGTGCCAGTGGTATCTACACAAGTGACTGACTAAATTGTGTCTAAAACACAATAGAACGAAGAACTATTTTTCCTGTTTTAAAACACTTTTAATCTGATTACTTTTATGTCACACTTTTATGTCTTTTCTTTGTTCCTAGACAACAGAGTGTTTATCCCAAGCACTCTGTGCCAAGCACAGAAAGCAGAAACCCCAACATGACTTGGTATGGCCGAACTGCTCCAATGACCACCTCAATGAACTAACTGACTAATGAAGTACAGTTAACACACACCCACAGATCTGAGAAAATCTGAATTACATACATATTTCTCTCACGTCTCCAGATGAGGAGTTCACAAGACTGGAAACCTCTATCTGTGTGCCTGAATCTGGGCTATTAAATACATATTAGGATACATATATAAAGTGGTCCACTAATTCTGCTTTTTAAATTCTTTTATTTCATGGCTTTCCTTCTGACAACTGTACATTCAGCATATTTGTAGAAAAGTACATTAATCTCCCCTGGGATCACCTAAACCTTAACCACTACATGTCCAATCCCAATCTTTCCTTTACAATAGATATATACAATATAAATTTAATCTTAACCTAAATCCAAGTCTCAAATCTAAAACTGCTAATCTTATGGGAATCACCTTTTTGTTCGGTGGTGGCAGATAAGTCCCTCACTATGATTGTGTGATTAACAGATTTCTGTCCCTATAACATTGTCCACACACACACACACACTTGTATTAATGTATATTAGTTCCTAACGATGGTCACCTCACAGCAAGAAGGTTCCAGGTTCCGGGGCTTTTCTGTGTGGAGTTTGTGGAGTTGACAGGGAGTATCCTGTCTGTTTAACGGATAAGTGGTATATAGATAATGGATGGATAGTTCCTAGCCCTATCCATCATGACATGTCAGACTTCAACTCTCCCCAAAGGTAAAGTGGTACCTGAAAAGTTGGATAAAATATAAAAAAGTGACATAACTTATCTAAAGTTGAATATGAAATTTCATGTGTATATGCTTAAAGTTAGAAAACAATAAAAGAGAAAAGTTAGAGACTACGAAAAATCATTAAAAAATCTATATATAAAATACAGGTTCTGGATGCCACTAGTTGTCAACCAGCCCTCAGCTCATATTACAGGGGATGCAGGTCACCGTAATTGGCCTACTTTGCATGGTGCACTGTTTCTCAAACAATGATTTGGTGTTGGAGCAGACAGAGGATCAGCATTGGTAGCTCTTAAGAAATAAAACTCACTACCCAAAGAAAAAGATGTTGTATCTCATTTTACTCTGTGAGACAGATGCCTGTGTAGTGTCTGGTTCTCAGGCAGACAGAGCAGTGGGAGTGGTACACCATCCACACTGCTCCCCTCATTCACCCTGCCTAATTAATTAACACACTTAACGAGTTCATACTTAACGAGTTCAGCCTGAACACTGCCACTAATTGGCCATGTCAAACTGCATGTGTCCCTTGCTAATTGGTTCTTTGATTGGGGCTTCATAGAGTTAATTAGCCAATTAACCACTTCAGTCTGCCGGTACGGTCTCACTGTGGCTTATGTTCCTGATTTTGGGTGGATCAGACAGTGGTACAGGAAAGACTAGAAAATACACCACTGTCTGCCAAACTAAAGCCATAAAGGAAGAAAAAAAATTGCAATGTGTTGCTGTCATGTCGCTACAACCAGAAACACCAGAAACAGGGAAACAACTAAATTTTCACTTGCTTTCCACTGAGCATGGTGAGGTAAATGAGAGAGCTGTATTGATAATGTACAGTGCAGCAGAGAGAGTAAGAGCAATGGAAAGAGAAAAGAATGGGTCAACAGGTTAGAAGCTGTCCTTGTTCTGTAAGGTTAGTAGTTTAAATCCTCACACCAGCAGAAAACATTTGAGAGGGAAACATAAAAATGTTTCCATTTGTTCTCACATTTCCTGTAAACATTATCAAGATTCCTTATTGACACCAAATGGGACAGCTAGAGACTAATGTAGCACAACTGTCTCTGCAGTCCCCCTGAGGAATGCTAACAATGAGCGCAACCCTTTGTAGGCAAACTGAAGGTCAACTGTAGATACTTGTGGCCGCAAGTGCTACAATGTAGATACACAATGTGAAATGTGTCCGATCCTTTTCACACTGAACACACCCCTGTTAAGAATTCTTTTGATATTTTTTTTCCTTGTGTCCTTCATATTTCTGCTGTTGATTTTTGTGCACAAAGTTAGTATGCGGAACAGGTGCTATAATGACAATGAATTGTTGCGTGTGTGTGTGAGGGCTTAAAGTTTTTCTTAACCATGACAAAAAAAACTTCACTGCAGCAGTTTAACCTCTCCAATGTAATGAAGCTTCTCACAAAATTAACATGTGGGAATATATTTGTCCAGGCACTGCAGTTCTCAGCAAACTTGCATTCAAGAGTGACTTAAAGAGGCCAGATACTGTAACTCCACAACTGTAAAAACATCAACAACAAAACCATGGTACTAGGTTCACTACAGCATAAAAATGTAATTTCTGTAGCAAGGATCAACAGATTTGGATTTAAAGATACTTAGGAAGATGACAGATGGGATTGGTTACAAATCCAAGGCAGCTTTGGCTCACTTCATTTCCTAAAGTGACAACATGTCTAAAGTATTGTCATCTTCCGAGAAGTTGCACCATGTGAGATGTGACCCAGGAGTGTGGTGAATTAGGAGCAGATACACAACTGTCTGTGCTAAATTCATTTTCCAGGCAGAAAAGGAACCCTGCAACTGTTTGGCTAATGTTCAACATTCAGCTTGAGGAAGAATTAAATGTTTCGAGTATTTATTAAATTTAACCGGAGCATATTGTGTATACTCACTAAATGATGCAGGTAACAATCCTTTTGAAATGGGCAGAATGCCTTTATTCCACAGATGCCCTGCAGTCCCCCCATGAACAGCTGTTATACTTTAAAACCAATCTACAGTAACACATTGCAACAAAACTAAACAACAGCTGTTTGGGTTACTAAAAACAGTTCATTTAGGGGTTTAAGTCAGATTCCACTGCCAGTGACTATAAGCATTAAAAAGTGAAACGTGTACCTGTAGATGGCTTCAAACCTAGTGTAGCTCATCATCCTCTCAGAAGAACTAGTATATAATCCAACAGTGCAAGCTGGGATTTGAGACCACTTAGGAAGATGACAGATGGGATTGGTAACAAATCCCCTTATCCCCAGCTCACTTCATTTCCATAAGTGTCAACACAGCTGAAGTCGTGTAGAGAGACAAGAAGTTTCAGCAAAGGGAGATTTGACGTAGGAGTTTTGTGAATTAGACAAAAACCTGAAACTTTGACTGCCTCATCAGTCAAGAGTAAATTACTAGAAAATTCATGCTGCAATGCAACATTACTGAAGTTCAGCAACAGCACATGGTGTTTGCTGACAGCAGTTTGTGAATAAGCGGGGTGCAGATGAGCATGTGTTTAAAGATAAAGTCACCTTAATCATTTACTGTGAAGGGATCTGAAATCCCCCGCTAATAGGTGTTAAAAGCTCATGGAGTTCATGCATACATGCAGCACACACACACACACACACAGAAAAATGCATACACTAAAGGAAGAAACATATGAAACAAAATGAGCCCAGATACACACCAAAAGAAGTAAGCAGCAAGAAGGTAATAAGCTTCACTGTGTGCAGTGCTGTCATAGTGAGAGGATTCACACACACACACACACACACACACACAGGGGAACGGATTAGAGGATATTGGGAGTCACATCTACTCTGCTCATTCTTTCTCTCTGTCAAAAAGAGTAGAAGTGGTACAAATGCTTACTCTACAGTAAAAGAAGCTAAATAGAGAGTGTGAGACTGACAGCCAGATCATGAAACAGACAGTTTAATTGGCCAAGGGAAGAGAAGAGTGTAAATGTATGAATGGGAGAGCGAGGGAAACACGTTAGGAGAGAGAGTGGGGAGCAGCAGTGGTGTGTATGGGAGTTTTTCATGGGAGAAAGAATGCAGTCAAGAATTCTTTTAATTGTCCAAACTCCGCCTGAGTGCTCAGCCTACTCACACATCCTGGGACACACACACACACACACACACACTGTAGATACATACACATACCAGTCATTCTCTCTACACAATGCTCCATTGCCACCCTCCAGCTCTTGCTGCTTTTCCTGGCCAACCTGCACGCTCAGCTCAGGGTTCTATTAACAAAAATGACTTCATGAAATATTTTTCCGTAACCACGTCCAAGTCTGGTCAAACTGATTTATGTAATGTTCCTAACACAACGTGCTCTTCATAAAACACAGGAAAGGACAAAGAAATGTTTCTTCTTGCTTACCGCTATTCATCCTTTACATAAAGCTGAGTTTTTTGTGTTTTTGTCAAATAAGGCCAGTTTAAATCTTAATATTTCATGGCAACAAACTTCCAGCAAAAGAGAAAGAGGAGCATCTGACTCCTCTGAGACACATAGCAGCCTCAATTGTGTAACTTTTTTAAAAATGAAAAGTCAATGGATTTCTAGGGAATTTTCTGCAATACATGCTGGGAAGCATGTGAATAAGATAACAATGTTCCTAAATTATTTAAACCAATGTGTTAAGTAAACAACAAAACATTTAGTCCACTGAACTCTTAAGGATTAGTTCTAAAAGTGATAAACAATTTAAAGTTGAATCTGACAATCGCATATTAGCAGGACTTCGTCTAATTGTATCACAGATTAAGTAAGTCTAAGTTATGAGGACTCCATGATTTTCTTTGAAACAAGAGATCAGCTTAATTTGTTGGTGTCAGGGTTTGAATGTTTTCCTGTTTTATTTTGGTATTTTGTCTTGTCTTCCTGTTTCCTGTTCCTTGGTTATTCCAGTTCTCTTTACTTCCTTGTCTTGATTACTGTCCCCGCCCTAATGTGTTTTACCTGTGTCTCATTATCTCCTTGTCTAGGTGTATTTAGTCAGTGTCTCTTCCTCTTGTCAGTTCCCAGATTGTCTTGTCCCTCGTGTCAGCTTTCCAGCCTTGTTTCCAGTTTTGACTCCAGTTTTGACTTGTTTCTGGCCATTGCCTGAGTACCTGATTTTGGATTTTGCCTGTTGCCTTTTGATACTGTTGCCTGATCAGACTGCCTATGAGTGTACCAGACTTTTGCTCGTAATAAAGAACCTGAACTGTGATTGTGTCTGAGTCCTGCCCTGCCGTGTGCATGATAGTTGGCAGTTTCCATCTTCACCTTAAATGCTGATAAATTTAAGTTTCTAAGGTTAAACAAACTGAAATTGTTATTTATGCCAAAGAATATAATTTGCAAATTTTTTTATCGCATAGTTATCTCTTGTTTGTTTGCTCATTTTATATCAAACTAATCGCTAGGAAAATTTCATTTTGTTAAATTTCATCTCCCATTGTCCCACCAGAAAATAGTGTCAGCATTTTATTTTTCCTTCATTCTCTAATATTAGCCATAAGCTTAAAGGCACTAGTATTCCTGATTTCTGAGTATTATAAATTTGTTAATTTTTTTGCGTTTTTTTTTCTTCTCTCTCTCTGTCTTTTCCAAGCACATGCTCTGTTTCTTGCTGCCTTACTGCCACTACCTGTCAATCCATGGCAAAACAATGTTTTTGTACAGAACACATTTGCATTACAGCCTTGTGTGCTTTGTAGGAATTGATATCATCACCAACATGCACATACATGACCTGCTCAACATTCCCTCATCAGTCCCCAAGTGGTCAAAAACTCCACAGGGTACCTTCAAGTGGGTTTAGTGCTGCTTGTACCATAAATCAATATGGCAGGTTTCTCACAAAATCTGACCCATTGGCACAGACATTAGGAGGCTGTCAGTGGTGTCTTTTTAATGGTAATGTATCAGTGTTAGGGGGATAAGGGTTCAGTGATGCTAAGAAAAAAAAAAAAACCTTATGTACCGTCTTCAATCAACTCTAATCAACAGCCCTCAGGTGGCTCTGAGTAGCCACCACACAGTAGCACTGTTAGTTTCTCTATAACATTTAGCTCTTCCTGTAGTTTTCCTTGGCCTCCTTCCTTCACAGCTGTCCTCCACAAAGTTGCCCTTGGGGTAGGATTCACTGTGCCCAGGTGTGTGCCTCTGAGTGTGAGTGTGTGTGTGTGTGTGTGTGTGTGTGTGTGTGTGCGCTATGTATAGAGTTACCGAGGGGCCCCTAAGTACAGCTGTCTCAGATCTGGGTGAATCAATGAAACGCAACACTGGCAGATAGCTGACACTTTCTGTTGACACACCGTCATTATACACTCAGCTTAATGCTGGGCAGAGCTTGTACATTTCATCAGATACCACTGTATAATGACATTTATTGTTTTTAAGATACAGTATGCACATGAATTTAAAATATGAAGTGAAAATCGAGTGAAAAGAGATTCATGCACCTGTAATCCTTAGACGCACACATATATACACACACATGCACAAGTACTGTATGGATACAGACACAGAGGCGACAGTCACAGAAACCTGACATCAGATGTCACCTTGTGATGTCTTTCTCTCCTTTGTGTCTGTCTCTTTTCCATTTTCTGTTCAACCCCCCTTCCTCTGTCTCTCTCGCTTTGTGCAAGGAGTTCCTGTTTCAAAGGGGGAAATTACCTTATTCATACGCAAGATGCACAATACCAACAAACCATCAGTTATGCCCTACAGCGCTGCTTTTTCCTTCCCATCTCCAAACCTCTGCTCCCTCCCATAATGAGAGGAGTGCTGCTGCTGCTGCTGCTTGGCACTGCTCACCAACAGCAGCTAAGAGGAGGAATGAAGACATCTTTTTTTTTTATTTTTATTTTTTAGGTAAGGAGTAGAGGAGAGATATCCTAAACAAAGCAAGGACAGTCAGAGGAGAAAGTGATGTTTGTTTTAGAGTTGAACAAACTACACTTTTTTTTATCAGTCCTGTCCTCTCCTTTCCTGTGTCTCTTTCTACCACTTTGTTCTCCTCCTTTTCTCCACATCTCTTTCTTCTATTCTCGTCTGTCCTCATCTCCTCTTCGTGTACCCGTGTCTTGTCTTTTCCTCTCCTCCTCCTTGTTCTTGGTGCTTTTATTATTTAGCACCTGTCGACTGTAGAACAGGAAACCTTGTCATGCGAACCATCTGACGTAGAAACACACACAGACGCGCACACACACAAGCGGAAGGCCTGACAGAACCACACGTTCCCAAATGCTGACGCACACCAACCCACATGCACGGGGTTCCAGATACTGTATACATGAACACACCATGCACACATACACACTCCTGACGTTTCTGATGCACATTAGCTAATGTGGAAAGACGGCTAGGCTGAATTACCACAACATCTAATGACTATTTCATGTCAGGATGGGAGGACGAGCAAGAGGAGAACGAGAGGCCAGAAACTCAATACAGGGTTGGATTCAGCAGATTTTCCTCTCCCTCCCTCCTTTCCTTTTCAACCTTTCTTCTTTGTTCCTTCTCATATGTCACAGGATGGAGTTTTTGTTTTTTTTTTCCTAGGACCTGTCTTAAATTTATGGTGTGATTTGGATTAAACCGAATCAAGTTTCAAATTGGTTTCAGTTGATGTCCATGTTGTAGTTTAAGCTTCTGCTTGTATTCAATCAGATTACTAATAAAGGATTAATCCTCATAACTTTGATATAAAGTGTTTTAAATTTTGAGTATCAACAACAGATTCTCTGACAGTAAAATGAGAGGCGCACTCTGGTGCACCTAAATTCTACAAAATAAAATATCTTTTTACCATCAAGTTCCTCTGAGGTATACAGCTGTTTTCACATCCTGTCACACCTGGATACTTGCTGCTCTATTTTATTTATGCCTGATGCAAGACCATATTTATCATCATGCCATCGTCATGTTTTTTTCTTATATATAATCTGTTCTATGTAAATAAAGTGTTTTGTTTTTTGGGTGTAACATTTATTCTTTGTGGATGCAGCAAAAACCTTAAGTCAAACTGACCATTTGTCTGCAAAGTGCTAATTTTTAATGTTATTCCTGGCTGTTTGTATATGTCTACATAAAAAATAAATGTTCTGAAAATGTTTTCTCCTGGATAGACAGGACCATACTGCCTCTGATCTGCCTCTGGATCGACAGAAGGTTATCTGATGCTGTGTACTGGACAGAGAAGTGGTAACACAGTCCAAAACGGCCTTTGTGACCTCAACTGCCATTTCGCTTAGCTGCTGGAAGGTCATTTTGAAGGAGGTGGTTGGAGGAGGCGGCCAGAAGCCCTGCAGGACTTTTGGAACCACCTTCATAACCACTTCCTGCCGCCCGAGCAGTTTGCCGCTGGGAGTAACCTGCAGCTGCTCTGTCAGGCTCCTGCCATACTCCTGAGCCAAGTTAATAATCTTGGGATGTTTGAAACACGGAAGGATGTCCTCTGGAGATTTGAGCAGTCTTCTGGCTTCAAACTCGATGTCTCTCATTTTCATGCTGTTCACACCTTCCACACGAGCATGAGAAGAGGCCTGACGTCATCATCATAGCCCTCCAATTCAAACTCCCAGAGCTGCACTCTAATGGTATCCTTGCTTTGCTTTACCAGCAGGTCTGTCATATCTCCAACAGCCACCTCAGATGGGATCCTTTGTTCCTGCTGAAGCTGCAAAAGTTCAGTTAACAGTGCAGTCTTGTAAGACTTGATATGCCAGCAGAGCTGCAGAGCCCGTTGATGTATGGGTATGTCGAACAGCACCCTGATGGGTCTGTAAATGCCTCTACTGCCTTCAATAAACTCCATGGATATTGCAGAGTAAACAATCAAAGGGCAAACAAAACTTCAAAACAACAATTTTCAGATCAACCATACACTCCAGAGTCACGTGAAAAGCAGGTGGAGGGGTGAGAAGGCTATGGAACTGTTCAATCTGTGGAAACCTCCTTCTAGAACACTCTCTCCTCTAGAACATTGTAGAACTTTTTGTTTGGGGGTTTTTTGTTTGTTTTTTGTTCTACTACTGTTCTACATCTTGACCATTTTTGAGCAGCTTTAAGTGGATTATCAACCATTTTCCCACAAACTGTCACAGTTATTATTAATCACACTGAAATTGTTATTACACTTATATAACATTAATTTATAACCCCAACAATAACATTTCTCTTTTAAATTATAATGACATGGTTTATGTTCACAAGAAAAGAACAAAATGCCATTGGTTTGTTTGTTTGTTTGTTTTTTGTCAAAAATAACAATACAAGATATTCAGCAGTACAATAAATATTAGATAATCATTATATATTGTTTTTCCACGTTTCTGTGAAATCTTGCAGTACACCCTGTGGGGTAAAAGCTTTTTTCCAGCTTAATAATAATAATTCTTTAACTTTGTTGCATTCCCACAGCAGGTTAAGATGTTTCAGTAGCATCAGTTTTTTTTATTAATTTTTTAGCAGTTTGAGTATTTCAGTAATCTCCTAAATTATAACCATCAAACCACAGAAGGGCACTGGTCATTTGGCTGATTGTGTCAGTCACTAAGCACATGTATTTATTCATAAAAGGTTTGGCTTCAAGTTTTGCATCAAAGAGTTTGGCAACTAAAAAAATCTTTTTAAGTGCACCAATGTGTAATTTCAAGCGTAATTTATCTTGGTGACAGTGTTAGAGAGATGAACTGACAACTTTACAGAGTCTCAGAGTTCACATGGAGGATAGCTGACAGGACCTCACATAAAGCACACTGAGAGATCATAACACTCAGCATGGGATGGAAGTGGTTTCACTTTTACACCCTATGGTTCACTGGCTTTCAGAGACATCTCGCTTACTCAAATAATAATTGTGCTTGACATTTTTCTCAGGAAGTGAGCATCAGCATGTCATTGTGTAGCTAAACCCCGCTGTTACCCCTCCTCTGCCACACAGCAGCCCTGCAAGACTGATGACAGGATGTGAAGTTAATAAAATGTCTAAACAAGTGTGTGTGTGTGTGTGTGTGTGTTGTTTGTTTTGTTTTTTTTTTTGATAAACATAATAGACATAGAATATTGCGGTACCAGTTAAAAAGCCTGTATGAACATGGCTTTAGCAGAGATGCCAAGTCTTGTCTTACCAAAAATAGCACACACATACTGATTTTACAGGTTCAGTGTGAGGTTTTTGTGCATATGGAGGCATATGGATTCCTAAGAGTTGAAAGTATATGCACTACAAGCTTTAGGGATAAGTATCCATCATACTTAATGTGTGTAAAGTGAAGGTGTGTCCAGGTATGTAGGTGAAGCCGACTGTTGTTCAGCATGTCATGGCCTGCTCTTTTCTTTCTCTTCACTTATATGTGCAGCACATATGTAGACTAAACTCTCTGCTGAATGCTGGTCACTCATTATGTGTCTGACTTTCATCTATAACCATTACTGTCAAAACACAGACATAGCAACACATGCACAGAAATACACAATCAAACACACACACAGTGAATACCTCATAATACCAAGTACAGATGCTTTTCAGGAATTACGCAAACCTGTTTTCTCTAGAGATGTTTATGCATTTTTTAAAGTTTCAGCTTCAGGATTTCTGCCAGTGGCACACAACAAGTGTTGTGTTGTGATAAACAGAAGACAGTTTTTTTGTATCATGGATACCACATCTTAAACTCTATTTCGATTCCATCTTGATGCCACATGCACACTCCTTGCAAAGAAAACAGATACACAACCACATACTGGACTTGTTAAAAAGCATATGTGCATAAAAATAAAGACAAAACTCGAGATAAAGCAGGGAATGATCTGGGTTTGTTGCAATGAGGCAGCAGTGGTGTGCAATCCCCATCCATGGTGCATTGCAAGCTCCTCTGTTATGCATCTCTGCACCTCCCCAAAATTAATTTTGGTTCGTAATGATTTGAATGCCAGGGAAGTCAGACACCTGTCTAAGAAGTTTTATGTATAATAAAACAGAGGAAGGGAGGTGGGTGTGTTTATGTTGCCCTTAGGTAGATGCTGTCATTGCCTACAACTGACCTTTGACCAGCAAATGGGCACACATTGGTTGTACCTGCTCATTACCTCCCCATTTAAACTTTCCTTGTGTGGCCATCCATTGCTTTGAATCTTTCTATCTGCCAAATGTGAAAAGGGTTGCAAATGGAATGATAAGTGGAAGGGTGAAAGTGAGAGAAACAAAGAGGTAAGAAAGGAAGGAAAGAGGACAGCAGGTGAGGATTTAAGATGTTCAGACACACCTAAACAAGGAGGATTAAGTGACTTCTTGTCTCTGGCTCTAATTACACTGGCCTGTCTTCATTTCATTGTAGACACAGAAATGTATGACCAGAGACAATCTGCTACAACACATTTCACATTAATTTGTCACTGTCCACAAAAACTACTTTTCTTTCTCCTCTTCTTCTGCCTTCTCTGTCCCTGGAACTCCTCTTTGCCCAACTGTCAGCAATCACATTTGAGATGTAAGTAATCAATCAAACATATTGTCCTACATTAGAAAAACATGCATGAAAAGAGAAGCAGTCTATATATGCACACATCAAATACATGTATGCAGTATGTAAGAACAGACTCCCCTTCTTTAATCAGCATGAGAATTCACATTTTAGGCAGCCATCAAAAGACAAAAACACACACAAATCCATGGCTAATGAGGGATGCAGTGAGCAGTATATAAACATAGGGTCTAAGGCATGAAAGACTTTGCTGTTTGAAGCCCCCTCACCCACACATAAGACAGCAGCCAATTCTCTTTTGCAGTTCCATAGTCAGTGGTCACATTAAAGACTGTCAGTTCTATATTTGAGGATGGTAACTTTTCAGCCTTGCCAATAAAAACAGGTATGAATTTCTGTCTAATTGGTGTTTATTTCATCAGCACTTAATTGAGATATTAAATATAATTTCCAGGCCATTATAACAGCATATAGGTAGGTTGTATCCAGTGGAACTGAAACAGTTTGTCACTTTGTGGTATTGTTGTAAACTTAAACATAAGTCTGGGCCAGTGCTACTACATTTACTTACATTTACTTACTACTACCTTTCTGAACCATTATACATACTTTTGCCTTCCATCATGGTCAGATGACATGTTGAATGAAACAGCTCTTTTTGAGAATACTCACATCTCAAGGAGTAAGCCCCGACCAAGTTACCAAAATGTGCAAATAAATAATGGCACAATATAATTCCCCTGAGGACTATGTAGACAGAAGAGGGCAGACCAACTAATAGGAGTTGCTAGTTTTGCAAAGACATGATCCCTCACTGGCTTCCCACCTGTGAACACCATGAATCACTTTTTGTTGAAAATAATGTTTCTAGACCTGATGGTAAATTTAAAAATGTCATCTTTAGTTCAGGCTTACATATTATCAGATTTTTGTTTCTTAAACTTCCTTTTGTATCTTCAGGTGAAAGCATCTGGGGCCCATTATGTTTCTCTTAAGGCACATCTGTGAAAAATTTTATGCAAAAAATGAGCCTCTCCTGTACCTATGAATGTAGTAAAGAAGGAATCTGCATACAAAACTGTGTGCAAAACTATCAGTCCAAGCAGCTTTCACTTGTTATTTGGGATCAGAGATGCATTTTCCACTCTTCTACAAATACAAAGAGCAGGCTCCAAGTCTTTCCACATACTGTACTGTAGGTAACAGCTCTCTACATGTTGAATGTCTTTTCCACAAGACCAGTCAACCCTGAGCCTCCAGCTAAAATGCCTTATCTGTCCATCTGAAAATGCCATTTTACTAATGGCCACAGCTACTGCTACATACCAAACATGTTTTCTGCACAGAATCTGTCAGGATTCCCAACTTGTGCTGTGTTGATTTGTGTATTCTTGTCATGTGTGAGTATATTTGTTGTTTAATCAGTCACAATGCTCTTGAGGTTTACTCCACCTCTCTGTTGCAGAGATATTAACACACAACACCTTAAATGTAAAAGTATACAGCAGTCTGTCACAGAAAACATACACACATACACAAAGGCAAGCAAAGCACATAGACATGATCATATACACTGGATTTATGTTTTACTTACACACCCACATACATATAGAAACAACCTGTACTGATATCTACCAATCTTTTAAAAAGCAAGAACAGTATTGTACGAGAGCTGTACAGGATAAACACTAAAGACATGTAGACAAGTTCACAAAAAAAAAAAAAAAAAAAAAAAAATATATATATATATATATATATATATATATATATATATATATATATATATTTTTTTTTATCATGTTTGATGTACCCAACAACAATCACAAATCCCCAATCTGGGAACATTGGAGACTTTTTTTGATTGTTTCTTCTGATTCTGAAGTGTGATACAATCAATAACAAAATGTCTTTGTTCTCCATCTGTCTGCTCGTTAGTTGGATGAAGCACACACAGACAAGTGCACACACACACACAGAAATGCACACACAGAGACACGCCCATTGCAGTCCCCAGGTGCAGTTTGTGGATATGGAGGCTCTCTGAAGGTGAACCCCATGGTGAGCAAAGGCGAGGCGCTGTGCTCTGTGAGTGTGTGTTTCTGTCCTTTCATGTATTCAGTTGTCTAATGTCTGTATTTGGAACTGGCAGTCATGTCAATAGCAAAAGAAAGCACAAGAAAGAAAGGTGTAAAAGGGGGAGATACCTGGAAGCAGACAAACAAAAATAAATATATGTTTTTTTTCTTCATTTGAAAATGTAAGTTTATCAGCCTAAACTGTAAAAAAAAAAATAAATAAATAAATAAAACTGAACTAAATAGTGAATAACAGGATAGATTGATAGAGACCTGGGGCTTGAAGAGAGGGGGTTTTGAAGAATGGAGGGATGTAGCTTTTATCTGGAGGAGGGGAAGCCAAATTAGAAATGTGGCATGATCCCCCTCCTCCTGGGACTGAGTCAATTAGCCTGCCTGGAGGAGCTGCCAAGAGGCTGGGGAGGGGGATGGTGTCGGTAAAGAGGGTGTTGGTGTTGGTGGGGGGTTACTGGTTGAGACAGGAGAGACCAAGGGCGTAGGCAAGAGGGTTTTTGTGGGAGGGTGGGTGGATGTAAAGCGGGGGGGGCTGGCTAACATAGCTAATATAGACAGGATTGAACACTTTGGCATTGTTGAATATAGAGAGGAAAATATTGTAAAAACAGAAGCAAGAAAACATCACATCAAGCCTGAGCAGAACTGCAGAAATTCAGTCAGAGTCGTAATCACAGGCCGGGCACTATATCGCCATATGGACATAGACAGAGAGAAGGGGAACACTGTGAACAGGTCTGTATCCATCGTAAGTTGGATGCAGCTGTGTGTCATGGCCAAAATCAAAAATGTAAGGACTTGTGCTGTCTACTAACATGGAGTTAGTGGTTCAATTTGCTGCCCGTTCTCTCTAAAAGTCGCAGTGTCCTTAGGCAAGATGCTGAACCCTAAATTGCTCCCGATGGTCAGGCAAGCACAGTAGCTCTCTGTTACCAGTGTGTGTGTGTGAATGGGAAGCTAATTATGAAGCTATATAAATGTATTCCATTTACCATAACTTCTCAAATGTTGAGTTTTATATCATTGTAACTGAACTGTTATGGGACAGAACAAGCAATCTGACGACATCACCTTTGGCTCTTTTCACTGTTTTCTATATATTTCGTACACCAAACAAGTAATTAACTAATCAAAAATAAGACAGTTGACTTGATGATGAAAATTATTTTCTCTAGCCCTACAGCATCCCAGTCACCTGTTGGCTATGAGTCATTAGGCCTCGTCTACTAGGCCTCATCCTACTATTAGCAGGATATGAAAATTGGGGTTGAGTCTGGGACTAACTGAAAGACACAAAATAAATAATGAAAAACAAAGAGGAATGAAGGGCTGCTGGCGTAGCTGACAGCAGCTGTACTGCAGAATTCAAAAGGCGTGGATGTTCCAAGTATGGTGAGAGGCTGAAGGGGCTGGCGAAATGCTATTTTCTTACCAAGCAGCTCATCCACTGACCAGATCAATCATTACTGCACCAAATCTCAACTGGCAACACTGGGTAACCTCAAAAATTGGCATCAAAATAAGAGTGTTAGTAATGAAAATAGTCTAACAAAATCAAAAGTAGTGCTGTGCTAAAATGTCTTTCTCTCTGCTCTCTATTCCTATAACTCTTTCTTTTTCCATCTGTGATCCTGAGCAGCTGCAGAACAGCGGTAAGCAGGATTACAGGTGGTGAGAAGAGACGAATAGGGGGAGGGATGGAGAGAAGGGGGGAGTAAGAAGGGGGTGCATGGAGAGGGAAGGAAAAGAGGAACAGTAGAAGAAAATGAGTAAGGACTTGAGGAAAGGGAGGGAGGATACAGTGAAGTTGTAGGTTGTTGAGGAAATAAAGAAAGAAGAAAGAAGAAGGGAAGTGAGAGAGTAAACAGTAAGAAAAGAGGGACTCTGCCTCAAATTACTGATCATTCACCCACTTTTAAATCAAATGCTGACATTGGGACTGTTCATAATGTTAGTGTGGTGAATACTCTCCAATGGTCTTCTCATAACAGCTGTTTGGTCTGGGTCAAACCAGCCGACAGATATAGAGGAGGTGTGTGTGAACTCAGTGTATGTTTATGAGTTTACCAAATGAGGTACCTGACAGTCCTTGTGTGTGTGTGGTATCATCATCAGTGGCAGCAGAGGATGGCAGGTGACTTGAGTGACAGGTTAAAGAGGGAAGGGGAAGGAGAGGAGGCTGTGCTGCACGCACTCAGTAGCGTGTCACCAGGCAGGCCTGTGTCTCCTTTCTTATCTGACAGGCACACTGCAGAACAGCAAAATCCCCTGCGTAAGCCCCTCTAGCTCTCCTCTGGGACACAGTATGTGTGTCCGTATGTGTGTGAGTGAGTGTGTGTGTTAAGAGGCAGAGACAGTTTCTGAAACTATAAGGGTGCTTGTATATGTATGATAATGCATGTGTGTGTGTGTGTGTGTGTGTGTGTGTCAGTGATGGTGAGAATCTCGTTATTTTCCTATCTTCCTGTGTAAAGCCTCCTAATTCCACATCACCTTCAACACTGCATGACCGCTCAAGGTGATAGGACAAGACAGGCCCGGAGTCCAAACTCACACACTCACACACATGCATACACACACATCTACACAAATTGAGAGTGCAATTACAGGTCAGTCTGGCAAAGGAGAAGCTGTTCTGCAACAGCAATAGGTAGACCTGATCATTCAAGGAAGAAAGAAGAAATTAGGAAGGACAGGAAGAGTGTGTGTGTGTGTGTGTGTGTGTGTGTGTGTGTGCGTGCACGTGCGCAAGAAGGGGAGGTGGGGGGCAAGGCACTGGAAGGAAGAGAAGGTGAAAATGAGAGCACAAAGACAGTGTTGGAGAACACTGGGGGGTAGAGCTTTTAAACCCCTTGTGTGCCAAAATAAATCCTAATAATACATGGTTTATTTACAGTATAGCATATTTACTGTGCTGTCTGTTGTAGACTTGATGATATGGTTTATGATATGGTTTTTGAATAGTGATACTACATAATACTAATATTATGGAAGTGGCCAGGACTGATGATCAACATCTTTAAGTTTAACTATTAAGATGTTTTTTTTTTTCTCTCAGGTGGGTTCATAATTAGCATTAAAGGATATAGGACCCAATAATTCCCTTCTCAACCAAGGACAATAATCTGAAACTGAAAAGCACAGCATTACAAAAAGTAGTGTTTTATTTGTAAAATACCCAGATATATTAATATACTAATAAATCTCTTACCAAATATGTGATGTTTTTCATAACAAAGAACAATGTACAAAACATTTTAGTAAAAATAGTCACTATTGAAGAAGACTCATGGTTGGGTGTCAACAATGTGTCTTCTTCAATATTAAGTTGCTGATACATGAACTAAACCAAAATAAATTGAATATTGTGAAAACATTCAGATTTTATAAATTTAGGACACTAAAGTAGAGTTGTGTGTGTGTGTGGTGTGTGTGTGTGTGCGCGTGTGTTTTTGAATGATGAAGAGAATGAGTCTGGTCCAATTCAAACAGGGAGTGTGGTCTTGTTGTGCGCCAAAAGAAATCAGCACAAATCCTGTCCACTAAATCACGTTTTCCCTCTTTATCCTACAAAGTTGCTCCTGTTTTGTTGTACAAAATGAAAGGAAGGAGAAAAGAAAGTAAGAAATATGTTAATGTAATAACAGCCCTATAGATTATGTCATCTTCTTTTGCTTATTATGACACATTTCACCATTCAAAAGAAATTTCCTTTGTGAAACATGGCTGGGGGGTTAAGGCTTATAGAGCAGTTATATTTGCAAGGCAAACAGCAGCAGTTTGTTGGTGACACAGTGGGAAGTAAGAGAAGTCCAGAAGGTTAAATGAGCGGGTACCTCAAAACAAGTGTTTCAAAAGTGATGTTTATCATTTTATGTGTCATGTTTGTGGTATTGTAGCAGTTCTGGAAACAGTTTTATATTGTTCATGATCAGTTCAAAAGAGATTTTGAGCTCCTTTTGTTACATTTTGTTTTGGCATAACAACAGTTGCATCAAGTACATACAGGCTACAAGGGAGGGTACATCACCTATATATTTCCTCCATGTGAAAAGCCTCTAAACCATCCCAGGGATCAACAACTTGATCAAAAACTTGTTAACCCAGAGGTCTTACATCCAGGTTAAACATCCATCCATTCACTGTGAGCAGTCAACAGTGAACTGAGAGTGACCACCCTGTCCTCAGCCTAACCTATACTTCAGGCTGTCAGCCATTGTTAATTGATACGCTTTTATCTGATGACATGGAGCCACACTACCATCAACCATCCAGTATCTACAACATCTGTGCAGATACGTAATACTAATTGATCTTAATGTTCTGGGTCTCTGACATCCTATAACGGTTATTTCCTCATTCAAATAATGATTTTTATTAATTCCACAGTGTACTAACTAGATATTGCTTGAGGAGTAACACACTTAAACTACAGATGGGTCAATAAGGTTCCATTATGTACAACAGATATTTACCAAGAACTCAAAATGTGGTTGACCCAACAACTGGGAAAATTCTTAAAGTTAGTATGTGCTGAAAACATTTTGGTGGAAAAAATGGGATACTCAGCAAAGAATGATATTGTAAAAAAAAAAAAAAAAAAGGTATTCTTATGGTATTGTTCCATAACTCAGCTGCTGTATGTGTGAAACCAGTACTGAAAAACTACCCATCCCTAGACATGAACTTTCTTACTTCTTTTTAGTTTATACTGATGACACCTGCCACACCTTAACATGTGACATCTGGGGTCAACATATTGCTTATTCTCCTGTTGCTTATTTTATGACAAAAGAAAAGTCTTTCGCTATGTCTTGCATATCAGGATTTTTTTTTTTTAACTAAGGGAGACACATTCAACTATATTTCTCTTCACTTCTCTAGTCTGTCTGCATGCTAGCAAACATGTGACTATTACCCAAAATGTGTCTTCTGTTGTCTTTTCGTGTCTTTTCTTGCCATATTTGATGAAACTTTTGCCATCCTGATGTATTTTAGGCACCCTCTCCCTTTTATTTGTTATCTTTGAAGGCCCTCACCTTAAAAGGATGAGCTTTAACATCAGTTAAGATATTATTTACACTTTGATCTTTGTCGGAATATTTAACATCCTTTGTCTACCTTTTTAACACAGTGATAAATTAGGGAAATTATCTTCGCTGACCTCAGGTTCATCCCCTTTCTTATCCATCCATCCATGTGTTAAGGTTATCTCCACATATCAAATGACACCTTTAAAAACATGAGAACTGTTATCTTCCACCACATCACTAATCTTTTACATAGTCAGAATTCTTGCGTATGGATTACCACACATACTGATTAGGTGAAATGTGATAATGTAAGAACTGTCATCTACAGTGGCAAAGGCTTAATGACACCTGCAGATGAACCTGTAACACATAGATACACATATTCAGTAAGGCAAATATACTTCTTTAAATAATAAACACTGGTGATCAATGTATGAAAATGTTCTATGGTTTGACCATTTATGTATTTATTAGTTACAAGACTCCAAATTTTTTTTCAACACACTACATTATTTGTGTTTTCTTTTAATTTTCTGATTTAATTTGTATCTTTAGAAGAATATTCTGAGCTGACCTCACCAATGGAGGACCCAGTGTATTGTAAACTGCAAATGAACAGTGTCCTGATGTAGCAGGAAATACCTACTTTTAGATACATGAGAATATTATATTGGAGAAAAAGTGAATTTAAACCAGTTTCAGTAGAACATATAGTTTTTGTAAATACTCACTCTTTAATTACTCTTACCCTTAATACCCATCACATCAAAGTGAAAAGTGCAGATTTTGCATAAATGTAGTATAGTAATAATGTACAGATACACTCAAAGCTACACATACACATATACATATATTTATGGAGACACAAGGTTCCACATGTTGGTGTAATATACTGGAATACACACACACACACACACTCATAACACACTTTTAACACACATTTTACCCGTCATTAGCTGTGACTTCTAAATCAAGGACAAGTATCATGTTGTTTTTTTGTTTTGGTTTTTTTTTGATCAGAAGGTTTGGAAAACACAACAAAAAATAAATAAATAAAAGAAACCAATGAAAGTTTGATGCTAACAGCCTTTTGCTTTTTATTTGAACGAGAGAACAACCTACGCTCCCGTCTGTCCCCTCTGGCTATATGGGAAAAAGTCAATATTTCAAGAGAGCAGAGACACTCATTAAATATTTCAAACAAAGGAAAACTGACATTGCTGCCCAGTCTCCCTCTCTTTCTCTGTACACCTGGCCTCTTCAGTTCTCTGTAGCTTATCTTTCTACTGTCTTCACTGCATACACACATAGATACAAAAAAGACAAATAGGGTAATGTTTATAGAGCTAATAGACCAGCACTGGTAGTCCAAGAGAAGATATTTATCCTGCGGTCTAGAAGTGTACACATTAGGTATTGCACCATACTTTACTAAATCATTGTGTTTCTGCTTTACACATTTGTTACCTACTTTCTGCTGATGCAGTAGATATTTCAGGCAGACGAAAGGGCTAAAAGGAAGGTTAATGGGTTTTCCCGCAGAGGAAGGGTTGAAATGGGGGTTAATGGGTTTTAAGGTGTGGCAGTGTATCAGTGTGTAACCACCTTAACCATAAAGTTACCTTAGTGGTCAATTCATCACCAGGTAATCAACAGACCCACCTTTAATCCGCAGGAGCTGTTAGGTTAAATAAATGTCCACTTCGCCACTCTCTGCTGTAAAATGATTGATCACGAAAATAAATGCAACTTGTGACCAAGTGGAGAAAGCTATTGCATTTATGTTGTTCTAAACATTCTGCATGTCTGGCCTGAGGAAACATCATCTGACTTACAGAAAATGATGTGTTGAATTGAATGAGCAGCAGTGTGTTTGGAAAGGCATTAATAGCAATAGCCACCATGGCTGAACAGACAAATCAAAGAGTGACATCTTCTGAAACTCAAGAAAATCCAAGATGAAAGACTGAGTATTGGCACATGAATATATTGTGAATAATGAATGAGCAATCCAAACATTTTAATCAGAGCTGCTCACTTTCTACTGCTCATAATGAATACTTTTAATCAGTTCTTTACAAAAATGTTTCACTGGGTCCCAGGGCATCACATGACCTGCTGTTCCACCTGTGACCACTGTGTCAGAATCTCTCTATAGTGCTGCACTGTAACAAGGAAGGGGCTTATACCAACCACAGTGTCTGCTTCCAAAGGGTTACACAATTATTTTCTTGAGGCAGAGGTGCCCTGGAAGTAGATATAATGCCAAGGGATGTGATAAAGGGTTGGTGTTTTTCTGGTTATGTAGACTAACATTGGACTAAATGACATCACTAGAGGATATTTATCAGATTTCTTGCAGCTCACTCATTTTTTAAGCTACAACTAAACTTTGTATCACTAGCAACTGCATATCACTTAAGATATCACCAAGATGATAGAGAGACTGGGCATAACTACAACAGAACACACAATAACTAAAATGTAACACCTTGTTGGACCATCTACTGCACCCCCACTGCAAAGGTAAATTAAGGGTTAATGTGTGGGTTCAATGGTATGGTAATGGAAGGGTTACTCTGCAGGTCAAGGTGGGTCTGGGGTGGAGGGCTTATAAAGTCCTGTGATACCTGGGATTACAGGACTGAATAGGTGAGATGACAGACAAAATGCACACCTGTGAGCTTAAAAACACGTATACACCCACTCACACAAAAAACATTCTGGTGATAATAGGGTATAAAAAAGAAGATGCCGATACTCTGCGTGATAGTGAGAAAGAATGAGAAACAGTATAAAAGAGGAGAGATACTTAAAGCTTTATAAATGTAGATGAATAGTCAGAAAGAGCATGAGGAAGAGAAAAGAGAGGGGTGGAAGAAAGGATGATACTGAGGCAGAGTGGCATGGGATAAGCCTCTGTCATTAGTTGTGGGATTTCAGCAAAAACCAGCAGAAAAGGCAGAAGTAAATGAGATTAGAAAACAAAAGTGGCAGAGTGTGGCAGAATGGAGGGTGGAGGGAGGAGTGGAGGGTATAAAAGGACCAAAGACTTCTAATCTTCTGTATGTCCACTGGTTTATTTACTCACCACTGATTTATAGTCAAGTTTTAAATCATATAATGATTTATTGTTGAAGAGCAAGGCTCTGAGTCTTGCACATAAGCTTTAAAAACCAGAAGTGTTCAGATTTCCAAACCATAAGATGTATATTATGTTCTCAAACTGAAAACATAATTTAAGTGTTGCTTATCAGTGCCAACAGAAAAAGACAGTTTCTCTGCAAAAGCAATAATAAGTCTGTCGAAATCCCTCACTTCCACTGGTGGACCATAAAGAAATAAAACATCCAAGACACACACTCTCCCACATGCACGCAAACTCTTTCTCCTGTCCTGATTTATGCTCAGATGAAACACCCACTGATCAAATCCAATTAAAGATACCAAACCCACAAACTCCTCTCACTTCCATGTATTCCCTCTACAAATAAAAAGTCCACACACACTCTGTCCAGCAACGTTATTATGTTACTCAGGGAAATCACCCTAATGATCAACACAGATATGAAACCACAAACACAGCTTAGTTGACACACAGTCATAAGTGCATAATTCACTCCAACACCAACACCTACACAGGGTATTCCCCAGTTTAAGTATTCAAAAATATTCAAGAAACTAAATTATTTCACTTTTCTGGTTCTAATAAAAAAAAAAAAAACTAAAAACACAGTATATTCATTTCACTCTTGACCCATAGTCAAACACACAACTTCCTTCATCAGTTACTCTTTAAATTAAAAGTGCCAATAAATATCTCAGTTTGACAGAGATATGTGGTAATGTGGACAGTGATTTAGGCAGAAAAGACAAGAAGAGATGCTAAAGCTTCAGATATTATGCCATTTAATCAAAATCTCACCTTCATCAGCAGCTTCCTCTGCATGTGTCCTGTTCAAGTCTTCAGCCCCTCCGAGTCACTTTCCCCTTGGCAGGTGTCATCATGGTCAAATAGTCCACAGGAAAGGGCTGGAAAAGGCTATACTCTAATTCTCTCTCTGTCTCTTTCTTATACTCCCTCTCTGAGATTTGTATCACCACAAGAAAACCAGCATGTGTGTGGGTCAGTGTGTGTGTGTGTGTGTGTGTGTGCATGCACGCTACTCCAAAGGTCCTGGAATTCCTGAGTCCTGCACTAAAAGAGCAAGCGTGGTTGAGCTCCCTCTCTGTCTTTCTCTCGCACTCCTTTTCTTTTTTCCTCTCGCTCCCGGCCGGGCAGAGAGGAGGAGAAGACAGTCAGGGGGTGGGACTGAAGACAGAAGCTGCTTTCAGCCAACTCAGCCTCTGTCTCTTCTTTCTCCCCCTCTTTCTCTTCCTGTGTCTTTTTATCCCTGTCTATTTCTTTTTGCCTAACTTTTACGCTCTGTCTTTTGGTTTGTTGTCTGTGACACATACTCTTTCACTGCTCAGCAAGGCATGAAAGCAAGGCTCCTTCTGTCATACACGCACACTCACACCCTCCTCTTTCTTTCAACGCCACTCCCTCTGCCACAGTCCAGAGGTAAAGTCACTCCCTCGTTCTGTCACCCAGCCACAGTGTCTTTCCCCTACTATTATGATTCATCATGCTTTATCCTCAGAGGTTCAGTGCTGTGATCCTGCACATTTTTTGGCAGATCTGGTTGCAATAAGGATTGGGGTGAGACTGGCATACGGGTGCACTTAACACCTCAGTTTGAAGTTCCTTCACAAAGTTCACACATTCTTCAAAACGTCAACTCATCCATGAGTTCATTGTTCAACAAATGAAGTGTTGTTGATCCCTATTTGCCTTTAAGAAAATTTAAGTTGAAACATATTGATCAATTCAATTGTCTGAGTTCAAGGTTCAGACACTAATAATCAAACCATGAACTCTGATATCCTTGACCTTTTCACTTCTGCTTTGCAACATGATGAAAAAAAGAAAAACAATTTAAAATAACAAGCTTAATTGGTTGCATGTAGGACTGATGTAGCACAGATGCATGGGTAAAGCCACATAGAGAATTGAATTGATTGATTGGTAAGAGCTTGTGTAAAATGTGAAGTGAAAAGAGAAAACATGCTTTGAACATTAAAAGTTGCCTCTCTGAATTCTGCATTTCTGGGAAAACCATGGTGGGTATGATGGTTCATCTGATTTCTTTCGTTTAGAAGTCAAGAGGCAGAGCGAGAGAAATTTTAGAGAAATTTTATTAAGCCATAACTGCCTCAAATATTACAAAGACAAACAGAGAACTCTGTTGGAGGGTGTTTCCTACATCCACTGAGTTCGAAATATGCTATACAAAGGTGTCTGACTGAGAATGGCGGGAGTCTTCACCAAATGTGGATGGGACAGAATACTCAGCGTTAAAGGATAATTCTACTATATTTCAACCAGGTGCATTTCCCATAAATGTGAGTTTTGACAACTTCACATTCACCACTTCTGTTGTAGAGACATGAGGAAACAAGGACAATTAGCAGAGGCTTCCTACAGCTTTCCAAATAAATGGGATTTTTATATGAATCATTTGAAACACTTGTTCCTGTGCCTGACTGAAAGTAAACACACATTGTAGCCTCTGGAAACGGTTATGCTAACTAAGGGATCTACATCTGCCTCAACTTTTTGGCTGACCCTTCGTCATAACACTGCAGTGAGATATCATGCCTTATTTATTTTGGCATGTTATTTTTGTTTTTACCTATTTTTTTATCCAACACAGCTGTGACTACTTCCTCCCAGCTTCCATTATAATTTCAGCTAATGAGCTAATGGGTGCAGAGATATAACAAGATGGTAGTGTTTATTGCTGGTGTGGCATATTGTAATCCCTCACCGTGGTTTGTGTTGTAATTACTTCTCTTACCATACGGAGAGCTGAGCATTTGTCAAGCCAGTCTCTGTGTTTTCCTTGGTCAATTTTGGGGAGGTGAAATAAAAGTCTCCCGGATGACAATGTATATAAGCGCTGTAAAATCACTTCTTGTAGATACACTACTGGAATGACAATCATTTCAGGGCTCATTCATTTCTCCAAACCTGGAATCAACATATCCCCTAGTAGCAAAGGTTTTCCTTCTCAGTAGACTTTGGAGAGCAGTGACCACAGGGACACCACTTGTTTTCTGAAGTATGTTGTCTTTCAGGATAATCCTGTTGTTTCTCTGCCTGTTTGATTTGTTCCTCCTCCGTTTACTCAGGTCCAGATAAATATGATCAACCACCACAGTGACTTGTCCTGATTACAGTCCACAGCATAATCTGCCATTGTGTACCCAAAGAAGCATACCAGCTACAAGCATACTGGACCTATGTCATCATGGTAACAATAATAAACACGTGGTCAGGGTTGTGGACTGATCTTGGCTTGGTTAGGTTTAGGAAAAGATCATGGTTTGGGTTAAACTGAGTACTTCCTCAAAGTTACAAGACCTTTGTCATCATGGTCCTGTGATCTGTCAACCCATCCATCCACTCCAATGTCCCCCTATTGCAAACTGTGTCACTCATATTATATATAGTATTACATCTTATTATATTATATATACCAAATTCTCTCTTTTGTTTCTGTCACAACTACTATGGCTGCCTAACAATGAAACATAACTATGGATATTTATAAGCTGCATACACAGACAACCTATGGGGTTGTATTTTAAAGGAGGACAGTTTCAACTGATTTAATTTTGCCATTTTAAATCTTGGTGTGACCAAGCCTTAAGGGGCACAATTCCAAACAAGCCAAACGTACCCCTTCCTCACAATCAATGTTCCCTCTAAGCTGCACGCCTGCGCAATCGCGCACTGCTCCTGCTTTCTCCGCGCACAGCAAAACTATGTAGCACATAAAATTACCATGTGCGACAGTGTGCACGTCTGATGTTGCTCACAGTGGTCCAAGGAATTCTCAGGGAGTTTGTGTGTATGCTCAAACACGTGAAAAATTAGGGGGAACATTGCTCACAATGTGCCAATGATGTTTCCATGAATGCTGCACTTAATCTGTAACTATACTAGGAAGGTTCCAGAATGCAAATAGGAGGAGCAAAAATTAGCCTTCCCTAAACAGATACAGATAATACTGGACAACGAATATACTAAAATGAAAAAAAAAACAAAAAACTAATGAGTTTAACAGTAAGCCTAGTTCAAAGTGATGTCATTGAGGCAATATCTGAGTCTGCAATATACAGTATTACCTGCTGTATACATCTGTTAATCATTTCCTTATATGACATCCCCACTCCAAAGCAACATAATAATATTTTTAATGAGAGTAAATACATGAGAGCAATAGACAGGTAGACATGGGGAGGAGACTAACAAACAAAAAAAAAACAGACAGAGAACACTTATCACAAGGGCAAAAACCTATACCTTATGGGACACACACAAAACACTGACTAATTTATTGTATTTATAATCAGGTCCCAGACAGTCGGGTGGGGCACGATGTCAGTGACGCACACACACACAACATGATGGGGACATTTCCACTCACACATGGATATCCATAGTCACTGCAGGTACTCACACACACCTTCTTAGGGTATGTTCATGTAAACACAAACGCATGCAAACACACTCGCCCACACTAAACACACACACATAAACACACCGTGCTCCGTCTGTCTGGCGTCTAGCTGGCACCATTCAGACAGCCATCTCTAGAGGGTTCAGAGGTAGCCAATCACAACTGCCAGTCAGCAGCTTTCATTATCACACACACATATACAAACACACTTTAGGTCCTTGGAGACTCCAGAATGGGAGACGTATGTGCATGCATGTGCGTGTTTGTGTGTGACAACTGAAAATCTACTGCTGCTTATGTCTCACTGTTACCAGTGAGTAGAATAAAACTGAACAAATTAGAGAGAAAGAGAGCAGAAAAAGATTAGGTAAAATCATAGAAAACAGATGAATACATAACAATAATGTAGTATCAACAGATGAGTCCTCTGTTAGCTGATTGTCTCTTTCTACTATAATCAGTTTTCACATCTGTGTTGACAAAAGCTGCATTGAAGTCTGACAAAGGCATTTTAAACAGCTTTTATACTTCCTGGATTGGAGGTTGTGGTGGTATTATTATTGTGCAGCACTCAGACCCAGCAGACAGCAACCTGGAGTCAAGTTCATTTTTCTCTCAGTCTTCCCCATCCACCCCATAAATTTCATAATTTCCTCAAAAGACTATGCCATTTTTAGGCATCATTTATTCATAGAGCTCATTTATTTTATTTTGAAAATTTAATATAAAAAATGAATGATTCACAGATCCTGGTGAAAATTGGCTTTTAAAAATACCATTTGTATTGATGAATCTTAAATAAAAGCATCAATAATATCTGCTGGCCATTTTATTTTAGACAAATAAATAATAAATATATAAATAAACATAATAGATAATAAATAAATATTTTCCTACATCCCTGGTATCCACTCATTTTAACACACAAACTTGCAGAGACTTGCTTAAGATGGCCGAGTTATATCATTGCTGCAGACTTCTCGTATTATACTTGTAATATGTTATATGCAACTACAGCATGCATGCTAAAATGATTTTCACTGTATATCAAGTGATTGTTTCATGAGGTCATAATGTACTAATATGAATGGAAACCAATAGCTGCCTAGAACACAAGAAAACACTTTCAAAGAAGTTCAACAGAACTGTACAAATATGTGATTTGTAGTCAATGGGCTAAAATATGACAAAACAATTGATTTAAAGCGTCAACTAAACGTCACAAAATATGACACAAATTTTAATCAATCTATAAAGATATTCAGGTTGTTTCAATTATATATAATACACATACAATAATGTATAAAAAATAGCATCTTTCCACCTCCAGAATCCATCCACCTCTGCTTCAACTCTCCTCCTCCATGGTTTCCATTATCTTAGTGGGTTTGTTTTAATTCCTTACTTAGTTTCCTCTTCCTCCTTCTTCAGTATATGTGCAGTATTTGCCTGCATGTGTGTGAAAGCGTTTTTTTTTTTTTTTTGTTGTTGTTGTTTTTTTTGTTTTTTTTTTCCACATAAACTGGTATCTGACACCAGACACTAAAGACTGATAAGCCTGTAAAACACTCCCTGATGTCACAAACCGGACATAAGCGTGTTAAAATGTCACGCTGTGTTGACAACATCAACACCTCCGGAACTGAGCCTCCACATATTTTCCACTGCAACAACAGAAACACACACACACGTTTGCACACCTACACACATGCAATACCCACTCCCCAACACACATGCACACTGCAGTGCCCACTCGCCTTTTTCTTCTCCCTCTTGTAGCTTGTGAGTACTTGAATCATTTGTTTTTGCTGGTGCCTTTTGAAATTTTGTGGCTTATAATTTATTTATTACTTATTGATTTGCTACTCCTAATACACCAGCACACCCTTACACACACACACATCAGATATACACATCAGCTACACCCCTCTTCCTCACACTTTTTCATTGACACAGAAACAGGGAGACATGTGCAAAGCAAAGCAAATTCTCATCTCTTTGTGTTTCTCTGTCTCTCACACACACACACGCATACACACACACACACACACACACACACACACTTGACCCTGTTGCCTGTGTCTTCCGTCACAGCTAACCTTTACTCAAAGAAGCCTGTGGTTTTCCTTTCAATTTCTTCTGCCCTCATCTAAAATTGCCTTCTCCCCTTTAAATCCCTCTATCATCCATCCATCCGGCCAGTCCCAGTCTCCTCTCATGCAACTCTTGCACTCTCTTCACCCCACCCCTCTTTTGTCCACTCCCCCTCTTCCACATCCATCCCTCCATCTTTAATCATTTTGTTTCATATTCTGACTTCATTTGCCCCCTTCTTGCCTCTCTTCTCCACTTCCATCCCTACCGCCCTCCTTCATTTCCTCCCTAATCCGTCTTTCTCTACCTTCTTGCCTCCAATTAGTCTTTGTTGCATTTATCCTCTTTCATCTATCCTTATTTCCCTCCATTTTTACATCTATACACCCCTACATGCCAGTTTTATTTTTTTCCCTTCCACAATCCCCCTGACTTCATACACCCATATTTCCTTCATTTGCACATTTTCCCTCAATTTCTCTCCATTTTGCTCCCTCTCTTTCTCTTACATCCCACCTAACCCTCCCCCTGCCTCCATCCCTCCCTCTCTTCCTCCCTTACTCTATCCTTCCATCTCTATTCTCTGTTTGCTCAAGGCCTCTTTTAACGAAGCCAGTCTCCTCCCAGGTCTCAACAGGCTATTGTTAATACTGATGTCTGGCCTCACACACACACACACACACTCATGCAAAAGCAAAAACACACAAACCCACAGACTCATAAACATGCACCCAATAGTACACATGGCTCTCTATAAAGGTCTCAGCCTCCTCTGTCCTTTGTCTTGGTAAATTTTACCCTTTAACACAACCTAACCCCACACACACACACACACACACACACACAAAACGAGTGCCAAGTTCACCAGGTCGCCATCATTGAACTCTTTTCAGGCCTTAGACTGACAAGACACTGTAATGCAGAAAGAAACATTAACAACATGCGGTTTTACTGTTGCAGTGGTTGAGTGCTCCAAGTGTGCTGGAAACTTGGCCCCATATGATAAAAAGAAATGTATATTTAAAGGCACCCTGAAATCAATTGCAATTCAGTGGGGACTGCACATGTCAAGGATTAAACTGTTAATTGTAACAATAATACACATCTGAGTTCGGCACTGTGGGTCTGCTCATTTGATGCTCCATAATCAAATCTGAGCAAACTTGTTACAGACTCTCTCTGAACTTACAACCCTACAAGCAGAAACTAGGATAAACAACAATTGATGACACGAGCACATAGCCCTCTGAAACAAAAAAACATTAAAAATTTTTACATTTAAATGTTAATATGTGAGGCGCCTGGGAGGTCGAGGCAATTAAATTTGGTGAAAGCAGGTAACAGTGTAATAGTAAAGCAACTCACTGTCGCCTCCTGATGTGCAAAGTGGTATTACAAGGCGAGATGGACCTGGGCTAGCTGGTAAGCAAGCTAATTTCAGTTGATAGCTCTGAAAACACGACACAGACATCTTTGACGTAATGTTGAAACAGTTGTTTCTTCACTTCTGTTGATAATTTTAATTAATTTTTGGCTATATCCTATAGCACATTTAAATAGAAATCATTAATCTCAATTTATTGCTATCTTCTTCAAACCTGCAAGACCTTTCATGGCAATAGTGTGTGACAGGACATGACCAAATCCTTTCAGGGCAATTTAATAATGTACTGGCTCTACAAGGCACCATGGATCTTAGCTTATTTGTTGTTTAAACACAAGTTCATCCCTCTGACCTCGTCTCTCTTTCCCTCAACTCATCCTCCCAAAGCAGCACTCCTGATCATATAAATATTTCACATCCAAAACTTAAAAAGGCCTGTTACTTTACACTTCAAAGACCCCTGTGTATGCATCACTCCGTCATACACACACACATGCACACACCAAATATAAACACACTTGCACATAATAATGCACACATTCACAGTACGTTTACAGGTAGCAGTACACCATACTCACACTCACACATACAAGCCCACATTAAAAGATATATAAACATAAAGAAAATACAACACATTTTCACATTTGTACACACAAAATGGAGATTTGTACACAAACACTCAGACACTGCTGTGCACTGCAGGCCCGGGACTGACCAGGGAGAGGTGCAGGCAGATACACAAACCTCATTAATGATTTAGGCCATGAGGATGAGAAGAGCTGATAGATTCTGCTCTCCAAAACACTCCTATAGCTTCCTGCTTGACCAAAACACAGATACTGTGGAGGGTCTCATGTATATTCATGTAAATATCAAAAGAGGCCAGGGAATCAATAAAAATAACCATCAAATACCCCATAACTAAATTCTATTTGGTTTTTACATTTGACTGGACAAAGAACTCAAAAAGGCTCTGACCAAATGAAAGCATAAAGGAGATTTGTGAAGGCTGTTTAAAATGACCTGTATTATTTGCTGAACCCATTTCCTATTTGAATACTGCATTAGTAAGAAAACCCAATGAACAGTTTATATTTAGGTCTCTGTGAAATGAGTCTCATGTTGAACAGGAGGCCAAACAGTCCGGAAAGAATTCATTTTCTTCCATGGCTCTCCTATAATTATACAAAATGATTCAACACAGCAGCAGACACTGGATGAGGAACACTCTCTGACTGACCATCAGATGGATTTCAGTAATTTTAGGGGTCAAAAATAAAACAGGTGAGACAAAAGCAAAACAATAAAAGTCTCTAATTTTTTACAGTAAATCAGTAAATGATTAAGACATACAGTACCAGTCAGTACAAGTCAAAAGTTTGGACACACATTCTCATTCAGTGGTTTTTCTTTTATTATTATTATTATTATTTTCTACATTGTAGATTAATATTGAACCATGGCAAACCAGTTCCCAGAGGTGCTGAGCACTCTTTGGCTGCCTATCCTTCACTCTGCGTTCTGACTCATCCCAAACCATCTCAGTTGGGTTTAGGTCAGGTAATTGTGGAGGACAGGTCATCTGACGCAGCACTCTCCTTGGTCAAATAGCAATTACATAGCCTGGAGGTGTGTTTGGGGTCATTGTCCTTAGTGGGCCCACTAAGCACAAACCAGATGGGATGGGATGAGATGGCATGTCGTTGCAGAATGATGTGGTGCAGTCAGGCTGGTTAAGTGTGTAATTTTGAATACATCACCAACAGTGTCACCAGCAAAGCACCCCCACACCATCACACCTCCTCCTCCATGCTTCAAGGTGGGAAGCACACACGTAGAAACTATTCACTTACCTTTTCTGCGTTTCACAAAGACGTGGCAGGTGGAACCAAAAATCTCAAATTTGGACTCTAAGACCAAAATACAGATTTCCACTGGTCTAATGTCTATTGCTTGTGTCTCTTGGCCCAAGCAATGCTTTTCTTGTTGTTCTTCTTCAGAGGTGGTTTCTTTGCAGCCATTCAACCATGAAGGCTTAATTCACTCAGTCCTCTCTGAACAGCGGATGTTGAGATGTGTCTGCTACTTGAACTCTGTGAAACATTTATGTGGGCTCTAATCTGAGGTGCTGTTAATTTGTGGTTTCTGAGACTGGTAACTCTAATGACCTTATCCTCTGCAGCAGAAGTAACTCTTGGTCTTCCTATCCTCGGACGGTCCTCATGAGAGCCAGTTTCATCATAGTGTTTGATGGTTTTTGCATCTGCACTTGAGGATACACTCAAAATTCTTGAAATTTTCCAGATTGACTGACCTTCATGTCTTATGGTAATGATGGATTGTCATTTCTCTTTATTTAGTCGAGTGGTTCTTGCCATAATATGGATTAGCGCAGTGGTCGAACAGGGCTATTCACTGTAAAGAATTGTGTGCCAACCCTACTTCTGCAAAACAAAATTCATGGTCGCAAACACATTGAGAAGGCAAGAAATTCCACATATTAGCTCTTAACAAGGTACACCTGTTAACTGAAAACGATTCAAAGTGACTACCTCATGAAGCTGACTGAGAGAAGTGTGAGAAGAAGTGTGCAAATCTGTCATCAAAGCAAAAGGTGGCTACTATAAAGAATATAAAATATAAAACATATTCTGGTTTGTTTAACACTTTTTTGTTTACTTCATAATTCCATATGTGTTCCTTTGTAGATTTGATGTATTCAGTATTAATCTACAATGTAGACAGTAATAAAACAAAGAAAAGCCATTGAAGGTGTGCCCAACTTTTTACTGATAGTGTCTACAGCCATGCTAGCAGCTCTGTGAGGATGTAGTTAGGCACAGCAATGCTTTGACATGCTTCAGTGACAATGACTATCACCAGTGTTGCAGGTATTTTGCCATAACCCAAAGCACTGGACATAATGAAATCATGACCTGATGGTGGTGTTCACTGAAGAGTTAAGGGATCACCAAAGTAAGTACAGTTCATCCTGAGGATGACATGAATGTCTGTACCAAATTGCATGGTCATCCTATGGGGACCATGAATATCTGTACAAAATGTCATGCCAATCCATCAAATAGTTGTGATATTTCATTCATGAGCTTTTAACGTAGTATTGACAGCAAACTATTCAAATGCTGTTTTCACCTGACAGACTTACAACTGAATTGTGACTTCATTTCCATCAAGGAATTGAAAGCTTTCTCTTATTATTATTTTTATTTTTAAAGCTATCCATTCAAGTTCAAATCTTTCAAGCTCTTATTTTGCTTCTTCTCTGGCCAAGAGAGGACATTTTCAAGGCCAAGGGGAACCCTGTCCATTTTTCTTACTTCTTCTTGTGCTATTCCCCGCCATGGCTTGTAAATCTATACAGAAAAATGTACTTGATTGTGGGTGATTCTATGTATGTATGTCTGTGCTCACACACACCAAGCAGGTGCAGTTTGCAATGCCTAATAACAGTCAAGCAGCCGTCTGTCAGAGCCTTTGTAGGCAGATAGAATGAACCAGAACTCAGTGGTGTGTTAGACTCATCAAAGCCTGCCAACGCTGGACCTAAAATCATTTTACTGCTCTGGAGAGCACACAGCTGCGTTGATTGAAAAACCACCTGACCTCACTGAGTGTGTGTGTGTGTGTGTGTGTGTGTGTGTGTGTGTGCATCTGTGTGTATATACAGGCCTTAGTGTGAGTGACAGGTGGCAACCGGAAAGTATGCGTGTGCGTAGACTTGGAAATTGTGACTTTTTCAAAGTGTGCGTATAAGTGTGTCTTGTGGTTAGACTACAAGCTCATGTGTGTGATTTGTATGTTGTATGTTAGCCTAAGTGTGTGCGTGTGTGTGTCACTGTTGTCCTGCAGTCTGTGTAATTGCCTGGCTGGGAAACCATTGACTTTCTGACATCTAAGCCCACAGCAATCTCTCTCTTTTTCTCTCTCTCTCCCTGTTTCTTTCTCTCTTTCAGATAGGAACCGCAATCTGTGAAAAAAAGACAAGGAAAGTAAGTGAGAAAGAGAAAGAGGGACAGAGAAAAACGAAAATGAAAGGATGAGAAAAAGAGAAAGAGAGAAGGACAAAGTGTTCCCTGTGCTCTATCATGAATCCCAGAATTCTGGGCAATTCTCCCAGGACTGGGGGTCAACCAAGTACCAGAACCGAGAGCCAGTGATCCACAGCACAGGACTGAACGACACCGAAGCTTATGGGAAAATACACACTGTCAGAGCACATTAGGCCCAAAGAGCCAGAACTGAGAGACTGCATAGAGGTGAATAGTTTTGGTATCTTTTGGCCATGTTTGATCAAACAGTCCCAGGCATTGAGGAGCTCTGTAGTTCTTCAGTCAGATGTCATGTTAAAGGAAAAACCTAAATAAATGGAATGCAGGCAAGGTCCTTACATTTCTAAAAGAGTTCTTGGGTTCCTGATAAGGTTCTTGCAGATGAAATGGGCTATTTGGTATTGAAAACAATTTCAAAAAAGCATTTCGATAAACTAAATTCTCAGTATCTTTTCCCATTTAAGGAAGGATATGACTCAGGAAGCGTCCCAAGGTAAACACACTCAGCTGATCATCCTTCACTCCCTCCATCACTTATAACACACAGCCCCACTATTTAGATAAGTGCCTGTCCAAACAGTGAAATCAATAGCTACTGAACCTAAACTTCACCTTTCCCCTGTCTGCAACTGTTCATCTGTGTTCATATGTACTCTTGTGAATTTTCTTCTTCAGCTCCTTCTCTAACCCCTTATCTTCCTTAAACTGTCCTTTTCATCATGCGTCTGAGGGAGTTATGTTGCACTCCTTCTCATGAGTTGAACTGATTCTATGTCACATGAGTTTTGAACTTGGGTGTCACTGCGCACATTTTAAAAAAAAGGAACATACCCTTAATAATTTCCTCTGTGTTGGTTATCTGCTATTTTTCCAGCTCTGATAGACTGGATGGCTCGACTCTGTCCATCACTGTACGCCTCTTTATCTCCCCTTACACTCCCTCACTCATCCATCCATCACTGCATGTCCTCTTCCTTCTGATTATACTTTGCCTTCCTCAAGCCATCTCTGTCTCTCATCTACACCTGTCTTTCTGGATTATCCTGCTATCCAAAGGAGCTAACCTCAAATCAGAGTCTGTCCCTCTCTCTTCCACTTTTCTCTTCAGACCATTTTTCCTCCCATTTTTTCTTATAAATCCCTGTCTTCAATTATATGTTTAATGTGACATTCTTTCAAAACTTTTTTTTCCATTGAACATCACTTTTCTTTTGAAACTATAAATGATCAAAAGATGCAGTAAATGAGCTGCCTAGGCACATGATGTCTGCATTTGTGAAAGCAGATGCAATGCAGACAAAATATGTCTGGAACAATGTGTTATTCTGATCCTTTATAAATGTGGTCAAAAAGGATTTCTTTCAATAGCACAATGCAGTTTTTTGAAAATAATAACATGGGCACCATTAACTAAGCTACTACTTTCTAGCATTTCCTAATTTTCATTTGCCCTGTACATATATTTTCAAAATAACACATCAACAAATGCCTTGTTTACAGTTTTAAGGCTTTGAATTTGGATTTAACACATTTAATATTCTTCACTGTCCCTTCCCTTCTCCCTGTTTGCCATTTAAATTCCCTCTCTCCTGTGCAGGAATGCTGATAGGGCATCACTGCCAAGTAGGACTCTGACCTGATGGTGCAATATGATCCTGAGGATTTTTACAGTCATTGCTCTTTCCTGTGAGCTTCATTTTCCATCCATCTCATTTCCTCACCTGCATCAGTTTCTGATGTCACTTCAACACCCTACTTCAGCTAATTCCATTCCCTCTCTTCCTGTAATCTTGAATTGCTCTTCATCCTCTGATCTTCACCTGAATTCTTCCTCCAGTTCTTGCAGACACAGACAGTGAGAGAGAAAACAAGAAACCCAATACAGTGCAAAAGGTAAAGAGAGAAGGCGTAAAAAGAGACAGAGAGACACCCGTCACTTGCTGTCAGTTCCTGACTGCTCTCCCATCAGTTAGTAAGCAGAAGCTACTGAGCCTAGAAATAATAATATAATCAATCACAGCTAATAGTTACTTGGTATTGTAACCATATAATGAGAGATCATCTAAATTTTTGGATTGATACTATTGATATTATTGTGACATATTCAATGTACAATGAAAATATATCGTGCTGGAAATGTATCTCCTGTGCATTTTATTAAGACAAAACAAAACCACTACATGCAGAATTTTCTTGGTGATATAATGAGAGGTGGGTACAAGTATTCTGTTAACACAGTGGTGCCCAGAGACATAAAGTCTAGCACAGTGACCTTCTAGATAACACCACTACCACTGTGATCAGTTTAAATAGAAAGTGACCTTGTTCTTTCAGTGCTATGAGACTGAAGACTGCTAGACTGGAGATAGGATTGTGTTTCATTACTAACCCAGGAACCCTGTGTAATACACACACAAAATTTCCCTTATACACACAGGCATTTACTGGGAAATTAAATCTCATCAGCTAACATTAGCATAGTCAATGGTGGCTGAAAAGCTACATTTTATAGGCAAGTGTATTCAGGAAGAATGTATTGTCTTTGTATTTGTGTATTTGCACATATATGACAACTATACCATTTGTGCAGTCAGAGACTTCACTTCTTTCTATAATTTCCCTCCTGTCTCTCTTATAGTCCTTCTCATTATAAAGCAAAAATGAATCAACCAATCAATCTGTGAAACTGTTTCAATCTGAGTTGAAGTTTTGTGGTTATGTCATCACTTCCTGGATATAGAGAGGGTGTTCGTGTTTAACTGGCTACAGCTACACTCAGCACTGACATGTTTATGATTGAAAAACACATTCCAACAAATAAACAAGAATGAAAATTAGTTTTATAAATACAATTTGGAAAAAGGATCTCCCATCAGCTAATGCAGAACTCAGGTCAGGTCAAGTCTGAATCACAGAACCACATGTATGTGCATACTTTTCCTAATTGCATAATGACAACACACGTTTCCAACTAAAACTCAAGTATATCCAACTGAAGCAATCAATTAAGATGTCAACAGTCAGCTAATAAGCACGGACGTGTGATGGTTTAGAGAAATGTGACAACCTGTAAATGCTGGGGGATTCCCCGCTCTGGAAGAGAGAATTAGTTTGTTAGTGTAATTGTGTGATATGGATCTCTTCTTTCAGGCTTGGGTCTGTTTAAAACTAAATGTAGTGTAGGTTTTCTCTAACTTTACTGGAGGCTTTGGTGTAGAGGTTTGAAACACTAGCTGAGAAACCATTCCTCATTTATGTATCTAATAGTGATAGTTTTAGGCAAATTTAAAATAGGAAAGCTATTTCATCTGTCATCGCTTACAGAATGACTTTTCAGAGGAAAAGATGGACATGGAAGATACAAATCAACAGAATAAAAGACTACAAAATGGCAAATATGGACCAATCGCAGCCAACTCATCATTTTTGGATACTGGAGAAACATAATTTTCTAAGTTGTGCTCTGCTTTGTATACAAGTAGCCGTGTGTACAAATGTCTGTGATATGGTGTGTGTGTGTGTGTATGAAATAAACTACTGTGTGAAGCAGAGTCTGTTTTCCAAAAATGGCACCAAGCACAATTCACTACTTATACTATCTTGCATTGCAAAACAGACAGGTAAGTGCTTCTGACTTGGCACAAGGATTTTCTGTGGAAATTGGTGTTTCAGTGAATAATCAGACAATGTAAAGTCAAACTCTACAGACTGAGAAAACACTTTCTCACAAAACTGAAAGATTTTTGCCAAAGATCGCAAAAAGTGGCCTGATGAATATTGGCAGCAAACTCTTTAGTCAGATGAAACCCAGATAAACTTGTTTGGATCAGATGGGGTCCAGGATGTTTGTCCTGACCAGGACTACCACAGTGACTGTACAGTAGTGCTGACCATTGAACATGGCGGTGAGAGTGTGTTGGTATGAGGCTTCATGAATCCAAAAGGTGCAGGGGAGATGACATTTAAAGGTGGCACTATGAATGAAGGTTTATAATAATGAGTAAGAAATTCAGTTTTGTCATTTATTCTAACTGTTTGTGCTAGGTTATGTGTGTGTGTGTGTGTGTGTGTGTGTGTGTGCGTGCGTGCGTGCTCAGGAAGTGTTGCTATCTGTTGCCATAGAATTGTTTCCTGTGCAAGGCCATTTTGACCTTTTAGGGGCCAGGTGCCCAAGCTTTTCTGCATGTTAATGTGTGTGTGTGTGTGTGTGTGTGTGTGTTTGGGGGGGTACACACACACATACACACTGAGCTGTTATGACAGGACAGACAGATAAGCCTGGCGCTTGCAGACCAAATACACTTGCACTGCACCGTGGGAAACAAGCACAAGTGAAACGAGAGTGTGTACAACTGTGTGTGTGTGTGTGTGTGTGTGTGTGTGTGTGTGTTCCAATGACTTCCAAGCCTATGTCTCTTCATTTTCCACTGTCCAACCAAATTGTCTCTGTGTGTATATTATATATATATATATATATATATATATATATATATATATCCTCATACACTTGCCTTTGTTTCATCATGCTTCACCTCTTTTTACAACTGAAATATGTGTCATTTTACTTCAATACATGGATACAAACATGCTCCTGGATGTGTGTGTGCGCAAGTGTGTGTGTGCACATGTGTATTTTTCAGTGTTACTCAAGGACACTTAAATGCTGATAAGTGGCACGACACAACAACCCCACATCTATGAACCTTGAGAGCAGTCAGCCGAAGTGTCTCACACAGATAAACACACAAACACGCACACACACACACACACACACTGTGATTAATGACTAAAAGTGTTTTAATAAATATAACAAATTTCATAAACACACACAAAAGGTAACATTCCATTTCCATTTTTTCCCCTCACTACTTTCATCTAATTCTTTCTCGTCCCCATTTTTTTCTCTTCCTATTTAATTCTCTTCTTCTCTATTCTGTCCTTGACTTTTATCTGTCCCTCTGTACTGTCTTTTCTTTCTCCTTCATTCTCTCTCTCTCCTCTTCTCTCCCTCTCTCCTGCCCTTGGCTCTCGTCCCTTGTTCTCTGTTCTGTCTGCTCATATTATCATCCGTGGCTTTTTTATATGTCTGCCTTTCTGCTTTATCTTAATATTCAACCACCATACACACTGACAGTACACTTTGTACTGATTTATTATAGGTACAAAGGATATGTATTTGTATGTGTGTTAGTGCACATGCACAGTAAGGTCCCAGTAATTTAAAAAATATGCCCAGGTTTGGCTTTCTGTTGACTGGATAACATTGTAGACATAAATTAAATACTTGTATCTCAGTATCTGTTCCTCACTAAGCATAGAGGACTTTTTTTTACTTACATTGGCTCTTAAGTGTTAAAATTACAGAAAATTTTAAATTAAAAAAGAAAAAAGGGTACATTGAGGAAATCAATGGAACATTAAACACTGTTTTGATTATCAAGTAACTGATTTGCTTCTTTTCTTTGTCTATCATAGTAAACTAAATGTCTTTGAGTTTTGTGCTCTTGATCTGACAAACTAAGTAATTTTAAAATGTCACCTTGGACTTAAAACTCATCCACATTTGTTAAATTAATTAACTGAAAAATAATCTGCATATTAATCAAAAATGAAAATAACAGTTGCGACATTTGCAAGAATTGAGGATGAAGAGGAGGGAACAAAACAGAAAATGTAAAGTGATGAGAACATTTTTGTTTTGTTGGCGGATTGGATGTTTAAAAAAAGACTGAGGACACATGAAAAGACGGGGAACAAAATATGGAAAATTAAGAAAGACTGAAAAGGAGACATGAACAGGGATCTACACGATCCTAAAAAAAAAAAAAAAACAAAGGGAGGAGATGAGGGAGCAGCTGGATGGAGGGATTGAAAGGGGCTACCCCAGGGAGAGGAAGGGATGGAGGGCTTGAATGTAAGTGGGAGGGTGAATGCTGGGTGCTGGGTGAGAGGATAGAGGCAAAGGTAGGATGAATGTGGTGTAGAGAGAGCTTGAATGTGTGCAGAGGGGATAAGAAAGTGACCTTAAGGGGAAAGAATGGGTGCCAGACGGATCAGATGAGAGATTGAGACAGAAGAAGAGATGGAGAGCAGAGAGACTGATAGATAGAGGTACAGGGGATAGATATCACCATTGTTCAAGACTGTGAACTTGTGCCAGACATGATTAAAGACTTGGCCAAAAAACCCTTAAGCATGGGTAAAACCCTTTGCTGAAGTCTGTGCGCTAAGGGGATGAGTGGGCGGGTTAGTAGGATAAAGAGAGAAAGAGAGTAGAACAGAGGGTGAGGAGGAGGGAGGAAAAGAGGAAGAGGAGGAGCGAGAGGTGAGGATTCCCTTAGGAGACTAAATAGGCTTATGTAAGGCTCCTGCAGAGACAGACGAGAGTCATGGCCGTTTACTTCTGTTGAAATGCACACACTCACATACACACATGCAGAACCAGTGACATGTTGGCCAATGTCCCAGATATCTCCCCTGAGTATACAGTATGCACACACAAAGGCCTGGATCCACAGACGCACTTTCTGTAAACACAAACAGAAATGCTGATACAGGGAGACTGTGGAGAAATAGAATGTATATCAATGGCAAGATAATGGCATAACAACCTGATAAACTGGATGAGGTTCCCATGCATGGATTATCCCCAAACCTCAAGATTTACTTTAAATGGTCTTAGTTTGGACAAGGATTTATCTGGTGTACAGGACTGAGATAATAATATATCCAAAAGGTCAAAGAAGAGGCATTGAAAACCACAATAAACTGAACTAAACTTTTATTCAATACATTTATTTACATTAAACAGACAGAGAGTTGACTCAGTTGTTCTGGACTTCCGAGTACAATGGTTATCAGGATTGGACAGGTTTTTATGAGAAGTTTTCGTTTTACAAAATTTCTGTTACACAGACTGATGTCATGCAACAAAGATTCTCCTGTTGTATTTAATGTTTCTATCTGTGATATGTGTACATGTTTATAAAGATTGACAAAGCTAAAAGTTGAGTGTCCTCTATGCCAGGATATTGTTGCCTCTCCTGTGCTGAAAGGTCCCTTAACCCTCCTATGCTATTTCCTCACCAGCACACCGGAGATGAGAGCTGAGACAGAGCTATGGTTATATGGTTAATCCTGTCATAAACTGACACACCTGCAGCTGCATCAGAGAGGTCAAAGGAGAAAAAAGCAACAGAGAAAGATGCAGGTGCAGCCAGTAAGAGTGGGTTTAAACAAGGGGTCTTGAATCCTGGAAAAATCCCTCAAATTAACAATCACACTTCAGTTACTGAATTCAGTCTTCTGATGAGGATTTCTCAAGTAGTAGAGGTTGTACCTTTTTAGGAATGCCATATGTGAATTGAAGTAACAAAGAAGAAAATAGACAAATATATATATATATATTTTTCCTTTTCCTTTAATGGAGACTTTTTCAATTATTAAGATTAGTCAAGCATTAGTTAGGCATGCTAAATTAACTAGCATGCTGACATTTTTTATGTGCAAATTAAACATCAGCATGTTACTGTTACTCACATTAGTGGTTAACATCATGTTAAGATTTGCTTCAGGCATGGAGGCATGCTAACGTTATTATGTTAGCATGCTAACAAAAGCTAACAAGCACTGCGGCTAACATGGCTACAGACTTTTAGTCTTGTTCAATGGAGAATTCAAAAGCATAAACTTTGTTTGACAGTGGAATGGAAACATAGATGATTCAATATGATTTGATTAAAAACAGTTTATTTAGTTAAGTGGCAGCTATACAACAAAACATGCAAACCAATGACCGCTGTAAAATACCAAGAGAAAGTTTCCATCACAGAGAGAAGCAAACACCAACATCTTTTTCACATCAAATGCTCCTTTTCAAACACACACACGCACACACAGCCACATGAATAGCAGAGGCCCCACAGTCACAAAAGCCAGAACAGGAGTGAGTGATGTCATTTTCATGTGTATCAGAGAATACTATTCATTAGCTGCTAAGATCTTAAGATGGTCCATGTGGATTATATGAAGGCAGTAAGATAATCATCAGCAATGGCCATCACACTCATTCACTCACACTATTTCTCATCTGTTCTTGTCTCTGATCTCTCTCACGCACACACAAACATAAACCCTGTATTTACCATCTCAAAAGATAGACAGATAGACAAACAAGAGAAAGCAATGATCAGAATCAACAAACTTCAGCCATGACAGAAAGAACTTGTGTTGTCTTGTCATGTGCAGCAGTGAGCTCATCCCTTTATTGAGACTGATACTACTGACACTGATGTCATCTAATGATACACAAGAGGGCTGACAATGACAAACTAACACCATGGACCAAGTAACAAATGACAAAGTAACAACCAAGACAAATTAAACGGTGGTCCTGCAAAAGGAGGAAGTCTTCATTTTGAACCTGTAATTTTGGACAGCACAGCCTGTACTTGGGAACACAAAGATTATTTCCCAAAGCTTCAAAACAAGAGAGGGTCTTTTCAGTGTCATGAAGAGACAAACCTTTCCACCTTATAATAACAGTGCTGATCACTGATGATAAAATCCCATGAATATCTCAAAAAAACAATACAGACAGCACATGTCACAGAGGTCTAAACCAGTTATTAGTCAGATCCACCCACCTCATTCCTGCCCCATGAGACTGTCATTTCTATCGCATGTCCTCAGCAAATAGAGGGAACAATGATTCACTGAAAGAAATCGAAAGTGTCTCTGTTTTTGCTCTTGCTGCAGCTCATTTTACGCTTCTTTTATATTCCAAATTTCTTCCCTTCATCTCTATAATTCACTCAAGGTTGCTGTTTCTCTGCCTGCAGCCTGTCAGGGAGGGAGCTGTGTGTGTGTCCACATGCACGTGTGTCATATTAGGCTCACCACATAAAGGTAAAAGCAGCTTTTAATTCTAAAACACAATTCCAGATGACAGATTTGTTACAGTTTAACAAGACCCCGTAACAATCATTTCCTTTTGGAGTTTGACAGGTCTGAACATTTGATCCAAGCCCAACCAGAACACCAACACCTCTAGTATGAGTTTGTGTGTTAGCCCACTGCTTTTAATGAGCCCTAACCAAAGCCTGGAGTTCCAGTTAACGTCATACTAATACATTTCTTTTGACATTATCAACATGGTAAGTTCATCAAATCAGCATGACAGCCCACCTGCAGAGTATATTAGCACAGGAACTGGATGTAGAGCTGCAGGAAGTGAGGAATATTTTCACAGTTCTTGAGCAGCAAAGTCCTGGGTTCCATTTTTAACTGGGTCTTTTTTCAGTGCTTTTTCAGTGCTTTGGCATTATTACTTTTACTTACTTTTTACTTGCCAAGGTAATAGCTGAGATCTGGGAATTTGGTCACTTCACTGTAACAGTCTAAAAGGACAGGAAGCAGGACAAGCAGTCAGAGGCTGTTGGCAAATCACAACTTCAGCCACATCATCTAAACCATTTCACTGGAAGTAAAACTGAGAGGTAGTGCACCAGAAATACTGGTTATGATCTGTCATTGGCTAAAAAAGTTGCACACATCTAATGTGTGAAAGGTCAGCATTTAACATTTGATCCCAGAAACTGGTATTTGGAAATAGAACCTACAGATTTGCCATTATTTTGTACATTTACTTTTGTTTTCTCTCTAGGTTTTGTCCATACAGAATGACTGTGTCTGCTTCTGCATCACTGCATACACCACTAGTAATGTCACTGCCTGATTGGAAGAGATCTCAGATTGGAAATAAATGAAGATAAATGAATGTTATATTTCAAGGAATAATAAGTCCTCCAACTTAAACAACAAAATATGTTGTTTGTCCAGGTGCTAGAACAACACACAAACATGTTTTCTGATCTGACACCCCTATAAGCAGGATTACTGTATTTGTCTGTGCCTTCCAAAACATTACAAATCACTGGTGAAAAATAAATGTTTATGATCTGACAATGTTACCGTTAAGGTTTGGTAAAGTTTAGACACACATTTTTTGCACAAATTTGGATTTCCTGTTTCCAGTTGATGATATACAAAACTTTTTTTTTTTTTTTTTTGCTCTCTACCTCCCCAAATTTTCTTTATATGCCTTCTGTGTGTCTTACTTCCATTTAGACAACTCCCCATCTACTACCTTTTTAAATTCACCCCTGCTAACCTAATTGCCCTCTCCTTTCATCTGCTCCTGAAGTTTTCTTTTAATCCCTCCATCCGTTCCACTTCACTTCTTCTTGCAGGTGAAAAGGTCTGTGACCACATAACATAATAAACCCTCGCTGTGACCCTCAGATCATTCCTCCCACCCACAGTCTTCTCCCACCATCATCTATCGTAACCTTTCTATCCTGCGTAGTTTTCTTTCCTCTGTCAAACTGATTTTCCACTTATCACACCCTTTTTTTAGCACTTGCCTTTCCCTCCTTCTTGCTTTCATTCTTTCTTTTGATTCCCCCACATGGTATTTTTTTCCTTTTTTTTCTTTTATTTTCTTTGATCTGTACTTCCTAATCTCTTCCAGAGGGGATTTGCTGGCTGGTTTACACTGTTGGGGATCTAGAAATGATAACCAAAGCTTTGCACCTCATTCTGACTCACCAAATTTCATCCTTGTTTCACTGCTTTACAGCATGGTCCAAAAACTGTATTTATTAGATTTAGAAATTCCAAAATATGTCCAAGACTTGTTTAAGACTAATATGGTTCAGCATGGTACTAACAAGTTTAGCAGTTTTGTGCTGCATGGCCAAAATTTTAGATAACTGATTAGTTTGTAATGTTTTTGTTCTCATAATATGATACATAGTATGAAATGCTTTGAAATTTGCAAAGAATATCTGCAGACTGGTTGTGGAAAAAACTACACACACAAAAATGACAGAATCACACTCAACTAATGTCTAGTAGTATTTATTCTTCTGTAACCAAATTCAGTGATAAATTAAGATGTAGACATAACCACAGCAACATGACACACAGGGGGATTTATATGTGGACAAGAGCATGATTTACTTAAAAAATAGTAAAACTAATCCAGGGTTTCGTGTCTCCAATTTAAAAACACTGCAGAAAATAACCAAACACGGAAGTGACAACTCTCCAGTGTTGGTGTCCTCACGTGTCTCAGGTGTTTCAGATTCAGTGCATAATTGCTTGGCTCCACCCTCATTACAGAGGGACTGATTTCACCTGTGAGGGAGGCTTTAAAAGCCACATTGTTCCTGCATTCTGTTTCTGTTCCAGAAGTCTTGTTCTTTGGGGGAAAAAAAAAAAAACTGCGTTTTGTTTAGTTTGGTTAAATGTCTTTCTTTTCTTTTTTTTTCCTTTTTAATTCAACATTGATGTTGACAAGGAGAATTGCTCCTCAGTGATATTTTGTGGTAACACAAAGAGTTGCCATAAAGTTTGCTCAGCATACATAGTCATCATAGTACCAAACACCTACAGCTCCATGTGACAATACACCATGTGGCTTTTATTTCTTTTATTTACTTTCTAATTGTCTTCAATATTTTGGGGGAGTGGATTCCAGCTGGTTGAATCTCACTTCTTTGTTGTGGCTCAGTCAAACTGGTTATAATATTGCCATATTTGGAAAGACTGTTCTTAGAGCAACATTCGTTACACATCTGATGTGCTGAAGGATGTCCACCTGCATTGTGTTACCTGAAAGCCCTGTGTTGTGAATCAGTTTCGATCTCCGTGTAATTTGGCAAACATGCCAAACTTCAATATGAGCTGGAGGTACTCATCCCTGGCTTCTTATCCACCTTGTTCCACATTGTGAGCAATGCTGACACATTTAGCTGGTCCTGTTCTGGATAAATTTCACAGTCAGCAACCTTACTCCTCCCCATTTCACTCAACCAGATCTTTTCCTAGTCTCTTCCCATCAGCCTCTTTGTCTTTGCCAGTATTTTCCATGATGTGAGGGGGTGCTGCTCTTCTCTGGAAACTACTCTCTCAGCAGCCTCTGCCTCACCCTTGTTTCATCCCATCTCACCTAGCAGTGGAAAGAAAATAATTATAGCTATTCTATTCTTATAAGTGTTTTGTTTTTTGTTTTTTTGTTGTTTTTTTTTTTAGTCTTAAGAGACCATGTGAGTTCCAGTTTTCATACAGAGGCTAAACTCCTTGTACCTGTGATTTCACTACTCTCCTCCACATTCTGTCATTATTGTAACATAATGATTGACTTTAGTTTACTCAATTCTCTTTTGTATTAAATGGCACAGCATAATGCTTTAACATTATACTCTAGCCTTGCAGATGCTAGTAATTTCTTGGTATACTGTAAGTGTGGCAAAACCCTGAAGAAAGGGATTCTTTTGCAAAAATGTAAAGCACATTTAAGAATGCTCAACTTCAGAAGGTATTGGTATAAGAAAAAATAGCAGAAATATATTGGAACAGAGCTGTAAGGCTTAAAACAGCAATATGTGCTATAAAAATCTATACAGGAAATCATCCACTGTCTCTACCTGTCTCCCACTGACAAATGTACAAGTAATGTGCATGGATTGGTTTGGTTGGCCTTGTAGAATATCTGACACTGAGATGACCTTAACTCTCACCCTAATCTGTTGCAGCATGGTGCTTTTACACGCTCCAATAGTTTTGTTGTAGGAGATCCAGATTTTGTCCACAGTCAGCAACTTAAACATAACCTATTTTTCATTCCTATTGTCCTTTTCACCAAGCTTTCTAAAAACATATCAACTAAGCTAGCCATTTTCTCCCATTGTCAAGTTGACATGATTTTAACATTGGAAAATTGATTGATTTTTAAAATGGTATTTCAGGTGTACAAGTCTAGTAGTAGTATCAAAAGTAGATTTACATTATTGTAATTGTCCATCGAGAGAGATGTCAACTCACATCGTGTCATGATTGACTTCAGTTTAGAAAATCAAATATATAGTAAGGATGGAAAGTCACAAGTGGGTGAAAAATTAAATGAAGGATAAAATAAAAATAATTTATTTTATTTATTTAGGCTGAACCCTGACGTACCCAAAAACGGCAACAGACATCTAACTAATCCTGATCAAGTGTAAAATAGTTAAAGCCCTAAACTCTTTTCATAAGTGCGTCAGTATAATGTCCTTATTTCGGATTCTTCTGTTTTGTCTGGATGCTTGACCCTTGCGGTTTTTGTGTGCGTGTACATACATGCACATGCACACACACATATACACCCCTATAAAACTTGCTCCTGTTTCCTGGCAGGGCTACAGCCTCCATTTCCCAACAACCGCCTACAAACATAAACCACCTGCACCTACCAACCACCACTGAGACACATTTTCTCCTCTTCACACTTCACAGGTGATGAGAGCCCATCCCAGTTCTATGAAAAAGTCTGCAAACAACTCATGTACATGTATTTTGTTAAAAACTAAACTGTCTCTGTGTTCTGCATATTTTGGGCTAGAGGTCATGTTTTGGACTTGGTGGTGTCTTCAATCATTTATGCTTTTCTTGGATCTTTACTTTCAACCTGTTATGCTCATTGCTTTGTTTCTTTACTCTCCTCCTGTCCTTTTGGTTTATGTCACTTTTTCCACTTGTTCCTGTCCTGCTCTTCTGTAAGGCCAAAGTGAACACGCCAGGCGCCACTTACCACAATTGGCCACTAGAAGATCAATTGTGCTGTCAATCCAAATGTCGTTTACTGCTGGTTTCCACAGTTGTTGCTTTTTAGGCCCCACACCAGATCAGTGTGGAGGCTGCATATGAATGGGAATTTGTATCAGTGATCTTTTAGAGATCTGTTTGCATTACATATGACCGCTGTCAGGTGTGACTGACTCATGCTTCCTGCCTGTTCCCTTCATACAGACAAGGTGTCTCTGCTAGGGAATGTCCACAGCTAGAAAAACTCCTAATGTTACCTTCAACATGAGCGGCACTCCAGATAGTGAGAGTCTGTCAGCATTAGCACTAGCATAGCCTCCTTGGCAGATTGTGTGGGAAGCCTCATAAGAGCAAGCAACTGGTTGTGTGGCTTGGTCTGCAGTCACACCTCCTGGCTACAAACTGGCTTTCAACCTTTGCCAGCCCCATTGGTAATCCTATTGGCCTGCCTGTCTCCACCTCCTCCACTTTTTTACTATATATGATCAATCTGTCTTTTAACAGGCTATGTTCCACAGTCCCTTTTTTAAAGTAGCTCAAACCTCTTCTCAAAAAACTTGCTCTTGATCTAGGCATATTAGCCAACTACAGACCCATATCTAACCTCTCTCCAAGCAGTTGTGTGACTTTCTACAGAATAATAGCTTGAGGATTTTCAGTCAGGATTTAGAGTGCATCATAGCACAGAGGTCATTTGTAACATTCACTAGTGTACTGTGTACTTGAAATCTCTACACCAGTGACCATAGTTAAGTGTATTCCTGGGATCAGAGCAGGTGACATTGAATTCTACTTAAAATTGCTGGCTAAACATAAGATTGTCATGTTGGCGATGACACCCGATTGCGCCAACCAAAGGTTACCAAAATTTACATTAAGTTGGTGTGTACTTATGCAAAAAACAATGTTGGACACTGTAGTTTCCTCTGGAGCCCTGCCTAATCTGGCAAGTGATGATAGGTACAACGGCATGTCATCATTCAACCACTGGTTGTTGAAGCGGTGTCCAGCAAACAAAGTGGGCTTTGTAGAAGACTTTCTGGGGAAGACCTGGTCTGATTAGGAGAAATTCATGCCCATTTCCCATCATTCCTAGTTTGGATGGAGTAGCTCATCTCTAGAAATCTGACTGAGTTTATTAGAAAGGAAAGGCATGACAATGCAGAGTTGTGCCCAGGAGACAGCTGCAGTCCTACATGTTTCATTGTTAATAAACAATGAATCCTCCATGAACACAAAAGTTAGACCTAGACCTCCATGTGGTTCTGTGCTAGGACCAATTCTATTCACCTTTTTATATATGCTTCTTTTAGGCAGTGTTATCAGGAAACACTCCATAAACTTCTATTGTTATGCAGATGATACTTAACTGTACTTGTCAATGACACTGATGAAACCAATCATCAGTCAACCCAAAAAGATCATACTTACCTTGTGTTGGCCTCTCTGCATTGGCTCCCTACAGACTTTCAAATCTTGCTCCTCCCCTACAAAGCCCTTAATGATCAGGCACCATCATATCTTAAAGAGCTCATAGAACCCTCTCACCCAGCTAGAACACTATACTTCCAAAATGCAGGCTTACTGGTAGTTCCTAGAGTTTCCAAGTATATAATGGGAGGCAGAGCCTTCAGCTATCAGGGTCCTCTATTGCGGAACTTCCTTTCAGTCTGGATCAGGGAGGCAGATACCCTCTCCTCACCTTTTTAAGAGTAGGCTAAAAACTTTCCTTTTTTTGATAAAGCTAGACCTGCTCTATATGCAAAGTGCTCCTAGTTTAGCCTCTGCTATGATCCAGTGCTATATAACCTTGACTTGACCTGACTTTAATCCGCTCCTCTTATTCAACTTTCTATGTGTTCATCCTTTTTGTGTGTATGTGTTTCTGCATCTGACACAATGCATCACATTGTTTTCATAGTTAACCTGTTTAAATGGTGAAGAGAAATAGACATGACCTCACTCTCTACTCACCTTATTTTTTTTCTGTTCCTATCCCTTCCTCCATGAACATCACAGAAGTGTTAAAGAAATGAAAAAAATAGTTAGCCTTCATTTACCACTTTAATTTTTTTTTTTTCCTTGTCTTAAGATTTGAATCTGTTCTCTTTAACAGATTTTACATGCTTGTTTCCCTGTTCCAGGAATATTAATCAGCACAGACTTAGTAGGTTAAACTATAAACCAGTTACCTGCCATAATTTTTATTTTATTTTATTTTTGTCTTCCTGCTTTTCTTTCATTCTCCATTCTCCCCATATGGCAGCACTGATGTATTTTTTTAACAATCAATGTGTTCCCTAATTTTCACACTCTCTCTCCATTTGCTATTTCCCTCCATATGGCAGCATCTCTGTGTTTTAACAGTTAACCTGCTCTGTGACCACCCCCCCTGGCTAAAGCAGATGTCTGCCTGCTCCATCCATTAACAATAATGGCAAAAATTCTCCAGCCCTCTTTATTTCTGTGAATTTCCCCTGTTTCTTTCTTCCATTTCCCTCTCACACTTTCCTTCTATCTCCCCAAACCTTTCTGTTTCTGTTTGACCAGTGACCATGTGTTGACTATTAACAGCAGTGAGTCAGGAAGTCCAGAGGACTCCTGTATGACCAAGACCACAGCTTGTAGAATATAAAAAAAATGTTACCGGAGGTCCAGGTTCTGTTGATAACTGTACCAGGGATTTAAATACAACCTTGTCTAGTCTCCTTGATTCAGTTGCACCTCTCACCACTAAAGTTAAACAGCCAAAGAGGTCCACACCCTGGTTGACACACATGCTCTGAAGCAGGCCTGCTGGAAATTAGAGCGCAAATGGCGCAAATCCAAATCAGAAGCTCTGTATCTCCAGTGGCACCAGGGTGTTCTGGAATATAAGCGTGCACTGTCTACTGCCAGAGCAGCATATTTTTCAAATTTAATCAATAGCAATAAACATAATCCTAGATTTCTTTTTGACACTGTAGCTAAACTCACTGAAAAGCAGCAGGCTCCTAGCTGCTTGCCCTTTACTGCCTGTGAGTTTCAGAATTTTTTCTGCAGTAAAATTGATGAGATTAGATTAAAAATCAGTTCAGTTTCTCCAGCATCTGCTGTAGAACCGCCTGTGCATCATACTGAGTCTCAGAGAGTTTCTGCTCTGAATTTTGACATTATATGTCTTGATTCATTATCTAAGATAGTACTAGCTTCTAAACCCACCACTTGCCTTTTTGACCCTTTTACTGGGTAAACTTTCCAAAGATCTCTGGCCAGTCTTGGGCCCTGCAGTGCTGAATATTGTGAATCTATCGTTGATGACTGGCACTGTTGCTTCTAGCTTTAAAACAGCTGTGGTTAAACCGTTACTTAAGAAACCACACCTTGATCCTGGGTCTTTAGGTAACTATCGGCCTGTTTCAAATCTCCCATTCTTCTCTAAAATACTAGAAAAAGTGGTGTATCAGCAGCTTTCAGCTCATTTAACTGATAATAATCTATTTGAACCTTATCAGTCTGCCTTTAGGGCCTTTCACTACTGAAACAGCATTTGCTAAAGTAGTAAATGATCTGCTACTCTCTTTGGATTCAGGTTCCACCTCTCTGCTCCTATTACTTAATCTTAGTGCAGCCTTTGATACTATAGACCACTGTATACCCATGGACCGACTGGAAAATAGATTTGGACTCTCTGGCCTGGCCCTCAGCTGGTTAAAATCTTACTTATCTGACAGAACTCAGTGTGTCTCTTGTAATAACACCGTATCACCCTTTTCTGATGTGAAATATGGAGTACCCCAGGGTTCTGTTCTTGGCCCCCTGCTTTTCTCTGGAATTATGGAATTCATTTTCTTTGTTATGCTGATGATACCCAGTTGTATGTGCCCATAAAGGCTGACAGTGCCTCTCAAATTAGGGAATTAGAGATCTGCTTGTCTTCTGTTAAAAGCTGGATGTCTCAAAACTTCCTGCTTCTTAACTCAGACAAAACTGAATTGCTGGTTATTGGCCCAGCATGATATAGACACCAGTTTGATCAAGTAACTATATCCCTCGACAACTGTGTTATCTCTCAAAGTACGACAGCCAAAAATCTGGGTGTCACACTTGATCGTACTCTCCTTCGATCAGCATATTAAAGACATTACAAAGACCGCCTTTTTTTCACCTACGCAGTATAGCTGGGATTCAGTCTTTTCTTTCCATGGCAGACACTGAAATTCTAGTTCATGCCTTTGTTTCCTCTAGACTGGATTATTGTAATGTTTTGCTTTCAGGACTACCGCGTGCTAGCACTAAAAGTCTGCAAATGGTTCAGAATGCTGCAGCTAGAATGCTAACCAAATCGAGAAGGTTTGACCGTATTACCCCAGTTTTAGCCTCCCTTCATTGGCTCCCAATTCATGTGAGATCAGACTTTAAAGTTCTCTTAATGACCTACAAAATTCTAAATGGGTTAGCCCCCTCATACCTGTCTGAACTTCTCAACCCTTATATTCCCTCCCGTGCTCTGCGTTCTCAGAGTGCAGGGCTGCTGTCTGTCCCCAGAGTCAAAAAGAAGTCAGCAGGCTGCAGGGCCTTCTCCTACCGGGCCCCCTTCCTCTGGAACAACCTCCCTATTAATATTAGACAGGCTGACTCAGTTGAGGCCTTTAAATCCAAACTAAAAACTCATCTTTACACCTTAACTTTCGACTAGGATATTATTCTGGTTCCTATTTCAGGATACCATTTTTCCCTTGGCGGGAACTTGGCGGGTCTCAATGCATCAGTTAAGCTTAATAGTTAGTTAATAGTAATCTCGTCAGCAGGACACCATGGACAACATTTACTGTCTTAATATCGCTGCATCACTCTATGTGTTTCTTCCCTCAAGCACATTACTGCCCAGCCTGTGCCTCTCTCATTACTAGTGTTAGTGATAGTGTTAGTGCTATTAATGTTTCACTGTTTGTCATTATTATTCCTATAGCTGTAATAATAATAATAATTATTATTATTATTATTAGTAGTAGTAGTAGTAGTATTACTACTTCTACTTACATTTTGACTTAGTCTGTGTATCTGCAATGTTGTCTTTCTCTTACCCCATCCCCCCCACCCCCCTCTCTCTCTGTCTAAATCCAACCGATCGAGGCAGATGGCCGCCCACCTTGAGTCCAGTTCTGCTCGAGGTTTCTGCCTCTTAAAAGGACGTTTTTCCTTGCCACAGTCGCCTAGTGCTTGCTCATGGTGGGATCTGTTGGGTTTCTCTCTGTAAATTTTATAAGGTAAAGAGTACGGTCTAGACCTGCTCTATATGTACAGTGCCTCGAGATAACTTCTGTTGTGAATTGGCGCTATATAAATAAAATTTGATTTGATTTAAATCAAAGGTAAACAAAAGAGGAGTTAGCCACAATAATCTTATAAAAATCAACACAGCCAAATCAAATTTACAGCAAAATAGAATAGTTAAATGTGTATTGCTAAACATCAGATCTCTCTCATCTAAAGCTGTACTAGTTAATGATTTGAGCTCAGATTATAATCATAAACCTGGCTGTGTCAGAATGAGTACGTTAGCCTGAATGAATCCACCCCCCCGTCATATTAATACTCACATCCCCCGAGACACCAGCCGTGGAGGTGGAGTTGCAGCCATTTTCAATTCCAGTTTACTAATTAACCCTAAACCTAAACTCAATTTTAACTTATTTGAGAGTCTCGTTCTTAGTCTGTCACATCCAAGGTGGAAAACACTAAAGCCAATTTTATTTGTGTATCGCCCACCTGGCGAGTTTAGTACTTAGAACAAAAAGTCATTATACAGTAGTAGGTGACTTTAATATTCACATGGATGTCAACAATGACAGCCTTAGCTCTGCATTTTCCTCATTATTAGACTGTATTGGCTTCTGTGTGTAAATAAACCTACTCACTGTTTTTAATCATACCCTTGACCTTGTTTTGGCCTATGGTATTGATATGAACATGTACAGTCTGCAGAATCCAATATTTATCAGACCTTAATCACTTTTGAATTCATCTTGCTGATTACGTATCAACAGGCAAAAATGTCCTAACTAGAAATCTTTGATAGTGCAGTAGCTAAATTCAAGGAAATGATTCTCTCTACCCTAAATGCAATGCCATATCTCAATTTAACAGAAGCTACTCTCTCCCAACTTGATCATCTTGTAGTCAGTGTTGCAGGCTCACTACGTACAACTTTAGACTCCATTGTCCCCCTTAAAAAGAAACCAATAAAGCAAAAGAGGCTAGTTCCATGGTTCAATTCTCAATCCCGTACACTAAAACAAATATCACATTGGCTTGAAAGAACATGGCGTACCACCATGTGGAGGAATCCCGCTTAGCCTGGCAAAACGGTCTTAAAAGATAAGACGACCCTCTATAATGCTAGAGTCACCTATTACTCATCATTAATAGGGGAAAATAAGAACAACCCCAGGTTTCTTTTCAGCACTGTAGCCAGGCTGACAGTCACAGCTCTACTGATCCATGTATTCCTATAACCCTCAGCAGTGATGATTTTGTTAACTTTTTTTAATGATAACATTTTTACTATTAGAGACAAAATTCATCACATCCTGCCTTCAACCAGTACCGATTTATGTCAAAACACAGGATCCATAGAATCTGCAAAACCTGACCTAGACTGTTTTTCTGCCATCTACCTCCACCAGCTCACTTCAACTATTTCATCATCTAAACCTTGAACCTGTTTCTTAGACTTCATCCCAACTAGGCTGCTTAAGGAAGCTCTGCCCTTAACTTGCAGCCGTATAAAGTAGCTGTAATCAAACCTCTTCTATAAAAGCCCACTCTTGATCCAGACAGCCAACTGTAGACCTATATCTAACCTCCCTCTTCTTTCTAAGATCCCGGAGAAAGCAGTTGCAAAACAGTTGTGTGACTTTCTACAAGATAGTGGTTTATTTGAGGATTTTCAGTCAGGATTTAGATTGCATCATAGCACAGAGACAGTGCTTGTAAAAGTTAAACAACCTCCTAATTGCATCAGACAAGAGAATTGTCTTTGTACTTGTCTTGTTAGATCTCAGTGCTGCTTTTGATATTATTGACCATCACATCCTTCTACAGACTGGTGCATTTAATTGGCATTAAACTAGTTTAGTGCAGTTCCTTTAAGTCCTGTCTATCTGATAGGCTTCAGTTTGTACAGGTTAATGACAATTCCTCCATGTACAAAGAAGTTAAACACAGAGTTCCACAAGGATTGGTGCTTGGACCAATTCTTTTCACCTTGTATATGCTTCCCTTTGGCAACATTATCAGGAATCACTCAAACTTCCATTGTTATGCAGATGATACACAACTTTATCTGTCAGTGAAGTCTAATGAAACCAATCAGTTAGCCAAACCTCAGGCTTGCCTTAGGGACATTAAAAATTTTTACTATTGAACTCAGACTGAAGTTATTGTGCTTGGTCCTGAACACCTCAAAAATACATTTGCTAATGACGTAGTTGCATTAGATGGCACTGCCCCTGGCCTCCAGCTCCACTGTAAAGAATCTTGGAGTTATCTTTGACCAGGATATGTTCTTTAGCTCACATAAAACAAACTTCTAGGATTGCTTTCTTTCACCTGTGTAATATTGCCAAAATCTGACATTTTCTGTCTCAAAAGATGCAGAAAAACTAGTCCATACATTTGTTACTTCCAGGCTGGTCTATTGTAATTCATTATCAGGCTGCCCCAACAAGTCTCTAAAGACTTTGCAGTTGATCCAAAATGTTGCAGCACAATTACTGACAGGAACTTGAAAAAGTTAGCTTCTCTACATTGGCTCCCGGTCAAATCTGGAATAGAATTTAAAATCATCCTCCTCACCTACAAAACCCTTAAACCCTTCAAAGATCTCATAGTTCCCTACAATCCCACTAGGATATTGCGCTCCCAGAATGCTGGTTTGCTGGTGGTTCCCTGAGTTTTCAAGAGTAGAATGGGCAGAGCTTTAAGCTATCAGGCTCCTCTACTGTGGAACCATCTCCCAGTTTGGGTCTGGGAGGCAGACACCCTCTGCACTTTTAAAAGTAGGCTTAAAACTTTCCTTTTTGGTAAAGTTTATAGTTAGGGTTGGCTCAGGCTTGAACCATCCCTTAGAGAGAAGCTCAGTGCTTCATCAGAAATCTCCCAGCAGTCTGGGCCTTTAACAGTATAACACTCTCTCTCTCTCTCTCTCTCTTATCTTTATGATGGCTGAATATTTTATGGCAGGCAAATGCATTCATGCATACATCCATGCATACATTCAAACAGCTAAACAACAATGTTTGGGAAATCAGTTATTCCTAAAAACAAGATATCTCACAAATAAATCATCCTGTCTAGACTTCACTGTGTGTGTGCTTTTTCCTTTTGTGTCAGTTTTTCACCCCTTAATCCCTTTTCTCCTCTGCCATAAGGATGACTTCCTCCCTGTATCGCCCTCAGCCCATTTCACAATTTACCTTCTTTCGGTTTTCTTCTCTCCTCCAAGATCAATTGTTCATTACACCTCTAACCTCACTTTAACTCCTTCAACCCTCCCACCAGTCCATCCTCCAAGTGTACAGATTAGCGTCCTTGAAAAACTCATTTTCATTTCATTTCTATGTTCAGTTCTATCTATCATTGAGACTGTAACCTGCTGCCCTCTCTGATGTACGTCTGTATGTCTCTCTTCCACAGCCAAGGCCACTACTGTATTTGTGCTGCATGTAGAGCAGACATAAATTAATGATTACATTAATACACAGGAGAGACTAATGCATGTTTGACTACCTGTGTTTTTAACCTTTTGTGTTCACTTTGTTTTGCACTCAATGTAATGTTTTGGTCAAGGTTCTGCTGTATGACTGTCAATATTCAGTTATGATCAGTTTATAATCATTGTATAAACGTACACGAAGAGTAACCACCTCAGGTTTATCTGACCTTATCTCTCTTCCAGATGTGTACAAAAGTTGTGGACAATTCAAAGCCAGATACATTCCTGTAAAATTCAAAGCTCCACAGACAACATTATCTTTTAAGCCTTTATTGTGGTATCCCATTCATTCAGACAAGTTTAAGTTCTTTCAGTATCTGTCTTTTGTAGCAATTCCTCCCTCTTACAGCAAAGAAAAGGAGTCAATTCATCAATGAAGGTTCTTATTTAGACTCAAGTGATGAGGGATATTATGACCTTATGTCTCCTCTAATGTAGGCTAAATGGTTCTGAAGAAGTCTTTGATTTATCTTCCCACTCAGACAGCCACAGAAGTGAAAACATCACATACCAGGACAGCCAAAAAGCCATCCAACTCATCCATTCTTTAAGTCGGAAGCAATTTCAAATATGTGATTTGTCAGTTTCTATTGTAGTCTGTGTGGTCTGTAACTCCCTGTCTTCCCTCTGCTCCTGTTGTGGAGCTGCTTGGGGGAGGTCTGACCCTAAGTTCCTGCTCTCGCTCCTAAAACACACACACCTCCTGCCTTTCCTTTATCCCACACTGTTTTCCTCTCCTGCCATCGCTTTCACCTCTCCACACTCTTTTCTGGTTCGCTATTCAGCTGCCTGTTCTGCTCCGCTTCATTTCCTTTCCAAACAAACAGTGGTTGTTTTCTTTCTTTTTTTGTCATTTCTCAAAAGAAACTTTTCCTGTTAGAGGTGCATGCACTGCCTGGTGCCCTGCGTTTGTGTGTATGAGAGAGAGAGAGAGAGAGAGAGAGAGAGAGAGAGAGCGAGAGAGAGAGCAGTGAACCACAAACGACTCTCAATAAGTCTCAAATTTGTAAAAGCTAAACTCCAGCACACGAGTCACTACACCTGCTTGCATTCATGCATGTTAGTCAAAAATAGAATGCAGATAACAAATCAGCTTCATTATTGTGTGTGTGTGTGTGTGTGTGTGTGTGTGTGTGTGTGTGTTTCATACTATTTGCTTTGTTATACTGATGGCATTTTGTTTATGAAAATATTTCAAGCAAAGGTTTCTAGGGCTGAAAGTGCTTCTGGAGTTTGACTTGGTTGTGTTGGAATATTAGTGGTAAAATTCTATGTGCAGAAAACAGTTCAGCTTCATTAGGTTTTGTGTGTATAGTACTTAATTATTGCCCTTTTACAGTAGACTGTAAACAAAGCCAGTTATGTTGCTTTTAAAAAAAAATATGAAAGCATCCCATTAAATGAATTAAAAGAACAGAACTTGACTCAATTCACAACCCATGGAGAACATGGAATTTTCATTTTCTCCAAAGTTTTACTTTGCTCCCTCTGAGGACCCTCATCATGCACATTATCTTTTAACATGCAATCAAGGTTTGATTTCTAACTTCCATCAGTTCTCACAGAATCATCAGTGTTACACAACTGCAAATTCTCTAAGATTTCTGTGTTCCCCTCTGCATCTCACATAGGGTCTAAAATACTCTTGAATATTATTCAGTTTTTTCCAAAACACGTTTTGAAAAAAATCCAGGTTAACAATAATATGGGGTTTATAATACATAAAAAAAACATTCATTCTGTCATTTCCGAAGTATTTAACATGGATAAAGAAAAATACATTAAAAATCAAAATCAAATCATGCAGCAGTGTTTCCCTGTATGATTTAGATGCCCTTGAATTAGGTGTCCTAAGTGGTGTTCTAAACCTGGGTGATTCAATCACTGAACCTTTTCTCTTTCTACTAGTGTATGAATCATCATTTACACACATCTAAACAAGAGGAGAAAATGTCAGGACCACATGAGAAATCGTACCAGAGCTCTGTTAGCCTAGCTAGTAAACCAGTGAACTAGCATGCTACGCAAAAGTGCCATACTTGATGGAAAATGCATATACACGCTGAAATAAACATCACAACAACAATGGACAGCATTTGCAACCTTGTACAAAATTTGTTTCTCATCATTTTTTCGTCTGGTCATCCAATGTAGAAGTGTCATTACTCTGTAAAATCTGAGCAGTTTACTCCATAAACAGATCTGCATTGTCATGTTATCCGCATTTAAAATGATATATCTCTAAAATCGACATGCTGACAGAACTCTATGGCAAGTGGGAGTCTTTTACTGCTTATGGCCTATTAATGCCCAAAACTAAAACACTGTGTGATTTCTGAGATGTGATTAAAAACATGAAGACATATGGTATGGCTATGAAGACAGAATGGTAAATGGACTGTAGTTATATAGCACTTTTCTAATCGGGTTGACCACTCAAAGTGCTTCACACTACATTTCACATTCAATCACACACATTCATACAACACTTATTCTAAACACAGTGCTCTTTAACACATTCATATACCAATGCACACACATCGGGGACAATTTGGGGTTCAGTATCTTGCCCAAGGATACTTCGGCAGGTAGCTAAAGGCCATGGTCAAACCAACAATAGCACTGCATCAAAAAAATGCAAATCCCTCATTCATGTAAAAAAGACCGCTGCACTGACATAGCAGGGGTGGTCCCAGCTACCAACCTTTTCTTTTTTCTTTTTCTTTTTTTTTTTTTTTTTTTTGATGAAAGCAAAATGCTCATAATTTTGAATGATATCCTATTATATCCAAAACCACACACACACACACACACACACTGGCAAGTTGAGCTGGTAAAAATGCATCACTCCTTATGAGTTTAAATATAGGTCAGGCTCTTTCAGCAGAGTCAGCACTCAGCTCTCACTCTCTCTCAAACACACACACACACACACACACACACACCACAGTATTTAATGGGGACGAAGTGGACAGGCCCTCCAGTGTAAACGAGTGTCAGGAAGCACTTTACATCAAGATTCATGTTAAGTTGTTTTTCCTCCTATATTTCTCTCTCACTCTGACAACTTACTATATGCAGCAGTCTGCTGGCCTGGCAAAAGGCAGCAAGGAAGGGATCTGATTCAACCAAATTATAGTGAAGTATCTCCAGATACAGTGGTGTGATTAACTGGTTGGAAAATACTGTATTTAGTTAAAGAGAGGTGGCTGGAATCAAATGACACTTGTAAAAATGAAGGAGTACTTTGACAAACGGAATTAAGACAAGATTTCCACCACAGATCATGATGTCTTTGTGACCTGAATGTTATTCCTTTCTAATTTATTGGAGAGAAACAGTGATTATGGCGCACAAATCAGTCATCATGAGACTGTCTGTTTCCACTTTGCTCATTGGCAAGATACCTGTAAAAATATTTCAAGAAACAGCTTTGATAACAAACTTTAAGAGAAGTATGATGTATCTGTGTCGGACAAAGGCATCTGGGTCTGAGGCTCTGAAAGGCAAATGGTCTTTAGAACACTATGGACGGCAAGGAAGCTGGGACTATGTGTTCAAGTATGCAATGGGCAATGGGCAATCTCTCTATCAGCTGGATGATTTGCTTCATTTTGGGAACATAAACAGCCAGCCACTGATGTGGAAGTATATCAGTCCTGAGTCTTTATCACTCTGGGAAGGAAGGCATGAGGTTGACAATTAAATATACAGGGGGATCTTTGGTAACATCTTAAAAACTTTTCCTTTTAAAAGGCCTTTTTCTTGGAAAGATTTGATGAGCTAATATATCCATCCGTAATGTGAGTTCTTAACGTTTACCCTGGTGAAATACATTTTGCTTTAGCATCATGAAACTCATATTTCTGTCTGTTATTTTCAAAACTTCTGATCACCCTGAAGTGGTTAGAATTTTCACTAAATTACATTGTCCAGAATGACAAAATTATTTTGATCAGGAGGAGGATCAGGGGGGTTTCATATTCAAAAGAGTCAGGTAGCCCTTTGACAAATGTGACCTTCATTAATTTTTTGCAGCTTAGCATACATAGGTTAAAAAAAATAAATAAATCCACACGTTTTCTGTTGTAGCGTTCATCACATGTTCAGTTTTTCTGTACACTTTTAACAAAAGGTTTTCCACAACTGCTGGGACCCTCAGTCAAACATAAAAACAGCACAGTGAGAATGAAAATCAATCTCCTCCATGAAAGCAAGGTGTGACTTTTTTTTTTCCCCCTCTACTATATGCTACTAGCTGAGAGGCAAAGTTGTCCCGTCAGCAAAGAGACGTCACACCACTGTAACCCTTTTCATAAATGTCAAGTTTTTAACACAAAGATGTGTTGAGAGGTCTCAGTCACACCCTCTTTAGAGTTGTCCCGGTAACCCTCCACCAGCTCTCCGACACTGTCACAGTTGACCCACTCGCAGCATTCTTGGATCCATGTGATGACCCTAACACTGGACCCAATAAAACGGAGTTCAGCACCAGATTCATTTTGCTATGAGTGGGTAAACAATCTGATTGTTATTCCATTATTAAAACTTGGAAGGCATAAAAGTATTGAAAAAAAAACCTATGTCATACATTGAAATGAAAATACTGTGCTCAGGGGGAGCTGCTTTTCAGTACTTATACTTTACACGTCAACAGAAGATGCTCTCTTCTTCTTTTTCACACACTCACCCAGATAGACAACTAAAATTCTGGGAAGCAACACCCACCCATGGTGTAGCATGTGCCCCAAGCTAAGCACCCTTCCACCTTATGTTACACCCCTCCACCTCCCAAAATGAATTTTCAAATAAAAGTAAATGAAATCAGGCATTGACTGTGAGGTGTGAAATTGAGTAATAAGAAAACCCCCACCCCTTTTCAATCAATGTGCCATACACATAGGTCTGAAGAGATTTTTAAGCAGTTGTGTACAAACTGTAACTAAGTAGAACTGTACTGCTGTAACATATATTGTTTTAGCAAGAAAAATTACAGGTGTCACAACCTCTCACAAAATTTTAAATATTCAATTTATGCCTGAATTCCATTCATTGAAATAAACTGGAAATATATTTTTTAATAATGAATGTCTGAAACAAACGCTGGGAAAAGTTGTGGTGTTCAGAGATACCAGGTACCTGTCCATTAAGTTTCTTCTGATGACCAGACTCTCTCAACACATCTCTTTTTTTGTGTGTATTCTGGCTATCACTTCTGATGCTTATATTCTGATGTTTATGTTCTTCTGTTTAGTCCATAAAAACCACCGTTGCAGGCTGTACAAAACATTAATTGCATTACTACCTAGACTTGTTGGACTTGGACTATCTCACCAGATAAACGTTTTGCAGATTATAATTTAACTATAGATCATCAAAGCAACATCACTGTTCTTTTACCAACACTTCCACCTAGAGGAAAAATGACCTTGCCCCCAGGTTTTAATTTTGACTTAAATTTTGTATCTTGGTTTAAGGTGAACTTGAAAATCCTTAATCCCCCAGAAAACATTTACAATTCTCTGAACTCTGAAACAAAACCTAATGGCATTCTCCTGTTTTCTCCTCCTTATCTCACTGCCTCTGCTCTCACTTCTCCAGTGATTTTCTCTGCTTTATACCCCGAGGCTATTCAGCCTAGCACAACCTCATGGCACATGTTCTGTGTTGATGGTTATACAGGTCTGTGTGTGCATGCAGAATAATGAAAAGACAGATGAGGAAACAAAATAAGAAGGGGGGGCAGAGATCAAATATAGGGCAGTACTACAGTAAGTGAAGTTTGAGGTAGAACCTGGAATATACAGGTATGAAGAGGAGGTATTTAGTAAATAATTGATGAGGAGAGTTAACACAGAAACTAAAATATAGTACTATCTAGTATAACATAACTTGAGTTGTCACTGAATTTAATTTCATCAACCAGTATGTTGCAGTTCATCACATCATACATTCCAGTCCTGCATAGAGACCTGCAGCTTCTAAATGTGTTACTGAACATGCTGTAACTTGTATGCATATGTGTTTGCATATGTATGTGCTAGCATTTGTACAGTATATGAGCAAATATGTGTGTGCTGTGTTTATGTGCTTCTGTGGTGTTTATGTGAATGCTTGTGCATATCTTTACCTGTATATACATGTGCAGGACTGTGTCCCTCCTCCTGTTTCTCGATGACCCTATTCAGATACATCCTCTTACTCATCCAAGTTATTTCATCATGGAATGAGCAGGGCTGAGCCACGAGGCTCCATAAACCTTTCACCACTGACAGGACTATAAATCTCAATGTGATGGAAAAGGGTGAACATGATTGATAACAGGGGTGGAGCATGTGTTCAAGTTCATTCACTTAAGATGGGTAAAATACCAATCAACAATGGCACTAGGTTGGCTTTGATGCAGGTTGTGTTGTTACAGTTTACAGGTAAAATATCATGTAGAAACCTACAAGCAGGCCAGAGCTAAGCACATGACACTGTGGTTGAAGATTTACAGATTGTGAACTTGTTACATCAAGGTATTTCTGAGGGATAGTTTGCAGGTTTATGGCTATGGGAGGTTTAAGGGATTAGTTACCATTTTTTCAAGTCTATCTTAAACCAATGTTTGCATGTCCAGAAGAGCAGAAGAGATACTTTCCTTAAGTGCTTTCAGTGTCAGAGATGGTAGAGATGGAAGAAGTATACGTGTAGGCATGTGAGCATGTCTTTAAAGATAGTCCTGAAAAAACATCTTATGAGTGACCACATGATGGCTGGCAAATTGTTCAAAAAAAGCTATACAACTATTGCTTTATGTCTCAGATTCCTTGTGAGTTAATCATTATTGATACATTGATATACAGTAGCAGCAGACAAATCAGTCATCATCACCAGCAATACAAGCATTCATCAAGAAAGAGAAAGGGTTTCCTTACAAGAGATCCCCTGCAGTATGTTACTGATATGCCTGTGTATGAAGTTTGAACACATGTGAAAGACGGCACCTAAAGAAAGGAGCCAGGAAGACTGACAAAAAAAGATTTGACACTTTTATGTCACAAACACTTAGCAGTAAAGGTTGTTTAAGTAGAATGGGGATCCAGTTACACTTTATTTAGGCCACATGCCAATCATCAAACAAATCATCAATGTCACTTTTACATCTGTTGTGAAACAAATGGGCTAGAAACAAGATCTGGGGGAAAATACCTCCATACTGATTCTGTTTCCAACAGTATGACAGATAAAGGAAAACAGATCCCTTTACACTGTTTTTAGGCCAGGTGCCAATCACTGATGAAATTAGGAAACCTTTAGCTTGGAAAACTTTAAAGAAAGGTTGCAAATTCAAACTGCAGGTCGGTTCCTCAGATTTCAAAAGCAGATGTGAATGAGCTGGCCTCAGGTCTTGAAATGTAATAACTTAATGGAATCAATGTATGAATACAAAGACTGTGTAAACACAGTATCACTGAGGGTAAAATGACATAAATGTGTGTTGGAAAAATACTCATCATTTTTTTTTTTTTTTAAGTACAGTCAATGCCTCATTTTAAACTGTAGGTGTTGGCAGCTATATACCAGCAGCTATGTATCTGCCATTAATGTATTGAAATATACTCTGCAAAGTCTCTAATCCCCAATTCTCCACATTTTCCTGCCTGTGAAATATAACTTAACAATTAGCAACAAATAAAACAACCTACTGTGATATACAAGTGAAATATTGACTTTAATTACAAAAATAAGGAATAATGTTTTCTTATGGTAAATTGTTTCCATGTTAAAGTCACAGTGAAATGGGAGTTAAAGTGTCTTTAGCTTTTGTAATGTGACGAATTTGTCATCTTTTTTCTATATATTATACTATATTATTAAATATATTAAATTGGATTCCTATTTTCTAATATTAGTACAATTTTTAGAGAGTTCACAAATCACATGTACAATGCAAGAGCTCACATCTCTCATCTCTGTTCAATAAACTATGCAATAAGGGAATGAAGACCATCTCACAACAAGTCTATTTTTTTTTCTATTAGGGTTTTTTTTTTTTATTGTAACACAAGGTTATGATATTATAAATGTTTTACACCCATCATCTTTCATTTTAAACATAACAAAGTGAAGAGAGAAAAACAGTGTAGTAGGTGTAAGAATGACTGGGCTATTGGCTCACCTGGACAGGTAGAGGCCTGTTTGGTCGACAGGAAGGGAAGAAGGAGGAGGAAGGATGGGGCTGAGGTTAGGTTGTGAAGCTTGTCTGCCCCTGGGGCAGCACGGTCAAAATTCATTTCACGTGGACCAAGAGCATGGGGGAGGCAACAGATGTCAAGGTAGAGAGAAAAGAGAAGTGATGGAAGGTGTAAAAGAATTGGGGGGGGGGGGAATGTTGTTTAGATCAAATGTGGCCTTTAAACAACATCCATTTTATGAAACAATAAAATGCTCCTGATGCATTTCTTTACTATATGCACTGGCTTTGTTTTGATATAAGGTCATAAAACATAATAATGTTTTAAAAAATAATAATAACAAAAAAAAACCTACCAAGATATACCATGTTGTTAACTAACCTGTAGTCCCTTGGGTTAACCTGTTGTTTGGCTGTCAGTGTGTATGGTGAGGGTTAAAGGTTGAAGGTTAAGGGTTAGGGGCCAGAGAGATGAGCAGGGTAGTAAAGATCTGCACAAGCCTGCCTCTACACCCCAGGGCCTGATATCATGTTTATTTTTTAAACACAGACACCGCATGTGAAGCACACACACACAGCACACACGGTATGACCTCGTGCCCAGACACACACTATACAAATAGACGCAAACATGAAGAAAGGAAAGCACAAACATTAGCCATGCATTCAATTATTCACATGATCTCTAGCATGAGTCTATAATTTATTATCACACTTAAATTTGGTGCAGGCTGGGAGATTTTCTTTCTTAGTTCTTGCAGTTCAACACTTACCCTTCTTTTCCTTCAATTTGCATTTCTTTGTCTCTTCTCTCTTGCTCTCCATGTGGAGTTTTATGTGCAGTCTAGTTCATTCTTCCCTCATATGGGACACAGAGGTGAAACAAACAGTGATCAAAAATGAAATAAAAGTTAAGTTACAGCAGAAGGACCAAATGGACACATAATAAGCCACAGTGGGTGAGAGAAAGAGAACAGAAGGACAATGAAAAACAGATGAGAAGAGAGAATGCATTGTGAAAACTGAATTAAAATTAGCATCAGTAATATTCATTGCCATGAATTTTGGTCCACACATTCACTTTTCCTCATAAGATCTACTTTATTTCTTTTATATACTGTGCTTTATGACCAAACACCTGCACAACTAACAACATTCCCATTACCCTCAGCTGTAGTTTGTGCTTAGTGTTTATGCCAAATGCATGCTACTAAAGTAAGCTGGTGAGCATGGTAAACAGTATACTGTACCTGCTCAGCATGAATTAGCATTGTCACAATGAGCATGTTAGCATGCTGGCATTAGCAAAGTATTTAGCTTCAACCTGCAAGTGTGACTGCAGACTCTTAATCTTGTTATCCATGGAACAACTTTATTTTCTGGTGTGAAATGAGCACTACTGCCACAGGGGGTGGCAAGCATGACTATAGGATTTTAGTTTAAAGGTTTGTTTCCTTTTGTTTGCTTTAATTCAAGTAAAAACAAGGAGTTTAAAGTTTCCCAAAATGTGTATAGTTCACGTTAAGATCGTGGCATTGCTCACACTATCACAATAAGCCACAATGTTGGGGCAGCTATTTTTAGTTTTCATTCACTAAACTGCTCAGGAGATCAAACTGTAATTTTAAACCACAATCTCCTGTGATAGTGAAACAAAGGGAGACATGTCCAGAGAGTACCTGCAGGCTGCTGCTGTTAGGACCTGTCTCCCAATAGTCATCATGGATCAACTATGTCCTGGAACACTCACGTCCATATATCCACCCTCACAGAAAGACATGTTCTGTAAAGAAAGTATACACATACCAATACTAACAATCTCTGTGGTCAATCCTATTGATCCATAAAACAGGTTGGCATGTGTAACATTAAGCACAAGCAGGTAATGTAAGTACAAATTCATGTTGGAAACAAGAAAGGATTGGAGCCCGCTGCCAACAGCGCAGAGTACAGAAACATTTCATTTGAAGTAGGTGTGAAGATGTGCCAAATACAAAATGGAGTGCCTCCAAAAGAACTTTTGATTTCTTTTAATAATAACAAAGGTCAAGTTCAATTTTACAGAAAGAATTTCCTTTGAAAGCACTTAGATGCACCCAGCTGCCCAGAAACGCAGCAGACAAGCAATAAGAGGAGGAAAACACAGGTAGAAACACAAACAGGTAAACAGACAGACACCCTTAAAGCATCCATGGTGCACAAAGTCAAAGGTCATGGTCTCTCGGTGACCTCAAGGGGCCTGTAAACACTTAGTCTGATCCCCATGACTAAGCAAACAGCAGTGACTGACAGGCACTGAGACTGTCACCACGGTAACTGACAGGTGGTGATAGAGAAGCAGTTAGGAAATGTACATGAAGGAGCTGATCCATGCTGAGATGCAGAGAGCATGGATTAAGCACACAGTGGGGATGGGATTACCAATCTAACCACAATATCCTTCTGCCTTGATGTATCATAACATAGTGCTTGACTTCAAGCTGGTATTGAGACTTGATGTTGTTCAGTCTGTGTATATACTTTCATTATTCTCTTTTGATGACTAATCTGAGCTTTTACATGGAGGGACATGTACAGGGCAGTGGGTTACAACAACAGACAATTCACACTGAGTGCTAAGATCACAATCAGTCATCAAAGAATGTCAGCGAAGAAAAGCTGTACACAGCTGCTTTTCACAAGTGTCACTTAAGAGTCAGCTGCAGATTTCATCAGATCAGATTTTCCTTCTTGTTACCCGCTCAGTGTCACCCTGCATCCTGAATAACAGTTCCACCAAGTTGAACAAGAAATTAATTACAGCTTTTTATTAAACTATGCTTGGCACAAATTTGTCATTTAAATGTTCTTGTGAATGTACTTTTACTTCTTTGTTTGTTGGTTCGTTCTCATAATACTAGATAAAACCATCATAATTATCACTCTATTAACTCATCAAAACAATATAACTCTATAAATTAATGGCCATTTACAAACCTGCAAAAATGCCTGACTTTGCAGTTCATAATTTTGTGAATTACAACAGATGCAGTTAGAGAGATGCTGTAAATCAGTGAAATTGCTTGAGCATATAATTAAGGTTAACATTGTGGTAGATTATGGGTTTAGGCAAGTAAACTTTAAGGTTAGTATGTGAACATTAGCCACTTAAAATGTGTGTGATGGTGTGTGCCAGTGTGTGTGTGTGTATTCAATAAGGTGTGGCAAACTGCATGATGCTGCTTCGCCCTCAGAACACACAAACCACAGATTGGCTCACCTCCACAAGGTGGAAATAACTGCCAACACTTCGCTGGTACTGCAAACACAGCTGTAAACACACACACATACAGAGTAACCTGGCAGAGCAAACACACCTGACGGTGATGACACAAGCCAAACTAAAATCTGGCACATAGCAACCATGCCCAGTTGATCTGAAACATATGACCAACTGCAAACTCTACAACAGTAAGACACAGTATAATAATAGTACAATAAAAAAAAGTTAGGAAAGCTAAATATGACAAAAAAAATTTGTGGGAGAGAAATTTTATGATCAGTGTTTATCATCAGTATTGTATCAGCAACTTAGTGTAAAGGTATATCTGTAATGTAGTTGGATTGCTCACCTACAAGGTGGCTTCAAAAAGTTTGTGGAAAAAGGACAGTTGGAATAAACGGTTTAAGTTATGATGTTTATTTTTGCGTTGCAACATGCATTTAAGGGTTCATGTTAGAACATATTATGACGCGTTAGTACGAGAACGTACAGGTGCACTGAGATCAAAATCCCTGCATGTGATTTTTAGCTATGTATTTTTTCCACAGACTTTTTTAACAGCGTAATAATAATAATATAAGAACATTGTTGGGATTGGGATTGTTAGGAGTAACTGAAAATTAATGTTTTTATAATCAATTGTACAGCAAGCTGTTGGAGCTTCATAAATCAGTGAGGTTTCAATTTCAAAATTTAATGCACATGTTTTGCTCTTCCTCCTTTCTTCCCCACTCTATCCTTCACTGTCCTCCCTCCCCGCCCCTGTCTCATTCTCCTTTTCCTTAAAGGGAACAGAGAGAGTGATCATGCCAAACTGAAAAGAAAAGGATTATTTGTTAGTTAAAAATCCTTCACGTCTCAACTAATCCCAAGTGTTTAAGTTCTACTAAGCTTTCTGAAAGACTGGGGAATGACAGGAATGGCCGTGTGTGTGCAAATGCGCATGTGTGAAATACTTGCTACTTCAATCCAAGCCCTAATAAAACTCGGCCGGTGGTTTCATACCTTGCGTCCCAAAACTGACCAATGGCACACAAGGTCATCGTCCAGCCAGAGTGTGGGCTGATCCAATCAGAGGAAAGTACAGCAGGGGGGCTATAAGGTGGCCAGAGGACATGAGGAGGAGGAGGTGAATTTGCTCCCAAAAAACTTCTTGGAGCATAATCAGATTCTGAGAAGCTTAGTGAGACTTTCCCCAGAGAAATTGTCTTATTATTATGACTTCTTTGTTTAGCGGATGCCCTTATCACTGAGCTGAATTGGGGGGATTATTCCTTTGTTCCACACTCCAACCCATAATACTGGGAAACCGCTTCCTTAGTAAAGAGGTCTAAGTGCCCTTGTTTAGTTTGACACAGTGTTACAGTTCCGTTAGCAGCCACAGCATGAAGTGTTATCATGAATTGGTACCTCACACTAATTCATAGTTGAAGAGTTAAAGGAAAGAAATACCTCCAGCATTTTGAACTTTGTTTTTCAGCAGGAACCTCTCACACTGTGGGAAAGGTTTCTGCATTGTTTTTGTACAATGAGTCTTCATTCATTAGTGAAACCACCGGGCACAATTAGAATGTGAAATTTTCAACAAGGGAGGCCTAGAGTGTTAGCAAGTGACAGTAAAGAACATAATCTGCTCCTTGAAAAATAAGACGGAAGTTGTTACTCACCAGCTACAGTTACTTTTTATGCCCTGTCTTGATGAAGTCTGTTGTGACAGATGTAAGTCGCTTGATGCTCAAGATATGACATGACATGTTACATTTATCTGAATGCTGTGTTTTGACCTTTGTTTTCAATGTACTGATCCACCAGTACAGCATTGATGCCCTAACAAGGTGGCCCTGGGTGGCTTTCTCTCTCAACAAGGATACCATTTAAATCAGTCTGAGTAAACAGGCCCTTAAATCCTGTTTTTCTGCTTAAAGATGCATTAGGGAAGCATTAAGTTGGTAGACTGACAAGCTGGGAGAACAGAGGGAATTCATGCTCCAATGCAGGTAAATTCCTGCATTACTGTGGATAAGGACGTTATACCTGCTTTATTAAAGTAAGACCAAAATTTATGGAAATTTACATGGATGCAACACTGCTTTCATGACTCCATTTTAGAACCCATATTTATGGGTCTTGAACTATCTGAAGCATAATGTGATGCAGTGACACTTTTCACCAAAAGTGCAAGCCTCAGAGAAAACTATGGTGTCTTACATTGTTTTTGCATTGGTGTATACACAATAATTTTGGTGACATCCAAATGGCATAATCTGCTTACATTACTGCCAACATGAAACACAGTCTTATTGTATTTACTTTTACCTTTAGCCAGCAGTTTTTAAAGAGTCAACATTGCCTGCTCTGGCCACAGGAATACACTAAACTATGGTAGCCAGTGTCACTATCTTCAAGTTTTCCAAAATAGAGCTGCCAGTTACTAGAGTTGGTTTTTCAGTGGTCGTGCTGCTGAGTGGGTAGAATCTGTTTGAGATGTGAAACTTGCTGGTGGGGAACAGTGGGTTTCTGCTTACAACTACACATCATGTTATAGTCATCCAGCCACTTTGGTTTCGGCCAGCAAATTGTAGCAGCTACTGAATTTGCATCCATGGTGCAGAGCTAGGTCTCTAACTCACTGAGCCTTGCCTACAGCACAGCAAATAAACTATGTTTATTACATGTCCCATGATTACAACAAAGAGGAGGATGAGAAACTAAATATATTACACAGAGAGCAGGAGAGAATAAGAGAGGGAGATGGAGAGAGAGAAGCCATTGCTAACTCCTATGCTTAAGTTACTAGAAGAACTAAATAGTGTGTGGATAGATGTGGGATTAGCAAGGAAAGCGCAAAAGAGGGAGAAAGCTATGGCTGCTTAACAACTAATATCAATTTAGATGTACAATTTAGCCACTGTAATGATGAATATGCAAAATTATCTCGACTAAGATAAACAATGAAACAAGCTACAAATAACTCAGAAATGCTAGCAACGCTGGAATCGATACAATATGCTTACTGCAGCACATCAGTCAGCACACCCATCAGACAACTCTCAAGACACTGACAGATTTTCCTACACCATACTGTACAAATTTCTGAGTAATGGCTAATGGCAAAACACTATTCTGTTTGCCAGATGAAACATCACTACCAGCACCTACAGACTCTCCACCAGCATCAACCCCAGTAGGAATATATAATTGTGTCACAAATGGGCTGAAATCATGTAGTCTGAACTGGGCCTAAGATGAAATGTGGCACAAAGAGAAGGGATAAATTGCTGTTTAGGCGTTATACACAGAAAAGAGCAGATAAGTTGTACATTTGAACAATATCTAATCGTGCCAGTGGGTATGGCTTTCAGATGTTCTTCAGACCATAGAGATAATGATGCAAGAAAGAGAGAAAGGGAGAAAAATGGGTTTTTGTGGGATAATGACAACCGCCTAAGTGCTTTATCTCTTGTCTCATTGTCCCAAGGACAAACTGTGGCAGGCAAACCCGACTGGTCACAGTCTGTCAGCTAAAGCCTCACTCATCCTCTAATGACTTAAGATTCAACATTCATCTCTGGCCACACCAAGAGGAACACACACACACACACAAACACCTTTTAACTGCCTATATGTGCCCCTCCATCTGTAACAACATGCACATGAATGCCTGTGTGCACACAAACACAAAGACACCTCCACCTGGCTAAATGTGACCATCAGTCTCCAGGTGGTTTTCAGTCAAAAGACACACTGCAACAGCTGTTCTGCCTCTCCATTACATTCCTCTTCCTCTCTTGCTGTTATTGTCCAACACTTGTCCCACTGTCCTTTCTAATGAGGAATCATGCTTTTCTTATAATGGGAAGGTGATAGGTTTGATTTCTACTTTAGCCAGTTACAACCTAAAATCATCCTTGTGCAAGATTTTAAACCTCAAAGTAGCTTCTGCCTGCATGTTGTTCTGAAGACTAATGCAAAAACCCAAATGTTTTTTTTCTAAATCCCTCTCTCCTTCCCTTCCTCTTCTCTCTTTTTGTCTTTTGCCAGTGTTTTCCATATCCTTCCTGTGGTTTGACCCTCTCCTGGTTTAACTCCTCTTGGCTCACTGCTGTAGGAAATACCTGTCCTCAGCTGACACACACACACACACACACACACACACACACACAGTTGCACAGCCAAATACACATCATGCACAATTTCCATTCCACGAGTGACTCCCAACCATTTTTAGCAACAGTAGCTGCACTGTCCCAAAGATAGCAATGTTTTTTGGTCAGTTCATCTATTGATGTAAGTCTTTGTCCAGAGTAATACATCTCAAACTACTGGATAAATGGCAATTTGAAATACCATGACCACCTGACTTTTCAGGCTGTTGCTGTTATTTGAGGGTTTGCTGTTGGCTCAGGACAATCTCCAGTCTCTCATAAAGGATAATTATGTGCTTTGGCTTAAATTATTTTCCTTCCATCCATCTTCTGCTGCTTATCCAGGGCCAGGCTGCAGCTATTATCCTTCCGTGCTATTATCTTTCTTGAGGCACTAATTATACCTGCTTTAACATCAAATGTGAAAATGTGACACTGTGCAGGGCAAGAAAAAATCAGCAGCATCTCGTGGCTTGATTTTGCAGAAAAAAAAACTTAAACCCAATCCAGAGCGCAAACAATGGTGCTCCAACACTGACAGGAAACACAAGTTATGATCTGCCAATTTCACTGTAGAGAATAAAGAGGAAGCTCATCAGTGCATCGCCAAACTACTGGAGTAATGTCACTCTTATGTTACTCCAGTCCTACTTGGGTCCAACTGAATCTCAAAACACAGGTGACCCACTCTCAATACAGAGCCTGAATGCATCTTGTGTAAACAAAGGCTTAACGCTGAAGCTGCTGCTGCTGCTCAGCTAATGTGTTGCTCTCACTACATGGGCTGTGTAGACATTGCATGGGTCATGTCCTTTTTGGTAGACAAAATTGCCAATATGTTTTTTTAAATTTATAGTCTTTTTTATTATTAAAAGGAAGGAAAAAGGTCTTTTTTTTGAAGAAAATTAAAAATCTCAGTGTCTGTGCTTGATTAACAGCTGGCAGTGTGAGCCCTAGCAGGGGAATGAGAAACAAACTTGCGCCACAGCCTACAACTAGCCTGCAAAGTGATGAATGACTGTTTGTTCACATGTTCAACAAGCTAAGTTTCTTGTTTGTAAGTTAGATAAGAAGGAGACTTTAGCAGAAAAGGTAATGAGGGTGGTTCAAAGTCTGAGAAGGCAAATTCTAACTTCTTGTCTTTAAACAACTATGGCTGAAGCTCTTGGCAAGCAACCATCACCACCACCTGCTCCCTGCAAGAAACCATGTTCGGGTAGCCCTTTTAAACTTTTCATTGTTTATGTAAGGTTCATATTACTACTCATATGTTTTATGAAACAAACACAACCAGACAAACTAATATTGACTGTACATCTCCCATACACCAAATACACACATGCAAAATCTGCGTGCCCACACATGAAGCCAACTGCAACATAAACAAGGTGCGCAATATGCTACAAATGAGGAAGATAAAGTGCAGCTGAGTGATGGCGGAAAATCTCCTTTCCTGACTTTGCAGGTGCTACACCTCTGCACAAAGAGCATCTCTCACTAACGCAGAAAATTACTGGGGAAACTCTATAGAAAATTACTGTATACAGCCCAGCTACAACGCTCACACACAAACAGGCAGGTTTGCAGGAACCAAGGAAACACTGACATTTGAGTTCAGTAGGTGGATGTAAATTCACACATAAACACACACACCAAGATACAGCTTTCACATGATCATAAACAGAGATGGACAGACACACACGGTAGAGAGAAAACCATGTCTTTAATCAAGCCTGGTGCATCTGTCAACAACATTGTGAATACAGAACTTCTCCACAACAGAGAGGCCCCTGTTGGTGTGTGTGAGAGAGAGAGAGGACATGACCCAACAATACACCCCTCCATCCATCATGTCAACAGGACAAATAAAGTGGAACTGCTCTTTAAGTAAAGAGGACACATGTACTGTAGCCTTTTTGTTAGAAGACAACTTTACAGCAAAGACTGGAATGCAGCATCTGTTACCTCTGCTTGATATTAAATAGAAGCCCTCTCTTTTTTATATTGAGTTTGTTATGAATCATGCATGTACAGATGCACACAAAGCCCTTGACTACAAGCACAAATAGCTATGTGCAGGAAACACACACACACACACACACACACATACCAACAGGTTTCTCTTGGCATACAGTCAGATGCAGGCGGAGATGGTGCAGACAGGCTTTGATGTGGAAATCAGTGTGTGAGTGTTGTGAGAAACTACAAACATAAAATACATTAAACTGTCATGTTGGCGTATGTTTAAATTGAGATCTATCAAGGTGTGAGTGAGATGGCTAATTGCACAGAGAATAGTGGGGAATAGAAATACTTTCAACTTCAGCCGGCTACTTTTGTGTCTCTTTGTTTCAATAATGAATGCAACCAAAACCAAACAAGTCATCAAAATAAACAATAAAACACAAAATGTATTGCTTATGTGTAGCCAGCAAAAAATATATTGAATGTTTAAATAATTACTGGATGAAAAATGCACAAATAATGAGAAACAGTATAAGGGTCTCAGTGCTGAGTGCAGAGTTTTTATCTTGTGGTTGGAGTTGCAGTGTTGGAAACAGTATGTGGGTCAACATCCTGATTACAGTCCAGCATTGCATTCCACTTCTGTTACAGTCAGTTGTGATTAGCATGAGGGTGAGCCTGCAGGGTGTGTGTGGGTGTACCTGTGTGTGTCTGTGTGCACCTGCTTATCAGTCTCTGTGTGCAATTGTATGTGCATAGTGACCTTTTATGTCTATGTGTTTGTGATTCTGAGACTTTGTGGTGATATTACATCAGGAATCATGTATGCACAGATGCAACAAAATGAAAGTGCGGGTATAGATGGTAGTAAAAACTGCCACTGAGTCACGTTCAACAATCCAGCTCCAACTTCTTCAAGACTGAACCTTTTGTGTCCTACAGCAGCTCTGACAACAGACGGGAAGTAGCACTTTGTATCAAAGTTGAAACAAGTTCTTTCATTTTGTTCTTGCTAAATCAGGTTTTGCACGATCTGAAGTGGGACTGCAATATACACTCCATAATAAGAAAGATTCTGGAGAAGATATCCTCCGTAGTGTAATGTAACAGAGTACATTATTCAAGTACTGTTCTTTAGTACAATCTTTTACTGTACATTTACGTATGAGATACTTTACAGATCTAAATTATAAATCCAAATTAGAATATGTTGCTGATCCAATTCTACAGTTACTGAGTCTGTTCTCTGCACATCAGTCATGGTCTGGTTTGGATTGGTCACCGAACACGACAGCCACAGCTGCAATGGACAGTCTGCAGTAAAGACAGTAAAGATTACTGGTGCCCACCATTCTGGACTTGCACCTTGCCACATACCATTACACTCACCAACAGTTAAACCCACAATAACTGATCAGATTTTTTTATTTATTTATTTATTTATTTGGCCACTTGGGAACAGCAAAACCAAGCTGTAAACTTGATATGATATATGATCACCTAAGCGTTGCTTTCATTTGGAGTCATGTGATCTGGCCACCTGGCAAGGATCTGACTCTGTAGCAGCTAAATGCTACACTATGTTCATTAGCCAGTCGCCAACTTTCTCTGGCTGCTGTTTTGTGCTGAGCAGGTAGTGAACAGTGAATGGGGAAAAAAGCTGCCTGTTGTACCCAAAATAAACACTGATGACAGCATGAACCAAAAAACAGTGAAGCAAAACCCAAAGTTTGTTGTCCAACTCTTTCTTGTTATATGTTTAACTTTAACTTGTTATCTATGTTTAGTTGTTTGTTTTTGTATCCCTGATCTTTGATTTCAACTTTATAATCTCACCAAAGTTGTCCCCAGACATAAAAACCTGTGTACATCTCACCCCACAAACCAGAGTATGTGTACGTGCCCTCTTGTCTTCCTCTGTGTGTGCCTGTTTGTTTATGTGAGAGCCCACCTGCCTGTGTGTGTTAATCAGGTGTGTATCAAATTCAGTCTCAGCTAAGGGTGCTGATGTTAAGTTTTCTGTGGATGTGGGTTTGGAGGATTACCTGCATTTCCACAACCTGATTCCTATCATCTGTGCCGGCTCTCTACATAATCTCCGTCACTGACAAGATGAAAGATACTCCATCTGATGCACTTTAGCACATTACCTGCATACCACAACATTATCCTCTGGCACTGTCAGAGGGAAGTTAAAACATTCATTTCAAAGGGCCTCAAACTGAAGAGGACCACTGAAAAATATATTGTATCCTTTAGCCTTAAACCAAAGATTCGCCAGTATTACAGTAAAGCAGTGTGAACTGAAGGTACTCATAATGTAAGTAATCCTTGCTAGTTGACCCAGGTGGTAAAAAAGCCTTATGTTCTTTGCTATGTGCTTGACATTTAAAAATGTAAATTAAACATGAAATTTAAAAAATGTTGTGTATATACACGGGTATGAGACTGGGGAAATTGTGTCTGTTGAAAAAGCACAACTTCTTCTAAACTCTTAATTTTGGTTTTGATAAGAATATACAGGGGAAAGTGTGGTTCAGCTATCGCATTCTAGGCTTAATGCTTATCTCCTCCAGAGAAAGGTCACGGAGAGTACAAAGGGAAGAGAATTGGGGGGAAAGTGTGGGAAGGAGACAGACGGAGAGCATAACAAGAAAGGTACAAGAGCAACATCAGCTAAATTAAACTAAGAAGGAAAGGGTGTCGTGAGAGCATAAGACGAGGAAGGAGGCACAGAGAAACCATCACATAAATCTAAAGCCTTTTGGATAATAAGCTGAGTGGTAAATGGAGAAAATGAAGAGTGAAGACGTTTCATTTAACCTCTCAGTTAATCTTGTCCTCACATGGAAATAGCTGCCTCCTCTGTCATTCAGTCTCATCCCAGCTCTAGGGTTCTCACTCCATCATTGCTGTCTTTTCTCTGTTTATCACTTCACCTTTCTTTCTCTTCCTCTCTCCATTTCATGCGTCCAGGGGGCCTCCTTCGCTCCACCTCTGGTCACCATCCACTGGGGTGTGCAGAGAGGCAGGTTGAGGCAGGCCTCCCCCACCTCCAGGCCTCAGTCTAAATAGGATTTAGTTGATCACAAAGTGTGACTGAGAGACTCAGTCACTTTATTAAAGCTCTGCACTTGGGTCACAAATCTCCAATCAACCATGTTTGACGTCATCATGGAAGTCTACTGAAAGATTTTCTTAGTGCAAAGAAATAACCATGAGAGGAAAAAAGAAAGCTGTGTAACAAAAAAAAAATAAATAAATAAAAAAAATGGAGAGGGTAAAGGGTGTAAGTTCCTCTTGGGATCAGAGGGAACATGTTGTCCTTACTTTTCAGAGTCATATTCTTGTGCACCTCCCTTTGCAATTTTAGGTTTGATTTATTCACTGACATGTCAGTACGACTGCAGACACTACTGAAAAAAACTCCTTCTTCCTCCACTATATTTCTGTTTTTTTTTTTAATCTGTTTTTAGTTATAAATAATAAAATATATATAATAGATGATTATAGGGTTAGTGCATTAATAATGTAGCTATTTTTTATGCATTATTTTACAAATGTTCAGTATAGAAATGTGGGAAGTAGCCTTCTTGTCAAGAACCTAAGCCTATAAAGCATTTTTCAGGCATATGATATACTTTACACAATATAAAATTAATCCACAACAAAGTTAGATGAAGTTTTCCAGCAAATATGTTCCAGTATTCATTTCAGATATTGTGTGCCACATGCAGAACATATTCTACTGCACAGACCCAAGCTATCATTCTTGATCCTACCACTAAACAGAGCCAAAGAAAGGACTTGTCAAATCCTACACAGATTGAGAGAGAGTTAATTAACTATCCACCACAATAATTAAGTAAATTACTGTCAACATTCACATGGAACAGGCCATTACAAGCACAGTCGATGTACAAGTCAGAGGTTTATTAAAGATATCTACTTTCAACCACTTCTAATATGGCTACGAGAAGGAACATTATGTTGCTAGCTTTTCTAGATATGCTCATCATTTTAAGCCTTTCTTCTTCATTTTCACCACCTACACTCACTAAACAACAGAGATTGGTTTCAACTGATTTTTCAACTGGATTTTCTGTCCTCACACCTTCAAGCAAGCTCCATCAGCACACAAACAGACAAACATATGAGGAACACACATTGAGTAACTCAGAAAAATGCATGCAGGTTTAAAAATGCGCACACACAGAAACACAGAAAAACACTCACGCAGCTGTGTTATTCAGCCGTGTGTGCCCCACAGCTTGTCAGAAAGCACTTCTGTAGAAGCTGTTTTTGTCCAGACCTCACAGAGCTGTAATGCACTTCTGAGTAATAACTGTCACTTTTGTTACGGCTGTGAGTAGATAAATAACCTGCTACATGCAATGTCATTACGTTTTTGTAAAGGAATTAATGTTCCACTATGCACTACAGTGCTGAAGAGTTCTTCTTTTTGTCTCCTGAAACATAATTTTTCATCATCTCTATTTTTCCTTTAAGTCAATAAATCCTGCTGTTGCACATTACGTCAGTCGCTGGTCTGTTTCCACACACCTGGCAAGTCATAAATCATAATGCTTATAGAAGCAAGGATATCTTCATAGGCATTAAATACATCTAATAATCCTGCCAAATATTTAGATCTCCCTTCATCATTACATATTGTCTGTTATAAGCAAGAGAGAGAGTGCTGTGTCAAAGAATACTACTACTTTCACCAAATTGTAATAATAATATTAAAAATAAAAAGCTAATAAAAATATAATTAAAATAAACTATAAAATCAGGACAATCTCCCTGATAAGAGAATATCATTAGAAGAGACATAGAGGATGTCACTGAATCTGCCAACCTAATGTCCTCAGGCAGGTCGTTCCAAAGCCTCAGGCCCCAGACAACGCTCTTCCCATTCTAGTTTTCAGCCAGGTCTCTGGAACAGATAAAACATCTCTGTCTGAAGACCCTTAAAGAAATCAATGAGATCTTAAAATCAGCTCTAAACTAGAGACCATCTTGTGAATGGATCACACCAACCACAACGCCTGTCAACATGTTGGCGTTCTAACCCATGAGTACTCAGTAGTCATTATTAGATAATATATACCTAATGTCTAAAAGTGGACAGGGATGATTTAAACTGAAATGCAGTGAACTGTGACTTAAAATGAATTTAGGCCGTAGATATTTAAGAATCAATGTCAACTCATCAGTACACAAGTAACAGTGGGCATGATATGTCATCTCTCTCGGGCAAGTTGGTACTACAGTTGAAATTTAAGCACTGTAAAACAACAGAGATGACCAAAGTGGTGCAAAAAACAATTGATTTCTAAAAGTTGATCCTTGACCCATGGTAAGTTTTTCCCACTTTTTCTTGGTTTTCTCTCTCTCTTATTTTATGCTCAAGTTGAAACATTTCCAACGCATGCAGTCACATCTTTACCTCAGTTCATGTCCTCTCAAGTTTTTCCACTGACCTTACATGCAATTACACCATCCATAAAATTAGCATCATATTTGGTCTTCACACAGCTTCACATTGACGTTCTCCTAATCGAATGTATGCATATTAATTGAACCCACAATGCCCATACTAAAATTGATCGCTTCTATAGCCAAATTGTGTTTCTTTCACTCATGCACCTCTATTTAGTGCCCATCAAGTTCTGCTCTAAACCATTTTTCATGTCCTGATAGAAAACACAAGAATATGGTCAAGCAAGTTCTTGCATGGATGGCGGTGGATATGGATGTGCTGCAAACCTTGCTCGTGTTTGTAAGCAGTAAATCTCTTCACAGCTCGCTGAACTGACAGAGGAAGGAGAGGTGTGATGGATGGAGTGAGGAAGATAGGAGGATGAGCAAATGGAGGGGAAGGTCATGTGTTCCACAAAACACCGGTTAAGGAAAGAAACAGCTGACTCGAGGGCAAAAAGCAGAGTATTTTTTTTTTGGTGGAAAAGCAGAATTGGGAATGCAATTTGTAAATGTCCAAAGTGTTGATGGAAAAATGAAAGCCATTAGAACTTGCAGAAAAATGCAGGTCGATGCAAATGCATTTTTAAAGTTTTGGAGAGGTTAGTAGTTCACGGTCTCAAAGCTGTTATTGCTTTTTCATAATTGCCCCAAACATTTAAAAACCATTTTACCCAAAATATTTACATAATGAAATATTTGCATAGAGTGAAAAGGGGAATAAAGATACCAGAGATGATGATTCACAAAAAGAAAAATCTCTGCAGTAACAAAGAAATATCTTTGTGTGTTTATTTTTATGAAACTAGGGAGCTTCAAGAGTCTGAAGTGTCTGCAGAGGACTTTGAAACACTGAACATACCTCAAATGGTTCCTGGAAATATTTTGTATTGGAAAACAGTTCAAGTCTTGAGGCTATTATTCTGTTATTTTCAAAAATAAACCACTGCCATTTAAAACAGGCAAGCTTGCTAAATGAAACTGAATCAAAGCATTGCCACAAAATCATAAATAAAAAAGTATAATATTTTGGTTGAACTCTAATATAAAAATTACAATACAGGAGATGAGTCCTCAAAATTAAACAACAAAATATGTCATTTGTCCATGCCCTCTTCAATGACACATTGAAGAATTTTCTGATTAGACATCCCCATCAGCAGGATAACATCATTTGTCTGTTACAGGAAACATTGTGGTTTGGTTACAACAACAAACAGTTGGTTAAACTCTGTGGATGATTATGGTCATGGTTTAAAATAAACAGTGAGTCTTGGTTGGAAACAGGAAATTCACAGTGGTCTCCTGTGTTAAAATCCTTGTATTGTTGACCCCTGACCTCCTTCCTATGTAAACTCTAAAATAATGTCACCTCACTTCCTCCTTTGCTCCCATCACAATTACTACGGCCACTAGAGCCACAACATATGTCATTCTTCTTGGGAAGACAATTTATTTCTTAAAAAAGGACCTACATCATAACCAGCTGAGCTACTGCTGCTCTCTCAGCTACATCAGCTCTCACACAGGAGAGCTGTAAATAGAGTTCAGATGAGGCTTCACAATCTAATCTTAATAATAAAAGTGTTTGGAAAGTTTTAATCTCCAAATGTAACCTTTAAAACACTGAACACTCACACTGACATTCAGACCACTACAAAGACTTCGGCTGGAGTGGCTGATTGAAACACAACTCTTGTTATTTCATGTGAAACAGGCATCAGTCTGTAGGAATTACTCTAAACAAGCAACAGGAGAGGCTGCTCCAGGGGCTATTATCTCCTTTTATTTGGCTCTCTTTTCTTTCTCTTCTTTAAATATGCACACACACGCTGATACATCAATAAACACAGAAGACAGGAGAGTCTCACTTGCAGGACAAGAGAGTCTGTGCAGCAGCGGCAGAGGACAGATTTCGCTCTGGGCCTTACCGATGGTTCAGAAACATGGGCCAGTGCTCCAGAAGAATGTGCCAGCAATAGAAAAAAAAGGAGTGTCTGTAATAATATCATCATCCTTAAATGCCCCTGAGTACATGAGACTGTTTTAGGAGAAAATATTCTTTGTGGGTTTTGTTTCCATTACATCTTTCTTATAAGGATATTTCAGGGACAGAGGCACATTTTTAACTGAAATACTTAATATAATATTTTCATCTTTTATTTTTTTACTCGCTTCACATAAGACCTATTGTTTTGATCCTTGCTCCACTTACCGTTCGTACCACCATCTGAGAAAAATAAAATGCTCTTGATTAAGTTAATCCAAGTAAAAACTGCTTTATTGTTTTTTTTTATTGACAAAGGAAGCAGGCGATCAGATGTAACACAAATTTTAAAAAGACATATTTAACCTACAAATGTGGATGAAATAATTTAAACAGAACAAATAGGACATTAAAAGGGACTTGACTATTCTCCATTATGATTCCCAATGCAATACTGCATTAATCTGTCCTGTATCCATATTTATTTCTCATTATGGCTGACACCCTGAGACTGTGCTGCCAGGTGGAACCAGTGAGCATCTTGCAGGAGAAATGAGAGACCATCCATCGTCTGCAATACAAAATGAACATTAAATACAACCATATGTTCACTAGAAGGTTTTTTTTTATTGACCATTTACAAGTAAACTACTTTGCACCACAGTCATTTAGCAACTCATACTCACAGCTGCTGTTTTCCACTGGAGCAGTTTCCCTTGTTTAGTGGCACCTCAGAAAAGTAACGCTAATCTTGTGAGGAAAGTCAAACAATGCAAAATTCAGTAACTCGCTCTTATCAAATTCCATGTTCATGCATGGACATGCAAGACAGTCATGTGCAAAGAAAGCAGATTTCTAGTTGCACGCCACAAATATTACAATCGATCAATAGATGCATGTGAGTGCGGCTGTGGACTGTGAAAAAGCAGGAGAGTGTGTTTTATAGTGCTGGCAATTGTGTTTGCCAAGCATGACGGGCACCTTCACCGAATCCCCAGACGAATGAAACTCACACCAAAATGTTGATGACACAGGGCCTCACATGCCAGCTGGCAGGGGCCCATCACAACCTCTATACACTGAGAAAAAAAGTGTCACAACCCCAGTGTCTGTTCATCTTAATATAGAGTTTCACCTGACACACACACAGTCACTCACACACACAACAGTAATGCTAAACCAACTAGTAAAAGCTTGTGCAAACATGAAAGAATAAATTCATACACATCCAATATGCATGCCTGTAAAGACAATAGATACCACATGATAAGATTGATCTTTATTCATGCCAATTATGTTGTGCATTAAACACACACACCTCTACAGCCATATCCTCTCACCAAGTTCAGGAGGCTGCAAAAAGACATTATAACTGATTTCTCTTTGCCAGAGAACTAGTGCAGGATAGAAAAAAAAAACAATCAATTGACACGCTGTGAGACCCCTTTCTTTGCCCTGCAAGTGGGCGGACATAAGGGATATACACAAGGGACATAAGCGCAATGTCAGTCTAACTCTCCATAAATCATTTTGCTCCAGTGTCAGGTACCTAAACAAATACTGACCAGATTTACATTGTATTAAAATATGGATATTCATTGTCGTCACAGGATTATTTTAAACAATTTTGGTGACCTTTAATTTTGTTCCACTGTCAGGTTTAAATCTTCCCCTCATAAACACTCCACAACACAGTATCTCAAAAACAAGTTTGGTAATTGGATTTGTTGTCAATGTTCACAGTCCATCAGATGCCAAAAAACATGCACAACGATTTGTTTCATCTTTGATTACAATGATTGTGAGGTAAACAGTAGAAACATGGCATTCATGTCACAAAGTAATCTACCAGTGGTTACAGTTCAACCTGAGGTGGACATGAACCAGTGTATTAAATTTCATGAAAATCAATCAAATAGCTTTCGGGACATTTCATTCAAAACCACAAATGTCAACCCCTCCTAGTAGCACCAGAGTCATTAAGATACGCTGTTTTATATTTCTGCTCCAAATTTCACAACAGTCTATCAAGTAGTTATTGTTATTATATTTCAGCCTGGACCATAGAATAACATAAAGTTTTTAACTTTTTTCCTCTACTTTCTTTATCCAGGTACTTTGAGTTGAGGATACAGTCTATTAAATATTTAGTTTGGACTAGTTTGGCTTTATCACCAGTCAGCAATTCTGGCACTGTGTTGAGAAGTGGGTGTGTGTTTGAACTGGTTAAAAATCAATATTTGTGTTTATGCCCTGCATGTGTGTGCAGGTTTTGTATGAATTGCATTACAGTGATGCTTGTCTGTATTGTCTATAGCTCTGTTAACATGGCTGTGTATGTGTGTGAGTGTGAATTTTAAAATGGGTCTGCAGTTAAGTCCCTTTGCAGTGTGTATGTCAGTATATTTGTACCAATTGAGTGTGTCTATGTTCAGTGTCTGTATTCAGCAGTGTTTTTGAGTTTGTGCATTCTTAGTTTTTTCCCTGACTCAGCTTTTTGAGTGATCCAAAAGATCAAAGTGCAGAGAGCTGGATGAACACTGCAGTGAAAATTCAGCAGCTGATGAATAAACATGAGGCGGGTCATTTATGCAACATACACACACATCCCTTTGAGAACAGCGGACAATACATAAACAGCGCTGTTGCTGCACACACGGTGCCCGCTGAATTTTAACATAGGTGCAGAGGGATGAACACAGACACACATGCCGTGTATACACACATACAATGTACACACACACACACACACACATATATATATATATATATATATATATATATATATAGAGAGAGAGAGAGAGAGAGAGTCACAGTCAGTGCACACTTATGCAGTCTTTGACAAAAGGTCAAGTAAAGTAAGACCAGAAACACAGCACACACACTGCAGACACATAATAATGTGTGTGTGTGTGTTTCATTAAGTGGGACTCAACTCCTGCCTGTTTGTTTTTGTGCAGAGAGGGGCGACAGGGTAATCCTGCATTTATGAAAGACACACACACACACACAGACATGAACATATACACAATTTCCTCACACACCCTCGCTGTCTGAAACCCACCCATACACTGACCAAATGGAAGGTACACACACAGACCCACATCAATGCACATGCACGTATGAATGTGCATGAGAGAGCAAACACACATTCATGGACTCCTCTCTCTTTTTTTTTTTCTGCTCCACCCCATGAGAAGCAAAAGCCTTTGGCAAACACCCCACTAATGGATAAAGTGTTATGGACTTCAGTAGCCAATGGGAGGCTAATCTCAAGACAGACCAAACAAAAGACATATTATGGTATAGAAAATAGAGAAAAGAAATTTAAGAAAAAATGCATAGAGAGACAGTTGCAAGAAATCTCATTCAAAATATAAGTCTCTAACAGTGTGTGTTTACCATAAAGAAAAAAATGCCTAAGCATTTAGTGTTGCAATTGTCAAATTATTATTTATTATTATTTATTATTATAAGTTATTATTATTTGAGTTACTAAAAATGGATGACAGCACATGTTGGTATCCATTTTTTAACATACATGAACATACTCAAAACATAAACCTTTCTGATGAAGATCCCTTTAATTTGGATATTCTTGCCACCAAAATATAGCTTGAGTGAAACACATTTGAAAAAACATGTCAGTGCTCTCAGGTGGACAAATTATGTAATGATAACACTGTACCTCAGGTATATCTTGGGCATTTTTGCTCTGCAATTTCTCATCAAATATTAGCCAACATATACACCACTATATCTGCAATAAGCTAAAATCAGCCAGTATCTGCCACAGTGAACAGTTAGGCTCTTGTTGGTGTGCAGAGAAATAATCATTAACTGACCAGCTAATGTGATCTCATATTTACTGAAGTTGTGTCACTAACATTATAAAGTGAACAAGTGTATCCCAACATAAATAATATTTAGTATTGCAATATAAATTAATATTTTCTGCAATACAGGATTATGTTCATAGCTGGTTACTCTAGAAATGCCTCAAAAGCTGATGTTTGATATCTTGTAAAATTTCAATCAACTGGTACAAAAGAACATACCATTTAGATTTTGATGTAACGTTTAATATTAGTATTTCCATTATATTTAGTACAGGAAATATTCAGCAAATGTCTCTGCATATCTTGTAAAACATTAATATTGCTTTTTTAATATTGCACTTATCTAATATAAAATATGGATTTGACAGCCTTCTGCCTGGCATCCCTATATAGTACATGTAGATAAAACCATTAAAACAGTAGGCTACTGCATAATTCTAAACACAGAAACAAAAACACTGAAATCTATTATGTGTTACTTTTAATGTCCATTCCATAGTTAAGGGCAAAATTATACATCATATAATCACAATGGCACACCTAGATGAATACACATACACATTTACACACTGTATGAATCACTGAGCAGTGTAATGATAGGTGAGTCCGGGATGGCATCCCAATTGGTTTGACTAATGAAAGAGCAACCCATCTCTTATCAATGAATTATGCATCACGCATATTATAAAACGCTCTACTGCATGGATTATTAATACAAACACACACACTCTGCATACATGTATAGACAGACAGGCACACATGCTGACACAACCACAAAAAATGCTGAAATGAACAGAAACTTCTAAAAATTAAAAAAAAAAACATGCACAAACAACGAAAATGTAAAAAAAAATTAATGAAGGTTTTAATAATCCGTTAATTAAATCCATCTTTAATAATGTTGCAGGTTGCTGACATAATGAGTGTTCTGCATGGCTGTAGCAGTATAGATGAGCTAAAGGAGAACAGGTGACACTCAAGTGTCCTTTCCTTTCCTTTCAAAAGTCATAGAGGAGTTGAACAGTCCTGTATACAGGACCCATTGTATGGAGAAAAACCGGTGTCCATCACAAGTGTATTCTCATTTTCAGATACTGATCACGGCAGAATCTATCCTGAAGAACATTTAAAAAGCTCCTTGAATTGAATATGGGTATCTGGACTGGATAGTAAACATTTTTAATACAGAGTGCAGTATCAGTTGGCAGGTATCATTCAAAATGCCATCAAAGAAAGGAAAAGCATTGTTAAGTCTACAGTGTCACACCGCTGTACATGAGCTCAGAAAAACCAAGGACCAACTATCATGGCTGAAGCAAATGTGAATAGAGTAAAGATTAGTATTAGATTGAGGAGGTCAACAACTGTCATTCTGGGTTCAGAACATTGATAGCTATCCATTGTAGGAGCAACACTGAGACAAACTCAAACCACTGTTGCAGCATATGTTGGCAGCAGAATAATGCTGCCCATTGATATGCTCAGTATTATCTAAATAAAAAAAAATTCAAAATAAACAACTAAACTAAAATTCCATTTTACTATTATTAATCATATTTGTGTTTGTTAGTTACTATATGTGGCTGAAGAAAGCCAGAGTTAAGTTTTCTATCACGTAATACAAAGGACATGAATGTTTTTCATGCAGAGAATCTGACCTTTGGTGAGTATCAGCATACTTTACAGATGTACATTAGGCTAGAGGTTAATGATGAGGCCATTACCTGCTGACAGAAAAAGAGTTAAAGCAGAGCAGAGAGAAAATACCTTAAATGATTTGTGTTGAAAAGTGAGGGGTTTAAGTAGTTGGTCACATTTTACAGCTAGAGCCTCTACCTCTTTGAACATTTATATTGGTGCTGTAAAACTGGAATGAGCAAACAAAACATCCATTTTGTTGTATGTGAACATAGTAGGCCAACACATTCATTCACAGGATCCTGGTGTGTGCTGGCCTCCACCACAAAAAGGGCACAATGACTAAATACAATGTGACATTTGTAATTAAATGTTTTTTGTTATTCAAAACTAAATGATAATGTAATTGATTGACCAATAATGTTATACCATTATTTGCATTATTCTGCACATGTATAGTCTATAAGCTCCTGAATAGTAGAGCAATATCCTCAATATCCTGCCCAGAGTCAAACCAATTTATGGACTAACTTCAGAGTCCTATTGACTTAGAGAATATGCAGAAACAAAATAGTTGCAACCATTAATTTAAAAAGTTAGTTGAGCTAAGCTCATATTGAGGTGCCACTGCTCTTTATCAGAGGTACTTGTCAGATGGTCAAAAATCTTCAATAACTCATTTCCAACTGTTTCTGTACTTTTCCAAAATAAATAATCCAACAGTAATCGAGTGCAACATTTTCCTCCCTCTCTAAGAGGTACGATCAAAAAGTTCTGAGACAGTTCCTGTTCCAGATGGATGGGGAGCAATAACTTTCACAAGTTAGTGTACCACACAATCAACATCAGGACCTTTGTTACACGTGTTTTGGGGACTTGGGACTCATTGGTGCACATCTTCATATTGAGGATCATCAACGGTGGCAAGAGCTGGGTCTACAGCTATGACCCAGACCTAGACCTAACAGCAGCAACCAAGAGTATGCTTGTCTTTTCTGCTGCACCATTCTGTGGCATCTGAGGGAGGACATTTGGTACAAACAACCTGAACCTGTAGCATGATGGAAATTGTGTGTGTCATCCTGACAATACACCCATGTTGAAAGTTTTTTGGTCTCATCAACACAGTCATTGCCCCCCACCCACCCTACTCACCAGATTGGTTTGTTCCTGAATGTTCAGTTTCTGCTCAGCAGAAAATTCCTTCAACCATCTGATAGATGAAAAGAAGCAGCAAGCTCCACAATAAAGTGCAGCTTTATCTGCACATCTGCAGTGAGGGATTTTTATGAGTATTTGAGGACATGTTTATTAGCTTTCAGTAGTTTAAACAGATGGCCAAAGTGGGTTGAGTTTAAGAGAGGCCAAATACATGTTGAGACACTGAAGATGTGTAGATATGAAAGATACAGAGACAGTGTGTAACTATCTAAGCTATGTACATGTGCATCCAGTGAATGCTTTCAGTTCAGTGGAAATTACAGAAGGTTATAATATTGGGAAACACTACAGCGATGGAGAGGTAAGGCAGGCCCAAAATATTTGTATATAAGTGTTTAAAATGTTTGGACAAAGTGAAGGTTTCCTATGTACTGATATGAGATCCACTGGCAACATCAGAGGGATCCCACTGACTTTGAGTTCAGAGAGTCCATTCATGTTTGACTGATGGGCAAATTTGAAAGTGAAGACTTATTTTTCTACAGTTACAGGTGTTGTGATATTTGAACTTGGTAGGGTCATGTCAGACTTCTCAGATGAGTTTGGGGATGACCTGAGTTTGGAAGAGAACATGTGTGTTTGAGTGACAGTGATGAGGTGACAACTTTATTGTTAAAAAGCAAGCAAAAAAAATAGTTGTCAGAAAACACAAATCCATACAAAACTTAATATCATCTATATTTTTAATGTTTGTGTAATCTCAATAACAGGAGGAGGAGCCATGGAAAACACTTGTAACTCCTGAGTCCTGACACTGATATTTTGGAGGAGAAGTAAAAGTTTTTTTTCCTGACAGCAAAATCACGGTTATCGGGTTTGGGAGTATGAATGAGCTTAGGTGAGTCGAAGTGAATGACTGAATCATTACTGTTGTCAGAGGGGCTGACAGGAGAGACAAGCTGCAAGACAGCAAAAGAATGACAGCAAATGGGCAGCTGTGTTATTTCTCTTGCACTTACAGATTGAGTGCAGGGCATTTAATCTAAGTCATGAGGAATTTATTGTGTTTGGTCTGGTAAATTTGAATGTTGCATTTTACTAAAAGAAATACAGGTATTTGGCCGCTGAAGCTTTGATTTGAGTAAATTCTTTGTCATTGTATCACAAATTGTTACTTTTGCAAGTAAACCTATCCTTAAGTGTTAAGTCAGCGGAGTGCTCTGTTTTTTCTACTACCAATAACTCATTGAACTGTTGTTAACCTCTTCCATCATTTTCCCATCTCATCATTTACTTTAGATAAAGGCCCTCATGAATTCTCCCAGCCCATATCAGCAAATTCAGGTGAAGGAATGTTGCATATAAACAAACCGAAAATGCCTTTGTCATATCGCAAATTCTCTAACCATCAGGTCATTTACGCTTACATCATCATAGTAACCACAAAAACAAACAAAACCAATAACAACGAGGTCAAGAGAGATCACTGTATCACCAGCACAAGAGGCTTGCAGCTGTCTTGTCCTTCTTTGGTGTAAGTTGCTCTCCAGGGAGGAGCTAAAAGCCTAAATTGTAAAAAGCAGCCAAGAAATGGCTGTTACCCACCCATCCACCCCCCCGCACCTATATTATCCTGCATGGCTCTGGTACAAAAGTAGCTTAGAACACAGCATGGGAATAGGGAGATAGATAAATGTGACAAAAGAAAGATGGAGGCAAGCCAAATGGATGGAGGAGGAGAGATGAAAGAGGTTTGTGTGTGACTAAGTTCAGATGGCTCCCACAACTAAAGACGACCAGAGAGGGAATATTCCCATGATCTGCTGGATACTGTGGACTAAGATAGTACAATAGATAGTGCAGCACAGGGATTAATAGAAGCACCCATAATTATAATGCTTTCTTTACTGCACACACAATGAAAGACAATAACAATTACTTTATTAGTTGTTCATGTGATTCAAGAACATTTAAGGATACTGCTGTGAGCCAGATTTTAGGTCACATCTAGTGAAAATTTTAGGAAATCTGCAAAGGAAAATGAGAATCAATGTGTTTTTCCACCCACTACCATTACGGGCATATTAGGAGTTGATTCATTAAGGTCAAGGTTGTGGTACTAATTCTCCTGTCAGGTGCCATTAAACAATTATAGAGGAAGAGGAAACAATGAGATGATGTAATTAAAAGAGCACCAGTCATACCTGAAATGGTTGAAAACAATGAGGAAAACATAATGAAAATAAGGTGTTTATTTTCATGGATTAATTTGAGGAACATTAGTTTCCTTATTGCACTGCACATATATTACGTTTTTGTCTGCTACTACTTTTTGTCTCATCAGTGAAGCAGAAGTTTCCATTTTATTTTTTATCAGTGCACCAACTTTTCCATCTCTGCCCAGTGTAAGATGTTTCACAATATTTCTGTTTGTTATGTTTTTCAAACCTTTGGTGTTTCCACAGGTGGATGAAAATGTTTGAGTCCCAAAGACATTATTTTCCTAAAACAAGGCAATAACTCTGGTACTGCAGTGAATCATTTCACTCTGTTTCCAGTACAAAACAGTTTGTTAGGAGAAGGGTGGATCTCACCATCAGAACAGAGAAAATGACACTTGATTCTTCCAACTTTATGAAACAAGTTGATTTAAACTGGAAACAGGCAGAAATTATTTAAACAACACAGGAAGAACCTTTTCCCAAAAAATACAAAAAAAAGGAAAAAGGGGGGAAAAAATGTTTATTTTTGGCAGTACATATCAACACATAGCTAACACACACCTCTACAGAACCAGAAAGAAAACACAAACCAGACCCCAAAGCCTTTATAGCATCCTCATGACCACCAACACCCTTTCTATACAGACAATAGCTCCACTTGTTAAAGACACCAAAGTCATCACAGTCTTGGCCAGCTGACTTGTAAAACCATGTGAATCCCTACAACAAATGTACAGATCTGTGGTGATTCAACAGCATTTACCAAAGCACATGGTAGGAAAAGATTTGCCAGAAAAGACAGATGAAAAGGGAGAAAGAGACTGATCAACAGAGGGAAGGGATGAGAGAATGTGAAAACTGACAAAAAAAAGTGAAAGGTCACAGCACACATACCGCTGACCTAACGGAACATCCCTCCTTCCCGGGCCCTCGCTGTTCAAACAATCTTCAATAGTCAAAGGGTGGATTGAAACAGAGATGGTAAAATGCTGCTTCCCCCAGTTAAAGCCGGAGTTCACGGGCTTGTGAACGAACGCTGTGTGTACACAAATTGTTTTGTGTTAAAAACAAGGAGACAAAGAAAATAACAGAGATGGAAGGTGGGAAGTTCAGAAGTGGGAGACAAAGGGGAAACAAGAACGAGCTGTTAAGGGCCGGAATTTATTGAACTATGTGAAATCAGACTTTAAATGAACTGCACACACACACACACACACACGCACATATTAACACGTCATGCATTGGCACACAGCTACTGTCCACAGGTGAAGATTATGGCTCAAGGGTTTAGATGAGAAATTGCCATTTCCAAATGTGAATGGATGCAGATGTTTGGAACTTTATGGTTGAGAATTTGATTTATTCACCTTGTAAATCCAATTTTTACATTTGTTAAGCAGGAAATGGAAGGTTGAACAGCCATGTACAGCCAGAAAACAAGTCATATGTTGTTTAAGTCCATCCAAATCCAGTTTCAGCCCATTCTATTCAAACAAAGTGTGCAAGGGGTTTTTTTCCCTTTGGACTTTGGACGTTGGACTCCAACAGTACAATGCATTACATTCTCAATCCCATAACTTTAGGGTCTTTAAGGCCCATTTCCTCTAGTAAAGTTAAGTCGAAGATTACAGCTCTGCAGTTTTAGTTCTCCAGCACGAACAAGAGCCTGACTTCCACTACTGGATTTTAGACAGGACCAGGACACATTTTCTTTTCCAGCAGGCTCGAATTCTTCATATTAATATAAATCCACTTGCATTTAAATAGTAACTCCACAGTTATACCAGGGGTCAAAGTTACCTCTAAGTATGAAACCACAGCCAGGAGGTGGTCAGCATAGCCTAGCATCAAGACTGGAAGCAGAGGGAGACAGCCAACCTGACTCTGTCTGATAGAAGAAGAAGTCTTTAGAGCCTTCCTGAAGTCCAGGAAGTAACTGCACTTGGCGGTAGCTTCATATTTAACACAAATACATTAGAGTGGTTTTGGTTTTAGAGAATTTTGGTGAACTTTCTAGCGCCACCATCAGGACAAACTTTCCACTTAAATGCAAAAATAAAATCTATTGTGTTGCATGTTCCAGAGCTCCCCTCTAGCACCACCCTCTGGCCAAAAATGTCACAGTTCTTATTGTAAGATAACCATGAAATTTGCTGTGGACACTCATACTCCCAAGAGGATGAAGCCTTGACTCATAATTGTACAACAATTCAACCTGACCTGGCTCCCTCTCGCTCTCTTCTGCTCAGCTCTTTGCCGCTGTACTGTGTACTACTTTCTCTGCAGCCGACTGGAGAGGGGAAGCACCAGATCAAACCAACTCCAAAAGACTCTTTGTCTCTCAGTGTCAGAAAACACACTTGCACTCTTTCCTCCCTTTGTCTGTCTACCTCCTACATACACTCAGCATGAGCATGAGTCTTTCCCCTGTCTTCAGCTCTCAACAATGCTTCATCTCTGTGCCGCAGCCCACACACCAGAATGCCACAGAGGGACGCCATGAACTTCTCCATCTATCTGGCTCATTCATTGTCTAGAACACCCAGTTGCTTCTGTCTCACCCCTCTTTTCTTTATCTGTCACTTCCTCATCAACACAATCTCCATCCCTCCCTCCCTCCCTCTCTCAAATTGATGACCTCACCCAACACCCACATCACAGTGACTTCACCAGGCAGCAGCTGCAGTCAAGGCCACAGAGCAGAGTGTTGGTGGAGAGCACAATTAACACCGACGCTGTGTCTGGGACACCAGCGTGAGACTGCTGAGAGGGAAATTCTGGAAGATATCAAACCACCTCAGTGCCTCATCGTGGGCACTTAATCTTTCAAAATCTGTGTCTGTGAATTTCATTTGTGGCCAGTACTAACTGAAGAAGTGCCCACTTGTGTTGTCTGGGAAATTAAAGTGGTGGGACTTTTCAAGGCTACTATGAAGTCTCAACAAGGCCACCAAAGTACTGACAAACAGAGGCTGTGTTTTCCTCAGAAGCCATCCCAGTCACCTCTTATCAAATTCCAAACTATCTTCACATGGAAGGTTGACTTGCTGAGCACACGAGAATGAAAATCTATAATGTCCATCCAAGGATTTGTGGGGAGTCCACGATAGACAAGAAATCCAGAAACAGGGAAAGACTTGCCCACGAACATATGGAGAAAAGATGAGGTGAAGAAGGTGTGAAGGTGTCAGGTGAGGAGATGTAAATATCTGGCAAGCAAGAGGGACAGATATTTTTCGTAAGAGATTATCACCATGACAAGAAATCCAAAACTGAGGAAAAGCGAAAGAGAGAGAAAACAGGAGGAGATTGCTTTGCTGGATCTTGTCTTTAAGTCTTAACTTGGTTTAAAGGTCAGTATTACAGTAGACTATTTGTTTGGGAAGCCCCATGAGGAAGGTGGTCAAGACCCTCAATTAAAGGCTCCAGATTAGGTTTCAGGTGGTTTGGGTGGTTTACAGCTCTGTAGTGGGTCTGTGTGGTTATAAGGCTTCAGATGTCACAATTTGAAATGTGGCTGTTTAAGATACATTCTCAGTTGTTGGACTCTCTCATTTTTCTTTTTTTTCTGTAATCAAAAGAAGGTCAGACTTACATAGCATTTTATTCTATTGTGTGGTTGAATTTATGCATTTGCATCTCGTTTTGTTTAGTTAATTTAGTTATGTATACATATTTGCTCAGTAACCATAAAGCTGATATGATAAAAGACTGACTTTGTAAAGCTGTAGATGATCTCAAAAGGGGAAGTTATGACAGGCAGATACTGCCTTCTCCTGGACATTGTGCAAATTACATTTACCATAAATGATCCATGGCCATCTTTGTCAACCTTTATTACATGCTTTGATTTGGAAATGTTTTTAGAAGATTAGGTACATTGTAATGTTTTTTTGTTGTATTTTGTTTTGTTAAAAAGACAGTGGTGAGTTAAAGAGTCAGCCCCTGTAACAGTGAATTATCACAACTAACTACTGTGAACTTCTTTTTTTTTTGAGGATGTTCAGCCTGTGTGTGTGTGTGTGTGTGTGTGTGTGTGTGGTGGTGGTGGTGTGGTGGGGTGGGGGTGGTTTGGGGGGTGTTCAGAGATGCTGGTTCAGCCACAGCACTATGTTGAGGAAGCAGTTGGCCTGTGTGTCCACTCTGGAAAGTGAATGTCCATCTTCTGCAAACCACAACAGCCTAGAAGGATAAACCAAACAAAGGCAGGGATAAAAACATGAAAAAAACAACACAATTATTAGTTTTAATGCTATGACAATGTTTCCCCTTTGTTTTTGACATACAGGGAGTAGACAAAGTAACATGAATGCTTGAATTGAATTAAAATCTCTGCTGTCAGTTTGTTATGTTGGACTGTCAGGATTTCAAGTTCATTTGGTCTACATACTACACTCTCTTGTACCTGACAGGTGAAGCTCTGCTCTTCAGTGCTTTATAGAGCTCCAGACCTTGATGTGGAGACACTCGCCTGTCTCTACCTCCCAGCATCAGCAACACCGGAGCTTTGATCTACACACAAATACACAGATTATGTAGTGTGCAAAGGTATATTTACACTAACAACTGAAGGTTCAATATGAAGCTGACTCACAGCGTTTCCTTTAGTGGCACTACACCATAAATAACTTGCCATAACAAGTTCTTGTGTCTAGAAAACTGGCTTGATTTCTGTGTTAATTACTCAGAATTTTCTAATTCCGTTAAACCTACAGGTCAAAATATTCACTTGTAAAAAAAGAAATACCAAAATCTAATAGAAAGATTTTGGTGGAATCTATGGAGAAGCATTTGATTATTATGACCTCTAGCACTAGCTAGCTTTTCCTCTAACACCACACGGAGAACAGCATTTCATTGCAGGCTCTACAGGCTGCTAGGGGGCTTTAGATTTCTAGTCTTGTTATTAAGTCAACTTTGTAAGTTACAGAATAGAAATAACTTCTGGCCTAATATGTTAATTATGTATACATTATGACTAAAAGACTGTACTTTAAAAGTGTCTCTGTCTGACCTGAGCAGCATGTGTGATGGGTGACTTCTCTAACATAGCAGCCAGGGCTTCAGCAGTGGGTATCTGGTCATATGAGTACTGAAACCCCACACTGGTGTAACGCCTTGAGGCAGGGAGAGAAGAACAAGATTCAAACTATAAAGTGATCTGAATGATGAACAGTGGAGTTAAAACTTGTGTGCTTTATGTATGGATGAGTTATTGTGTGTACGCAGGTGTCTCACCAGTCCACTATGTCACTGGTTCCCAATAAAGTAGCGGCATTAATGACGGGGTTCCTAGCTGCACACGCTCTGTAGAACTCTGGGTACTGACCAACCAGATGACAGGACAGGAAACCCCCATGAGAACCACCAATCACGGCCAAGCGCTTTGGGTCAAGGGCCAGGTCACCCTGCAGCGCAGTGAGCACAGCCCTCTGAGAAGAGACAGTGAGCCACACTGAGAGACTGCATCATTTCCAGGGTAATACTGACATGTTAATGGAGGAATAAAGACTGACTAAAAAAGTGTGATAACCTTCCACCTAACTGTAATGGGTCATTTTTTCTCCCTAACCACCACTTCTCCCATCATGAGATTCTCATGTATGTGTTTTTTTTTTTTTTTTGGTTTGATTTTTACCGCAGCTTGTTGCCATGCTCACTCTATCTAAGACTCAAAAGAGGGACTGCTCGTACCTGCACATCTTTTACATCCTGGCTTCCAATCTGACCGATCAGGGACAAAATGCTGTCCTGGCCAAACCCTGTGGATCCCCGGTAGTTCACTGGATAGAGAGAAACAGAGAGGGAGAAAGTGAGAAGATAGTTAAATCAAAATAGAAACTGAGAGGCATTTCACACATGAACACCAAAGGCTTTGATAATGTTTTCACACAACTTTATTATACCCTCACACAAAATCAATCCCAAAACAAACTTTAAGAGTAAACTGCATCTTATTGTGGCCAATAGAGCTCAGAAAAAGTTTCAAAACAGAAGTGATTAGGAAGAATGGAGAGTATATACAAATACAAATTTGCTTCTGATTCCATCCATCCAAGTTGCGATGTGTGCAAAATGCAAAGCAAATACATGGGAAATTGGAAAGACCTAAGTATTTTTCCTGCAAATAAGATTTTTTAAACCCAATTTTCACATGAATTTTTATGATTAAAAATAATTTAAACAGATTTTCTAACAAAAGTAATGAGTCCTAGTTATGATGAATATATGCACATAAAATGTCTGTTTCCAAATAAAATATGTTGCTTGTATTGAGAGTTTATGCTAGTTTTTTTAATTTTTAGTTTTTAACAGTCAGCCTAGCAGTTTCCCCCTGTTCAGTTTTTATGCTAACCATCTCCCAGCTACAGCTTCATATTTAATGTACCAACATGAGATTGGTATCAATATTTATCTAACTCTCAGAAAAAAAAAATGTGTGTGTGAGTGTGTGTACATCTGAAATACACAAAAGTATCTCACCCATGAGCACAGCAAAGCCGAGTTTAGCCAGCCCGGCTGTGGTGCTGTTCCACTCTGCAGGGAACTGGGAGTGAGGGCCACCTGGGGGAACAAACAAACATAAAAACTAAATCATAAGTTAGTTTTAAAAAAATAATAAAGTGTTTAAAATATTTTCCATCCTGTAAGCACAAAAAACCTGTACACAGACCATGGATAAAGACAACCAGAGGTATCTTGGCGTCATAAAGGGAGTGAGATGGTTTAACCAGAACAGCACCAAAGTCCAAACCAGCTGATGAGAGAGAGAAAAATTAAAAACAGAGCTTAACAACAGAACAAGTCTTATTTTGAAGGAGTGATTGAAAACTCACAGTAATGTGTGTTGTCCTCCTCAGAAGGAGGTGTAACATCTAGAATTGTCCAGTGGAAGTTAAAGGTCATGACAGGCTGCTGCAGGGTTTGCCAGGTCACAGCCTTACCTGCTGAGGGAAGGAAACCCACCCTCTGCCCACACACACACACCACACACACACACCACACACACACACACACACACACACACACAGAGCCCATAAAACAAACCAAAAAGACAGTGTGGTAAACAGTGTTTCAGCATTGTGCTGGGCGTTTGTGTGTGGTGTCTGACCAGAGTGGGTGGTGTATTGGGGCTGGAGCAGCAGACGACCATCAGATCCTTCTGAACTGTCAGCAGTTTCCAGCTGCCATAAACTTTGGAAAGATCAGAGGCACCTGCAGAGGACAGGGAGCAAAACAGAGAAACAACAAAGACAGTATGAATAGAGTGAAAGAAGTGATGAAGAAAAGAGAGAACACCAGAGAAAAATGACAGAGCAGAACAAACACAGAGATAAAGGAACATAAAAGAAAATCTCCCAGTAGGATGCTGGTGGTGACGGGAAGTCTGTTAGTCTTGTCGTACCTTCAAGTACACTCTTGCGCTCCTGATGATGAAGATGAGAAGGTGGAGGAGGGGGGGTAGGGGGAGGGAGATCAGGAAGAGGATCTGAAGGAGGAGGAGGAAGAGGAGGGGAGAGGGGATTAAGAGGAAGAGGGGGGAGAGGAACAGTGGGAGAAAGGGGAGGATGGGGAGGCCAACAAGGGGAGGGAGGAGGGGGAAGCAGAGGAGAGAGAGGAGGATGAGAAAGGGGTGATGGAGGAGGAGGGGGGGAAAGAGGAAATGGAGATGCAGGCAGAGGAGAGAGGGGAGAAGGCGGAGGAGGGAAAATAAGAGATGGAGATGTGGACAGAAGAGAGTGAGGAGGAGGTGGAGGAGAGAATGGACTCTTACTATCAGAGAGGGAGGTGACTTTCTTTGATCTTCTGTCGACCATAAAGAGATCCTGAGAGAAAGGCAAAGAGAGAGTAAACGAGTCATGGATGAGTGTGTGAATATGATGACATGAATCAAACATGTATCGCAGGTATTTTTTATTTAAAAGAACAATTTGACATTTCTGGCCAAGAGTTAGATAAGAGGATTGATGTCAGTCTCATGTGTGCATTGATTATATAGCTAGAGCTAGAGTTCAATGATGAACACAAGGTTTCACAGTTTGATGTGGTATGGATTACACAAATTAGATATAACCCTGTTAATGAGTGAACTTCAGAGGTGCTGGTAGGCAGATTTTTTAAACTTTGGATAGAGTCTTGCTTCCTGTCTTTTTGCTAAGATAAGCTAATTGAGTCTAGTTCCAATATCTAATGTAAAAACATAAGAGTGGTATCGTCTCATCTAACCATTGGCAGCAAAAAGCATATTTCCAAAAATGTCAAACTATTCCTTGTAATATCTGGTTGTTACCTTCCAGTTCCTGCAGGCACTGCTGAACACCACTCTCTGACTGTCTGCAGACCAGCAGCAGGACGGCAGAGCCTCATAAATTCCTGCAAACTCACCTGAAGGAGAGGAAAAAGGAGAGAAATTTTCACCTGTAATATTTGATTTTTTTTTCTCTCTCACACAAGCCACACCACCAGCTATTTTTGTATGTAACCTACCAGTGTTTGGTCTGTTGACAACATCCAACAGTGTGGATGTCTTCCCACTTTTGAGGTCCAGCTGTGGAGGAGTAACGGTTACTGTTACACTGTTGGCCGAAGGAACATACATATAGTCTACACACACAAGCACACACACAGAGTACCTGTTGGAGACTGAGGCACTGATTGTGAGGACCAAACACTCTGCCCTGCAGGTAAATCAGTGTGGATCCATCTGGACTCAGCCTGGGACAGGACACTGACAGGTTGTCCCCCGACAGACACTCTGGTTTAAAGAGATGGAGGATGGACAGAGATCAGATGAGCAGAGCAGAATGAGTTTAATTCATTAACAAAGAGATATAGGCAACATACGCACCACAGTGTCCATCCAGGTCAAGTCTGAATAATCCTGACCTGATAGAGAGAGAGACAAAAAGTGAAGTATACTCATTTCCACTGGGTAGTCTGAGGTCTGCTATACCCAGAAACTATATTTTACAGTTTACATTTTAATCTGTTAGAATCATTCTGATTCAGTATGCCTTATAATAAATACATAATAGTATTTTTGTGCTTTTATCTACAGTATGAGACAAGACAAGACATGATAGTTTTTACTATCCAAATCAAAATGTCTCTTGATTATTTCAGTGCTGAAGATGCTGCTGTTTTTTGTGCGGACTCAAAAAGAAACAAAGCAGCTACTATATCAGACCTGCGGTTGGAGCAGAACTTCAGTCCAAGTCTGAAGGGTTCGTGGTACCAGCCGACAAATATCACAGACTGACTCCCAGGAGACCACAGAGCCTGGAGGACAACACACACACACACACACACACACAGACGTAAGATATGAATCGCAGGAAAGACATTCAAAACCAGCATGCATAAAAAGCCAAGAGGACACCAAACACCGTGATACTGAATTCACACTAAACCATGCAGGATCAGGTGAAGTGAAAGTGACAATCTCTTTGCTGTCACCTGTCCAGGTGAGACTTGAGGCGGCACACCCTGCAGCACGCTCACACTGCCGTTCTGCAGATTCACCACACAAATGGCCGAGCTGCTCTTGTTGGTCAGAGCCTCGCCCCAGTCCTCACAGTACACACTTCTGTCCTGATTGGGCACAATAATACACAAGAAAAATAAGACACACTAAAACACTTTTCTACAAAGATGTTCTACGGTTCTCTTGGACTGTGATCTGCTTAATTTTCATCTGAAGATCATATCCATCAGGCGCATGCATGTGTGCCTGTGTCTGTGTGTGTGTGTGTGTGTAGTACCTTCCCACATGCAGAATCCCCGTCATGTGTTTCCGTTGATGTGTTCTTGCTCTTCTCGGCTACATACAGCAGTTTGTTCTCACACTCTGACCATGACAGACAGCCAAACTGAGCTGTAAACACACACACACACACACACACCAATAATTGTATAATTATATAAGCACATGAACAGTATACAGCAACACAGAGCGTCCCTCTCACCATCATCGTATACTCGGCCGTGTATGTTGAGTGCAGTCAGGTTGAGGCATTTCCTGAGGCCGTGGCTGTCCCATATCTAAACAGCAACAACCATAGACAACAACAGTCAAAATGCCCAAACACCAATCTTACAGAACGTGTCCACTTTTCTCACCTCAAGCAACTGTTGGTCACTTGTCTCCCTGACAACTGCCCTCAGGCCTCGAATGGGAGAGAGCCCACTCAGTAACCTGAGGAGCAGAGGAGATATAAAACCTCTGTTAAATCTCTGACCACATTCAACATCACTGACAGATGTGTTTGTCCTTGCTCTTTATAATTATGGTAGAACTCACTCTCCAGACACAGGTGCACAGGATCCCGGTGGGAGGACAGTCCTGATGCTCCTCTGGTCATTGCTGTTGGTGATTAGAGTCCACTGCTGGGAGTAGCGAAGTCTGGAGCCTCGGACCAGGTCATTCTGACTCCACTCTGGGTGTGGACACAGTGAGTTTGCCAAATTGGGTTTAATAAAGAGAAGCTAAGTAATCTCAGTTACTTCAACAATCCTCACACAAGTCTAAGAGGCAAAATCTTCTACAGCATGTGTATTTATTGGGGATCTTTGCAAGAAAAAACAAACAAACAAAACATGATGTTGTTCCAATCTCAAAAATCGAGTGACAGTGTATTTAATGTAGTCGAATATAAAAGAAAATCCCACCAAGCCCAAGATCCCAGCAATTTAAGTGGCCTTTATACTTAAGTCAGTGTTATGAGCAAGATGTTTGTCCCTCTTTGAGCCCACAATCCAAAGCACTGTAAAATATCCAATAAATGGGAGTGAGGTTGAATGGAAACAGATGGCTTTACACTGTAAACCTTTTTAAGCCCATAGGACATGATCACTGGCTTCAGTAGCAGAGCGTCTTTGACCAGCAGAGTGTCATGAGATCCAGAGACATGCTGGAAGTCGTGCTCACTCCCAGAGGGTTTCTTGTTCTTTAAGGCTGGCTGGTTGAAATCTGAGTGGGCGAGGATTTCTTTGCCTTCCTGTGTCATTCACCTGCTGATTCTGGTGAGGTGTTAAAATGAGGAGAAGACCAAGCGTTCTCTACAAATGTTTTTGCAAGTTTTGCCCCCTTAAGATCAGATCATGTATTCTTCATATTAGTGCTGATAATTTCCCAAAGCATGCGGAAGAGTTGTTTTATGATTGTTTAATTGTTTAATTAATGCAAACAGAACGTTTTCTACTTGATTTGCAAGTGTCTGGTGTGTGTGTGTGTGTGTGAGAGAGAGAGAGAGAGAGAGAGAGAGAGAGAGAGAGAGAGAGAGGTTATCAGCAGCTCACCTGCCGTCACGGTGTAGACACGGAGCTCCGGGAGTTGCTCTTGACTCACATAAGCAGAAACGGGCGCAGGGATGCCGCTGACCTCTCCGTACACCCCGGTAATTTGTCTGGTCTCCATTCGTGTCTGCTGCCGCACACGCGCGCGCACACACGCACATAAACACACACAGCTCACATTAAATCACCAGCCTCAAGTAGCTTAAGCAGTTAGTGCAGATCAACACTGGCAGCACAAACAACTGCAAACTCATGCACGAACGTTATAGCGCTTCTTGTCAGCAGCTAATGAGAAAGTCTGAACAGGAAACTGTCTCGGCTTACAGCGATTCACGATTTATCCGCATAACTCTATCAATGACTTTATCCCCTCCCCTGGACTTGATTCAACATTTCACAACAGTGATTTTTACTGTACCAGCGCCTCCATGTTGAGTTCATGAATGGACGATACCACTTTGGCTCAATTGGGAGGGGTGTAGGGGAGAAAAGTGGCCGCAAGAGGGCGGCAGAGGATCATAGTGATTTTGAATTTTATTCGTACAATTTATGAAATGTTACTAACACCAATTCTAGTGATATTATATCTTGAACATTTAATTACCAGCGTTTCTTATTACATTATTTTACTTACTTGTTTTCAAGATGAACTTTATAATTTAATATTTAAATGAATACTTACAAACACATTGTGGGACAGAGCAAAATCTGAGAGTTGACAGGAAAAACAGTAGAGCTGCCATGTAAACAATATGTGTTTGTGGCAGGGCCGGTTCTAGGCAGGCATATATGAGGGGGCAGTCAGAAATGTGAAGGGAACATCATTGGTACACATCATGCTACTGTAGCAATTTTCTGGGGGAGTATTATACACACATTTATTAATGCTGTCACATAACTCAAGCTGTATAATGCAAATGTGTGCAAATCCACAAACTCAAACTCTAGATAGAACAGATAACAACACCTCCAGCACCTGATAATAACTTACTCGTTGTCACTTTATGTAGTTGAAAATGTTCAACAATGGGTATATATGATCTATGATCAGTTTGATACTACTTACTGTGATATGCTGATATTAAAAGACCCTTTTTGTAAGTACCCTAAAGCTGTGTCTACATTCACAGGCAACCACCAAATAATTCACCCCTAGTCACCCCTAAGTCTATTAATGGTTCCCTCAAATAGCATTAATATTATTTTATTATATGTGAAATATTTTGGATTAACTTATATTCACTGATCATTGAAGTTGTCTTAAATCACATATCTTCTGTTAGAATTAAACTTTGATTGTGAAATGATTTAAACACACAATAAGTCTCTTCTGCCACAAGGGGTCTCTCATTCAAAACAACAGAAGATGGTGTTGGTAACGTCATGAAATAGGGTATGGTCATGGGAGTTGTAGTCTGTACCACCATTATTCATCATTCTTCAAGACTGACCTAAATTAAAAGACTCTTTCAACTTTCTGTCACTATGTGTAGAGACTACTTTTCTTTGTTTGTGTCTCCTCTGCCATGGCAAGGGTGTTCAATAATCTTTACATATATTCTATATTCTTAATTCTTCTCTGACCACATTTGTGGTGAAATCCCTCTGGAGAGTCAGGAGAAGGGCAGAAAAACAGACAGAAAAAAGTGAATGGCTGTAATTTTGACAAGGGGAGGCATCAGGCCAGGGGGGCTGACCAGGGCTGGCAAAAGCATGTCACAGAAATGAAAACCATTGACATCAACTTTTCCAAAAAATTTAAGAAAACTTGTCCAAACCACTTCAAAGGACATAAAATGCCGCCTGTCACAGTCACCAAAAACAGTGGCCAACATCAAAAACCGTGGTGTCAACTTTTTCAAAGAATTCACCCGAAACCTGTTCAAATCCACTCCAAATGGCATAAAACATGCCCTGGACTGACTTCCAGCTGAAAATTCTGGACCTGAAATTTTCACATTTTTCACTCTAAACGATGACCCACCTCCTGTCGCAGTCACCAAAAACCAACGTGACTGACGTCAAAAATTGTGGTGTCAGCTTTTCCAAAGAATTCACCCAAGAAAAAATTTTGACTGTGAGAGACCAGCTAAAAAGGACTTATCTGGATTCTCTCTGAACTCTCTCTAGTGTTTCATAAAAGTGGGCAGCATGTTGTCTAATCTCAGAGGGTTCTGAGATTATAGAACCATCACCAGATTTCAGCGAGTGGATGATCGTCTTCTACCTATTCTTCTTCTCCAGCCCGAAGAAGAAACGAGAAGTTGCATCCATCTGCGTGATGTTTAAGAAACATGAACGGACCAGAGCTTCCTTTGGTGTAATGCCAAGCACACTGGCTAAAACCAACTTTTTAGACTTTTAGGCTTCAACATGTAGAAGCTACCACATTTTGTAGTTCTACAATTTCAGTCTCCAGAGCTTTCATAGACCAGGTAATGTCCCTAGTGACATTCTGAGTATATTGTAGACACAGTTGTTTTATTTGACATTTGCCAAAATCTCACCACCTCTGAATGCAATCAAACTCAGATTTACACTGTCTAAGAGTGCTCCAGAAAAACTCAAAAGCAGCTTGAAAAGCCCTGTTGTGTAACAGGGTGTTGTTGGGTGTGACAGCTGCTGAAAAGGCTCAACATGAGAGTCCTCTGTCTTTGGAGGAGCTGCACACTGCTCTCAAGGGTCTGGAGAACGGCCTGTGGTGGGTGAAGACCTGCTGGAGGTTCTCAGAAACAGAATCAAGAGAAGCTGGCCGGCCCTGAGCTGCAGGAGAGCTGTCATCACTCTGCTGCCAAAGAAAGGTGATCTGTAAGAGTTGAAAAACTGGAGACCGCCCTCTTTGCTTCTAGGCTAAGGGAAGTGATGAGCTTGCTCATCCATCTGGACCAGACTTACTGTGTGTCAGGCAGGTTAATAAGTGATAACATCACTCTGATTTGGGATGTCTCTGGTTTATTGGCTGTAGGTACTGGTCCAATTTCTACAGACCAAGAAAAGGCTTTTGATTGGATTGAACACCAGTATCTCTGGCAGGCTCTTGCTGCTTTTGGGCTCAGCTCAGTGCTAACAACTGCACCACCATGCCACCCCAGACATAAATTTGTTATCAGAAAATGTGGAGTCTTTTGGTTTCATTTTAATTTTACCAGATGGGTTACAGTGGAGGTGGAGGAGAGGGGGTCTTAAGTACTTTGGTGTTTTTTTAGGGAACAAATTGTTTTTACAGAAGGACAGGGAAGGGGTTTTAGATAAGGTCAAAGGTCATTTTAAGAAATGGGAATGGATTTTACCCAAGATGTCTTATAGGGGGAGGGTGCTTATCTCTACTGCTCTGTTGCATTGTTTGGCATGTATTGACCCTCCAGCTAAACTCCTCTCTCAGATCCAGTGTCTTGGTGGACTTTTTATGGGACAAGCTGCACTGGGTCCCTCAGAGTGTTCTCTTCCTCCGTAAGGATGAAAGAGGACAGGGGTTGATCCACCTAGCCAGCAGGGGTGCTTATGTTAGGCTGCTGTTCATCCACTACTGACTGGACCCGCAGATGTGGTCTGGAGACCCTTGGCCTTTTTCCTTCTACAGGGACATGGTAGACTGGATTTGTCTCTGTTTTTAAATGGATTTTAAGAGACAGTTTCTCTCCTCCTTTTCAGGATTTTATCACAGCATCCTCATGGTGTGGTCTTTGTTGAGGAAGCAGAGGTCAGAACAAACTGAGTCCCTGTACTGGCTGTTAAAGGAGCCGGTGGTGTTCAGGGGGTGTCTGACTTTCCCTTAGCAGTTAAAACCATCCCTGACTAGATTATTCTGTGCTGCAGGTTTAACAGATTTTGGACAGGTGGTGGACCTGCCTGGACCAGATCTAGAAGACTCAGTTGCGGTGGTGACCCATCTGGGAGTCAGGTCCACGTAGATTTTAGATGTCATCTTAGACTTGGAAGGATCCAATCCACAGTGCATGCTCGGCTTTCCTCTGTGTTCCCCCCACATAACAGGATTTCTGATCAGAAATATTGAACATGTTTAATATTTATTGGGGCATTGTTTAGAGCAGACCAGGGAGGGTAAAGTCACTCTGCACACACCTCACACCACAGGACAATGTGACAAGATCATCTTTAGAACCAACTGACAATCAGACCTTTGCTGACTTTGATTGTGAAGGGGGATTATCTTTTGGTGTGTAGCCCACTTTATTCCTTGTCTAACTCTTTATGCTTCCTTCTCTCTCTCTCTGTCTCTTTTTGTCTCTTCCTTGCTCTCTTACTCACTCTCATGCATTCTCTCTATCCCCCCTCACACTTTCTCTCCCTCTCTCTCTCTCTGTCTCTCCCTCTCTTTCTTTGTCTCTCTCTCTCTCTTTTCTGTCTCTCTGTCGCTCTGTGTGTTACATGCTGGGAGTTTTCTGGAGTTTGGTGGTGGAGAGCATGGTGAGTGTGACTGAGATCTAGCACCCCCCCCCAATCTTTTCTATCTTCGGTAAGTGAAACAGAGAAGTGTTTCCAAGAGCTGTGTTTTTGTTGGCGATTGTTTTGCTGTGCTGGTAGTGTTGTTCTTTGAAGGAATGGCGCCACCTCTGTCTATCCGTCATGGGATCCGGATAGCCCCGCCGGATCGCAGCATGGCGGTGGAGGAGGTGTTGACAGCCGTGGGAGAGCAGGTAGGACACGATAATCTACTGTATGCCTCCAGAATGAACAAGGCTGTGGTGGTGTTTCTGAAGGAAGAGCGGTTTGTTAGTGGAATGATTGAGAGCGGTGTAGTTATTGTTACAACTAGCACTGCTGTTTCTCCACTGTCGGTTCCCTCTGTTCGGATCACAGTGTCGGGGGTTCAGCCATTTATATCTAAAGAATTGTAGGAAAATGAGCTGCAGAGATTTGGGAAGTTTGCTAGCCCTTTTAAAACTTTTAAAACTCAGATGTAAAGATCCAAGGCTGAAGCATGTACAGTCTCTCAGGAGGCACGTGTTTATGTTCCTGGCTCTCCAACACAGAGTCTGGAGGTCTCCTTCAGAGTGAGATATGGTGATGGCTTATATATGGTGTATGCTAGCTCGGGTCAAATGAAATGTTTTTGAATGCGACGTGATGCTGGTCATAAATACTTTGCGTGTCCGCATAGACAGCAGGCGAGCACCGCAAACACTGACATCCCGGCCCCCGACCATGGCAACTTTTGAATTGTTTAAAGGGAGATGTCTCATTGTTAGAGTAGGAACTGAAGGGTGCACCCTCTGTCTGGTTAATGTCTATGCCCTAAATGGGGGCTTTGCCAGACAGGTTTTTCTCAGCACTGTGAGGGGTGAGCTTCAGAACTATGGTCAGGAGCAATTAAAACTTGGTGGGGATTGGAACTGGACTACAGACTTTACTATGGATAGGACCAGTGAAGAGCCACACATTCATTCATCAAAGGATAGGATGGTTACACAATTAACACGATTTACCCGTGATTGTTTTTTTGCTTATGCAGATGATTTGAATGTATTTGTCAGGGATCAAGACAGGGCAGCCTGGGGTTACATCAGAAGGCTTCATCTGCAAAGGTTAACTGGGAAAAGTGTCAAGCCTTTCAGGAGGGTCAGTGGAGAGGAAAGGCAGCACCAAGTCTGCTTGGTTACCAATTACTTGGTTGCCTCTGCGCTGTGGCATAGACTGATTGTCCTACCACCACAAAGAGGCCTGATAGAGGATGTCCAGCAGGCCATAGTGGACTTCTTCTGGTTGGGCCAACACTGAATCCAAGCTCCTGCCTTATACTTGCCAGTGGAGGAAGGGGATCAGGGTTTGATTGACATTGCCTCCAGAGTAATAGTCTTCAGGCTGAAGTCTGACTGTGAAGTGCAGGGGCTAGACACAGCCAGACTTATTCTTGTAGGGCTGGTCGTCTGGGTTTCAGCAAGCAGCTGTTGAGACTGGATGAGGCAGACTTGATGGGTCCTTCTATACCTCTGTACTTGAAGCTTGGAGGATCCTGAAGACTACCAGAGAACTTGCTGCTCTGACCGGTGTGTGGCTGTTTGAGGAGCCAGTTTTCTTTAACAGTTTCCTTCCGGTCCAGACCCTGTCTTCAGTGAGCATTTGATCCTTGCTGAGGGAGGCTGGTTGTGTGAAGCTGGGACATCTGTTGGTGCTGGCTGGGATCCTTCAGCAGTGTATTAAAATCAGACCTAGGCTGCTAAATCGGATTGTGGAGGACGTGTGTGAGTCGCTTCCCGAGCGTCTTAGGATCTTCATGATAGAGAACTGTGTGCTCGGTGGTCAGTCTGAGGAGAATGTGGATTACATCTTTCCCAAGCTGGCTGAGCTGACAGACATGGGAGACATGGGACATGGGAGACGACATGGGAGGTGGGTTGTGTGGACCCTGTGCAAATTTTTAAAGGACTGCTGAAGACTCAGCTCCAAGTGGAGCATGCTTATTATAAAATGGTGAATATTTATTAAGGCTTTCTACCTTAAATAAATCCATCCTTCTGTGTCTCATTCTCTGTCTCTCCCTCTCTTTCTCTTTCACGCTCCCTTTCCCTCTCTCTTTCTCCTTGTGTCTCTGTCTTTCTCATTAGTACAGTAAATCATAAATATAAAATATAAAACTTATTTAGTTCAATGTCCCACTAGAAACACTATCATTTTGCTTCATTTTGGATTTTCTATCAGCCAAATGTAGTATTATAATTTAACTGACTTTGGAGAAAAAAATATTTCCATCCACTGCTGTTGTGTGAATATCAGGAGCTGGTGAAGTCAGTTCCCCAGTCAGAGCAGCTTCTTTTGTCTTTGTGTATTTAAGCAAATTTAACTCTTGGACTGGTTCTGATTAGTCCAGAACCAGTTAGTTCACACTCTGGTTTCTTTCTAGATTTAGTGTCTTTTACTTTTCTCTTTTGACAGTTTGAAATTCAATATCCAGAAACAATCTTCACTTTTATGTTGATGTGTTAAAAGTCACATCTTTATATTAATGTTTGTTGTGTTATTCTCTACAGGATACAAACTTCAACCATTAAATCACAGAGAGAAGAGACAGACGTGAAGACATCTCCAGAAGGTCAGTTTATTCTTCTCAGTCTGACTGTCATTACCTCAGCTGCAGTTTGACACTTAAAACCTTCTTGTCTGGAACAAGTAGCAACAAATTAAAGCTGCTGTAACTTATCAATTGTAATTAAAATTTGTGTAAAACGTAAATATAAAACCTTTAAAAATACATTTAAATAAATAGTTCTAAAAAGTAAGTATGAAATCATTTAATAATTCAAACCCTAAAGGAATAGGTCTAAAAATAAGGATAAAACATTTTTAAAAACCTCATAAAACAGGTAGATAAATAAAGTTAAAACCTTTAAATGTTCAACCTTTAAAGTCCGTGTAAAGCAAATTCAGAGATTTGTCTGTAAAAACATTATTTATGTTAGAAAATACTGGTTAGAGTGAGGCAGTAACAAGCTTGTTGCCATAATAACACACTAGTTATCAAAAGTGAGTTTATTATCCGTGTAACATTATATTTTGTTTTAATAAACATCAATATTATCACTGCATAAACAATGCGACTTGTTTCTTGAGTCCTTGCAGACAGGCCATTTGATGAACAAACGGAACAGGATGCTAGCAGGGGGCTAACAGGATGCTAAATGTCACTGTGCTGCACCGAGCGGGGATGGTTTCAGTGCCTTCAGTGGACACGCCCCCAGCATCTCAAAGCAGAGAGAGCTCCTTATTTTTTCAAGATTTTGAAACCTAATTTTATATACTTGCTAATTTTTTTAACCATTCAAATTTAGCTGGGTGATTAATAGCACATTTTTCTGTGGTGTGACTAATGCAGAATGCTATTAGTATAACTGCTTTACACAGACTTTAAAAGTATATATATCTAAAACCTTTGCAAAATAAATTTTTATTAAACAATAAGTATTAAACCCATAAAAAGTACAAAATCTTAACCAATAAGTCTAAAAAAACAAGTAAAAAGCCTTTAAATACATAGTTAAGACCTTTAAAAAATATATTTAAAAGTAAAACCTAAGTGTGAAACTTTTGAAAATGAATTTAAAAAACCCATAAAACTATCTGTCTGAGTGTAAAACCTTTTCAAAAGTTAAGTATAAAACCATAAAAAAATAAATATAAAACCTTAAAAATATATTTTCAAAGAGTTTAAAAATAGGTCTAAAAATTAAAACATGAGAATCATTATTTTTTTCTTAAAATAAAATGCGATAAAAGGATGTGTATAATATCAGTTACAAAACAGAGAAATGCAACTCAAAAGTTTAGAAAGACTTTTGACACCTTACTATACTAAGAAATTTGTTGACATTGTTTTAATGTCTTACTATACTATGACATTTGACGCCTTACTATACTATGACATTTTTTGACACCTTATTATAACTATGACATTTGTTGACATTTTTTGACACCTTACTATACTATGACATTTGTTGACAATGTTTTAACGCCTATGACATTTTTGACCATTTTTGACACCTTATTATACTATGACATTTTTTGACACCTTATTATACTATGACATTTTTGACCTTTTTTGACACCTTATTATAACTATGACATTTTTTGACTCCTTATTATAACTGCCATTTTTTGACGCCTTACTATACTATGACAGTTTTTGACGCCTTACTATACTATGAGAGTTTTTGAATTTTTTGACGCCTTACTATACTATGACATTTGTTGACATTGTTTTAACGCCTTACTATGACATTTGACGCCTTACTATACTGTGGCATTTTTTGACACCTTATTAGACTATGACATTTTTTGACCCTTATTATACTATGACATTTTTTTTTTGACACCTTATTAGACTGACATTTTTGATGCCTTATTATACTATGACATTTTTGACCATTTT